>NC_054553.1:21266000-21961000 GCF_017654505.1 Polyodon spathula
CACATGTTGTGGAAGACTAGCCCTCATGAAAATAATACAATATAATCGAACCTGTAATGACCTGAGCTGCCTCGCTAGAATCCCATGGAAAAATGTTACAAAAAAAAACCCAAAGTGTTATAGACCTTGAATGATATAATTTAACTGTAATTTAAATGTAATAAATTACAATTAAAGAGTAGCTTGGTACTGGCCTGAAATTTCAGTTATCCTAGCTAGAAACCCTTTGTACATTTCTGTTTCACGCTTCACTTCCTGGTGACTTTATAAAACTCAGAAATTTAAAGCACCACTGTACCCTCAAAAGGCTTTCAAAATGTACCTCTGTGTTCAGCTGATTGTAACTATTAACTTCTAATACCCAGGTGCCAATAACAGTATCAGTAAGAAATTACTTTCCAGACCGGGCCCTTTTGTCCAGGTTCAGCAGCTTGTTCATACCAGTTGCTCAGGTTCATCCGATGAATTGGCTTGACAGCAGGAACAGAGGCTGCCTTTTGAAGAAAAGGATAGTAAAGACAATATACGACAGATGGTGGTAATGATTGCAGGCCATCCAAGGGCCCGCATCTCACAGGTCAGGCCTGCAAATTGACTTTAAAACCTGCAGCCCCACGACAGTCATTGTACAACCCACCAAATAAAACGTACATGCAAGACTCAATTTAAGATCAAATGACAATGCTGCTGATGTCACCATTACCCCAAAGAAGAGGAGGATTTGGGTGATGTAAAATCATATGATTGTATGTATGCTCCATCATTGATGGGTTCTTAATTCAAGTTACAAATTATAGCATTTTAAAATTAACCAATGTTGCTGTTTTCTTTTTCTTTTATTGATGCGAAATGTAATTTTAATAATTTAGGTCTTATGAAATACCGTTTTTGTGAAATATCTGATTACAGCATTTCCAGAACAACAAAAAAAATGAATCTGCTCTGAAATATTTAGCAGTCTTAGAAACTTCAAGGAAAAGGAGAGACTTTTACGAACCCTATCTATCAATTACCAGAAAATATTTATTTTCCACCCTGTTTTCACAGAGCAACACAAAGCATGATACACACAAAATGGGCAAATGAACACAATTCTGCATTGTTAATGTGAATGGAATGTGAGGGACCTCCACTGTCTGTTTATACAATATTGAAGGTTAACCACCTGCTTGTGATAGTGATTTGGAGGGGTTTATTTGAAGTATAGCCAGCGAGTGAAAAAAAACAGTTGCACTCAAGAAAAAGACACACTGATTTGTAGGAATATAATGATAAAAACCTTGGCTGTTAATGGCATGAATTGTAAGCTATTTGATACACTTACATTGGTGTAGTTTAAATTATTTTAGCCATATAGTTGATGCTGAATGATTAAGTTTTGAGATCAATCAGGAACTAGAAAATGGAGCAAGCAATGATGGGTTACTCATTGTCCCCATCTACTGATCTTCAATTTGCTGAGCCTTTTGTTCAATACACTGTGACCTTCGCAAAGATGTCCCTTCTAATTGCCACTTTACTGGTGTATTCACAATGGATTTGATCTGCATGGAATAGATTACTGAATGAATGAACAATTACTATTCCCATTTAAATGTATAAATGAAATATGCATTACTCCAGAACATTTGCAAAAAGGAGAATGGAAAAATGGGCCACTCAATATCTAAAAAAAAAATGTTTTCTTGATACACTCATGATATCCTCAGCCAAGTTGGAAAGACTACCGGGTGACTGTACAGGACCCAACTTTATAGCATGTCTAGGGTCTCCAAAGCTATCCAAATGCTGAAGTATCATTATTCTTTGTTTTCTGAACAGCCCTACATATTCATATTACACTTTTAACAGGTTTTACTGCCCTCTGGCCTGTTGAGGATGTATGCAATCCTTATGAGACGTTCATATAGCTATTATTCAAATACTGTTTCTTTTTTTGCCTTGTTGTTTGTTTCTTTGGCCTGAGTTCAGTAGCTGTGCTTTTGTTTTAGTTGCCAGCCATATGCATATGTGACAAAAACTGGATCAGCCAATCTGTATTTAGAATATCGCCTTTTAGTTTAGTATTGTTGCCAATACAGTGCAGGTATTCACAAGATGGTGCTGGCTTTTTCTACCATCAAGACTGATCTAGCCAGTGTTACTTATGTTTATGACTAGCTGATAGAACTGAAAAGCTACTTCTAATCTCAGATCATTTTAAACACATACTGTATTCCTTTGAATTTAAGACGCCTTCGAAATTTACGCCACCCAAATTTCCCACCCTTAATTTGAAGAAAAAAGAAAACATTGAATAAAAATGCAGTTTGCAGCAGTCTGCTGTCACACAGAGCATTACAGTTATGTGCTGCTTCTCATTTCCAGTCGTGATTACTCACACCTGTTTTTCTTTTTGTTAACTGTGGTATTCCATGGCATGTCTGATCAACATTACCAAGCTGGTACTGTTGGTTAGAGCTGAGCCTAATGACAAAATGCTGAAATTGTAAAAGCTTCTCTTCAAATTCCTCAGGAAACTTTTAAATCAAATTAAAAACATATCTTTTTGATTTAGCTTATTTTTGAGCTGGATTGGTTGGCCGTTGGCTTCCTTTTTATTTTTTGGTTTTATTATGAAGCATCCTAGCATGAAGAGTGCTTTTTAAAAGTGTGTTGAAAACGGCTGCCTGTATGTCATGAATGATACGAGATCGGGCAGTGACATTTTTGTTGGTCTTTTCTTGGCAGTCATGTGGCCTTACTTTTGTATGATATTTTGTTTTTTATGTATAACTGTATATAACTGTTTTGAAAAGATGTGGCTGTGCACATGTGCATGTGTGCGTGCGTGCGTGTGTGTGTCTGTTTGTCTGTGTATGTGTAGGAGCAAACAGGTAACGCAATCTCCATGGTTAACAGTAGCATCCCTTTATTGGGGATTCTTATATAGAATATGACTGTTTGGGATTTTTAGAGTGACTTCACTAATGATAGCCATGGAGACGGTATTACCAGAATAAGGAATGGAAACAGAAATCAGTAGTCATGATAACCTGGTAAGCTGGGCTTTTCAAAAGCACTTTCTCAAATCAAACTAAATAAAAGAAACTCTGTACTTGAGCATAGCACTTGGATCTACTCATAATGATAGCAAAGATCATAAGAGTGTGCGCTCTCAGGAGTCTGTTCATTTAGCTGTACCAAGGGTTCTAACTCTTTCTGGCCAATGCACTCCCGTTTCCATTATAGTATGAAGATGGAATGTAATCATTTTTCTTTCTTTATTTTCGTTATAAAGATAGCATTTCAGAATTTCTTAGAACCTCCTGCCAATGCTTCTCATTCAGTCCACATTAATAGATACTCTATCTGCTGCTGATTAAGTTTGAACCATACGTGTTTTTATTGTGTTGCTTGTACTTTTTATTATTTTATGTGTTTTTTATTATTTTCCAGGACTCCCTTTGTAGACGAAGTCTCAGTCTCAATTTATAAATCTCCTGGTTAAATAAACAAATACAAAAATTTAACAAATTCAAAGTAAGAGAATGTAAAATAATTGTTAAAGTATCATTATTATCCCTATTCTTAATTTATATTTATTAACCCCTTCTCTGCTGAGGCCACAGGCATTTTTTTGGAATTTGGGACCCTCCTGCTTACATCAGAATTACTCTATGTTTCCTTTTCAGGTACCCCTGGCAAACTATATAATTTTTTGTCAGACTCTGAAGTTTCTATTGGAGCCACCTTGTTGTGGTTTATTTGGACATGTGACCAAAAAATACAGCTATTACTGTAAACAAAATGCAACTTTTTCATAAAATGTATGATACCTGCATCAAATTTAGGGCAGTAAGCCTGTTACTGCGTGCTTTGTACACCTGTTATATTCACTAACAATCGGTAAATGACTGCACGCGAAATGAACCACGTGGAAAAAGATAACGTGTGAGAGACATTTACATACAATTAATAATGGTAATCCATGGAAATGTATTTAAATTCTCCCCCCTAATACCGTAAGGGAGGGACTTGATATAAAAACCATATTTACTTAATGGTGCTGTCACAACGTGTGTTAAGTTTACTGCTTATTGAAACCAGGCAATGCCTGTCTAATCACAATATAAATAAAGCAGTCCACAAGTAGTGCTGTGTGGGAAACATGATAAATGTGTATATTCTCCTTTTCAGTTACTCTATAATAAAATTTCCATGATAAACGATTGCCGGTGTTCCACAGAACACTACAAATGAAATGTCAAATATAGGCTACATATGATGTATTTCGTTAGTTTTGTGGATTAAGGGTAATATTTTAACATATGGTGTTGTAATACTGTACATAATGATATGATTCTGAAAATGCAACTTACCAAAAGATGACTGCATGTTAACTGTATTACATAATAATTTCCTTTATTCCAATTCCAGACATGTTTCTTTCTCTATCCAAGATGCATTGTAGGAATAGACAATGTTGTATACAATCCCATTATGTACTGTATTTTTTCCATTATGACGTTGTACCGCCGAAATGGCCAAGAGACAATTGTGCTCTTTTAACACATGAATTACGCTGAATTATTTTGGCCCTGAAAACATTAGCATTTTTGTCATGGAAAAGACAACAATGAATACTGCACAAATTGTGACTAGCCTGTGCAGCAGGTCGAAATCGCCGGATAAGCAGCTGGAAGGTTAAAGTTTCTTAAAAGAAAAAAAAGATATAAGTCACGCTTTTGCAATCCCTTTAAAAGAAACACATTTATATTTAGCCAACGTTTCGGTACCTGAGTACCTTCAAAATTAACCAGACGGGGATAAAGGTGAACAAACAAGTATTTGTTTTCAGTTAATTATTTTCTGTTTCTCTGCTTTAACTGCCTCAAAAGTTAGACATTTCCGGTGTTACCCAGAATTCTGTATCCATGACTGTGCAGATGCAGTTTTTCAAGCTGGATGTGGATAAATGACATTCCTGTGCCCGAGTCCCACTGTGTCCTTAAGCACTGCCATTGAGTTCTGCTGCAGTTTGCAACAAATAGTGAAAACAAGACCAAACTAATTCTGTAGAAAAATAAAACAGCACATTTAACACCACTGATTTTCTACAGTACACTCAGCCTCTTGTGTTGCACAATACATGAAACCTTTGATTAAAAGTAACCTTATAAAACTGTATTTTTCTTTTAGAACACATTTTAATTTTATTACATGTAAATACTGTTCAGAAACATCAAGCATTCACGTATAGCGATCTTGATCTATGCAGGTGCCACATCTAAGGGGATACAGAATTTTATGGGGATGCAGAAATCTGCGTAACACCGGGCCATCTCCTCTCATTCTACGGAGACCCACTGAAGATGTAGCTGGTGCCGGCTGCTAGATTCTGACAAAGTGAGAGCTGGACTACCTGTCCTTTAGAGTGCCCATATACTAAAACAAAGTGTGTGTAACTGTGGCAGGGCAGGCTCCTGTCTGTAAATATTGTGCTTTGGTGATTTGGTGGTGGTTGGCAGGGATGGGGTTAATTGCCTATCCCTGCCAAAATACATGTTTTTTTTTTGTTTTTTTTTTAAACTACAGTCCCACTCCGAGTCTCTAGGGGGTGCTATCCCACTTCTGACACGACGATGTGACAGGATAGCCGGGAGGACAGAGACTCAGAGACAATAAACTGCAGTGAAAGAGCTGCTGCGCTGTTTTAATCCACAAAAAAAAAGGTCAAACAAAACACAAATCTCACACACAATACACTTACAAAATAACTGGCACAAGGGCCAAAACAAACGTTTAAACAAAACTGTTCAGGGCTGGGCAGAGCCTTCACTGAACTTCATAAAAAACAAACACAGTAACACTCACCCCAAAACACCTCCACCAAACAAAGTAATTTACCCCTTTTTTTAGCATGTGGCTGGAGCCTAATTATCAATTGTTCAATTAGCTCCAGCCACATTCTCACATGTATTTTAGCAGGGATAGGCAATTAACCCCATCCCTGCCAACCACCACTAAATCACCACAGCACAATATTTACAGACAGGGTAATGCATGTAGGGGCGCTGGAACTAGGGGTGCTGGGTGTGCGGCATACAGTTACAGGGGTTACAGTTTTGTTCAATGGCTTTCAGCACCCTCTGAACAGGATGGCTTGCAGTAGTGACGCCAGACCAGAAACACAGACTCAACTCCAGAATTAGCGGGGTGAAACTGAGGCGGTACGGCGCTAAGTACATTTATTAAATAATAAAACAAACAAAAGATGTATACAAAACAACAACATAACAAAACAAAAGGCACATTGGCCAAACAAACAAGTTTCGTGCTGGTTTTGCCAGAATGTCTAGCAATTGTTATCTCTGTTTTAATAATTTTACCTCCTAACTCCTCACTCGTTCTCTACTCTCGAACACCCTCCTCATAATGAGCTTGGGTCTTTTATATCTGTGTCACAAAACATTATATATATATATAGATAGATAGATAGATAGATAGATAGAACAGATCTCCCTAGTAGAATAGAGCATACTTCTAAAGATATGTGGATTTTTCTGATCAGTGCAACCGTGGCTGCCAAGGCAATAAAAAGTTTTACGAGGAAGACTCATCCTAAACCTTGTTGCTCACCACCCCCACTTCCAGATTTATGTAGTTCTATAATAGTGAGTCATAAATTACATTCAGTAGTGTATTATCCAACCACATTCTGTTGTCAGGGTTTAGTGCAGATTTATGGGTTGCAGTAAAGTTCTACATCAAATGCAGGTAGAATCCCCCTGTACTAGAACACAGTGTTTGATGTCCTAATCCCACAACGTCTGAGAATGAGAGATGACTTATTTCTGAACAAGGGAGATATAGACCTAAATTAGAAGAAGGGAAGATTGCGACATACTGAAAAACCTTTGTAAAACTATCTTCTACGTATTTTTAGGGGGTACTTGTACACTGGTGCAACTTATACACAAGTTTTTATGGTATGTCAACTTCAAGGAATGGATTCTGGTAAAAGGTGACTTCACAGATTAGTGCCAATTAATCAATGAACCCTATATCACATGTTCGTAATTGTTGAGCACATGGCTTTAGACGGAAAGAAGTGTGTTTGAGGTTGCAATCCATTAACATATATGTGACATTTTAGAACATTAATAAATCGTTTATTAATGTTCTAAACAAAATTCCAAACAGTGATAAACAGCATAGTGTTACCAAACAATATGTTTACAAACAGAACCACAGACATTATCAAATGCATGATTTAAGAAAAAAATTAAGTGGTGATTAGTCAATCTTTGTGACTGTTTTCTATATGTAAGGTGTTTTAATGTCAATAGCATATAGCAATAAAGACTGAGGCATGCTCCCATATGCAGTCACCTTAAAAAGCTTTTTTACAGTTGTGTGTAAACTGATACCATCTTATGGAGTTGCCAGTTGGTCCAAAACATTTCAGCCATTGGGTCAAGAACCTTCACATTGGTCATTATCGCTTCAATTGTGATTAGGTTAAAGTGATTGTTAATAGGTCTGGATGTTTAACAAATAATGCTTAGCCTTTGCTCTGATGCACGTCACAGTGGTGACATGTGAACCTGCACAGTACACCCGTCTGATTATTGTGATGAAGCTAGTAACAATCTCTAAAGGACATGACTAACCACTTGTGTTTATAATTATTTTAATGCTCAAACTGCTGCGAAAAGACAAGCAATCCACCAAATAACCATAAACAATCATCAACATAATTTGCCCAACCCCTGGTTCCTCCCCAGTTTTAATGCCACCTTACTGATACATCCCACATATTACTAAAATGATTGTGTTGCAAACTACTGAAATGGAGGTGAGAGGATAGCATGACCAGTAGGGTTCGCTGTGTACAGGCCTCAGTGCATATCTCCACTTGTTACTCCGGAGTGCAAAGGCAAATTCAGTGCTCCCTATGGGTGCTCAACTAAAATTCAGCAAGACCAGGATTTGATTCTACAGATCCTGATCGCATGATTCACTCTGCACTCCACACAGCAATGCCTTACTCTGGAAGGTAGGAGGTTTTATGACAGATTTCCCTACCAGTAATCCATTCTGATAGGATAGAACATTCTGATGGTATTCAGAGTTGCCCATAATAACCAAAATATAACAAAACTAAAAGTTAAAGTTGTTGAAAGGACAAGTCAAGGTTTTTTTTTTTTTTCTGGCTGTTACATTGCTGCTGAAAGCTGCATGTCATAGAGTGCCAAGAACAACAGATGAAATATAATGGTTCTGGGGATATTTCTGAAAGGAGGAGTGATTGGAATTGGAGGTCAATCTCCCCATGTGTGACTGAGGTGCAAGGTGATTATAGGGCTTGATATACAGTAGATGATTCTTTGGGAAAGTATAAAAAGGGTAATTCAATGTTCACAGCGATGTCCTAGCTCCTTGAAGTGGGACGTAAATCACCTTGAAATGGCCCTGGTTCCCAGTACATAAATTATGTGCTAACCCATACAGAAAGAAAATATATTTTTAATATATTTATCATGAATGGGAAACATGTTAAATATATGAATAATATATTTATAACCTTACTATATATTTTCAACATGTAAAATAAATATATGGCTCTGTGACGGAGAGCAAATGAATCGTAATCAACAATCTCCCTCACGATCTGTGATGACACTGTATAGCCAGGGCAGAACACCACGGAATGGGTGGTTGGACAGTTCATTCCAGGGTCAGTCGGAAGCTGGCCTCCAGGAATGAGGCGGGGCCAAGATATCAGAAGTCAGCACCTGAATGCGGTAGGCGATATGTCAGTTATAGATTGGAGGAGGCGGGATTGGCCATGCCATCCAAAGAGGGCGTGAAAGAGGGTATTTAGGGCAAGTGGCCCAGTGATCTATTCCTTCACTATGGTTACGGAAAGGACCCGTTGAGAGAACGATGTAATTAATAAGGAGAGTGAGTGTTAAGTGTTTTGTTTGTTTCACTAACTGTTTGTCTTTGTAGATGGCTAAATATCTGGGAGCTGTCGCTATTCTGCCAGCATCAAACCCGGACTGCACTGCAGTTACTCACTGTTCAAAACACCACTTGCACCCAGAGCACTCACTGTTGGACTGGAGATCATGTAGGTGTTTTAAAGTGTGTGTTATTGAATTAATATTTCAGGACTGAAACCCATGGTTTTGACTGGCTGTACACATTGTTTATATATAAACTATGCATACAGCTGGATAAGTCAAATTATTTTAAAGCAGTAATAAAGCTTTGTTTTGACCATTGAACTGTTGTTGGACTGTTGTTTATAATCACTGTCTCACCTCTACACCTGTGCATTACCAACCACATGTTTACAGGCTCAGAGATTAAATTATATTTAAAATATATTCCAAATGCACCAGATATGTTTTATGTATTTCTTATACATTACTACTTCATTTTATTTAACCAAAAATATATTTTACAGTATATTGTTTTCAATATATATTTGCAACAAACTTATATTTAAAATATATAATGTTTTTGCATTTGTCATACTTTTTAAAAACATTATTTATGGATGCTGTTTAAATATATTAAAACATATATTTAGCAACAAATTGGTGGAAATATTTTGGAATTGAATAAAAATACATTAAGAATGTATTTGTAAGTTTCCCTGAAATGTATAATGATTCTAATATGTGATGTGTTGACCTTAGACATTGATTAAACATATATATATATATATATATATATATATATATATATATATATATATATATAGACACACACACACACACACTATACAGTACATAAATAATATATTTAATTGTGTTGAAACATGTATTTACCTTTTTAATTTAATATTAATCAACGTATTTCTTATAGAAAGCATTAGAACATAATAACATAAGAAAGGTTACAAACGAGAGAAGGCCATTCAGCCCATCTTGTTTGTTTTATGTATGTAGTTGTCATATATGGATATTGCCAGAGCAGACTCATTGCAAATTAGTTGCTTGCTGGTGGGGTTGGAATTTTTATGTGGAGCTGCGATTATTTGTTGATTATTGTAAATATTTGATTACTGTTTTTGTGGTAATTGTTCAAGTTATTGTTTTACATGTTTGTGGTTCATTTGGGAGTATTTTGGTGATTTGTTATTAATTGGCAAAAATTACTTACAGTATATAGCCCTTTCACATATGTGTGTGCCAAGCAGAAAAATCAAGTTTCAAAATAAAAAAATAAAGGCGCTACTACTACTCATCGACTCAAAAGGTGAGGATGATCCTTGTTAAATCGCCTCAGAGTCCTCCCGAGGGGGCACGGGAAGCCGTTTCTGTCAGTGAAAGGTCAACTCAGCAGAGGTTCTGTGCTCTCCTGGCATATGCAAATGAAGAGAAACCCAAGTCATGACTTCTGCACATGCACAGTTTGAGTTGTAATTCTACTGGTAAGAGCATCACAAAGAGGTGGAAGGCAGCACTGGAAATGGTAAGTGTAAGAGTGTGAACAAGCCCTGAAAATGTATTTTCTGTAGCATTTTATTTAGCTTGGAAACCTGACTTGGTTATTGGTTCTATGGCAGGATGTTCTTATGTACAGTCAGTGCTCCTTGAGGTATTCTAATACATTTGCACACCACTGCACTCTAGATGCAAAAATGATATATTCCAGTAAAATACAGTACACCTTCATAACACATTTCTAGCTGCAGGTTTTAAAACCATTTTGTTTTGTTCTTAATACAAGCACAGTACTAATGAAATGGACTTGAAATACAGAGGTAGACATTCAACTACGGAATGAACACTGAAACAACAAGGTTCATACCAATACCAGAAAAGTTCAAAGAAATGAAATTTCTTACAAAGTCGTGTTTACATTTAGTGGGAGAAGTAAGGTATGAGGGAAGAAAGATGTTTGTACAGTTTAAGAAATATGTGAATATATAAAATAACATGCATCAAAAATATTATCATTGCAATGATATGTCTGTGATATTATATTTTTTTAAACCAGTGGTTTTCAACCTTTTCAGCTCAAGGACCAGTGTCCCAGCAGGGACCATCAGGTGTAGCTAGCTATGGTTACCAGATTCCCAGAGTCAAAAACTGGGACATTTTTTCCTATAATTCTTGAAATGAAATTACTGCCTTACCATAAATAACACATATTTATTGGTTTAAAAATGTCAGTTTATTTATTCAAGCATATCACAAATAACACTGTACATTTTTTTAAAATTATCCATTCTAGTGCTGATTAGTGTAACAGAAATTACTGCTTGCTGGCATCAAAAATAAGAAATAAATTTTCTTTTTGAACTGAAATGCTTGTGTGACTAGACACTAATGTGTTTTTAAGTGTAGTTCTCAGCACTTGAAATCTGCTTTAATAATTAATAGTTGATGGCAAAGTAATCATAGAAAGCTGAACAAGTCATATTTTAAAATTGTATTGTACCATAATGAGATTTCTGACAGTTTCAACTTTCAATCTGTTTCTTTCATCAGTCCACTGCACATTTATCACAGAAAAGATTCTCTCGACATTTGCATTGTGGCTTGGAATCGCAAAATAATATCCATCTAACTTGAGCAGTTCTGTGTACTGTTCTACATCTGTGCAGGATTTGAAAAACGGCACCCACTTTTCTGAGCAGCTAAGAGAACCCCACTCTTCCTGCCTCACACTTTTGTGTTCAGTGACAAACTTTTTGAGAAATATAAGCTGATCAAAGAGCACATCATCATCTAGAACTACATTCTTTGAGCTCAGGTACTGCACACACTCTTCAATATCATCTCACTCTGGTGGGTTACTTAAGATATTCCACGTAAAACGTTTGAACTGCTTAAAGCTGTCAATCCAAATATTCAGCAAGTATTCGTAAGCTATAGAATAAAAGGCCCTGAAATAATTTTTAAACCAATTCTGTACATCTTGATCAAGCTTTCCTAGCACACTTTTTATCTTAAGGGTGCAGAAGTTTTGCTCCATTCATTCAAGGATATGATGTGCAACAGAGCTTAGAACATGATAGATTTCAGCTACAGAACTGGCCTCTTTCTCAACGTTTAGAGTAGCCTTCTGTACTGTGTACACTGAAGATAAATAAAAAAAAATCTTAACCACAATGACCTCAACATCACTACTCAGAGAATCATTTGCAGTGTGGTTGGTATTATACAAAATGTGAGCAGGAAAGCCAACACCAATTAAGTGGTTTGCTACTGGAAGTCGCTCTTTCAGTCTTGCAAATATATTATTTGTACCACCTCGATTTAAGCCTCCAAAGTTTGCATTTGTGTTAAAAATAAAAACAAACAGTTTAAACCAAACACTAAATATACAAAAGAAAAGGGCCAAAACAAAACAGATACAAACAATTGGTATTTCTTAAATATAATGAGTACTTGTTGGGATCTTTACTTGGTAGCATTCATATTTGTTCTAGCTGTTGCTCTTTTAACTCCTCAAAAACTCTCAAACTAATGAGCCTGGAATGCGTCTTTTATATTCTGTGGCTGGAGCCTTAATTACCCATTAATAAAAAACCTACCTTCAGGCTCCGGCCACATTCCCACAAGATTTCTTAGGACAGGGATTTAACCCCATCCACACCAACTATATTTTGAGACCAGCTTTTTCACCTGTCTCAACTAATAAATAATAATGACTGATGGTTTTCGTCCGCCCACACACAAATACATTTAATAACAATATGTTAGTAGTCCAGAATCATGCAAAGGAATGAAAAAGATCGAAGAGTCCAAAGAGGGGGGTGTTATGCTCCCCCCACCATCCCTGCCTGAGATTCTTGTCCTCCAGGAGGCACTACACCCACCGGAACCATCCTCCAATCCGCCGCCGACTCTAGAGGGGAGATCCCAGGAAACCTGGGAAAGGTCAAAAATAGCTTTCAGAGAAGAGGAAATACAGGTAAGCAGGTTCACAATTCCTCCTAAATCCAGCAAAACTGGTTACATCCCTTTAGCTGGACTTGTGCCCTTGCGTTTCTCCACCTGTTTGCCACTGCTCTCTCCTGAACCATGGAACTGGTAAGTATCGCCATCGTCAACTGCCCCCAGTGGTGCCTCGGAACAATGCACACGGTAAGTAGCTGCTAGACTCCTCCCAGTTGTACATGTTTAACATGAAATCACAATAAATGTAATCAGAATACTACCCCCCTTGCTGGTGTCTTTTCAGGTTCCCGGTACAGTATCGCCCCAATTAAGCCTGCTGCATTCGTCCCGGTAAGTAGTCCACCATCACTACACAATACTAAGCCACTATCTCTCTCCTTCCTCCTCCCACGTGGCAGGCCCATCCCACCGGCCCACAAATCTCGGAGGGCAGCACGAAGAGGGGACACACACAACAACAAGGAGCCACACAGAAAAAGAAAATACCGGGGCTGCCGCAATATAACCTGTGGTGCAGCCTCCAAATAGTTTCCACACTTATAACTAATCAATAAAAATTATGTTAAAAACAACCATTTTTCATAAAACTGTCAGTGTCTTCCTTCTTTGTATAATAATAGTTATGCACCAGGTAGAGTCAAATAAGGTGCAGTATACAGACTAGGCAAAAGATAAACAAAACACAGTCCCAATCCAACCACAAAGAAAACAAAGTCCAGAAACAAATGGCTGTATTACCTGTGCTCCAAAAAAGTCCCGATATCCAAAAGAATGATCAAAAGTTTACAAAGCTCCTGTTTGTATTCCACACCCCAAGTCTTAGATCCTTCTTCTTCCAAATACCATTTACTCCGAGAACCGTCCTTCCATGCCTCCAAGGCTCTACCCGGTGCTTCGCCTTCCAAGTTCTCTAGCCACCCCCTTTATACAACCCTTCTCCCTGCTCACCCACTAGGCGGGACCTAGTCAACAGTTCTGGTGAAAGTGCAGTGGGCTAACACAGATAGTGCAGTCAAAAATAAAAGCAAAGGTTTCAGTGCAGCAGATTCAACAAAACAGTCCACAGTGAGAAATAAAAAATAAATAAAACAACACTAACACCAGGGTTCATCATCTGTGACAGTTACGTACCCAAGGGGACATGTGAGACCTGAGCTGACCGGCATAGCGGCAGTGGGGGCATGCGTAAGCAGCACCTTTATTTTGTAGTTTTATTAATGTATTTTATTTTCCCTTTTCATTTCACCTTTGGTTTTCATTCTTATTTTTAGCACCTGTGAGCTCACCTGCACAAACTTGAGTATACCTGTGTTGGTAACCCTGTGGTCCTGATTACCACTGCCAGTATATAGGCCACAGACAACAGCGCCCTCTGCAGGCTAAAATAAATAAAAAAGAAAATAAATAAAACTGGGCACCTGTGTGGTGTTTTAAAGTACCATCTTCTGTCTCCCGTGTCCGTTAATACCCCCTCCATTCCACACACACTCACCCCACACCCCCCCACACCCCCATCAAATGGCACCCTGGTTCTGAGTGAGTAACCCAAAAATAACAAGTATGACAGTACCATAGATCTCTTGCCATGGCTGGAAATCCAGAACTAGAGCTATTAGTATGCTGACAAATCACCATGTATCAACCATATGTATAAAACTACCAAGTTTCATGACACTCTAATAAGCGATTGTCCAGATATGTGCAAAAATGTAAAATAATTCTCACATAAATTCAATAGGGAATATTTTACTTCTTACATCTTTATATTTCAATTACTGACATGTATAAAATCTATGCAACTACACCTGTACTGCGGATAGGGGCCCCATTTTTTGGTATGCAGGAAGTGAATAGGAGATTACTTCCCTCAAACTAGTAGCATTGTGGCTGGATAAATACACTTCACCTGGATTCAAATGTAGAAGGCGAAAGGAACAACAGAATATTTAAAGGCTTCTCACCATTTGAGAATGGCCTGATCCAGTTGCTTTAAAGTGGTACATCCAATTAACAATGTACATGAAGTGTCTGTAATTGCTGTGTATTCACATAGTAGTTACTTAGGAAAGAAATAAATACATGCGCATTTACATATAATTACAATGTTATTATGCATAGTTACAATCGACTTAATGTTGCAGTCGTTTTGCACGATATATATAAATACATAATTGTGTCAGAAAAGGGTTAGGATTAGGGTTAGAGGGCTAAGGGTTAGGTTTAGAGTTTGGGGTAAGGTTATGGTTAGGGTTATATGATACAAGAAGATGCATACATTAAATACACTGTACTGTAATTACATGTAAGTACACATGGATTTCCTAAGTAACCACTCTGTAACGACACAGTAATTAGAGACTCTTCATGTAAAGTGTTACCCTCATTTTATCACCCTTTAGGCGGGTAAAAGATCTCATCGCCCAGCCAGGTAATTATTTCCCGACACAGACTGTAATTTACAGTATTGAAACATCTATTCTAAAAGCACATTCAATTTGCAAAGTGGTTTTGCAGTTTTCCCATGGTCATACTATGCATTTACCAGAGTTTGTCTTGTTTTTGTATATACTTTACTATTCCTCTCTGTGTTTTACCATGCTTTCTCTCTTCTTTATTACATTTGCTATGCTTTTACTACGGGACACAAGTTCCATTTTAAGGTCCTCTACACTCAGGTAGCGCAACATGCAAGGAGCCAAGAACTAGCGGAATACAGACTGGACTGTAACCTGCCACCACACTCAATATCAGGTCTTCACACAAAAGACTGGTGTTTCAAAACTTCCTTACCACTGTACACAAGAGCAAGGCTCTCTTGTGAGAGCAGTTATAAACCTGGTGTGTTTCACTTTGCGTGCATTACCTCATTTACACCCCCAGGGGTTGGTCTTGTACAGACTCCTCCTACTCTGTGCCACAGTCATCCACCCCAATAAGGTTGGAAAAGAGTACGTGGCATTTACTTACCCTCTCACCCTCTCAAATCTTGGAGACATTTTCTATAAACAGGGTTTCCAGCACAATTCATTTGAAACACCCACAGCTAATAAAGCCATCTCTGTTAGTTAATGAGTCAACTCAATAAATTCCACAGATGCTTTGTTCTCGAGAATTTTCATCTGCTGAACAGCAGTTTCCTGGCATGTCAGCTGTCTTTATTTTAAATGTTTGCCAGAAAAATAATATTTCATCCCCCCCCCCCCCTCCCCCCAGGTCTTGCTCGTAAGTCTGTCCTTCAGCAAAGCATCATTTCTGGCTTTAAAGCACCAGATGCAGTTCAGTCTTAGCCAGATAGTTGCCACTTGGGAAGTTTCTCAATTGAATTCTTCCCCCATAGCCTTCTGTCATGGTGTCCATGGGAGCACACATTTCTCCTTAAATCTTACCTCTTGTGCACTTCCATTTGCTATAGTGGTCTCAAATACGCAGATTTCAAAGAAGAACGTGTTACAATCCTTTAGTGGTTTCCCATAGTAAAAACATGGCAAAGGTGTAATAAAGCATAGTGAAAGCATAGTAAGCATTGTACAGTCCAGAGTAGCAAGGTAAAGCATATTAAAAACATAGCAAACCATGGCACATTATGGTAAAAGCCAAACTGCGGTGCACATTTACTGTGGCCAACTTTAATAAGGGAATACACATGTATTTTCTTTTTAAAACTTTTTTTTTTTTCCTGTCATTAACAACTATCTGCTTCTCCTTTCAACTGACACGCTATCACGCAGTTACAGGCTTTGAGTCAGAAGACACAGCTGGGGTGATGTTAATGAAGAGAGCTGCAGTATACCAATTTAAATATTTGTTGCATTCTCTTAGCGATATCTCTAGCATTGTGAGAGTCGTGCGACATTGTTTTGAATAAGGAAAGGCAGTTTAATACCATCAGTGCATATTAACAAAGGCAGTTTAATACCTCAATGCATATTAAATGTACAAATCATTACGCTGAAATAACACTAATGTTTTTTGGGTAGACTACACATGACATTATGTAAAATTGACAGTAGTATACAGTATAGACAGTATACAGTACAGTATTAAAATCAAATGAATACCTAGCGCACTTTCTTTTTACTTTAGTCTGTAGGCTACCGGTAACACAACATAAATCATTATGCTGCATTGCACATATTGGTGTACAATGCAAATTAAAGATTAATTTAAGATACATTTCTGGCTGTAAAACAATAATACCACATATCGTGTTTTAACCACCACACAATACATTTTAAATAATAATAACACAACACAAAAACGAACAAACAAAATACACATAGGGGCGGGATATACCCTGCCACAACATGTTTGCTACAGCAAAACTGCACATTTGAGGCCTATGTAGCAAATAGAAGTGCACAGCATGTAAGATTTATGGAATTATTTTATTACATGTAGCTAAAAACTTCTTATGTACTTTATAGTTCATAGTAATACAATCAAACTTCTGTTATAGACCGCATCTATAAAACCATCTATATACAATTATATATATATATATATATATATATATATATATATATATATATATATATATATATATATATATATATATAGGGTTGATATTAAAAATATATTAAAAATATAACTTCTGTGCACCCAATTAATAAGAAACAGTGTAAGCTTACATTAAACATAAAGACAAGTTGTAGGCAAGCATTTCCTAGCAACAGACTTAATGAGCCAAACAAGGCATAATGACTTATTAAAGCACATTTATGACTGCTAATTAGCAAAACAATAAAAACACTTTTTTTTTTTATCCAAATGGTATTTTCATTCTATATGAGTTAATACATGGTCACCAAAAAGCGAAGCTGATAACAAATACAAATACGCTGATTAAGTCCAATGTATGCTTGTACATTTTCAAGTTTTGTTACTTTATTAGAAATGTTTCAAAATAAGCTCTGTTGTGTGTCCTGTGTAACATTATGAGCAGAAGCAACCTCCTTTTTCAAACAAATGTTGAGCAATAGCATAGGGTTTTTTGTTCAGCAGTTTGGCTTCTAGATCAAAAACCATAGCAACCAGTTATGCCTTTCCAGAGAAGTTGGCACACAAGGCCAATTTTTATGGAAAAATGTGGTTACATCAACCAATGAATCATATTTTAATATTATATCATTTGAGAAATAGCCCAATTGCACAGAAGCATGTGCTAAATATCTCAGATATTTTTTATATTTTGTAATATCCTTGTGTGTGTGTGTGTGTGTGTGGTGTGTGTGTGTGTGTGTGTGTGTGTGTATATATATATATATATATATATATATATATATATATATAATATATATATATATATATACTATATATATATATAAAGTATACAGGGTTTTGGCTAATGCCATCATAATTCAAATTGAATTACAGTTTACAGAGGTACATGTGTGAAATATTATAATAATCTTACTTAATGTATTTTTGTAGGTTTAGAAAACGTGCTTCAGTGGTCTCAAAGGGCTCTCAAACAGCTCTTGTCTCTAGGTTCATCTGATATTCCACATTGTAGACATTACCTGTCTCCCTGCAACACTCTGGACGCAACTTGGTACCAAACTGGTGTAAAGCAAAGTGCATAATTGATGTCATTATTAATCAATTTAACCAAATTAGCAATACCTGGCAAACCTACATGTGTTTTGTCATTTAAAAACTGGAACTCGGATATTCAAAGCAGATTATTCCCAAGTTACTGAAGGTATTCTTTTCAGGTGTAACTCATGATTTATTGTTGCTGTTAGGAATGTCAAGCGTCTGGCTATTTTTTTTTTTGTCTCATTTGACCCCGATGGGACAAGGTTAGACAGCTTGTGAAAAGAGACAGGCACTAACCAAGGTGCACTTGACATTTCTGACACCTTGTCAAGAAATCCCCTGTATGGAAATAGCAGGGAGATTACATGTCTCCTGATCGTGCCTGTCTTGTATGATTAAAAAGGGATATGAATATCAAGTAGTTTATATATCTTTTTATTCATGAGGCAACTTTAATATCTAGAGAAACTCTGCTCAACAAGGTGAAAAATAATGTTGTCAAAGAAAACCACATTCCATTTGTGGTAGATTTTCACCCAACAGTGCTAAATTACAAACGCACAATTAAGCCAATCTCCAAAGCCTCCTGTCCAATGAGGCTCCTTAGAGGAGGCAAGGGAGGCAGAGCCTACTCAACTTTTCAAAGGAAAAAAAAAAATATATATATATCATATTTACTTGGATTAAAGTTGCACTTTTGTGGCCAAAATAAAAGTAAACTGTGAGTAAAGACATTTCTGCTATATATATATATAATATATTATACTATTATATATATATATATATATATATATATATATATATATATATATATATATATATAATTGAGCATCAAAATGATCACTATTAGAACACATTTATTTTGTGAAAAAAATATGGTATATAAATGAGGGACATTGATGTTTTTGGTTTCTTTTTAATCACTCAATCATTCTTCCTTGACCATGACACGCTTGAGTGACTATGACTGAAGAATATGCACTTAATCACCTAATTAGTGAGACAGTTGATTGGACACTGAAAATGGAGTGATTTCAGCTGTTGAATTGCAAGCTTGAATAAAAGCAATAAAGAAAAGCACAGAAAAAAAAAGCGTGCAATAACGTTAGCCGTACAACCTCCGACTTGATACCGTCGTATGACACCGAACAGCAGCCACGAGTGTCGGTCGTAAAGTTTGGACCGTTTCTAACATATTGGGTATGGTGTCGAGTCAATGACAGGCGGTGTTTGGGAGACCAAGAGTCACAACACCTGCCCAAGATTGACAGATCATTTTGCAGCATCTTCGTGATGTCAATTCTTAATCAGCACAATAAAAATGCACTGCACCTGTTCTAAAACAGTGTGTCATTTTTCAAAAACATCTAGTGAATTTTATCCAAATATAAGTGATAAGTTTTTGATGCAATTTTGATAGCATTATAATATAATAATGTTTAATAACATAAAATACAATTATTGGCTAAAATTTAAGAAAAAAATATTTTAGGCTAAACTCTAGGTTCAACATTCCTTTCAATTCTGGCTGCTAAGAGACATGTGCTTGCAGTACTAACAGTGGCAGATCGCGTGATCGAAGCACGGGTTTTAATTGGAGGAGACCAGAGGTTTTTTTTTTTACCAGAGGAGGCTTTGCCTCCAATGATGAACTCCTGTCTGTCTGAATCACAGCACTCCTAGTGGATCGAGTGATCTGAGCACAGGTTTTAATTGGAGGAGTGACCCACATCCTCTCGCTCCCTTTCTAATGGAAAAAATAGAAGCCTGTACTAGATTTATACTTTTGGGTTGTTCGCTGCGCCTGCGGTGTAGTTAATTTAAATCAACCTAATTACATTTTTTAAAATAATAAAAACTGAAATCACAAAATTCTGACATAGTGCCCTGTGGCAGGATGGCTGATGTGATGATGTGTGTGATGTCAGGTTCCAGATAAGCAGTACACCAAAGACAGAATGTGGGGCAAACCAATACATAGACGGTTTTAAAACAACAGTAATAACAATAAATCATAATACAGATATATAAGGGGGTGGGGGCAGGAACACCGTCACATGCCCTAACTGTTATTTATGAACCTGTTTTTGCTTTAATTCACTGTCAATGTTAATTTGTGATGTTAAAGCTGAAAATCATGTTAGAAATCATGTTAAAAATCTCCATGTCTGTAATGCTAATAATACTGAATACTAAAAGAAACTACTCTGTTTAAATGTTCAATATTAATACAAATGTTATCCCTTTACACAAGATTATTGATGACCTTAGAATGCTATGGGTAAGGCAAAAAAAAAAAAAAAAAAAGATATATTGAACAATCTGTGAAAAAGTTTTAAAATCCACCCCCCACCCCCTGTACTTGTGCCTTGCCTGACTCAGAGGTCACCAGTCGCCACTGCTCCTGTCATATCCTTTTCACCAGCCTCCTAATCTCTGTAAATTGTTTGTAAGACCGGAATTAACAACCCAAAATAAATCCTGGATCTCACCACTGCACCTCAAACAGATACACTACCTGTGATCATCTTGAAAAAACTGTTACTGTCAATAGTACCACAACATGTAGAGCCTACCTGCATGCTTGTTTCAGAAACCATAAGTCACCTACAATTACCAGTGAGCTGGATCCACCTGCTGTAAAGTACTTCATCTCTCCAAACACAGCCTTGCTCATATGAAGATTCTTACGAAAATATACGATCCTAACATGTCAGATAAAAAGGAAAACGTCTGGATTCACAGACCGAAGACTTTATTTCCCCATGGACTGAACCTGGAAGACAAAGCATTACTTTATGATTGGTTTATCAATTACTTTTCTTCATTAAAAAAAGACTATATACAGTAGATGCCGGTTATTAGCAACCCTGATAAAGACAACTTTCGGTTATTAATAATATTTTCCCAGGAACCAAGCCCGTCCCATAGACTTTAATGTTAATGGAATTCTGATATCAGCAGCTGCATGGTGCTTATTGATAGCTTTATTACTAATTGCCAGTGCTACAGTGCGCACTTGATTGATTTATGCACATACTTCGTGCAGCTTTTATAACACAGTGACTTCTCAACTGCATATTTCAGGCAGATTGAGGCAAATTGAGATGGATTTACAGCAGCAGGTGGTAAATTGTAAAAAGCAGACCATGTTGGACAATTTCTTATATTAAAATTGTGTTCTTTAGAATTGATTGTAAGTACAACACATATTTTTATGTTTGCTATTGATCATCCGTAGGACTCTGGTGTTTGATTGATCATCCATAGAGCTCTAGTGTTTGATTGATCATCCATAGAGCTCTAGTGTTTGTAGTTTTAGCTGGCCCATTATATATTAACTAACAGTTAACAGAAAATAAAGAATGTATATTTTTGTACATTTTGTACGTGTTTGTTAGCTGTTTGTTAACAGTTAATATACAAAAAAAGGCACTTAAAATAAAGCGTCACCATTTTGTTTGCCTTATTCCTCCTAAACAAGAATAAACAAAAAACAACAATGTGGCACCTCACCCTGCCACAGCCATGAATAATACATACGGCTTTACCCTGTAGTCAAGGTCAACTACCAACTGATAAAAGTTGTAGCAGACAGTAAGTGACAGGTAGCAGGCACTTTAAAAACAGTCTAATTTTCAACTGTGCTCTGGTTTCACCTACATTTATTTCTCTAGGAGACCTTCAGTGACATGTACCACTTCATATTCAAATGTCTGCTGTGAAACCTGGCAGACAGAAGAGCAAAAACATAATCAAGCAGCCGCAATCCAATCACAGTGGAGCTAATTAAGACATTAGCATACACCACTGGGTAGCAGGCTTCACATGTGCAGGGGTCCTGAAGGACATTCAAGCTATTCAGGGTGACTTTATTTATTGTTCACACCTGGCAGAGAAGCCCTTAGTAACTGTTTCACAGCTGTTCGTTATTATGCATAGTCTTACCGGAGTTCAACAACTCACGCTAGTCACCAATGTGGATAGCTGCTGGTTTCCATTTCCCAGTGTCATTTGCTTTGTCTGTGAAGCATCTAACGCAGGCTGGGAATACCATGACAAGTATGAAATATTGATTCCTCAAACCAATCTAATGCATGATCAGTACACTGCAGTGAATGGGTTCACTGAACTTCAGCGTGTGATTGCACATTATTTAGACTGTATAGCCCATGTTCTATCCTATGTTATATCCCATGTTGGCATTTGTTTCCCCAACATAATCCTGATTGTTTTGATATTTTTTATTCACACATCATATGCAAATCATTTGGAGATTTTTGATCGGAAACTATATGTGATTAAAAATTTCAAAAGAGCCAGCACTATGGTTAAAAATATAACAACATAGTGTATTTCTTGTAAACTTTGCAGGGTGTTCTGTAACAGTAATTTTGTAATTGTGTGGTGTAGTTTACCAGGAGAACACTGGCTCATTATTAACAACAAGGTATTGCCATAGGGGAGAGACAAACCTTAGTCCCAACAGTTCTTATTTTTGTATATTTAAAAAAAGTTGAAGCAAAAAAAAACTGTGAAGAAAGTAATAGTTTACCACTCAAAAACTCAGTTGATGAATTTGGAGATAGACCAATAGTACCAACAGATGGGCACAGCTTGGCATTACACTGAAATAATAATTACGTTTTCTTTCAATATCAGCATGAAACAAAAAAAAAAAACAATGTCCAAACACTTCAAGTGGTAAAGGTCCTTTTTTTATCAAAATGTATCCCTATTTTCACAACAGGAGGTTTAGATCAATGTTATGCCCTCCTCTTATAGTGGCATCATTAATGTGATTTTTTTTTTTCTACTTGTGAATTTAGTATTCATGAGGGTTGAGGGGAAAAATGCACTGCCTAAAATCAAGCAGTATCCCTGTGAGCATCCCCTCAAAGAAAACACCTCAATCCTGACCTCAACATCCCCTGCCTGCCATTCTGTCCTGGGCCTCTCTCAAACAGAGTACAGGCAACTAGTCTCTACCAATAGGTTTGTGTTCATGCATTTGTCTTATCAATTGTCTTGCGGTATTTGCAAATGTCTAGAGTGGTTCCAGGTTCTGATGCACCAATATTGAGTTTTATCATTTTTCTCTATATCTGTTTTTACTTGGCTTTGAACAAGTGTTGAGCTTTTCTGGAGAATTCTAACTACCAGCCACTGAAGAGACATCCTGACCCCATTCAAAACATGTGACAAACCGACATCCATCCTAATACCGTTCAAGCCATGTGACAATGTTTCAACTCTGCTGGTTGCTTTAAGCATCTGAGTTTCTGGAAAGGAAAGATGAATCTAAAACAGCAATTAGAATACATTAGTTAAGATAAGCATACTATTTCAAAACCATACCAAGCTTCTCTTTGGGTTTTATAGTTTATACTGTAGCTCAAAAACAGCACTGTTATGAAATTGTCATTTTTCAGATATAAAATGTTCATTTATATTCCATATTTTAGATATTAATTTTAAAACACACTTTTGTTGCAAAATAAATACATAAAAAAGGTGACATAGGAGACACACTGATTGTAAGGTAGCTGCTAGGAGATAAAACAGCTTTTACAATATTTACAGCAGTGATTGCACTGGCAACCCAAAATCTATGGAATTAAACAAACAACCAGACGGAGCAGCTGCCAACATTTAAGATGTCTCAATAAGAATGTTTGGATTTATTGTGTATTGAAGACTAATTCAGATAGTTTATCATATATCATATTTGTGTAAATAAATGACTGGAGATGCTATGTTATTGTTTCAAGAGAAAGCAGAGCCTGAAATAGAAATCTTAATATCCGTAGTCTACCCATCATGGGGTAGATTTTCAAGGTGACAAAATTTTAGTCAAACGTCCAGTTACATGTCTTCTTAGACAACTACATTTCCATCAAGATTTTCAAAAATGACTTGGATGAATGACACTTGTCGATGTTTAAGTTTACTATTCATGGCATCGATGCCCAGCCTCTCTCATAGGATAGCATCAGTTAGACGTCAAGGGAAGGGAGTGATTTTGAAATATTTAGACATTAGTCAGCTAGCCATCTATGTAAATTACTTAAATAATGTATGCAGATCAACGGGAAGTGATGCATTTCGTCGAGGTTTTAGACGTTGCAACTCAAAGTGCAGTGCTCGCCTTTCCCGCTACAGAAGGAAAGGGAGCTGACAAACCCATTACAGTCAAAATAAAAGCCTCTGATGAGAAAGGCGAATGCTCTGCTCAAAAGGTAGCCAGATGCAACCATAAAAAAACAAAATATGAAATTTGTTTTTCATTTAGTAATGACTCTCTTTCTTGAGACAACTTTTTTTTGTTATTAGATAAATATCTCACCTTTTCATTTATGATACTCTCCATGTATTTTTAAAAAAAGCATCAGACATTGCATTGGAACACTATTGAATTTTTAAAGTACAGTATTTTTTCCTCATGCAAAAGGGACAGAGAAAATAAATTTGTGTTACAGTGCAACTTGATTTGCATGAAAACTTTTTGGTATGCTGCACCCTTTTGAATGTCTGTTATTGCTCAGACTTTGCTTGATTGTTCTGATTTTTCCACGTTTGTTTCCTGTAATAAAAACATGAATGTAATTCTTGGTAAACTCCAAAAACTAATGTGATGAAGTGTTGAGAAAACACAGAAAATGCGAATTTCGGAAACATAAATTAACGTATAATCCCTTATGACAAGAATTCTATAGTTTTACTATAGGAACTTTATAGTAAAATGTACTTCATTGGGACATACTATAGAGAAATACTATAGAATTATGTAGTAAATATTATACAACACTACAGAACAAAGTAGTACAAACAGAAATACTATACAAATACTATAGGCTATTATAGGAATACTATGGTGCACTGTAGAAATCCTAGAGGATCTTATAGTAATACTATAGATTTTTTTCGTAAGGGATGAACTATATACACACAAACCTAATTCGTTACTCGATATTTGTTTAAGATAAATGTAAATAAAGATCACAATCATCACAACCATTACAACACACCTGTCTCCCTCTCGTCACCGCTCATTTCTTTCCACTCTCAGCTTTCCACTGTTCTTGCAAGTGACAGCAGCAGACACCTTTTTGTAAACGTGTCTGCAGGAGCTGGTCTAACTTTAGATGCCTAAATGACTGTTTAGACAGAGACTTCATGTTTGAAAATCACACATAAATATGGTAATGAGCTAAAACCCGACTATACGCCGATAGATGGGGCAGGGCGTGATATTAAGGACATGGGAATGTGGGAATTTATACGTTTTAGAAAATCACTCTTACACTAGACCCCCATCCAAACATTTAAAAACTGAGTTACACCCCTCTAGTCCATAGTCGCCTTTGAAAATCCACCCCATCTGTCTCGATTTGACATTAGTACAAAGTGCAGTATTTTTGACTCATGAGTTTTTTGGAACAGTGCTGTGCATAGTAGACTGATTCAATCATTAAGCAGTTTGATTTTCTTATCACTAAAACTTCATGTATTTCAGAATCTTTCTGTCACTTAAACTCATTCCGTTGAGGTGCTTAGGCAAGTTATTATGCAAATTCATCCTAATCGACCATGTTGAAGCTTTCAGAATACATCACAAAAAGGATGAGATTCGTGTTGTGTTTTGAACTTCAAGAATGAATAGATTATAAATATTGCTGTGCCAGCAGCTCCAGGAACTATTCATTGAGGATATTTTCATGCATATTCATTAGTGTTCTTCTTATTCTTCAAATTAAAACAGGTTTACTTTTTACCATACAAAACTGAACATAAATCAGGAAAATGCACTTCAACCACTGTTGTGGTTTTTAAGAGTATGAACTAGTTTAGGCAGGATGTCTGTCTGTCTGTCTAATGTATGGTTTTATTGTGGTCTGATTACAGCTAGACAATGTGATAATGTTCAATTCAATCCATTTAAAGTGTTACATGACCTTGTTTTGATTTCATAATAACTCCATGCGGCCTCATTTACGAAAGGGCGCTAAACTCTGGTTTCAAGATAATTGCAATTACTGTGCATTTCTGCATTTACTATTGCAATTTTATTCATTATTGCATGAAATAGTGGGCATGTTATAGCACACCCTGATTTTATTGTGCCACACTATGGTAATCAGAATGAATATGTGATTTGTATGGCAATGCATGATAATGCATTTAACTGAGGCACCCCACTCTGAATAATGAGATGAGCTTTATTCACACTGTGTTTACTAAAGGGTGATAATTTTAGTGTGTGCATTAAAGTGATCATTTATTAGTGCGTATGAAGACCAGGCTTTAACTCTGATAGGCGCACTAATTAAACGTATTTTTTTGGCCTGAAAATTAGTGATGTGCAGTTCAATTCTTTTTACTGATCTGATACCGGTTCGTGAGATTCATTAGTTTAGTGGATCAATTCAACAGATTTGTTTGTTTGATTCGCTGGTTCACTAACGTGAATACATCTTGCTGAATTACTTGGTTATGAATATTTGTTTGAATGGAAAAAATCGTAATGTACGTGAAACGTCTATATAAACTGTTTGTGGCCAATATACTCAAATATACTACTTTACACAAAACACATTAACTAGAAACAGCTTTCCTAGAAAAAACTGACAAAAAAAACTCAACATCACTGTCATAAAGACGGCCTCAGTGGGTGATGTCAGAACCAGGAAGGGAATACACCGAGACAAAACAGATGACGTGAAATGATGAGACACTTGCTTGCGCCGGTTTATTGTAAATAAAAAAGGTTTAAACAAACACAAAAGGCAGGACACGGCACATTCGTCAAAATAAAAAGACAAAAACAAAAACGGACTAACACTTTACAAATGGTGAGCAGATCTACAAACAAACACGATGAGTTTTAAATAAACAAGTATTGAGCTGGTCCCACCAGCACGCAATAGCAATTGATATTATAACTCTTTCTCCTTCTCTCTCTCCCGTTCCCTACTCACTGAACACCCAACCCCGAGTGGGTGAAAACATGTTTCTTTTATGCAGCTGTACCAAGACTCGATTGCCAATCAATCACTCAATTGGAGTTTTGGTACAACTGCACGTGAATTAATAAAGTGCAATTCCCCGTGCTCACATATTATTACTTTTTACTTGCACGTGAAGTGCTGTGCAATCCTTGTGCCTAATTACAAATATACATTTTAAACACTCGTGTTACACAGACCCGTTTATACCTCATGCACCAATGACTATACACCAACATTTAACAAACCACACGCAACATATAACAGATAATACATACAGGGGCGGGCACTTTGTCACAATCACAAATGCAGGGTGGCTCTGCAGGGTGGCAATGCTGACAAGAAAGAGAATCTCATCAATCAATATTTCTAGAGTTAGCAGAACAAATACATTGCACAACAGGACTTTGATTGTATATGCATTAAAAGGAGAAAGGAGAAAGGAAAAGTTTTTTTTTTTTTTTTACATCAGACAAGGAATAGATGTTAAAATTAAAAGGTAAGCAGTGCAGTTTCACTTTACGTTGCCTCTGCCTGTCCCCTGCTGAGTGCTGTGTCTGTTGATCGCTCTTTTTTGGTCAATGTAAGCCACCTTCACCTTCACAATAAGCTACTGACCAAAAGGTACGCCTGGTCTGCTGGGGCTTTTGATATTACGGTGGTCACGGGTAAGTCTCTAACATTATCGTGCATATTAAATTAGCGCTCACAATACATATAGCGTGCACAGTATGGTATGTAAATTAGCCAAATCCTGTGCACTTAAATGAATACATTCTTTGTTTGTAGATGGGGAGGCGCATTTAGATTTATCGTGCACGTTAGGCTCTCTACTTTACATCTGCGCTAACTCCAAATTTAGTGCCATAAATAGGCCTGTTTATTTTTCAGAGGCTCACAAAATACAGTAATAAATCTCTCACCTTTTAGAATCATTTATTTTGAGCTGACTGCTGTTCTTTACAAAACATGACAGAGTAAGTACCAAGAAGCAGCAGCAACTTTCCATCTATAGCGTTGTCTTTCAGATTTGTCAAAAAACAGAAGGAGGAAAATTATTATAAAACCTTGGTTTTCACTACTAAAAAGGCAGGTTTTTTGTGACCATGGATGTTGTACAATATAATATATTAAAAGGGTAGTTTGAAAAGCTGGAAGCAGTTTAATTTCAACAACGGCAACCTATTACCTATGAATTATTTGAGTAGCTCAAATTGCTTGCTATTATATAAAGTGATTTTGTCTCATCTACTTTGTTTCTTTTTGAGCACCTCTAGAATAATAATAATAATAATCTAGACACATCACTAAAGCACATGCAATTTACAGTACACTGTAAAGCCAATCAGTGTTCCAGGGCTTTTGAGAGTATCTTGGTTTAAGAGTGCACTAAGAGACACTTTGCTAGAGGGCTGCTTGTGAATTTTAATTAGAGATGAGTTAAAGTCAAATAATCGTTCAGAACAAGTTCATTCAAAATCAATTATACCGAGTTGAAGATCTGCTGGCTGTTTAATATACAATAGTTTAATTTGGGATGTACAGATTTTTCAGATTGAACACTGTAAATAAAAAAGAAACTGTTCTTCCTGGTATCTAATCACTCAATTTTGTATCTCAGTCTACTGAATAGAATTGAAAGGCAAGGGCTGAATCTAAAGGCAATGGTTCAAAGACAAACGCCTTACCGTTCAATTCAATGAGCTGATACGCCAGTTCACTACAGTGGCATCCAACATTGTGCACAACTGTAGTGAATTTGCATCTCAGCCCATTGAACTGAATGGAAATGAAAGGGCTTAATGTGAACTGCTAACCATACTGTTCAGACAAACATCTTACCATTCAACTAAAGAGCAAGCTCTGTAGTAAAGAGGCAAGTATGTGTCTTGTGCTGGTGCCACTATTATTAACTCATCAGCCCCTAAGGGGAGTTTCATTACATCTTGTAGGTCACATGACCTTTTTGCAGTAATTGGAGTGAATCTGAGCTACATGACAGGAAGTGATTTCATACCAGGAAGTAGCAGCAACGTTTTACGTCCATGGCATCTAACACAGGCATCTTTCAAACTGATATAAGAAATGCTAATGCTAATAAGAGGTATGATAATAGACAAGGAGAAACGACTTCTACAACAATGCTCTGATTGCTCTGATTGTAATGAAAGACAAAAAAAGAAGAGTATTGCATGAGGGAGCCTGATCTGTAGACACACTAATGCTTGTAATAGAACTTCTCTACCTTGGTGAATTATCCTGAGTTGGGAAATGGATTCCTCAGGTGACGTATTATTTTGAAAAGTGCACCACTGTGTTTTGGACATTGCTTGTAAACACTGCAGGGGGTTCTGTAACACTTTAAATAGATTATATTGACAAGTGCAAGAGTAACAAATGTTTTTTATCACCTGAAACTCATAGGAATTGGTTGTCAAATCTGCCTAGAGCAAGTTCTAGGCTGAGAATTGTACATTAAGATCATTTCTGTACCCAGCCTGGGTTAAGGATTTTGATTCAATGCCACCCTTCTGAATACTGACTTAATGATTCAAGGATAAGACTTTTCAGGAGTAGCTTTGGGGGGTGAGAGCAGTCTCTAATGTAACACTGCTGGTGCTAAATGACTTCACACAGACTGTATAACAGTAATGATTTGAAAAGGAACTGTCATCATGTTCAGATATTTAACATGTTTTGCTACAGTGACAAGCAGCTGATACTGCAAGGGGCACCAGCAGATTGCCCTATACACCAATGGACAGATAGTTTAGATGGTGGCAATGGGGCTGAAACCCTTTCTCGTCAACCCCTCCTCTCTCAAAACGGCCAGCATTGTCTCTTTAAATCTCCAAAAGAACATGAGTAAGGACTTTCTGGCATCCCAGGACCATATTGGGACCCATTTTTATTTAATGTACAGCTTGCATAAATACTCAGGGGAATAATATTGCAATAAATAAAGGGTGTCAATACTTTTGGACCCCACTGTTGCTGTTTGAAGTTATTTAACAGCAAAGTGTGACTGGAAACTGGAAAGTGTGTTTATTGATGCATTAATCAGAAAGATTAAATGTGACTCAGTCATCCTATAAATAACACTGGGTTTCTTCTCAGTATGTCATTTACAGTCCCACTGTCAATAGCTGTTCAGTGAATGGCCCCTTTCCATAAAAAAATACACAATTAAAACACCTGCAGGTTGCTCATTAACTTCCACCTGGCAAGAGAATCAGGAAATCATATTCTTTAATTAAAATCTATTGAGAGGAAACTGAATCAGTGAGCAGATTTAATTATGTTGATTAAGCCACATGTGACTCTCGGAATAATACAATGACATTTTCAGAACAGAAAACAGGCAATCATCATTGACAGGTACTAACCCTTATAAAATGTTCTCATACTAAAAGCACAGCAGTGTAATAAAGCACAATGAAACCATAGTAAAGCACAGGTAAGCATTGTAAAGCACAGAGAGGTCTGGTAAAGCATTGGGAAGCATTGTAAAGCAGAGAGTGGAATGGTAAAGCATAGCAAAGCATTGTAAAGCAGAGAGTGGCATGGTAAAGCATAGGGAAGCATTGTAAAGCACAGAGAGGTCTGGTAAAGTACAGAGCGGCATGGTAAAGCATATTTAAAAACATTTATAAGGGAGGCCCTGCTAAGCCTTTAATCTTGAACTGGATGTGACGTAAAAACTTCATTTCAAGTGCTAACTGATATTGAGTAACCCTTTCTGAGTAAGTAATAAATACACTCATTCAAATGCAGTTGACCCAATTTAAACTTTCCTAGTCTGGGTCGAGTTGTAACATTATAAATTGAAAATTGACAATATACCCTTCATAGAAGACAATAATGTGATGCTTGCCATGAGCCTATTTCTGCAGCATTGTACTTTAAACCTGGCCAGGGAAATTGGCTTTAACATTATCATCTATGAATACCCTTATAAAAGTTTCCTATAGCAAAAGCATTGAAGTTGAGTAAAGCACAGTGAAAGTGTAATAAAACCAAACTGGTAAGCCTGTTTCTGTTGTAGCACAGCAGGCTACACTAGTAAAAGGTTGTGAATTTTTGGGGGGGAATCATTCTAGTGTAAAACTGAACATAGCGGTTGGACACTGCAGTTTTCAAAACACAATATATATATTAACTTTATTAACTTGTAATATCCAAGGCCTAAAAAACATCTTCTACCTTAGTTCTTACAAACTTCCGTATTGTCTTGGGGAATTAAAAAGGTCAGGTGAATATAAAATTGTCTCCTTACGCAACAAAATTATGTCCTCAATTTAACAACACTCTCAGCGGGTTACAGCACCAGCTGGAAACCAACCTAATCTATTCCCATGTAATCTAATATGTGATGCCTGGTTTTACAAGATGTATACAGCATTGATTTAGACATTTAAAGATGGTAACCCTGTGAAGGGTTTGTGGTGCCGACAGACTGCACTATAATTGGACTTGATTAAAAAAAAAAAAAAAAAAAAAAAAGAAACATCAGGCAAATTCACAACATGTGGCCTAGTCTCTGCTTGAGAGAGGCCCAGGACTGAATGGCCTGTCATAACATGTTTACACCAACCTATTGGTGCCCAAACTACCAGTGATATAAAAGTGCAGTATTATCAACATGTTCTGCATTTCATTGGCATGCATAGACACTGGAGGTTAAGGATTTCTTTCTAGACCCATTGCTTACAACCTGCAATGATGATTATGTGAACTGTACAAACAGATAATGCATGTATTTGAAAATAGGACAATTAGGTTCTGCATTTATTCATCTGTTCCAGAACCTTTGGGTAGAGTATATTGGGCCCTTACGGGTTAATAAAACTTAGATGTGTTTAAAGTGACAAGCTTGGGGGTTAACGTTCAGGGTTGATGCAGGTGTGTAATATTTGTGCTTGATTATGATTCATAAACCAAAAATAACTATATTGTAAGTGAACGGGGTGAACTTATTGCAGGGGTCAATGCTACTTATAGACATGCAGCATATATGAACATGTATCACTGTCTGGGAGGAAAGTGGGTTGATGTAATTGAGGTCATAGTTACTGGGAGCATGTTAACATTTCACACTGTGTGTCGGAAAATGTCTTATAATAGCCCATGCTAACAGCAAAAACAACAACAATAATAATAATAATAATAATAATAATAATAATAATAATAATAATAATAATAATAATAATAATAATGTATTGAATTTATAAAGCACCTTTCAAGAGAAAGCACTGTACAACAGTAACAATACAACAAACCCAACAAAACAAAAATAAAATCAACACCAATACAATTTAAAAAAATAAAATAAAGTTGAAAAAGCTTAAATCTTTAGGCGAGATTTAAAAACATCAAGAGAACTCCTTTACAATGAGTGGCAGTGAGTTCCCGAAGTCAGTGCTACCAATAGACTCATGCAAGCCAACCAATATGAACCCAAAGGGTCGAGTTTTAGATTACAACTGATAACACTTTTTCATTCGCCAGTCACAATACTGAAGCGTCAATATGTTTATACCATCGAAGTACCAATAAAGTACTGGGAAGTGTTAGGATTAGTGATGAAATTATGAAGTATGATTTCACAATGATGAATGGTGAACCAAAGCAGCTGCTGTGTTATTTGAGGCCATTTTAAGATTGCTCAGCTAGGGTTACCAGATTTCGATCAGAAACAGTAAAAATATTAAATTGCCCTGTTTTTCTTTATCTCTATGTGAGTTTGAAATGTTAGTTTGTGCATGTAAAGGTGATATACAAATACAGACAGTTACTAAACAGACACGAACAAACAAACAAAACACTCACGAATATTTTTACATCACTTTCTCTGCATCTCTCACGGTCCTTCCAGTTTCTCACACGAAAACCAAGCAAAGAAAAAGATTTACGATTCTCTGTCCCTTTTATGCTATCATGCATGACCCCTTGGTAAATGATTGCAGCTGTCCCTATTGCCTGAAGCTGTTACATCGTCTGTGTTCCAATCCACGAAAATGCACCCTACAAAGTGTACTTCAAAGGGCGGAGGTGGATGGCGGCCATCTTAAGGGGTGTTACCATTTGAAGTGAACATAAACTGCTCCCTCCAAAGGGCCCTTCAATTGGGTGTTCCCAAAGTGTACAAGCACTGTACATTTCTGCGGAAGAGACTCTCTCTTCATAACCCATGAAACAATGCGTCAATCCCATTAAGCTTTGTGTTTTAATGGAACCAGAGATGGACAAGACGGAGTATGTGTACAAATGTAATTAGCGATTATTAATACTTATAAATATATAATTTATTTATTTGGTTGACATTTCTATCCAAACATATAACATAACAATATTATAATGTTTCTTGTGATAACACTCATGTGATTCTTTTACATGTCCCCGATAGATAATTGAATAAAATTAATGATTTAGATGACTTTTTTGCATTATTGCGTTGGCCTAGCTTGCTATTGTCAATAAAAAAACCAATAGCAAGCTACATTATTCCGTATAGATGAGGCCTTGAGGGATAGCTGCAACAAGCTAGTTTGCTATTTGTACTGCTAGATAGCTTATTTATTCCAGTGAAACCGCTTTTTTTCAGCTTATTTATCTTAATTATTACAGGGTCAGATGAGGAAACGCAGCTCTTTATTAGAGTTTGAAAAACAGCATGTTCACTGGGAAGAGGAACACTTCCAAGCTTGCCTACGGATTTCAGACCTGCTCTTCCGTTGGTCATTAATTAATAAAAAAAAATAGCGATGGCTGTTGTGGCTGCAGCAAGTGTCTCCATTTTAATTCTCTCTTCTCCTCTCAGAGTCTTGGTGCTCAAAGTGTAACTTGCTACCAATGTTTTGATTGTAGTTGTGCTAATAACCCCCCCCCCCCCCCCCCCCCCCCCCCCCCTCCCCCAATATAAATAAAATAAAAAAGACATGCATGCTCATATAATGACATCACTAGAAACAAATGTTTTATTATTGCTTTATTATGAATAGCTACTTTAAGCAAAACCATATTTAAAAGAGTAGAATATCACTTTGAAGGGAGTAGGGCGTAGGGGCCGAGGTTTTGGATTGGAACACAGCAATCGTTTACCTTTCGAGTCAATACGTTCCTGCACTGGAATCTTGCCTTCTTCCAGGCTGACCGACTTCCCAACCATGGAAATTAAATGTTAGGCCAGCCAGTCCAAAGACTTCCTCTTTCTACTTAGCGCCCTCACAGGGAGATTTACAACCAGAACTCATTATGTTCTGTCACAACGACCTAAAAGCAAAATTTAGTTTTATGCAAAGGGGTAGAACAAAAAATTAAACTGAGTGCACAATATGCTGAAAACTTTTTACATTTTTTATTTCTTTTTAAGATGACTGGGAATAATTATAATATGTTACTAAAGCAACAATATGTTTCTGATAGCTTTAGACTGCATACAACAGACAAATATGTTTATTATTCTTGGATCCATTTTTTAAAGGAGTTAAAGTGCACAATAGAAACAGATCAAATGTATAAGAATATGACGAGAGAAGACTGAAGACAATGCAGCGCAATAAAGGAGAGGTAGTGTAACAAGTGGAGTATATAATCATCATAGAACAGTGCAGCTGCTATACACACGCACACACGCACAAACGCACACACACGCGCACACACGCACACAAGCACACAGACACACACGCACACAGACACACACAAACGCACACAGACACACACACACACGCGCACACACACACACACACACACAAAAGCACACACACACATATATATATATGGTTGGAGTGCAGCTCCAGGCTCTCAAAAGCACAAGAAAAACATTACTTCAGTGGACAGCTCAAGCAATATATCACACTTTTTGGTTAAGAAATAACCAGAAATAAATGAGGTAGTAGCTGCAGAAGGAACTATAGTATTCCACATTGTGAAGCGTCACCATAGCTTCAATTCAATGGACTGTACAGCCTCTCTGCCTAAGTTGATCTGATTTGAATCAATCAATTCACTGGGACATTATTAAGCAAAATCATCCCACAGGAATGGGCCAGTAGGTACCTACTAGTCTCTACCCCTAAACCTAATGTCTACCACTAACATAATCTCTACCCCTAAACCTAATCTGTACCCCTAAACATAACTGTGTTACTATTAAACTAGGGTTACCATACGTTCGTTTTTTCACGGACATGTCCTCTTTTTTGGGCTTCCGATCTCTGTCCGGGCAGATTTTCGAAAAATGAACGAATGTCCAGGATTTCGCCTGCTCGCCCCTTTGTTGCTGCTGATGCTTGCAGAGCTGCAATTCCCGGCATGTAATAGAGCCGCGCCTCGACTGGGGCCGGTTATACTGGATCCTGGATTTGAGCTTGCTCCTGTGATGTATTGGGTTGTAATAAAAGCATTAGGGTTGATCCTGAGCTCAATTTGAGCCCAAAATCTTATACTAACTCGATGTTGCTTCAGAGCAGGATCATAATTGGATCAGAGCTTGATCTATCATTTTTAAATGGAGGAACTTAAACTACAGCGGCTCATTTGTAGACTGAAAGATGAGACTGCGTATTTCGTGTTCGGCAAAAGCCTCTTTGGGTTTATTGCGTTATAGCGCGCTCTGCAGTCCTTTAGTTTTGCTTCAAATAAATGCACTGTGTACTATAAAATACAGTAAAATGAAACAGGATAAAACAGAATAGCGCTTTTTTGTATGAACTGAATACATTTGCATCACGTCCACCAAAACAACAAAAATAAAACACTTGTTTTGGTACAACTATAACACACATTGTTAAACAAGCCAAATATGTATGTGTCAAAACATGTAACCAATTAAAAAAAGATCTGACTTCATATTGTTTATCTTTCTGTTTTTTGGCCATCACTAAAAATAAATAAATAAATAAATAAATACAAATGATTTGGGCCTATATATTATAAACATATTGTAACCTTGCGTTACCATGTAACACTTGTAAGTCGCCTTGGATAAAGGCATCTGTCAAAGAAATAAATAAACTGGAATTATTTCATTCAGTTGCCCTACACAAATAAATCAAAGAGATTTGCATAACAAAATCACTGTGTTAAAATGTGTTCTTTATTATCCCTGAATGCTAGAGCAAGTGTGGCATAATGTAGATTTTAATGTGAGATATGAGAATTCCCCTTAAAATATATTTCTGGAAACGCTGAGATTTAAATACCGCTGAGATTTAAATTTTAATTGCGATATAAGTACGTAAGATAAATACAGTTTGTTATTAAAATGCTACTAGTACTGTACTGGTATTTAAGAAAACTGTGTTTAAAAAAAAATGACTTTGAAAGTTTCAGTTTCCATCACTTAAAATATGCAGATGCTGCTTGAACGTCAAACTGCAGCAGGGAACAGACAATAATGTAATCAACACCGAGCTGCAGTGAGCTCCAAACTTAAAACGTTTTCTTGTTGTTTAGGTAAGGCTTTGATCAGTTCAGCAATCATAAGAAATTTATGTAAGTGATGAAGGGTTCAAGAACTTGCAAGCACTCCAAAAATGGGCCAAATATTTCAACAGGTCCAAAAACATTGAATGTCACTCAGCACTGCGAAAGATTGTACAGTTCTTTTTTGTTCCCTCTCTCAATGCAAATGTAGAGTGAGTTTTTTCACTGATGCAAAGCCTGTGTACAAAGGAAAGGGACAGCTTGACTGGCAAGTCACTGAAAGGGATCCTGCTCAGACAGCACAACTTCAGGCAAGCATCTTTTGCTACTTCAACCACTGCTGAGAAAAATAAGCTCTGCAGAGAAATATGCATGGGCACTAAAAGAAGCAGCACAGTAGGACAGGGATGTTTAATGCACAGATTTGATAGTTATCTTGCAAAGACTTTTTTGATTGTTAAGCAATAGAGTACTGACTGTAAAAGCTTACATGTATGTTTGATACAGGCCATTATACTTTGTTTTAAAAAAAAAAATCTTTTTCAAATGTTCAAAGTAGAAATAAACTTTACAGTTTAGTTTAAATTGAATTTTTATTTAAGATTAACCTTAAATAAAAATTGGAAGCAATTTTATGTAATGTTTTAGCTCCTTACGCTGTGAAGTGCTTAGAAGACTCCTTAGCCTCTGTTAATCAATTGAGTATTTCCACAGATGCAAGCAATCATGGTTGTGTCCAACTGTTTCCAGCAGTAGCTCAGCATTTTTCTTTTGATGAAGGAGGTTTGCAGACAAAGTTATTGGATCGGAGAGCCTTAGAAAATGAAATGTCTGAAACTGTAGCAAACTACCTGAGTGACATATTGAGTAAAAATAATCTTTCTGAAAAATGTGTTGCTGTTGGAGGTTTGTGGCAAGGTGCTTTTATTATTTATGTATTATTATTATTTGTGTTATATTTTATCATTGTTGTTATTTGTATTATTATTATTATTATTATTATTATTATTATTATTATTATTATTATTAGTTGTAGTAGTAGTGGTACAAACTGCATTCTTATTGCACTTTGTCTCCTTTGTTGGATTTGTTGTGATTATTAATCAAGTGTTTTTACCCGCAGGAGGGTAGCTCTTCTAGACTTTGTATTTTGTTTGTTTTAGTAGGAGCTTCCGTGTGTGTATTTTAAATGTGAACCTAAACCTGTAGACAATTAATAAAGTTTTTTTTCATAATTGTAACCTTGTTGCCATTGTTGTGTGTGCGGAAACCCAGGGATCGAAAAGAACCTGTGTAGGGATAATTAAAAGATCTCTCGGCCACGAAGGTCCTTGCCCTTCTGAACCCCAATGTGGCATAGTTGGCTACTTATATTTAAGTTATTTTAGTATACTGGTTATTGCAGTCACCCTACCCGTGATATAACCATATATTTTAATAATTGGTTTCTTTATTTACGGCTGGCTGTCTTCCTCAGCCATCCTGATTTTATTCTCTCGCTCCCACCACTGGCGTTCCTGCCTGGTGTTTGTTTACACTTGCTTCCTCAGCTAGGGTCACTGGGTTTCCCTGGTCATGGCCACGCGAATGCATAACCTAGCTTAGTACCTATGGGCTGAGCAATCCCCCAAGGCCTGCCTCTTAGCCACTCACACAGAGGGAAAGCCAACACACCCTCTCTCCCACCTCTCTGTGTCATCGCCATGACTGACTTCAAAGAAATCTCGGTCTAAGCACTTCAGACCGTAAGATTAGTAGCACATTGTGTTAACATGATTTAAAAAATTGAGTTTGGTTTCACTGGAGCAGGTTCAGCTGCATAAACTGGATCAGGTTTATCATCAGAAGTGCATACTGTACTAAAGAAAAAAGAAATGAAGACAGGACACTAAAACATTGTAGCCAAAGAGCCAAAGACTGGAACATTTACCCGCCAAGTTACCCACTGAGCCACCTGCTGAGCAGAGTGGCAAAAAAGGCCAAGATTAACAACAATTAACTTCTGCAGATTAAGCTGTTAAAATGTGTATGTTTTATTATGTTACATTTATTGTTGTTGCACTCTGTGTAGTTATCAATGCGGTTATGTGCAACAATGCAATCGATAATGAGTGCATTTTAACATTATTTTAGTTGCTGGTCACAGGTGACAAACCTTGTTTATTTTGTTTCACTGTGTGTTTGTTTTTTGTTTTTTTTTCTTTGTTGCATCTGTTTCTGCCACTGCACATTCACCAAAGCTGAGACATGGAAGTCCCGCCCTGATCACAGAGCAAGGCTGGTGATTGGGCGAGCGGCTAGGAAGGGGAGTATAAAAGGGGAGGCCGGGGAACCAGGAAGCAGTGGATCTTTCTTTACTGGAAGTGTGAGACAGAGCATTGTGAGCTGTTGTGGAACAGTGTTTGTTGAATTACTTTTGGAGAGAAGAAGGATTTAGAAGGGGTTGAAGGAATACTAACTAGCTTTGGTACTGTAGCCAATGTGGATTTTGTTTGGGTTTTTTTTGTATCGGGACTGTTTTTTTTCTTCTTTTTTTCACTTATATTGGCTACGGTACCTCACTCTGTTTTTGAACTACACCTCATGTTGGCTCTGTAATGTGTATAGCTATCAGTAAGAAGAAGACTCATGAATACAGTATTTTGGTTATTTATTTTATTAAACTGTGCTCTCCCTTGGCTCATATTACAGCTAGTACCGGGGTGAGCTTGTGAACTTTTTGTTTGTTTGCTGCAGCAGTTTTTTTGTTTTTTTCTTTCACTGTGCACTTGAGTCAGGTGGGTCACCTGAGGCTACCTGGAAGGACAGGAAAAGAGGCAGTGATACAGCTATTGTTGGAAGGCTGAACATTTCTGAGATATTGCCCGAGCACGCAGTAAATCCATTCCTTAAGCAGAAGCTGCTCGGGCCCCGGAGGAGGTCAGTTTGAGAGTGCTGGACAAAACCTGGGAATATCACGAAGGGGAGTAGAGTTTCCTTTTATTCTTTTGAAAGTCTGTTTTTTGGTTAGTTAGCTACAGAAGAGAGATTTACAAACCAATACTTAACCTCCACTGAGTTGTTCCGTGTGCATTGTTTCATGGCTCTGCTAGGGTAGCCGATGTTGGAAGTACTTACCTGTTACAGTATCCAGGGCTGGAGTGCACCAACAGGGCGTAAATACTAGTCTTAAAAGTTGGTCTTAAACTCTAAGTCCGATGTTATTACGTCTAACTTATATATTTTAATTATGCTTGTGCACCAACCTACAATTAGTTCAGGCGTAACTAAGCCCAGCGTTATTGCTTAAGTCTGGCGTATCTAATGCACGTTCAAATAAAAATATCACAGAAATTCCAAATTAGTTGTTGCTAACCACTTTCTACAGCCTGCAAGCTTAAAAATGAACGTTTCTGTAAATATATTAAAAAAAATAAAATAAATGGAAGCACCAAAATCAAAAAAGAGAAACTTATTTTACAGACGAGATTAATTGAATTATATCAGAAAAACAAATCTGTATTTACAGCCAAACAAAATAACAATAATACAAATAAGAAAAAAACAGGAATTTGGAAGGACATCACAAATTGTGTTAATGAATATCGCAGTATGGAAGAAATTAGACATGGAAAGACCTTTTAGCAAGGGCTAAAAAGGACAGTAGTAGTCGTAAATACCCCTTAACTGGTAGAGGACCAGCACCCAAAACATCAATTTACACGGATATAATAATCATGTATGAATAATATTCAGAGGAGATTCTCCAGCATTCACTGGTTTGGTCGGTGTTGACAGTGGCATTCAACAAGATGACAGTGAAAACTGTCTGGTTTCTCTTCTAGTTGAAAGTGATGACACAGGTGTGTGATGTTTATAAGCTCAATTTCCTAATTCTTAAAGCTATGTGTTAAGAATTGTATGTATTTATTAACCATAATATGCAGGCTACTGTGGTATAAACAATACACACTACACACGCAGGTATTAACTGCAACTTAATCTATTAATTTGAAATCGTTGTTCAAGTGAATACAAGTATATTTTATGTTGTTATGATTTTTTAAAATAGTACCACCTGGGACTAAATCCTTATGTCAACTCTTTATGAGGCGTAGGATTTAAGCCCAGGTATAACTCACACAAACTTTTACGTCCTGGTGGTGCACAAGGTGTACATTTTAAGTCAGGCTTATTTACACTTTTAAGTCTGACGTAGCCTAAAGCCAGGCGTACGCCCTGTTGGCACACTCCAGCCTAGGGGGCCCGTGACGACACAGACTTGTCTAGGATCCCAGAGAGGTGGAGACACACAGGGGTCAAATACAGGCCAAAAGGAAGTAAAACAGCTGGGCTGTACTAGAGTGATTGTGATTTAATTACCTGTACTCCTTGTCCTGAAAGATGGTGTGTGTCCTTTCCCAGGTTTCCTGGGATCTCCCCTCCAGGTTTGACGGTGGAGTAGGAGACATCACCTGAGGGGTCCAGCGCCTCCTGGAGGACGTTTATTCCATTTGGTAGCGACTGTAGAGCTTGAAGTTCAACTTGTGTATGTTTACGGACCCCTGGGGATCAGGGATTAACTGTGCAGGGCTATTAATAGTTCTATTTGGCCACAAAGGTCCTTGCCCTTTTAAAACACAAGGTGCCTTCTCCGGCACAATTGCAAGTATTTTGTTATAAATAACTGTTTGGTTACTGCTGTCATCCTACTTGTGACATAAGCGTGGGTAGTTTTTGTTGTTACCTTTTGATACCATGTCCACAATAATAACTGCATTTATCCTGCATGATGGCAGATTTGGCAAATGTGTGATTCCTAAAGATTTTTTGATTCGGTATAAATAAGTAACTTAGTGACTATTAACTGTTTAAATGGTGTACTACAGATGTATCAAGGCTTGCCATGATGTTTTGCTTGTCTGTTTTACCACCTTTTTTTTATCTATCCATTTTTTTATTTTTTTTTTATTTATTTACCCCACCCCACCCCCACCGGAAATTTAACAAATCACACCCTGCTCAGAACCAACAGGTATCCTCTCAATTCAAATTGACCAAAAAATAACTGAAAAGCAACAAGACTTGAGAGATGTTTTTAAAAAAAAAGCTTTAGTGCTGCTTGCAATCAAGCTGTCAGAATGCTTTCTGAATGTAAAAAAGCTACATTATTTATGTATGTAAACATAATGCTGGAAGCAGTAAACCAAACAATCAGATGTAATTGAAAATCAATTTAACGGTGCACTGATGTCTGTGATTACATTTTCTTGTGCCTCAGTGGGCCAAAGTGTGGGTAGAACTCAGCAAACAATACTGACCTAAAACCCAGGAATTTCATAAAAATTGGAAGAATAAATTCCGTTGGTGACTAAGTACAGTATAGGGTTTTGCATCAGAATGCAGACTGCAAAACACTCTCTACCAACACTGTAAACACAAAGGATAATCAGTATAATGACAAGGCAGATCACCAAGTACAGAATGATCTTACCAAGTTTCAGCATTGTTGACTAATTTGATATGGTTTGAGCTAACAAAAGGTAAGAAAATTAACTTAAAACCTTTGTTTTGTATTCCAAAAGGGGATCAGAAATAATGCAGCTAGTGCTAATTAGAGGCAGGAAAAACCTACCTCTAATTTGCTGCCCAGTGTCCAATATATTTGACATTAAGAAAAAAATATTGAAATAGATAGGTATGGGAACCGACCTAGGGCAATGAAGGGGTAAAGCAGGGGTATTCAATTACATTTACTGGGGGCCAGATAAGACATTGTCCAAATCTTGGGGGCCAACATGGCACTCATATATGGGGGGCGACTTTAATTGTTTAAAGATGTGCTCTGTTAAATTACTTATTTTCAAATACAATGGAAACTGAAAAATATCACTATGAATAAAAAGCTCTATTTTTTTTTTATTTAAAAATAAGTAATTTATAAGGGAGTTACTCTTAATCATGTTACATTTTAAGGGCTCTTTTTTTTTAGTAGCTTTCTAATATATTAAATATTTCCTTTTTAAGGGTTAGTTTAAATAACTTGAATAGTATTCTTATATTTAGGGTTGCTGTTTTTCTGTGTTTTTCCCTAATGTTTTCTTCCCCTTTAAGAATTCGATTGATCCCTGCTAGCCATTTAGCAGTAACATTGGTTTAATGTACATGAAACTACATGCAAATGATATTTTAATAAGCGATTAATCTATAATTTATAAATAAATAAATAAATGCAGGGCACACTTTATTACAATCACTGTTGGTAATTGTATAAACATCAATAAAGACGAGTCACTTATTAAAATGTTACACTCTCGTTTTAGTGTTCTTCCTTCCTCATTTAATGAAAAAGTAAAGCTTGGACGATTTAAAAGCCCATTTAGTTGTTTCACATTAAAACTCCTTAGGTTAAAGTGATTTTACTATTCTTATTACAATATACCTTTTTTATGATGGTCTGGTCTCCGAAATGTCTTATAACAACAGTGCTTTTAATCTGCGATCATAATATATCTGCTTCTATCTATTGAAACAAAGTTACATTTGTTTAAAGGCACTTTTACATTATGTAATAAATAACATACTGCTAGTTATGTTTGCCTATGTCATTATAGACAGTGCACACTGCTGTCTCACATTTATAGACAGTGTCCTCAAAAGACCCAAAATAAGCAACTGGCCGCATCTTGTTCTGATACTAACACTTAAATAAGGTTTAAACAAATCTCTTTTGAAATGTAGTTGTTTTGTTTGTTTGTATTGTAATGACGAGTTGCATTAAAGCCAGGATGCAACTGGCATGTGTTAGCACAGTATTAAGGTAGTAGCAGATGAACAGCCAGCTGCTCTTCTCAAGTCTAATGAATGTGTTCGGTTGAGCTCCAACAGTAAGGTGACAGAGATTGAATGACGCTTGGTGTTAGATCTCCCTCCCAACCTGTGAGGGTGCGATGTAAAGGGAACAGAGTACCCTGGACTAAAAAGCATAACAATTCATTTCTGTGAGCAGGTGGAAGTCGCCCAGTTAGAAAAGGGGCCGAGCTACAGTACCCAAACTCAATGACCCGGACAGGAAATGGTGTGGCATCCGTCGATTGGAGAAACTAACCAAGGGGTCATTAGGGAGGGTATAAATAGGGGTCATAGCAAAATAATCTGTTCCTTTGTAAATAGTTGGATTTTACCTAAAAGGAAACCCGTATTGCTGAAAAAACGTGAGTGTTTGTCTTGTGTTTGTTAGTGGTGGCTGTAACTGTTGTTTGTCTCAATAGACTACCAGTAATACAATCCAGAGCTGTAGTGCAAGCCAACATCAACCCAGACATCACTTTCACCCCTGCATTTCACGGAGATCTGCATTTACACCACTAGCTCCTAATATCACTCACTGTTAACTGGGTTTGTGTTGTGTGGTTATGGGTCAAACCCGGGGATTACAGTTACGAGTGATACATGCTGCTTTATCACTCCAACATTTATTATTTACAGGTGTTTGCCATAAGGCTCTGGACATTGTTAATTATCAATAAACACCTGAAATTCATTATCTGTCTATTTTGTATCCACTCTGCACTGCAATCACCTGTATCCACTTTCCACAATAGACATATTCTCGCCCTTAAAAACTGCTTCTCGTTCCCAGGAAGGATTTCTTTTTTTAATATATTTTGCCCACGACTTCGGCATCTTCGTAGGATCTGAGGGGTTTCTGTTCATCATTTAAAAATAACTTTGTTTATAAACCCCCCCCCCCCCCCCCGGGAATAAAAAAAATCAACAATCCTATTGGTGGATACTTGACAGGGCAGGGGGTGGGGCCTTGGGCTGTGTGGGTGTTACTGCGATTTTGATTGGATGTGTTATTAATCATGTTGTGTCAATGATAGCAGAGATTGCATGTTGGGCCACCAAATGATGAACGCTGGGGTAAAGCCTGGGGCCAGTAATAAAGTTGCCAGTGCTGATAAAAAGTAAGAAAATGCATATGAAATCTTTGGTTAGCATTCTGTTAAGACTGTGAATACATGAAATAAATACATTGATTGAATATGAAAGTAGAAATCTTCTTTAGGGATGTTGCAACCTGAAAGTGTACAGTACTGAGTGCAGCAAACAGGAGGATTAGCTCAGTGAAATGAGAGTGCTGCTATCCCTGCAATGCGTTTCCAATTGCCAATTTCACACCCGTACCTACTCCCCCTGCAAAATTACAAACAGTGAATGATGTATTGAGCTGCCACACTTAAAAATGCTTCCAGCCTTCAGGTAAACAGCATATCCTGGATTATTTTAGTCATTATCTACCAGTATTATTAGGAATGCTATCTAAAATCAATTGTCTTACCACTTATTAGCACTAACAATATTATCACTCCCTGTAACAGGGCGAGGAGGGCTGTACATGATTGTTTATTTATTTTAAAATGGGGTACCCCTTTGTGTTTGTATGTGACAGCGTAGCCATGTGGTTTTTGTATTTGTGTTGCAGCGTGGATGGGAAGTCCCTTCCACATTAATAAATTTGTGCAGATTGTGGCCGAGGGGTAATAGAATAATTACTAGCTGGTTAAACCCCTCGGCCACGATATACAGTGCCTTGCAGAAGTATTCAGACCCTCTCCCAGTTTTCACATTTTGTTGCTTTAAAGCTTGCAGTCATGACACTTTGAAGTAGGAATTAATATGTGTTTGTCACAAAGACGGCAGGAGTGGAGGAAGGCAGACCAGAAACAGGAACCAGGAAATAAACGACAGAGAGGTGGAGTTGGGTGGAGCTGAGCGCTTGCTTGTGCTCAGCATTTAATGAAAGAACAGAACAGTAAATAAAAAGGCTGTAACAAACAAAAACACAGGACACATTGCACTTTCGCCAAAATAAACAGACAAACAAAACGGTCTATACAGACAAAACACGGTGAGCAGATATTTTTACTTTACGTTATTATTGTATTATTATTATTACCTCCGTCTCCAATACCGTTCTCCACTCACCGAACACACAGCAACCCAGAGTGAGTAATACCAATGACTATACACCAAAGACTATACACCAACATTAATTAACATACAACATATAACACAAAATACACACAGGGGTGGGCACTTTTCCACAGTGTTATATACACAACCTACTCCACACATTCAAAGCAAAAACAAAAAGAAAGAAGTAAATAGATAATTAATATTGGTGAAAATGGAAAAGTCATAATTGCATAGGTACTGAAACAATTAGTTGAATGGCCTCTGTCTGTAGGCAATATTAGTGCTTCTCTTGATTTCAGAATAAAAACACCTGTCTCTGTGAGGTTCCTTGGTCAGGTAGTGAAGACTCTACCTTGACTCTACCCAAAGACTCAACCATGAGAAGACCAAGGAGCTTTCAAAGCAAGTCAGGGATAAAGTAATTGAAAAGCACAGATTGGGAGAAGGGTACAATAAATATTGAAGTCTCTGAATATCCCTGTGAGCACAATCTACTCAATCATCAAGAAATGGAAGGTGCATTGTACCACCCAGACACTGCCTAGATCAGGCCGTCCAAACTGAGCAGCTGGGCAAGGAGGAAACTGGTGAGGGATGACACTGTGAGGCCAACAACAACTTTGAAAGAGCTACAGAGTTCAATGGCTGAGATGGGAGCAAATGTGCATCAGTCAACAATATCTAGAACACTTCACAAAAGTAGCCTGTGTGGCAGGGTGGCAAGAAGGAAGCCATTACTAAAAATAAGCCATCTTAAATCTTGCATGGAGTTTGCAACAAAGCACGTGAGTGATCCTGCAAAAATGTAGCAAAAGGAACTTTTTGGTCTAAATGCCAAACGTTACATTTGGCGCAGACCCAACACAGCACATCTCCCAGTCAACACCATCCCTATAGTCAAGCATGGTGGTGGCAACATCATGCTATGAGGATGCTCCTCCTCAGCAGGGACTGGAAAGCTTATTAGGATTGAAGGAAAAATGGTTGAAGCAAAATACAGGCAAATATTAGAGGAAAACCTGTTTCAGTCTGCTAAAGAATTAAAACTGGGGCGAAAATTCACCTTTCAGCAGAACAATAATCCAAATGGCCAAAGCTACACTGGAGTGGCTTAAGAATAAGAAAGTAACTGTCTTTAAGTGGCTCAAAGTCCTGACTTGAATCCTATTGAGAATCTGTGGAAAGACTTGAAAACTGCTGTCCATAAGCGATCCCCAAGCAACTTGAGAAAGCTTGAGCAAATCTGCCAAGAAGAACAGGCACAAAGTGCACCAAGCCAGTGTGCAAAGTTGGTGGGGACTTACCCAAAAAGACTGTGGATATAATTAATGCCAAAGGTGCTTCCATCAAATATTGAGTTGAAGGATCTGAATACTTATGCAATCAACATATTTCAGTTTTTTCTCTTTAGTTTTTGCTGTCTTCAGTTTGAGTATTCAAGTTTTGAATATTAAGTTTAAAAAAATGTGTATGCATCTGTGGCAGAGCAAAGCTCTGCCCTTTAAATTGGCAGGGATGGGGTTAACTTCCCCTGCCTGCCTGGGTTTATTATGTTCAGGTGGCTGGGGTTGATTAGTTGATCAGGTTGATTAACGATCAATCAGCGCCCAGCCACCTGATATAAAAGGAGGCCTCATGCTTCTCATTTGGAAGGAGGGAGCTGAGGAAGCAGGTTGGTGTTTGTTTTGTGGTTTTTGAATTTTCTAAATCCAGTGAAGGCATTGCCCAGCCTGGAAACTTTATTTTTGTGAGTTTTGTTTTTGCTTTATTTGTGTTTGAGTATCTGTTATTTTGCCCTTGTGCACTTTATTTTTGTTTATTTATAATAAAATTGTTATTTTTTTGAACTGCAGACTGTCTCTGGGCCTCTATCCACTCGCCAGCCTGCCACAGCATCATTTTGCAATTTCACAAAACAGGACACCATAGGAAGGGTCTGAATACTTTTGCAAGGCACTGTATAAGCCTTCAGTAATGAATTGTAATCAATTGTAATGAAATTATTGAGTTCTTCATAATCTCGGGGTATAAGATGGTAAGTTATTAAGAGACAGAGAACCAACACTCAAGTATTCTCAATGTGAAAAAACAACTCAACACACTTTTGAGATTGAGATATGGAGGGAAATACTGACACTGAAACAAAAGCCTGAATTAAAGCGGTAATGAGTATAAGAATATTAAGATATGCTTTAAACGCTTTGGATTTACAGCAGAAGGGGATCAGAGATAATGTTGCTAGAGCTAATAAGAGGTAAGAAAATGGATTTTAAAACCTTGGGTAGTGGAAAAACAACCAGGCACACGTAAGCATGAAGATATGAGTGTTGTTTCTGAATATGGAGGTATATGGTGGTACTCTGTTTGTGTATCTGCTCTTATATTTGTATACAGTTTATATAGGTCATAGCAATCCACATTTAAATGATACTCGTGGCTCTAATTGTATTTACAGCAATGGCTGGGAATCTTTGCTAGCACAAAAGACAGTATCACCATTTCCCTCTTTAAAGGAGCGCAAACAAAAGGTGTAACAAAAAGGGACTCTCGATAAGGTCTGTCTTCTGATAAAGTACAGTGTACAGAAGGGAAGGCTAGAAGAGATTTGCTTCCATTTTAGTGTAAAACATGGAGATACAACTGCATTCGTTTTTTTCTCAAGCATTCCCAACTGTACATATTTAGAAGATTAACCCCTTATTGAACAAAAATATTTCAATACAAAACAACTCTTAATTTATTTAAAATTCATTACATTTTTCAAAGAACCAAATGATTTTAATTACACGTGAGGGGATGTATCTGCTAATTAGAATATATATATATATATATATATATATATATATATATATATATATATATATATAATTTAAATAAAAGACCCTTAATTTCAAGGAAATTACAGTGAACCTTTAAGGGGTACTTGAAGAACAAAACAAAGTCTGAAAGTAGCTAGTTTTACCTGACTTTCACCCTGTTTCCGTGTTGAGACTAAACCGTTGGAAAACACAACATTACGTTTTTGTCCCGGAACATGTCCCAATGAAACTAATATGTCTGGGAAACTACATCAGTCTACGGGGAAAAAAGGTAATGACTCATACCACTGTACGTCTTTGGTTGAGGGTAAGACCAATACAAACTAAACCACTCCACTCTGTCACGGTAGTGTGATAGGTTAGTACGTCAAGTGATGTGGTTTGTCTTTTACTTATGCGACCCTGACGTGAAGTCAAAGATTGTTATTCTTTATATATCTATATATATTGGATATATATATATTTATATATATATATATATATATATATATATATATATATATATATATATATATATATATATATATATACACACACAGTGGCTTGCAAAAGTATTCAGACCCTTGACCAATTTTCTCATATTACCGAATTACAAATGGCTCATTGAAATTTCATTCTGTTTGATATTTTATTTTAAAACACTTAAACTCAAAATCAATTATTGTAAGGTGACATTGGTTTTATGTTGGGAAATATTTTTAAGAAAAATAAAAAACTGAACTATCTTGCTTGCATAAGTATTCAACCCTTGTGCTGTGGAAGCTCCCATTTTGCACCGATGAAAGAAATTGCCCTAACGAGGACACAATTACCTTACCATTGGCCTCCACCTGTGAACCATTAAAGTTGCTGTCACATTTTCTGGATAAAAACCCCACTGTTGAAGGATCATTGGTAAGGCTGTGAATCTGAAGGAAAATGAAAACCAAAGAGCATTCTACAGAAGTTAGAGATAAAGTAATACAAATGCATAGATTAGGGAAAGGGTACAAAATAATATCCAAGTGTTTGGATATCCCAGTGAGCACAGTTGGGTCAATAATCAGGAAGTGGAAGCTGCATCACAGCACCCAGGCACTGCCAAGAAAAGGCCATCCCTCAACACTCAGTGCTCAAACAAGAAGGAGACTTGTGAAAGAAGCCACAGAGAGGCCAACAATCACTTTGAAGGAGCTACAGAGTTCAGTGGCTGGGAGTGGAGTAATGGTGCACCAGTCAACCATATCAAGAGCTCTGCATAACACTGGCCTGTATGGGAAGGTGGCAAGAAAGAAGCCGTTACTCAAAAAGTACCACCTGAAAGCATGTCTGGAGTTTGCCTGAGAGTGACCCAGCATGAGAGTGACCCAGCTGCGATGTGGGAAAAGGTTTTGTGGTCAGATGAGACCAAGATAGAGCTTTTTGGCCAAAACTCAAAGCGCTATGTGTGGCATAAACCTAACACTGCCCATGCCTCAAGACACACCATCCCTACAGTGAAGTATGGTGGTGGCAGCATCATGCTGTGGGGATGCGTCTCCTAAGCAGGGACTGGGCATCTTGTTACAATTGAAGGAAGAATGGATGGAGCAAAATACAAGAAAATACTGCAAGAGAATCTGCTTCAGTCTGCTAAAAAACTGAAGCTTGGGAGGAAATTCACCTTTCAGCAGGAGAATGATCCCAAGCACAAGGGCTCTACCAAATATTAATGTGTGGGGGTTGAATACTTACGCAAGAAAGATATTTCAGTTTTTTATTTTTCTTAAAAATATTTCCCAACATAAAAACAATGTCACCTTACAATAATTGATTTTGAGCTAAAGTGTTTTAAAATAAAATATCGAACAGAACGAAATTTCAGTATACCATTTGTAATTCAGTAATATGAAAGAATTGATCAGGGGTCTGAGTACTTTTGCAAGCCACTATACAATACTGTGCAAAAGTTTTAGGCAGGTGTGAAAAAATGCTCTAAAGTAAGAATGCTTTCAAAAACAGACATGTTAATAGTTTATATTTATCAATTAACAAAAACTAACAAAAACTAACAAAATGCAAAGTGAGTGAACAGAAGAAAAATCGACATCAAATCAATATTTGGTGTGACCACCCTTTGCCTTCAAAACAGCATCAATTCTTCTAGGTACACTTGCACACAGTTTTTGAAGGAACTCGGCAGGTAGGTTGGCCCAAACATCTTGGAGAACAAACCACAGTTCTTCTGTGGATTTAGGCAGTCTCAGTTGCTTCTCTCTCTTCATTTAATCCCTGACAGACTCGATGATGTTGAGATCAGGGCTCTGTGGGGGCCATACCATCATTTCCAGGACTCCTTGTTCTTCTTTACGCTGAAGATAGTTCTTAATGACTTGTATGCTGTATGTTTGGGGTCGTTGTCATGCTGCAGAATAAATTTGGGGCCAATCAGATGCCTCCCTGATGGTATTGCATGATGGATAAGTATCTGCCAACTTGCGGCCTAACACTGGTCTGAGTGTCTGGGCTTGGGCTTGGGCTTGGGCTTGAGCTTGTGGTGTGGTCTCCTAATTTGAAATAAAAAGAAAGTGAAAAAGTCCACTAATGAAAAACCAGCCATACCTGCTGATCCACAGATGAAGTTGTGGGCTGTAATTTATTGGAGGCTATTTGGTCAAAGATTGGGAAATGTAATTTCAATGCAAGATACAGTTGCATTTTGAAAATTCAATTCCAAATTAGAAAATATGTTTTTACAGAACTAAAGATAAAATAATTTATCAGAAATAACAATAATAATTTACAACCTTTAGAGATATACAGTAATAATCTAAAAAGCTAATGGAAAATGTTTTATGTCATTATGCATTTTGGCCACTGGTTAACTTCAAGTGTCCAGTTATTGGTGACATTGTAGTCCCCTTTTGGTGGCTACCACCCACGTGATTGCAGCAGCATCACATGCACCTTTCAGGCTCTCTATACTGTAGCGTAGATGTACGCAAACAAAAGCAAGTGTTTCTGTCATTCTTATCCACTACCTTTGTAGCAGGTTTACATCCAATCCAATAATTTTTATAAGCTTGTATTTTATAAGCTTGTATTTTATAAGCGAGGAGAGGAATCTGAGCTGCAAGTCTACCTCTCAACCAGGAAGGGCGCTAGGTAAGGTTGGTGGTATGCTTTCACAGAGACGGTCCGACTCGATAGTAAGACGGAACCGCAAGTCGGCCATTTTGGAGAAAGCACGTAGTTGCAAGACTGCTAAACAAATCCATTGTGATCAGTTGTGGGGTATGCAATGATTGGATAGAGTGGCGTCTGGCTGATCACAGGGAGGAGTTTGGTAGTACAAACGGGACGCAGCTATGTGAGTACGGCCCCCTATGCTGAAGTAATAATGTGCCAAAGTGCTGTGTTATTGTTTGTGTTTTGTGTTCACAGACTTTGTAGAGACATGGGAGCTGTCACCACAAAGCCAGCACACTCTCCCAGAGTGGCCCCTGCACTACTGGAACGATAACATGCTCATTGTTATTATTTGTTGACATTTGTGTTTGGGACTGTAAACCCATCGTTTTACCCTCCTACCATTGCTGGTAGCGAGGGTGGATTACCATTAAAAACTGACCATTTGGATCATTGAACTGTTGTTTGGACATTTCAGTTCCTTCTACTCCACTCGCATCCTGACAAAGTCTCCTTTGTTGTTTGTGTCTGCATCTTCGTCAAACGCGATCTTCTACAGATGCAGGAATCTGTGTGATCAGAACTTCGCCAGAGTGAGAGTAGTGAATGTAAACAAGGAAGTGATTTGAGGCTCTGGTACAATGACAAACAATAATCATCCTGTTATATTGGTCACAGTGGCAAGTCTTGCAATGCCATTCCAAAATAGAATTCCTCTTGACCATAATGTGTGCATTTTTCATATAAGAAAATGAGATCTACTAAATGATTGCAATATGTACATTCAATTTTTTTTGTTTATATTGTTTTTTTGCCATGTTAATCAAGGTGATCATATAGTTTGATACGGTTTATTAGAGTACCTGTGATATACAAACTTTCCTACTCCTGGTTACCATGGTTACCACTTACATTATTAAGGTTAACCTTTCGGTAGGTTCCACGTGCAAATCCCCAGGAAGGAACACTACTGTTCACAGATCCCAATCTTCAGTGTAAATGTCTATTTTTTATCAGGTAATGGGATTTGGGGCATGTTGCAGGTAGTGTTTGAGGTAACAACATGATAAGGTTGGGGGCTTATCTTGAATCAGGATGTTATTGGAAAGTGGTTCGCATAGAGATCAGGTAGACTGGGATCATACAATACCTTGACATTGATTTTCAAATTTCATCTCTCACACTTATCAAATTATCTTAAATGTTAATACACTGGAGTGGTGTTTAACTCATAAAGGAGCTGTGGTCTGCTAACAGTTCTGCTAAGGGTTCTTCAAGGTAATAGACAGGGATTATAATGGTATTTCAAATGTGTTATGTATATTCAAATGACATTTGAAACTATATACTTGAGTATTGGAGAGTTGTTTTTTATCCTGGCCATGTTTTATTTACCATTATTGGGATTTAAGGCCATTGCACATGGATCTGGTCCACTGTTCATTGCACACCAGATGCATTCATGGTTTTGAACATTCTGAGCAAAGAGGAATGAAGCTGGGTCTTTACCTCCTCAGCTATAATTGAAAGATCTATATAATACTTCATTTTATTATCGCCTGTACTGCACAAAATCTACATATTTCTAGATCTCAAATTGGTAAATCATTTATTGTTATGTTATACAGGCCATCCATGCCCAATGTTATTGTCAGAACCCATGTTGAATCAAATTGAATGGGATTCCTAATTCAACGCATCACCCTTGGACGAGAATTACATAGGAAATGTAAAAGTTTGTTAAATTAATTTGATAATTTTGCATGCAATACTTCTGTATATTAAAATCGGATTAAGAAACTAATCCTGGCCTTTATCCATGACATCTTTCAAAGGTGTAGACAAATGTGACATATAATGTGACAGGATGCAATGACTGAAACAGGAAATTATATGCAATGTGAAGGCAAAGAAGAAGAATAATGTAGTTAGGATAACTGTGATAGTTCAGACATATAGCTGTTCTTTCTAAGTAGGGTTTAAATTGTTACAGAATAAACATACCAAATCTGTATGGCGTAGTAGGAGTACACCTTTAATATGGGAATGAGTAAAAAATGGTGTCTCTCCCCTGAGTGATGCACTATAAAAAGGAGAATGAAGCATGAAATTGAATTTGCTCTGCTTCTCAAAGATTCTGGGCTGATAGACAAGCTGTTCAAACTGCTGAAGGTTTCATATAGTCTCATATAGTCCCCTGCAATTAGATGGTGACTCCTGGATGATGTTGCCCTTATCTTTGCACTTTGCACTTTATTTTTTTTATTTTATTCATTGCATTTATATAGCGCTTTTTATACAAAAGTATCGCAAAGCACTGTACAGTACATAGCTGAAATAAACAGCAAACCACCATACATTTGTATAGCATGTCACACACACACACATCTCTGCCTCAATCAGACCATTTAAATAACAGACTTAAATAACAGTATACACTTAACAAAAAGCAGCAATTTTAAAGTTACATTAAAACCCACTAAGATAAGAAAGCCATTTTATAAAAGTGCGTTTTTAGTCTTGACTTGAAAACTGTAACAGTCCCAGCTTCCCTGAAAAACGAAGGCAGAGCATTCCATAATTTTGGAGCTCTACAAGATCCTGCTTAAGTCCTAACCAACATGCACAGATGGAGTTGCTTATTCCACAATTATTTTTCATGTAGGCAAATTGGGGTGACTGACCTGATAGGGCAAATGTTCTGACTATTCCCTCCAGTCTTTTAATGTCTGTTAATTGTACTAAACTGCAACGAAACAAAAACTAAGAAATATTATTCAAGGTCCCTAAGCACTCAAATTATTTGATTCTCCTTGTGTTTTTCACCTGTCAAAAAATAGGAGTTTATTTAAAACAGAAGAAAACTCCCTAATGCCTAATTATATTGAATACAAATCCAAAAATACCGGGTAAGTTTTCTATAAACAGAACAACAATTATTTTGGATTAGAGCATTTAAATATGGTAACAACGGGAAATGTTCTATCTGCCAGTACTGTTGAGCTTCAGATTCAAGGCATCTGAAAAGGTGTCTTTCCTTGGATACTGTCAGCCCACTCAGTCACGTTGTTTAATGCATCTGGTTTAAAACAACTGGGATGTTATCGTACTAACTCCACAGCAACGTGCAGCACAATTAGCAGGCATCAATGAAGAACCTAAGTCCGGGCAAAACAAATCTGTTACTCTACAAGGGGAGTGATTTATTACATTATTTGAGAGACTTAAAAATGCACACTGATTCTCATTTCCATTTACTGCAGTGATGCAGAGTAGTCAAGTGGTCTATTGTTTATTGTAATGTTTATCTGGGATGATGATCAATGTTGAAGTGTGATGCAACCACTTTAACAAATTGCAAATTTTCAAGATATTTATCATTATCTTTTACTAATTATTTAGGGATTCCAGGTTTTTATTGTGATAAGGAAATGGCTGTATTCAATACACAATAAAGCATGATTAAAAAAAAAAAATTTTTACTTATGCATTTTACTTGGGGAAAAATGACCATACTTGTAAAAAGTATTTGTTTGTACTCATTACTATTTTATAATTATTTTGTTTTCATTATTACATGTGGTAAAGTAAAACAATATTAATGCAACACAATACTTTTTTTTTTTTTGTTTATGTGTAATTGTAGGTTTGTATTAAAACAAGCATACACAAAATGTGCTTACTGCATTAATAGAATGCTTTTTATACAAAAGTATCACTAAGCACTTTACAGAACATAACAGTTGCAACCGGCTGGCACTCACGGTCATTCGTTTGCCCCTTTAAAAGTAGACCCAGGACACAGGAATGGATTTTTAAAGCCCCTGCGTGCTATTTTTAATACACAAAAACAAAGATTAAACCAACGAAAATAAACACCTAGCTCCTTTGGAGCTCTTACTATACATTTATGCAGGTCCCTGTCTAGCTCACAGGATGGCTAAGCTGTTTACCTGGCATAAAAACAAAACAAACAGCTTTAACATGACATTCTATATTGACTGCTCAGAAGCAGAGCACACCTTCTGTCTCCTTCTACTCAGCAGTCCCGAGCAGACTGATTGCTCTCCTTAAATACCCTGGACCCGGTTCTAATTTACAATTGTTCCCAGGTGCAGGGGATAATTAACTATAAATTAAATTAAACAGTTAGCTTGGCAGGGAGGCTTTTTAACCCCGTCCCTGCCATACAACAAACACTTTTAGGATCGCAGGCCCCCTGTCCTGCTACATCTGTTACACAGTATATACATAATAATACAAAAGCAGTAATTTTAAAGTTACATTAAAACTGTAACAGTCCCAGCTTCCCTGACAAGCGAAGGCAGAGCATTCCATAATTTAGGCACTCTAAAAGAATAAGCCCTACCTCTGTGTTGCCATAGGAATAACGAGCAGCCTCACATCCTGTGATCTCAGAGTGCGGTTTGGAAGATATGGGGTCAGTAACTCCTGCAAATAACTACTGGTGCTGGTGGGTGCTAATCCATCCAGGGCCTTGTAAGTTAACAGCAAAATCTTAAAATCAATTATATACTGCACAGGGAGCCAGTGTGAAGAGACCAAAACATGAGTAATATGTTCACTTTTCCTCGTTTTAGTCAGAATTCTAGCGGCGGTATTCTGAACAATCTGCAAGCGGGATACCACACGTTTTGGGACACCAGAAAAAAGTGCAATAATCAATTCCTGATGAAACAAAGGCATGCATTAGTCTCTCAGCATCAGATATGGAAATAATTGGTCTAAGTTTGGCTATATTTCTCAAATAGTAAAAAGATACTTTAGTAACTTCCCTAATATGGGTCTCAAATGATAGATCAGGGTAAAACGTATGGCTGAAAAACATGTGTTTGTTTTGTGTTTGTCAATGTCGGCTGTAACTATTGTTTGTCTCAATAGACTACCATTAACATGATCCGGAGCTGTAGCGCAAGCCAGCATCAACCCGGACATCACTTTCACCCCTGCGTTTCACAGAGATCTGCATTTACACCACTAGCTCCTAATATCACTCACTGTTAACTGTGTTTGTGTTTTGTGTTTAGTGTGGGTGTGTGTAAAACCTGGACTTTTGGCTGCGGGTCAAAACCGGGGATTACAGTTACAAGTGATAAACGCTGCTGTATCACTCCAGCATTTATTATTTACAGGTGTTTGCCTTAAGACTCTGGACATTGTAATTTTATTTTAATAAACACCCTTGCACCTGAAAGCAACTGTCTGCGTGATTACTCTGCTCTGCACTGCACACATCTGTATACACACACACACACACGCACGCACACACACACACACACACACACACACACACACACACACACACACGCGGACGCACGCACACACACATACTCACACACACGCATGCACGCACACACACACACACACAAGCACGCACGCACACACACACACCAGCGTTACCAGCATTCCATTCTGATTGCCGAGAGAATATAAGCAGGGTGTTGTTTCAGATAACCTACCTGTCATGCGTAACTTCCATCAATCCTAATGAGTGATTTCCTGTATAATACAGAATAGGGAGTTACCAGATCTGGTACCTCACTATTATACATTCCTGTTATGACTTGTTAAGATCAGTCCGTACTTCATTTTAAATAACATGTATTTTCTTTTTAGATGATGGAAGCTAATAGAGAGTTGCTCCATTGAGTGTTTTGAAAGATTGGAACCCTGCGCTTTCAGATACTCAATCATTAAGTTGTCTAAAAGTACTGTTACTAGTTAATGTAAAGCTCACAATTAAACATTTTTTTTAATGAAAGCAATTGAAATCGTGTTGTCCTGAAGAAAACAATCTCCGTTTGAACATAAGGCAGATAGTTATTTTTTAAAGCAATGAAGATCAATACATGATGACCAAACTAAAATAAAAACAGGAATCTTTCATAGGCCCCCCTTTCTCCAGCCTTGTTCAAAATATTTATTCTGGAACAAGATGTATGAAGAAATAACTGGCTTGATGTCAAAAATATGCATTTACAGTAAGAAACACAGCAGCTTATTCATACTTAATAATGGTGTTGCATTACCATAAATAGGATAACTCATCTTCTAAGTTTCTATACAGTAGTCAGAATACAGAATAATTATAACAAAGACTTGCTTAGAAATCAGAAACCAAGGATTCCAGAACTCAGTTACTTAGGTAGCCTGCTTGGGCAGAATACTCAATAGTATTGACTACAGCTCTGCTTCATTAATTTAGTTGTCGTTTTTTTTTTGTTTGTTTTTTTTTATATGAGCTACACCTCTGAAAAAATTATCAAAATATGAAAAATAAATAATATTTTAAAAAATTGCCAATTTTAACCTCTTTCCAAGTTTCATATAAAATATTTTAGTTTCAATTTGTCAAGGATTTCAAATTTTAAATCAGAATTGAAATATTTTGTACAGTTGCAGAAATAGATAAGGTTTTATAATGCATAGTATTTTACAAAAATCAACCTCTAAAATGGCAGACCAGGGCTAAGACTTGCCAAAAAGTGAGATTGGAAACATTATTGCTTGTTTGAGATACAATTATATTTCAGTATAAAAATAAAGAAATACACAAGTTATCAAATGTTAACAAACCAAAAAAAACACATTACAAATATTATAAATAAAACTTTTTTTATTTAATTTAAATATTTGGGAGGGAGACAAAAAAAACCTCCATATTGTGCTTTATTTATTTATTTTCAATTTTCATAATTTTTCTTTTTTATGAATTTAACATTTTACACAAGATATTGATCAGTAAACTACTTTCAGTAAATTGTCATTACAGAAAGATGAAAAAGAGAAAACATGCAGCAAGAAAACAGTAAACAGTGAGACAACATGCAATTAGAAAACAAGACAGCATGCTATAAGAACAGTGAATGAACAGGGAGACAACATGCAATTAGAAAACAAGACAGCATGCTATAAGAACAGTGAATGAACAGGGAGACAACATGCAATTAGAAAACAAGACAGCATGCTATAAGAACAGTGAATGAACAGTGAGAAAAGGTTCAGCTCTGCACCTTTACTTAATAAGGTTAGTTTTTGCACTCTCTTATTCTTCCGAGCGGGTTATTATCTGCAGACTTCTAAAGCATGCAGCAGCAGTACCCGCCCGTCCAGCATTCTCACTACGTATCTCAAAAACACCTAGGAGGTCATTATCACATCTAGAAAGTAGATCAAGCAGTAAAGTAAGTTAGGGTGCACAAAAGACCTATTAATTGCATTCTATTTATTTTTTCTCGGAGACATCATACTCAAGTACTCCGATCATACTCTGGTGACATCACCAGAAGTGGGCAAGGGAAAACTGAAAGTGCCTTAAATGCAAATTGTCTCTACTAAGATTAAACTTGAGATTAGCACTGATAGACATTGTTTTAATGCATTATTTTACATGTGCTAAATGTGCTACAAGAAATGTCTGGTAAACATAATAGATACTTCTATGATCCGAGCACTCAGCACATCCCTAACTTTCTAAATTGGTCCATTGGATGCCATTCTGTGTGGTAGATGCTTGTGACTTAGGAATGCTTTTTTTTTAAGTAAATCTAGGAACAAAAGTTGATCATGACAATCATCAATAGAAACATCCTCTACAACTTTCTCAACATTATCCCATTAACCTTCTATGTTGGTTCAGCAGAAACCATTTAGCTGTTCACTTCCTGTGGTCTTATAGGTCTTTAGCCTCTGGAAACCAAAATGTCACATGACAGCCATGTTATGTTACTGGTCAAAATGAAAGGTACCATTAGAATTCACCACCATCTGAAATTATTTATGAAAGATATGCAGCTATGGGAGAGGAGGGAGGAAGAGGGAAGGAAGAGGGAGCATGATCTGGATATAGTCTTTTGTTCACAAGGGACATTTTCTTTCTACTGGTGAATTCTCAAATGCAAGTGGAGAAATGTATGTCCCATCTAATTTGTGACCCATGATATGTCATTTAAAAATAATAAAACAATTGATATTAGATTACAAATATATATTGCTGAAATATAAAAGCAATGCATTTTATTTACTAAAATAACCACGATTATTTGTATCATTATAAAGTGTACCCTGTTGCAGAGCTGATGCATTGTATGTCTATACTGTGTGTGTTTTTGTTCATAAATTAAGTTTAATGTATTTTTAATTTAGGTTTGACAGGAATGGGGTTAAATCCCATCCCATCAAAAACCCACATGCAGAATGTGGCCTGGTTCTAATTGATTGCTTGTGAAATAGACTTGGCCACACTATATAAAGGAGGAGCTGGGAGACAGTTCCCTGAGAGAGTTAGTTAGGGAAAGGACTGGAAGCAGCAAGCTGAGCTCTCAATCCTTTATTTTGTTTAAAGATTTGCTTTCTATTTTTGCTATTAATAAAACTGGGCAGAAAAAGCACTTTTGAACTGCCATCTACTGTTCCCTGCCTCTTTTTTCATGCTGCCAGTTGCCTTGACCACAGCATTATCCTACAAGACTCGAATCATTATCCAAACTGAATTGCGGATTAAGCTGTGTCCTCTGTGTTTATACATATCAGCATTTACAGACCACGAAACCAGTCAAGGGCAAGTTTTTTTCCAAAACGTCCAATTATGTCTAGAAAATCAGTAAATCACATTAATTAAGCAGTGTAGACGCAAGGAACCAAATTCAATTTGATCACTCTCTTGATGAATGTAATTATTGATGTTTTCTTTTTGAACACGCAAAAATGTAATTTCATTGTCTTATTAGCTCCTGCACTGCAAATGAAATATTTGAACAAAGGGTATTAAATTCATGGAACAGTCTTGTCAAAAGCACTGGCACTTTAAAACACCATACTAGAAGGGATAGCATAAATGGAAGCCGAGTAAAAGTAAGTTTAGATCAGAAGGTAGGAAGCACTTTTTTACAGTTATAATGTTACAGGTGTGTCACACGGACAAGTTCTAAGTGTTTGATACCAGGGTAGCAGACAAGGAAGCCGCACAATGATTATCAAAAAGGAGATTTATTGATCGAAGTCTAAAACCAAGTTAAAATATGCAACAATAAGGGGCTCCCGAGTGGCGAATCCAGTAAAAGTGCTCTGCATGAGTGCAGGATGCGCCCTATAGCCTGGATGTCGCTGGTTTGAGTCGGGGCTATTCCACAGCCAACCGTGTACAGGAGTTCCCAGGAGGCAGCACTCAATTGGCTGTGTGTCGCCGAGGGAGGTCTAGGTCAGCCAGGGTGTCCTCGGCTCACCGCGCATCAGCGACCCCTGTAGTCTGGCCAGGCGCCTGCTGGCTTGCCTGTTAGCTGCCCAGGAGCTGCGTTGTCCTCCTATGCTGCCCTCCTATGGCTACATGGTAAATCCGCAGTGTGTAAAGAAGCGGTCAGCTGACGGCACACGCTTCAGAGGACAGAGTGTGTTCGTCTTCGCCGCTCCCAAGTCAGCGCAGGGGTGGTAGCGGTGAGCTGAGCCTAAATAATAATTGGCCATTTTAAATTGGGAGAAAATAAAAATAATTAGCAATGACTAAATTTATTTTAAAAAAATTTAAAAATGGAACAATATTAAAATGGCCAAGCACATACATAGAACATAATGAAATAATGAAATATTGATAGCAGCAATAACAATAATAGTTAAATCAATAGCAGAAGTATTGGCAATAACTATAGCAATAGACGTAGCAGCAAGAATGAACAAATAGCTATATCAATAGTATTATAAATCATAATTGTAGCAATATAATAAATCGCTATATTAATATAAGTGATTCAGCTATCATTGACACAACCATTAATTCTGCATTATATCAGAAGATCTGTCCGTGAGCTGAAGCTGAACTGAAAGTGAATCATGCAGCAAGACAATGATCCTAAACATACAAGCAGATCTACAAAAGAATGGCTGCAGAAGAAGAAATTCCACGTTTTAGAATGACTTAGTCAAAGTCCGGACCTAAATCCCATTGAAATGTTGTGGCAGGACCTGAAGGAAGCTGTCCATGCAAGGAAGCCCTCAAATGTCACTGAAGCAGTTCTGTAAGGAGGAATGGGCCAAAACTCCTCAAAATCGATGTGAGAGACAGACCAACAGTTACAGGAAATGCTTAGTTGAAGTCATTGCTACTCAAGGGGGTGCCACCAATTACTGAATCTAAAGACACACCCTTTTTCACACATGGATATTGACTGTTGAATCATTTGTGGATGAATAAATGTTGAAAAAGTATTTTGTTTTATACTACAGGGCAATAGTCTCCCTCATCACTGACAGTCCCACCCCTTTTCAAAGGAACACCCTTCCCCTGCACTCCTCACAACAAGTGAAAATGGCTGAAAGTGAAAGAACTGCTAAACAGTGATTCTGTGACTTAACAGAACTTGAATTACAAAACATACTACAAAAGAAAGATCCTCCAAATATTAAAATGGTGATTAAGAACTGTTTTCACCGTTACAGATTCACCAGATTCTGTCCCCAGTCAATGAGATGACACAAGGGTAAAAGCTCTAAAACCACCAATGCAGTCTAGCCAGGCTCTTTTGCATAGTTAGAGATGCTTGCTTGCAGTGAGCGAGGTCACCAGTTTGAGCCCAAATTCCATCCTGTTTTATATATTCTTCATGAAAGCTTGATTAATTGATCAATGAATATTTAATTGAGGCTTGCAATAAAATAGCCATGGTGATCAATAATCGATCAATGAATGAATCGTTGCATCTCTAGTAATATACTGTTATTATCTCAGGATGATGACTTAATAATACAATGCAGCAAAGTCCGCCAAACTTGGAGAGCAGGGAACTGTGTAAAATTGCAGTTAACATGATTGCACGTATATTGCAGCTCTGCCCAGTTGTCAACTGTAATTATACGCTCACTCTTTGTGGGTGAAGCGAAGTCAATTCAGTATCTAATAAGATCAAGGTTAGTGCTTTGGGGCTATTGAATTGCAGCCAGAAGCAATAACAGAGAAGAGTGACAGAAAGCATTATTAGCATCATCCTCTATTTGCTTGATAATTGCCCATATAAGGCAACAAACTTAATTTGAAGTTATTTCAAGTTTGCAGCTGTGTTAGACGCATAAAGTTTTGATGGCTAACTTCAATCCGATGGCTTTTCTTTGTTGTGTCGAGTCTGTCATAGTGTGCAAGAGGAACCCCTTTTAAAACGTTTTCTGAGGTTAAGATGTAATTTAAAATGGGGGCTGCCGAGTGGTGCAATGTGAACAGGATGGCTTTGCAAGGGTGACGTCAGACCAGAAACATACTCCACAACAAGGACTGGCAGATGAAAACTGAGACGCAATGACTGCTCTCAGTGTTTTAATGAAACAAAAAGGATTAAACAAAACAGCACACGGCACTTGACGCCAAATAAAATAGACAAACAAAACGACAAAACAGTAAACAAACAGTGGACGAACAGACAGCACAGTGAGTTAAGTTAATTATTTAGTTTTACTTCTTTTTGTTTTCTCCTTCTCCCCACCTGTTCTCCACTCACCAAACACGCAAACCTGAGTGAGTGAAAACATGTTGCTTTTATGCAGCTGTACCGAGACTCGATTGCTAATCAATCATTCAGTTGGAGTCTCGGTACAACTGCACGTGAATTAATAAAAGTGCAATTCCCCATGCTCACATATTATTACATTTTACCTGCACGTGAAGTGCTGTGCAATCCTCATGCCAAAATACAAACATACATTTTAAACACTTGTGCTCGTAACCCATATTTATATCCCGTGTATTTTATAAATAAACACTAACATTAACAAACTACATACAACATAAAACACTAATAAACATAAAGGGATGGGACACTCCGCCACACGCATCCAGTAAAGGCACTCAGCGTGGAGCGCAGGATGCGACCGTGTCATTGCCGACCGTGAACAGGGGTTCCTAGGGGGCAGCGTACAATTGGCCAAATGCAACTCGGGTAGGGAGGGAATAGGTCGGCAGGGGAATCCATGGTTCACTGTGCACCAGCGACCCCTGTGGCTGATCGGGTGCCTGCGGGGTCTGCAGTGGAGCCATTCAGATCTGTGTTGTCCCCCGGCACTATAGGTCTGGTGGCTTTGCTGTGGATCTGCAACGTGAAAAATGACAGATTGGCAGGAACACATTTCAGAGGACATGTATTTCAGCCTCCATTCCCCAAGTGTCCAGGGGGTTGCAGCAGTGAGCAGGGATAAAAACAATAATTGGGCATTTCAAATTGGGGAGAAAACTGGGGTAAAAACCATTGGTGATGACTAAATTTATATTTTAAAAACAATAGAATAAACTAACACACTCTCTTTAAAGCAGAACAACAGAAAGCAATACATACATTTCATTTTGTTGACAAGGACCTTTTTTTAGTTGTTGGGGTACTGTATATGGCTGTGTACAACTATCACATTTAAATTAGACAAGATTGACATTACAGAATCTTAGGAAACTATGAGAAATGTCAGTTCCAGGATTTAAAAGCAGTGCATTTCTAATTGAAAACCAAGGCCTTTTAAAGACATTTCATCTTTAAATACATAATTACACACATTAATTACTATAAGTACGAAAGTTATCAGAGACAGATTTATAATTCAAGTTGACATCTATACTGATTTATTAATATTTCGCCGGGAAGTCCGTTCATCCAAACAAAAAAATACAGAAGCAATTTGCAAATCTGTTAGCTGTGTTTCTATGTATTAATATGATAAACAAATGTATTCATTGCTTCATACTACCTATTCACTGGTGCTCTTTTCATTCTGATGAAAATGTTATAACCCCAGTCTCTCAATAGCTTGCTGTCCAGTTGAATGAGCCACCACCGAGTCAGCGTGGTGGTGGTAGCGGTGAGCTGAGCCTAAAAAAATTGGATATTCTAAATTGGGAGAAAATATTAAAAATAACTGCCATCGACTAAATTAAAAAAAGACCCAACTTCTCAAGGTTGCCCCAATTGTTTCTACTAACTTGGCTTGTGTTTTTGATGCAAGTTCGATCCACTTTTATTGTGCTGAAAAACATAAGCCAAGTTAGTAGAAAACCTCTTTTACAGTTGTGCCTATTTGCTTGGAGCTGGCCAAGGTTGCCCCAGTGGTTTCTTGAAACTTGGCTTGTGTTTTTGAATATGATATGATATCTCCACTTTAAATGACTGGGCACTTTTCATAACTTGCCATTTTTTCAAATTTCCAGTGTGTTTTTGTTTCAGATGATATAGATGTCACAAATAATATTTACATACTAGGGAAAGCACTTATTGTGACATCTATGTCATACAATGGCTCTCAAAAGTATTCACCCCCCTTGGACTTTTCCACATTTTATTGTGTTACAACATGGAATCAAAATGGATTTAATTAGGAGTTTTTGCCACTGATCAACACAAAAAAGTCCATAAGTATTCACCCCCTTGAGTCAATATTTGGTAGAGGCACCTTTGGCAGCAATTACAGCCATGAGTCTATTTGGATAAGTCTCTACCAGATTTGCACATCTGGACAATGCAATTTTTGCCCATTCTTCTTTGCAAAATTGTTAACGCTCCGTCAAGTTGGATGGGGACCTTTGGTGAACAGCAACTCTTTTCACATATTCTCAATTGGATTGGGCCACTCCAGGACATTGACCTTTTTGTTTTTAAACCACTCCAGTGGTTTTGGTTGTATGTTTTGGGTCATTGTACTACTGGAAGATGAATCTTCTCCCAAGTCCCAGGTCTCTTGCAGACTTCAGCAGGTTTTCCTCCAGGATTTCTCTGTACTTTCTTGTACCATTTTGCCCTATATCTTCACAAGCTTTCCAGGCCCTGATGCAGAGAAGCATCCCCACAGCATGATGCTGCCACCACCATGCTTCATGGTAGGGATGGTGTTCTCAGGATGATGTGCAGTGTTAGGATGCGCCAAACAGCACTTAGCGTTGAGGCCAAAAGGCTCTATTTTGGTCTCATCAGACCATAAAATCTTCTTCCACTTGGTCTCAGAGTCTCCTGCATGCCTTCTGGCAAACTCTAGCCCAGATATGATGTGAGTTTTTTTCAACAATGGCTTTCTTTTTGCCACTCTCCCATAAAGGCCAGTTTTGTGAAGCACCTGGGCTATTGTTGCTGTATGCGCAGTGTCTCCCAGCTCAGCCGTGGAAGTCTATAACTCCTTTACAGTAGGCCTCTTGGTGGCCTCCCTGACTAGTGCCCTTCTCACCTGGATAGTCAGTTTTTGAGGACGGTCTGTTCTAGACAGATTCACAGCTGTGCCATATTCTCTCCATTTCTTAATAATGGACTTACTTATTCGCCGGGGGATATTTAATGCCTTGGAAATGTTCTTATATCCTACCCCTGATTGGTGCTTCGACCATGCAGCAAATGTTGAAAGTTTTCAACATTATTCCTTTTTAGTTACAAATATAACACTGCAAGGAATTGTTATTTGTATTTTATCCAAAATGTGTGTCCTACAGTTTCAGTGTGTTCTACAGAGACACATTTAAAAAGGAAGCTTTGTTTGGCACAAGGGCTAACCCAGTCTACCCAATCCAAGCATGAAGCTTTATGCTCAACCTAAAAAATAGGCCCAACTGTTTCATTTTTTGTTTCTAGTTTTCTAGTATTGGAAATGCCCAAGGTCAGGTTTCTAAACACTACCATGCTTCTACCTTTAAGTTTAATAGCCTGATGTGTCCCTCGCCAGTGCTCTGCAATGTGAAAGGCATTAATGCTGCAGCTCGTTATTGGGACAGATTTTACAGAACAGACAGAGAGGTAACCTTGGGTGTCAGTGTTTCTAAAGATCTCCAGTAATTGACTGAGTTGAGTTATTTAAGATGTCTGAAATGGAGCTTGGCTCTTTTGCCGCACACATATATAGATCTACGTTGGTCTCTGAACCTAGATTACTAGGAGCTGCCAATATTTGTGTTAGCTAAAAAAAATGCCATAAATCATACCTGGTGTCCTTCCATTTCTTATATAGGTCTCAAATGTGCAGTTTTGAAAAAAAAACATATAGCTATAGTATATATGTATTTTACTTTAAAGCATATACTATACTAGGTTAAAGAAATGTCTGTTTTGCAAGTCTTGATTTCAAATAGTCTTGCACTTCCTCAGTCATTTTACCTGGGAAGTAAAATTGCCTCAAACCCTTTCAACAGCTTATTTTCTGTCATTAAATAAAGTATTTGTTAGCTACAAATGGGATTCTGGTGTTTTTCCCACCAGTTACTGGTCTTAACAAAGACAGTTATTTTCTGTTTCCCTTGTACAATTTTACTGCAGTAAAAAAAAAAAATCCTAGAAAATGTACTTAAAGGTGAAATACCTAAGGCTTCAAATCCAGAGCACCACAACCCACTTACCACTCAGGAGGAAAAAATATCAGCTGCCAACCTGTGTACCTGATCTGGGTCTTAACATTCCAAACCTATGGCTGGCTTAGACTTGCATCATTTGTTTTTATTTTTTTGACACTTCGCTCAATATTTAATGAGAAAACTATTTGTGAATCTGGACACCATGAATATAAAATGTCACTGACAAAAAGACAGACATACCCAAACCATGTTCAGCAGAAATAAACAAACTGATCCCGCCAGTGTTGTTCTACTCAAAGACAGGCAAGCATTTCGATTTATGATTTGTTTATTTGAATATTTTTACTAGAGTTGTAAACATAATAGTAACTATTTTTTCTAATTACAACATGTATTATTGAAGCACATTTTCTTATAGGATTAACTTGGTAACACTTTCCATTAAGTGCCTCGCCCTGCAATATAATTACATTGTATTAACACAGTAAGTACCATATGATTAGACAGTTACAATACAAGAGCATGTTTACAAATGTTAATTACAAAATGGAAAATATTGGCAGCTCCTAGTATCTTGTATAATTACAATGTATCTATGCATGTAGTTGTGCATGTGCCATGTTATTACTTTGTAACCACATACTACAGTGTAATTACAGTTTGTGAAACACCAGAAAATGGAAATTAAGTAATCAAAGAATACAGCTGCGTACCAAACATTATAACCCTCATAGATTGTCTCAGCCAATCAGGTCATTATCCCACAGATAAATGTAATCTAAAAGCTAACACCATATGACTTCAATATGGCAGACCTATTAGGTTAGAGGTCAATGTCATGGTCACCCCCACATTTAGCATGCAGGGCTGAATCACTGCATATGAAGCTTTGATACTGTGGCAGTGGCAGCTTTGTAAAATTGCTAGCACAAAGGGTTTATGTTTAAATGTATTGTTCTGAATAGAGATTTGTTTTAAATTTGATATTCATAAACTGTACTAGACAGTTGTTTCTTCTGTAGTCTAGAACAGTTTAATAAATACGGTTTTAAAAGTATTTTGATTTTGAACAGGGTTGTTGCCTCACAACCTCATGTTAGTGCATATCTTTGCTTCTTTGTTTACATTATTCAACTTATGTAATCTATATTCCCCCTGTTGCAGCTGGTAATAGCATTAGATTGGCAGAAAGCTTAAAGGAGGGGGGAACTTGTGTGCCTGTAGTGAGATAATGTACACAAACTGGTATGTCAGCACTATTGATGAATCGCAGCAAACTTGAGAATGCAGTCATTAGTTCTGTTCAAAGGTGAGTACTAGCAGGTACAGTACTATCTGCTGGTCACCTTCAGCTCTGTACTACCTTAGTCCCAATTGTAATGAAAAAACAGGGAACAAAGTTCAATTTCAAGTTACTTAGAAAATGGTATAGTTAAATTGAAATCTTCAACTGTTTAAAAGCTGAAAACTTTTAATAAGGTATAAACTAAGTTGGAATGAATACCAGAAGACACAGTGGTCCCTAGGATGAGGGTTGGGAAACTCTGACTTAGAGGACAGATCTCAAACCCCAGTGCACTAGAGCAGACATTTTGAAAATATCTTTGAAACAGACTTTAAAGTTATAAGTGTAAAAAGTTGTCAGGATGTTAACAACGAAAATAAAAATGACAGGTAACAAAGAAAATAAAAATGACACGTAATTACCAAAATAAAAATGACAGGCACATTATTTAAACAGTTGTAGGAACACATGAGGATGTATAACGGTATATTTTTTGGAACCCTGATACTTACTCTTTAAAACCTTGCTTTTATAATCCTCTAGGGGGCAGCCCACTGATACATTGTGTTCTTTGCAATGAAGAACACCTTAAAACCTACCTGCAGACTATCTGGAAGCATTCAATTCATTGCAACTGAAAGTACCCTGAGTTAGTACTGTACTCCCTAACCACAGGATCATCCTATCAGTACACTACTGTTGGTTTGTTGCAATTGACCATGTTTGATGTATCAGAGCACAGAAGGCTGATACTGGATATTGCAGGTTTACGTAATCAAACTTAAAAAAAAAAAACGTTATTTAAAAAACTCATGAGTTAAATCTGTGTGAGCAGGGCCAAGTTGCAAAAACTTAAATAATGCAATTGTTCTATATATTGAATATATAAAAGTGTGTCAAAATGCTTACCAGGAAGATATTGAAGCAACCTGCTTAATATCTGTGCTGCAGTCGAGCCGGCACGTGCCGGAATGCAACTCCGGTACTTCTTTATGAAGGCAGAAACTCGACTTAAGAATTATGAAAATGTTTATATAGCGCCCAAGCGCTGTAATTTCAGTTCATGGGCACCGATGAAGCGATCAATTTTCTGTGTAAAAATCAAAATAGTCTTTCCTCACCATGACATTGAATAGGCACTAGCAACAAAAAACAAATAAATCAGCGTCTGATTCCCTACGTGCCACTTATGGTATGAATGACTGCCCCTTGCAACTGGCTTAGTACCATGGTGGTAAGATTGTAAATGTGTAGGAAACAAGGTGTATAAGCTATGGTTTGGTGGGGTAGAATGAGGTGCCGGTGGGCTGAAATGTGTTTTTTCTCGTGTCTTCTCGTGTTTCTTAGTTGGGGAGGCAGCGGTAGCATTTTTTTCCACCAAAAAGTGGTTTTTAAACCAGCCAAAAAAAAACGCACTTACAACCAGCCAAAAAATATATATATATATATATATATATATATATTTATATATATATATATATATTGATATTATTCTGCCCTCGCAAAAGAGTCCCCTTCTTAAGCTTAACAGATAGATAAACTCTTTCCAGTAACTAGTATTGAATGATGCTTTATTGCCACCAGTTTGTAGGTACAGTGTTAGGAACTGAGTAAAACTGAAATAAAATACAGAAAACAACCGTAAGTACGGGTATGCTGAATACTATGCTTAATTCTCACTAATAGCACAGCATGTATTTTAGGTATGGTATAATATTATCATAAACTCAGAAATATGCTGCCGTATGCAAAATAATTCCCCAAACATGGCAAGATCAATTACATAGAACAGATATCTCCAACCATGCAACTATCAAGAAAATACGTAAATCTATCACGCAAACGATCATCCATATAAAATATCATCATGAATTGAAAGGTGAGTATGTTATTATTGATTTTACTTACAGACAATGCTTCTACAAATAACTGCAAGAAGGATGGAGTTCGATGATATCTGCAGCTCCACACAGCGACTTTCACCATTGCTAACAAGGACTCTTCTTTACAGGAAATAGGAACTTAAGCAAACAACAGACCTTATCAGTAAACAGCGCCATCTAGTGGCCAAATGGAATTGACTTAAAAAATGAACTCAAACCAACTAAGGGGCCAGAACACTCCCCATCTGGTATCTGTAAAGATGCCAACATTAACACTAGAACTTAAAGTTACTTATCAGTCTCTGGAGAGAAGAGTAGGACAGTCTCTGAAACTGGACGCAGAAAGGTCTTGCATGACCCCTGTCTTGCTGTCTTGACTTCAACCTTTCTTACTTTCCCATCTCTGCCAGGAAAGGTCTTCACGATGATGCCCATGGACCAGTCGTTCCTTTTCACTTGACTTGGCGGCAAATCCAATTGCGCTGGAAGTGGATGTGATGAAGCTTGGGTCGTTCCTCATTTTACCTTCTGCACGAATTAAACCGGAGAAGAACGAGAAGGGTGGGAAGCTGACACCATGCACCTGTTTGTATCTGGTCCCCTGTGACATCCACTTCTCCTGCATGCTGAAGGGGAGCTTCTCCAGAATAGGCTTGATGCCTCTTGCAGTGTCCAGGTGGGACAGGCCGGGTAAGTAACCTTCAGCTTTGGCTGCCTCCAGGTCACCCAGCTCTCTCAGACGTTGGGGGTCTTTATTGGAGATCTTCGGGAAGCGTTCAAGCTTGTTGAAGAGGGCTGTCTCCATAGCTTCAGCAGACCCATAGCACTCCTCTAGCCGTTGCCAGACCACACTGAGGGCTGCAGCAGGATGACTGACATGGACGGACCTCATTCTTCTCACATGCTCAGCTGATTCTGGCCCAAGCCACTTGATTAGTAGGTCGAGTTCCTCACTGGGCTTTAGGTCGAGGCCTTCAACGGCGTTGGAGAATGTTGACTTCCAAGCCCAGTAGTTCTCTGGCTTGTCGTTGAACTTGGTGTGTCCAGCTGTGAGGAGGACGCGGCGTGCTAGGAACTTCGCCAGATCTGCAACATTGGCACGATCAGAATGGGTCCCACTGGACTCATGACGTTCTACACCAGGTGGCTGGCAGTCATCATCTGCGTAGCACCTGGGAGATTGTGAGGTGTGGAGCCTGTAGGTGGGGTTAGGCACGTTCACCACATGCTCTCTGATGAGTCGTTGGGTGTCTTGAGGTGGCTGGCACTCCAGTATGAGTGGGGGCACGAGAGAGAGGATGTAGTCGTGGTTGCAGATGATAAACTGGGGGAGGCAATTCAACCTTAACATCTGGCTGTGAGACTTCCTTGTATGCTGATGGCTGATGGTAGTTCACGTAGGCTTGCAGGTCTTGTACATACTTCTCAGCCCTCTTGAGAGAATGGTAGGATGAGCCTTGTTTGTTGTCGTCAACCCCAATCCATCGCTGTCTCAAATACACTAGCCTCAGCTAAGGCGGCCTCCGCCTCTTTCTCCTGCTGAAGAGCCTCTAATGTGGCTTCCAGGCGGGTCTCCTCCACTTCAAGCTGGGCCTTCTTCACTTTCACTTCTATTTCTCTCTGTGTATATGATGCTCTTGCTAGTGCTGCTTCAGCCTTGGCGCGAGTTTCTAATGCAGCCAAGCTTGCTGCAGATTTGCTGGAGCGTCTTGATGACTTAGATGAACGTGAGCACTCTGACCTGGTTGCAAGGCTCATATGTTCTGAAGCTGTCATCTTGCATTGGATGTGTACAGCGGAGTAGAGCAGACTGGATATCTTGTCCACCGGAGGTTGTAATTACCGCTGAGAATGTCTTTTTACTATTCTGCCCTCGCAAAAGAGTCCCCTTCTTAAGCTTAACAGATAGATAAACTCTTTCCAGTAACTGTAGTACTGAATGATGCTTTATTGCCACCAGTTTGTAGGTACAGTGTTAGGAACTGAGTAAAACTGAAATAAAATACAGAAAACAACCGTAAGTACGGGTATGCTGAATACTATGCTTAATTCTCACTAATAGCACAGCATGTATTTTTAGGTATGGTATAATATTATCATAAACTCAGAAATATGCTGCCGTATGCAAAATAATTCCCCAAACATGGCAAGATCAATTACATAGAACAGATATCTCCAACCATGCAACTATCAAGAAAATACGTAAATCTATCACGCAAACGATCATCCATATAAAATATCATCATGAATTGAAAGGTGAGTATGTTATTATTGATTTTACTTACAGACAATGCTTCTACAAATAACTGCAAGAAGGATGGAGTTCGATGATATCTGCAGCTCCACACAGCGACTTTCACCATTGCTAACAAGGATTCTTCTTTACAGGAAATAGGAATTAAGCAAACAACAGACCTTATCAGTAAACAACGCTATCTAGTGGCCAAATGGAATTGACTTAAAAAATGAACTCAAACCAACGAAGGGGCCAGAACACATATATATATATATATATATATATATATATATATATATATATATATATATATATATATATATATATATATATATATATAAACAAATGCATAAATAAGTGCTACATGTTTATTTAAAATAAAAAATGTAGCGTAAAATGTAATTATCCAGTATTGTCAGTGGATACAGTCTGTACTGATACAGTTCTTAAACTGGTGACAAATAAATAAAAAAAACTGAGCGTTTGTGTCATTCGTAATTTTATTGGAGACGGGTATAGGATTTGATATAAACAGGGCATCGTGATGAGAAGAAAACATACACGATAAAAACTAATAAAAGTACCAGACAGTATTTACCCGATAGATGCTTTCAAAACAAGACAAATTTGGCTGAAAAAATGACTCGGGGAGTAGTCTATAAAAGTTGAATGCGAGTCGCATGCATTACCTATTAAATTACCTCAAGCGCAAATAAAACGGGAATTTATAGAATTTTTGTTTAAGAAAATCTAGATTGTATTGGCTTTCTGGTACTTTCAGATTTAGGACTACACCACTGCTTACTATCAACATGAAAAATCAGGTAACATGGGGGAAGATGCCTACCCCTATTCATTGTGCTCTTAACATGTAATGGTGCCACATCTCCTGTAAACACAATCCTCGCATCCTACTGTTCCTTTTCAACGTATATCTAGACCAGAAGCTACGCACACGTGGAAGCTGTGTCAGATCCATTTTTGGGTATCTTTGTAGAACTTTTCAATATTCAGTTGTTCTGGAAAATGTGCTGCTTAGAGTAAAGCTTTATGACTGGAGCCCTGTGAAATTATTTTTATTCTTTTTATAATTTTTTGTTTTATTTTTCATAAATTTCATTTTAATTGGTTTTATTACAATACACATTAATAAAACAACTGAAATAGATAGTATACATCATGTTTTAACTACATACATATTTTTTATTAACCATTATCCACTTTTTTTAAACATTTTGGCATAAACAGAAAAGTAATTTAGTTACCATAATGTCTCATCAGTGGCAATAAAGGTAACGTACAGTCTACCACTATTTTTAATTAACTGCCTATTTACAGTTAATACTGCCCATGCCCTCTATTTAAAATACAATAAAATGATAAAAAAATAACTATATATATATATTTATTGCTCTACTATTGTGAGGCTGTCATAATAATCGCACATACAGCCATGGCCAATTAACGCACAGGCAAGAATTGCTTACAAACTGGAAGAACTTACTCACTGACATTTTAACCGAGGCAGTGTATCTTATTTGTGTTCACACAAAATCAAACTAACTGACCCGGAACTTACTGTCTCTTTCAAGCTGCGACACAAGTAAATTCCAGGTCAGTCAGTTTGATTTTGCTTGAAAGCAGCAAACGATGTTTCTTTTGGGGGCAGCAAAGCATAAACACAAGAAACAGGAAGAAGAAGAATGGAAGTGGCATTACAAATCTGCGCTGAAAGCCCCTAACCGTGGAAAACCTCCCAGACCCTGGAGAACAACCATTTTCTTTAACCAAGCGTGTCAAAAACCACCTCCGATCAACAGTAAAGCAAGGAAAGCAAAAAAAGCTTGCTGTCTTTGCCGTATTGGCGATTGAGACAGAAGTAAGAAACACTAAACTGTGTTTGACTTAAGGGTGCCAACCATCCATACATTTGAGGCCAGTCAGTAAAAAACGTCACATTTAAACACTAAAAAGTAAATAAATAAAAAAAAATGCCTATGACTTTGAATCAAAATAAATACGATATATATTTTTTTATTGCTTGGCGGCTTTCTTGTCAGCTTGAATGACATATACCTACATCTTATGTGATGGCAGTGAAAAGTATTAAAAGAAGACCGCCACTTAACAATTCTGTGCTGAAATTAGTATACGTGATCTTCAATCAAGTAAGTAGCCAAAGCTCAGGGAGCTCAGGAGACATCATTCAGCTTGGAATGCCTTGCTGTTACTGCAAATATTCTGGACAGCGTAGATGGAATTTATGCAGTTACAAGTGACTGACCCTAATGGCATTTGGCATCTGATGAAAACTGGCACAAAATTTCGCTCTTGTCTACACCTAGCGGACAGCCACGTTTTCCTACACTTGCCAAGTTTGCCATTAATATGCTGGCTTTGCCACACAGTACTGCAGAATTAGAACAAGTTTTTTTCTCAGATGAACATTGTAAAAATGGTCGTCTTGTCCATATTCGAATAGTTGTATTTTAAATCAGTAAGAAAGGTGATTATTAAGATTAGTTCACGTAGGCTTCAGGTTTTTTCGAGTTTATTTTGAAATGTATTTAGCACACCGTCTTCAATTAAACTCTTTCTGTCAGATTTGGTCAGAAAGTGACATCACCTCCCTAGCAACAAGTCTATGTTGTTGGGAATGGATTCTTTTACAGCTTTGTGCATTTGAAGGAGAGAAAGACTCATGAAATTAATCAGAGACTGGAGGATGTGGCAATGTCTGACTATCTGGAACCTCCTCTCCCTGGAGAACCCGTTGAGGTGTCTCAGGTCTAGGATGGGGCGAAGGCTGTCATCGTTTTTTGGCACCAAGAAGTATCTCAAGTAGAACCCCTCTCTTTGACAGGTGCGTTTTATGAGACAGATGGCTTGTTTTAGAAGTAGTGTTTCTACTTCTTGTCTGAGAGCCAAGACCTGGAGAGGGTCATTCAAAGATGTAACCATGATCCCCCGAAAGAGAGGAGGTCCCAAGTGGAATTGCAGTGCGTAACCGGTGTATATAGTGGCAAGCACCCAAGAGTCTGAGGTGCAATTGCACCAGTATTGTAGCTGGTGTTGTGCAAACGGGTGGGTCTGAGGCCGCAAGCCTTCAAGGCCCTTGCTGGGGCTGTTGAGGCTGGGGCGGTTCCGTTGGAACTGTCTCCCCAAGTGCTGGTGCACTGGGGCCCCACTGACGGCCCAGTGTATCAGCTGCTGTGGAGACCAGGAGTCAGTGCCTCAGGTCGCCCCATGGCGTCATGGGGATTGGAACATTCCGGGTTACCGTGGTAAACTGTCGGATGCCATCGGCTCCCCCTTCCCTGTGCCGTGGTATGGGAGGGGAGCATTGCAGCCACCTACCAAGAGGGCTGTCACTCTCTGTGAGAGCACTGCAGTATCTCCTCTACCACTGGTCCAAAAGTATGACCAGGGGAGATAGGCACATCCAGTAAGGCATCCAGATGGGCACACGTGGACTGAGCTGCTGTCTCTGGTGATGGTTTCATATGGGAATTATGCAGCGTGAGAAGCACTTCATGGTCTACTTTTAAATGACAAGGTTTGTGGTAAAACTTAACACTAATTCCTAATTGCTTAAAATGTTATAATATTTTAAATGTTTTACAAACATGTGTGATTTAAATACAGTTCACGTTGAGACTCAGGATACCACTGTAATTCTTAAATGCTTAAAATCTTTGAATGCTTTAAGAACATTTGTAATTTAAATAAAGTGCTCTGTTTTTCATCCTAGTGTATTTTGTTCTGTTTTAGTTGGTCCCATACCTACTCTGACTTGATGTTTTACAAACATTGGAATCAGGGCAAGATGCAATAGCAATTTATTTTCTTTGAAAAATGTTCATGGCGTTTGTACACTGATCTATCAACTTTACTTTTATGCTTCTTCAATTTAAATTGTCCATCATTTTCTGTGTCTAAAATTCGATTTCATTTAAGGGGCATCTTCGCCCATGTTACCTTATACTAGATTAAATTCCACACTGAGTAACTGCAAATGGCTGGACAAAAACAGAACAAAACAAAATAACTTGCAGCATGTAGCACACAATGTTAAATAGGCTGTTATGCAATTAGCATGTAATATATGCAAGCTGCATCTCCCTGATGGAAATCAGAGAATGTAGTATCAAGCAGGTTTCAGTAGTAGAGCATCCTGGTGCACCTTAAGGGACTGGCAACAAGGCCTGCATCTCTTCTGATAAAGCACAGTGCACAGAGGGCTACACTGAATGAATATCAACACCAAGGGATATTTCCAGTCTACCAGTAAAACTGAATGTGTCTGGGCACCGGTTATGTAGTTAGCATATATTGAAGTCCGATCTTGATTCAACTTTTTTTTTTCATGTAGTACAATTTATGTTAGTAACAGGTAATTAAAAGATGTTATATAGATTCGTTTAATTGATTTTTTGCTTTTGTTTATGTATGTATGTGTTTGATTATTCATTTAGTTTTCCATATATTTAACTTTTGATTTATTGTATATCTCATATAGTTTTATGGAGACTAATTTTGGCACACACTTTATTATTTTCGGTAGTAACATTGTCTGTACTTTTAATATAGTCATTCCATGCTAAAAATGAATTAGACAGTCCTACTTCAATGATAATCCATGTTCAGCTGTACGTGTTTCTATGTTAAGTATATCTACCTATCTATGACTATTTTCTTTCTAAAGCAATTCGCCATAAATTTAAAAAAAAAAAAAAAAAAAAAAAAAAAAAAAAAAAAAAAAAAAAAGCAATAAGGTACGTAGCAAGTCCTCCATACAATTATGCACGGACTGCACACAGAAACCAACATTCATCTGACCAATACTAATGATAAATGTATGAGATTGCTTATTGCACTTTTACAAACAATAAGATATATAAAAGCCGTTTATGTGCCATAAATTTGATTTTCTCTTCATAATGTAATACTTTAAAAAAAATATATATATATATTGTTATTAAATCTTAAACGCTACCTTCTTTCTGCTTCTCCTTTGTGGAAACGTTTGAGGCATCTGTCTGATTATTTTGTAAATGCACACCTATGCAAACTACTCAGTCCAAACGAGAAGATACCAGCACGAATGCACAGCTCGCCAGTAGCACAGCGCACTGAAGTTAAATGTCAAACATACTGACGGAGCGCAGAACAGGTTGTGTTTCTCATCTGTCTCGAGCCGCTGTTGAGTGATGTTAACTGAAGATAATTTAGGCAGGGTGACGTCTGAGGCAGACTGTCTTTCTCCACTCAATCTCACAACAGACTAGGATTTCAAACTAGCCATGTGGATCATCGGTTTAATTTAAAAGCCACCGCTACCAAACGCGAAAACAACATGGATAACAACGCTTCTGGGAACCTCACCTCTGCAGCTAGCTCGGGGTCTTTGGACGAACTGATAATTACTTGCTCTTTTGGTACCATGTTATCCCTCATGTATGTGCTTGGTGTCTCTGGTAACGTCTATATTTTGGTGTTGATGTGCCATTCTATCCGTTTTGCAGTATCCATGCACATCTCTATTATCAACCTGGCCATAGCAGACCTGCTCTACCTGTCCACTATCCCCTTCATCGTCTGCACTTACTTTCTCAAAGACTGGTACTTCGGGGACATCGGCTGCAGGATTTTATTTAGCTTGGACTTGCTGACCATGCACGCCAGCATTTTCACCTTGACTGTGATGTGCACAGAGCGCTACCTGGCCGTCACCAAACCCCTAGACACAGTCAAAAGGTCCAAGAGCTACCGGAAAGCCATGGCTGGGGCAGTGTGGTTGATCTCCTTGCTGCTTACATTGCCCATGATGATAATGGTGAACCTGGAAGAGAAACGAAGAGGCTCCGAGGTTAAAAGAATGTGCGCTCCGACCTGGGGTCCCGAAGCGTACAAAGTCTACCTCACCGTTCTCTTCAGCACTAGCATTATGGCGCCCGGCATTATCATCGGCTACCTGTACACCAAACTCGCCCGGACTTACCTCGAGTCCCAGAGAAACACACTGACAAAGAAAGGGAATAACAAGCGTTCCCCAAAGCAGAAAGTGTTAATTATGATTTTCACTATTGTTCTGGTGTTTTGGGCTTGCTTTCTCCCGTTTTGGATTTGGCAGTTAGTGCGTTTGTATCACAGACCGCTCAAGTTGGCCTCTCACACGCAGACCTGCATTAACTACCTGGTCACCTGCCTGACCTACAGCAACAGCTGCATTAACCCTTTCCTCTACACGCTTCTGACTAAGAACTATCGGGAGTACCTGAAGAACAGGCACCGCAGTTTCTACCGGTACACGTCATCGTTCAAGCGAGGGACCCCGAGCCTACAGTCCTCCTGGGGTAAATCTGCATCCTCCAGCAACCAGTTTGACTACCCGTCAGAGTCCCTGGTGATGGGACAGCTCAAAGTGCAGAGGTGAGCGCCGTCGCGGGGAGAGGAGAACGACTTTACACTGAGCAAGCCCGTACAAGGTCAGCGGCTTTCTTTCTTTCAAATTTTGTATCACTGGTTATACAGTACCATGAAAGGCGGCTAGCTTTTAATACATTTAAATACATTTAATCTCTAACTTCACACATAAAATACGATCGCAATTCCACTGAAGCGGGGTTGGTTGCATATAACATTTGTCCTTTAAAAGCTGGTAATGTATGCTCCGATCAGTCGTTAAAATGAAGAGATTTGTTTACCTTTAAATATGAGGTTTAAGATATCTGTATGTCCAAAGTTAGTCACATATGCCACAGATAACTGCACGTTTTGTAACAGTTTGCACATTTGTATTTTATTATATATTATAGGGATGTCGAGAAGGTTATATTTTTAAACACATACATGTATTTGGATATCTAAGTACATTTAAAGCGAATCGCTACCGAAAGAGATTAGCACAGTTTCTTTCCCTGGTGTGCCCGTTGTGGTTGTGCACAAATATAAGGGCTAGAAGGGCTATTTTGAGAAGTGATGGCGATTCTGCTTACTCTTGGTTAACCCTGCAGATCAATATGAGGAGGGAGAAGGGAGTCTGTTTTCTTACTGGACTGGTTTTGTAAGTGCAGTGCTGTGTTGAGGCCCCCAACATCTGGCTGGAAAAATGCATATGAAAGTTATAAACATACATATATGATACAGTGGGGTATAGTTGTATGATCTAAACATCGGTGGATCTTAATAGCGTCACTCTAATATTTATACGCCTTATTTTACTCTACTCTCGTTTCATTGTACTTTTACTGTATGTAGTATTAACAACGAGTGGGTCTATAAATCACCTGAGCAGCATTACCATAGTATAGGAGTCTTAGCAGCAGAATGTAGATCTTCAACTGTTTAGATCATAAAGAGCCCATTCTTTAAATATTCTTTAAAGGACAGCTGACCAAAGGATTTAAAATCAATTTTTCTTGCCTCTTATTAGCTCTGGCCACATCATCCCTTTAATCTGTGGCAGGATCTTTTGGTTGTTTGCTTCAGTATTGTGTGCTTCAGTTTGGTAATCTATAAACAGTAGGAATTAAAGTTTCTCTGGCTTCCTGGTACCAGAATCACTTCCTGTGCTGGAGCTCAGTTTCACTCAACCATTCAGTTGTTTTTTTGTGACGTGCCATGGCATCATTTATGAAGATGTTGTTATTCATGGTGAATGGTAATTTTCCTATGAACTTCAGTGTTTAACAGTCTTATTATACAGAGGGGTTGCGCGAGACCCATATATAATAAGATTACTGCCTGTGTAATAAGATTGATGATAAAACCTAACATCCAGTTTTTAAAAACAAACTCTCCCACCAGTACTTGAACACATCAATACTAATACCAGTCAGTACCAAAACAAACAACAATGGGCTGCAGATTTAAAGCTTGATCCACAGAAGACATGCAGACATTTGTGTAAGAGCAGAATAATACAGTACCCCAAAAAAACAAAATAACACAAATATTGAAGTTTACAATTAATTCAAACTTGTTACATTTTTTTGAAGTCTGTTTTCCAATGTTATTCTCAGCACTTCTTAAGCTGTTAAAAATAAACACTGCTAGTACTACAATTTCTATCTGTTATGTCATGTACTATAACAAATAAAACTTGTTAGGAATGATTTTAAAATGTAAGGCCTCTGTTGTCGGTCTCATTGCCATGTCTGCCTTCATCCCTCTACCTTGCCCAACCCCCTGGGATCACATATCATGGGCCAGCACTGCAAAGACGCCATTGTACTCCAGGAAGGTCCAAGGAAGTAATCTCCCCTCCAGTGTGCTGATTTATTGTTCTAGCCCAGGACACAGGGTCTCTATGTTTTTAAAACACGCAAAAAAATTAATTTAGACTTTATTTAAGATTTTACCAGGTTTCTTTTGACTTCTGGATGTTTTATCTTTACTAACAGTATCCACTCTTGTGCCCATTAACCATGGTAAAACATGGCACATTGTAGTAAAGCCCTTTTTACTGAGTAAAGATATTCAGTAGCCATTGAGTGACATTGAAAGACGTAATGTTAGCATTCATCAAACATATAATAAAGTTGCAGAATTGATAAATGCATACCGAGCACTGGCACAAGAGTTGCACAGCACAGATGCTAGTAGAAACAAACAGTTTATGAAAAATTGACGAGCTGCTACAACCCTGATCAATGTAGAATAAAACCACATTATAAAATAAAAGAAACACAGCTAACATATTTTACAGAATCTATTAAATGCTCAGATTCCAATAAATTGATATATCAACTGTACTGTTCAAGGGTCAGTGCCAGAAACAGTTGACGAATTGTGTATTTGTGCCTGGTGATATCCAGCTATCAGGGAAATGTAATTTTATTTTATTTTATTTAACAAATGGTTTGCGTAAATGTGTACTGGTAAATTAAAACCTATAAATAATTTGTTTATACTTATGAGTTCTCTGAAATAATATTGAACAAACGTTCTTTTAAAATCCTGTTATACATATTCACAGCAATTTATAGCTAATCAGAAGGACCTGCAGTGATCTCATTCTTTCTGATTCACTATTAAGCAGAAATCTAGGTTCTTACTAGATAACTGTGCTGATATGGAAAGTCATAAGGTATAATTGACATTGCACATCAAGCATTGCTTGTCTCTACCCATTCACTCTGGCTTTGACAGCTGATCAACAATAAAGGGAAAGTTACCACAATAGGTTTCATTATGTTTTTATGAAGAACTTGCGCAAAACAAATACCTTGCCATAAAATATTGTTAAAAATAAACCCTAAACATACAGTAAAAATAAAAACACAACTAGCTGCTGTCAAAACTGGTTTATAATAAAACCCCTTTGCTTCAAGTCCTGTGCTTCATGACCTTTCTTAAACAGCAACCAGCAGGATGTTTTATATCCTTTCATTTCTGGAGCTTCCCTGCGGTGTCAAAGTGACATTGTGGGATTAATTGTTAATTGAAGGGAATCAAGCCTTCAAAGACACACTAAATCAATTACAGCTCCTTTCTCATCACTCCCTGGATTAAATAAATAACAGACAGAAACTGATCACTCTTTAAACTACTGGCTGATGTTTACCTGCAAAACAAGTGCTGCACGGGCAAGCAAAAATCAGACCTGGCTTTTAAAACATTGTTTTCATTATTTGATACATCTGGTTGAAAACAAATGGGAAGCCCAAGCAAATCAGTAGCATCCTGTTACACAGTTAACAAGTTCCAATGAAGAACTTGAGTTCAAAACAACGTGTTACTGTGAAGGAGAGTGGAAAATAATACAACCCACTTTTCAGAACCCCTACTCAAAGTTAAGTAATTAGTTCAAGAGCACCCCCTATGAGCATTTTAGATGTCCCCCATGGCTTTTTCTGTGTAGTGACAGACTTCACTGCAGATTTCCACTCCCGAGTCGAATCCCTGCAATGTCTCCAGGCTGCCCACTGTGTCCCTACACCTGGCTGAGTGCTATGGCAGGTGTTTTTCCCATTTGTTCTGTATATTGTAGTAACTCTCCTATAAAAGCTGTTCTTTGATGTAACCAAGATGAAAAGAGTGTTTATAGACAAGTGCCCTGTCCATTCAAGCAGCTAAGATGTGATTTTTAAAAGCGTGGCATTAATGGACTTCAAAGGCATTCTGATTGAAGAAGGATGGAAGACGACCTCCAGGCTGTAGACAGATGTCACGGAGGCTTGAGGTTACTCGGACCAGAGAGTGACAAAGAGTGGCATCTAAAACTATTGAGATCAGTATGTTTTAACCAGTGATTTCATTAAACTCACATCACTGAAGTATGCCCTTTGATTGATATTGGCTGTCTCATTCCTGACAACTATTTTCAGTGGTACCTCAGGCATCTCAGTTTTTCCAGTAAAGTGGCCTAATTTTTTAAAAGGTTCCCTTACCTTTTTAATATGTTTGCAAACATTCAGTAAGCAAAGCGATGGTTCTGACAGGGAACTCACTTTAACTTTAGATCAACTACGTAAGCATCAAGCATATTGTAGGTGCTTCCAATACCAGACTAAATCGTCAATTGAATAGCTAGTTTCTTTTTGTCCCTCGATAAACAATACGTCCAATGATTGGCAAGGAAAGTATGTATGTCTTACTTCAATCCATTATGTCCCCACTGTGCGCCAGTTCACCTTCAGGCTTCTCCCCAGCCTTGATCTGCTTTTTTTTTTGGCTTCATCTAACAAGAAGGGCAGCTATCCTACTACCCTGCCCATGGCTTCCCTACATTAGCCTCTCCACTGATCTGCAAGCTAATTTAAGGACAGGGGTACCTCAAAAGGTCAAAGAATGTAGTATAAAATGTGTATATCATAGTAGTGTGGTCTAGTCTGTTTTTATAAATAATCTATTGTGGGGTTCAAGAGCACCCTCTAACTGGGTGTCTGACGTTTACTAAACAGTTTAGCGCAGGGGTTCTCAAACTCGGTCCTGGGGACCCCCTGTGGCTTCTGGTTTTCATTCCAACCGCACTCTCAATTACTTAACTATACCCTTACTTGAAATTTGCTTAATTAGACCTTTTTACTTGTTTTAAGCTCTTAAACAGTTGCAGTTCAAGTTACTTATAAAATGTTATAGTTACCTTGAAATATGCAACTGTTCAAGTGCTGAAAACAAGTAAAAAGGTCTAATTAAGCAAATTATCAGTTCAATTAAGAGCCTAGTTATTTGAGAGTAATTGAGAGCTCGGTTGGAATGAAAACCAGCAGCCACAGGGGGTCCCCAGGACCAAGTTTGAGAAGCCCTGGTTTAGTAGGCCTTTTCTTATATTTCTTATATTACAAACAGATTACTACATATTAACTAACTGTTAATGTTAGTAAGATATTGTAGTTGTTGACACTTAATAAACTAAACAGTGTCCCTTAAGCTGAAGTGTGGGTCTAGGGCATTATTGAATGAGGGAGTTTCTTTATTACTGAGGAGCACGCCACAGCAATGCCATTATCGCTATTATACCACTACAAGGTATTTATTTATTTACCTGCTTTTGTCTGAAATAATCACTGTAGTCACTGAAAGCAAGGCTCCAGCATCACTGTGAAGTGTTTCATCAGTAACAGGTGTCATTAATTAGTGTCCTTTTTTCTGTTATTGAGTAACAAGCAACAGAAGGGCTGACTTCTGTTGCTTGTTATAATTTAACTAATTATAATTAACTGTATAACCACCTTTCACTCTGTTCAGTATTTTACTATTAATTATGTGTAGCTCAGCAGTGAAGTACCTTAAACAATCTGTTCTCAGTAGTTGCTAGTTTTCCTTATGTAGGCAGACAAGATTTCAAGACTGTTATTAAAGAAAACAAAAAAAATTTAGCACAGTTTATTCAAATACCAAACTTTTGTTTAATCTATACAAAAAACAAAAAAAAAATGGTATTTAAAAAAAGCATTTTTGAGAGTTTACAGTTTGTGAAGGCCTGTTGTTCTCCTGTTCTGTTGTGTGAAATTCAATAAATAAATAAGTGTGTTCTGTGGGGGTCTTTGTTTACAGAACCAGTTAATTCTTTGCAGGTTTGTGGAGGCTTTGTAACTTTTTAAGGTATGTAGTGGAGCACCAGGAAGTTGTTTAATGTGCACCAACGCTACTTAACAACTCAGAGAGAATTACATTACTGTTTAACTGGAATTCCATTTGATTTAGCAGCCTTCTATTTCCATTGTCATTCTTCAAAGGGATACTTTATAGTCATCTATATTATCCTGATATTTAACTGCTTACTTGTTCAACATCCAATTACCCTATAAAATAGTATAGTATTTTCTTGTAGTGGCCAACACACTACATTATACTCCAGTAAAACACAAAATGTGCTTCTAAAAAAGCCTCCTCCAGACATTGTGGGGAAATGAGTATTGTGATCATTGGACTGAACTGAATACTCACAATCCAAGGCGCAGGGAGTCAGTAGAGGTTCTGCTGGAGTGTGGCGATGAAGAAGTGGAGCATATACTGCAAGGCAAGGTGTAGCATTTCATCCACTACTTTATAGTAACTGATTGGGAGTCAAAAGCAGGCTACTGCTAAAAGACAGGTTGTCATCATAACACATACTGGTATATCATGGAAAGAACACATGCAACTCATGTTATATTACTGATCTTGTTACTATTGTTGGGGACAAATAGGAGAAAAGCACACAATGTTGCACAACAAGATCTTTTTTTTTTTTTTTTGCATGTCTTTTATACCTCAGTTTGAAAAATGCCTAATCATTTTACTTTGCAAACCATGCAATCAGAGGTGCCATTCCCCTTAAATTTTGCCCCTGAAAAGGAGTTGTTTTTGTTCACAAAGACTCCCATTCTAGTTATAAATATAAATACTCTTCAAAAACAATTGACAAAATAAAAGAAGCTGACTTTCGGGCGCTGTTACAGATTCAAGGTGAAGCACAAGCCATGGCTCCCTGATTCCTGGACCTGCTTTTTGAATTTGATGTATTATGCTGTCAAATGCAAGGCCATCCCAATTAACCGTGCACCAAGTGCTTAGAGAGATAACATAAGATCGGAATTCTTCAAGAGGACCTTGGGCTCCCTTGCTGCTTTCTACCAAAATAGCGCTCTAGAGTGTGTGTCTTTTTCAAACTGTCTTTAAAATGTACTTCTTATTAGTACTGGGGTTCCCGATCACAGTCACCCCTGCTGGAGGGGCTGGGTGCAGAGTAGTGCAGCAGTGAATCTGGATGTGGTAAGCAGACATAATAATTGTAATATTTTTATTTATTTTTATAAAATTGACATTCAGGTTTATCTGTTATATACCATAGTTAATAATGACTTCTTTGCATTGTTACTGTCAAACTGTGATTAAGCATTGCATTGCTCATTTATATTCTATACTACTCTGCACATATTGTGGTTAAAATCCATATTTTGAGCTCTTCTCCCCCGCTGGGGATGAAATCAATGATACGAGGATATCAGGTTGTGGAATATATGTCCGTCCGGCGCATACATACATCCATCCATCTGCATGTCACACTTACATATCTGGAAAACCGCTTATACAATTGATTGGCGATTTATGGAGGAGTTTGTCAATTTACCCATCTCCATGTAAGCCACTCTTTTGCATATACAGTGTCTGGAGAATCACTTATATTGTGTGTTAATACATAGCATTGCTAATTCTTATTGTGTGACATGCTTTGAGCCAGAAGACACTGCTGGGGTGAAGTGACCTAGACAGTGCAAATTATGCAAACAGATAACACAAAAATAAGGCATAGAGAGTTTCCTACTTTAACCTAGTGTAGCACCAGATATGTTGTTTTAAAATGAAAATACATGCTTTCTTCAAAACTGTACATTTGAAACCTATTTAACTAACAGTTAAAATGTATGAAATTATTTTGTTAGCTCCAATAGGGAGGGCCCATAATATTAAACCAGAGTTCTTCCCAAAACAAAATGTACATAAAGCCCTTCCACACTGTCATGTGGTCACACTGGTGGAAAACTTCACTTTAAACATTGTGGGAACAATAAGACTTTTTTTTGCATACTAGTTAGGGAAAGAACGGCTTTTAATATCGTGAGGAGAGCTTGCATTGGTTGCCATGAAGATAAAAACATTTAACAAGAGAAATGAATTCACGTGTTGCTGCGCACATTCTGTATTATGCCACTCATTAGCTACTTGTTTGGTTACCTCTCCAACACACACGCACACACAATTATATAAAATATAATTTCTACAAGTTTTACTACTTAGATTTTATATTTGTGTGTGGTTGTGGAAAACTGCAAAGCTGGATTCTGTGCTGCGAGTGACACACGCAAAATAAATCATATTACGTTCGTTTTAGATTAAAAACTACTTTTGTTTTTACAGTTTTGTATGTGCATATAGCTGTTTATACACTAGTTTTTTTTAAGTAGTGCTTTGTATGTGGTAAGTTAGAAAATAAACCCTTTTTATGTTTAATTGTTCATTTAAGTACTGAGTTTCTGCTGTGCAAATGTTTTATATTATGTGCTTGAATAAAACTTATGAGTTGTACCTGATAGTGTGTCTTTCATTGTAATATTGATGGTGTTTAAAATGTACCGGTGGTTTTTGGTATGAGTATATCTATAGGCGGTTCTAGTGTTAAAGGAGTCCATAAATGTAGTTTGTGTGTGTGTTAGGGGGTCTCTATGTTTCGTACGGCCTTTCTACTGGAAATTACATGATTTTGAATAGGATCTTGACTGCTGAAACCTCGATTCCTGCTCAGGTTTACATGCATTTTATATATATTTATATATGTACCATTTACATGCAGTGTGTGTGTGTGTGTATATATATATATATATATATATTTTTTTTAAACTACACAAGGTAAATAAATCTCTGTTTATAGGCCTTGCTTTCAGATAGTCTAGTGCTTTCAGATTGTCATTTCACCAGGAAAGTGAAATTGTTCCCACTCCTTCATGGACTTGTTGTCAGCTGCCTTCTGTAATGACTTACATGCTTTACAGCCAGTAAGATTCTTGACCCCGAAGACACTGCCAAGGCGAAATGAACCAGGAAGTGCAGATTTCCTGAAAGCCAAGCCAAGCCAAGCAAACTGAGAACTGTCTTGGCACTACACTTCCTAGCATAGAGTAGTACCCTGGATTTCCCTGTATCAGAATCCACCTGGTATTTTCTGTGCCTATAGAATCCTAGTTGCCTGACTCATTTTGAGTACTTCCTGATTCCAAAGAAATTGCATGATGCCATGACCTTTCAGCACTACTGACAACTCCTGGTCTATATTAATAGTATGAAGAAGCTGGGGTTGGAATGTTACACAATTCTACAGGCATTAATGCCAGGTGGATTAAGATACTATATTGGAGCAACAGAAGTACAGAATGTACTGTATTGAAAGGTTTATCAATGCAGAAACTCTTTTTCCCTGCACAAAATACACTGCGTCCAGACTTTGTTTTCTTATTGCGACACATTTTATTTCACAAAGCATGATAGGAACAGAAGCTACCTTAAATTGAAATGTTACCTATTCCGAATTACTTTCTACTCTATTAATATAAGAACATTTTCATTTCTTTTGAAGAAGTCTTGGCTTGCCTTCCATCCATAATTACAGTTGGTAGAGATTTGTCAGTTTTTACAAAAATAGAAGCACATTTTACATCAGGCCAAAAGAGAAAACCCTCATTATTCACTAATAGATATGAAATTCCTATTAGGCAAATCGTCCATTATTTTAAGGTACAGTACAGCATTTTTCAAAGTCCTTTTCTATATATATATATATATGTCATCTATGACTTCAAAATGCTAACAAAAGGTTAAACCTTTTAAAAAAACCTTGTCAATTAGACAAACCTTTCAGTCTTTTTAGCTGTAAAAGATGTATGACTATGTGGATGGCACTAGCTGAAATCTGTGTCTACTTCACTTGTAAGCTTTAAATTAATTCAAAATTGATACCTAAAAACAAAAAAGTCAGCACTCACAGAACACATTACCACACAATGAAGGGAAGGCCAGCGACAAGGTTGCTAGAAGGGATCATTACCAAAGATTTAAAAAGATATTTCTCCACCACCACACTATACAGTCACTTCATTACAGCAAGTTTGAGAATCCCACTAGAAATGAGCAGCCAAGGGAGTTTAATGTTTCAGGTGAAGTCCTAATACCTGTTGCACAGGGAGTGAATCTACTGAATAGGGAATTATAAGAAAGCTGTTATGTCAATGAAAGGTAAGAACCTGTAAGCTAAGAGTAAGAAATTAGCCATTTCAGTAGGAACAGCCCTTAGTAGTGAGCCATGCCTCTCCCTACACAGCAGTGTGACCCTGTTCTTCTTGTGTTCCTGTTTCAGGAGACCTCCCAGCTCTAGAGGGCGATGCGCTCTAGGGCAGGGCAGGGTCTGTGATGGCGTGGGCAGGGTCGCAGGTGAAGGAGACAGTGATGGCGAATCGAGTGCCCCAGCGAACCTTTTCAACACGGTGCAGATTCTCCGAGCCTGAGCTAAAGAAGGAAACACGACCTGAGAGAGAGAGAGAGCGAGAGAGAGTAAAAAACAGAGAAACAGTATGAAGTTTCTTGATGAAGGGGATGATGAGAAGCAGCAGATCTTTTTAAAACGAAGCCCAGTTCAAGTGCTATTGTTATTTATGAATGTACTTATGTTTTTATTTATGTTGATGATTTTGATATGTTGGTTACATTTGCAGCTAATTTTTCCAATTCTTGTAAGCCAATAAAGAAAACAGAATTTGTACTGAATTTGAGAGAGAGAGAGAGAGAGAGAGAGAGAGAGAGAGAGACAAGAACACTGATACCTGGACGGAAGAAAACTATTTAAAAGGGACATGCTATTTCTCATTTTACATCAAATATCATTCCACAATTATAAATACATTTGAAGCAACGTGTCTCCAGTACAAGATTTATGATTCATCTTTGAAAACTAAATAAGATCCTAAAGCAGATGTTGTACTCTATCGATATTATGTATTGTATGAGTGAATAGCAATTATGCCTTTATTTATTTATTTATTTATGTGCCAAACACCTTTATCCAAGGAAACTTACAGATGTTACAGTGCAGTACTGGGTTACAATGCAAGATTAATATTTAAATACAGTATAGTTTACAGCAAGTGGAAATAATACTACTAAAATACAACATGAAATAGGATGCGACAAGTTAGGATTACAACAAGTTACATCTACAGTGACATATTAGCAGTGCAATGAGTTGCAATTATTATTGTCAAAAAATATTTATTTAGATTGAAAAAATGAAAGAAATATATATGACATTCCTCAATACCATTGCAAAAATGTCAATAAAAAGCCCCCCTTCCTCTGTACTGTCCCAACCACAGCCCTGCCAAGGGCAACTACTTGTGCAACAAATAAAGCAAAGAGAAACAGTGTTCCACTAAAGCAGTATTGTATGTAGCCCTGTGCCCTCTCCAGAACTCCAGAGAATGCAACCCACTGCACCAAATCAACCAGCAGCTTTGTTTCAAAACAGATATAGATGTATGCACTTTATTTATTTAGTTGGTTAGGTAGTTATTTTTAAAAAAAGACACTTTGACATGATTTTCAATAGGCTTTGACACATTCTGTCAACAAATCATTGGACCGCTTCGAGTATGCAGTACACTGTCTGTTTGCAACAAGCAGCATTGAAGTTGAATGTTGAGTGAAACATTAGGCAGTTTTGTTAGCAAAAAGTTATATTATTGACTTTGAATAAAGTACTGGTTTTGTCTTATTGCTTGTCTCCAGTTTTTATTTATTTTTTTTTTAAATTTTCCATTTTCATATGAAAAGTAATATTTAGATGAATGGTAGTAGTGGATATTGTATACAGGTTCATATTGACAAGGTTTGTTTTTAGCACTTTGTCCAAACACTGTTTTATAGAGTTGGTTATTGTGGTATAATTGAGATGTTTTGTATCGATTATTTATTGCACTGAAAAATAGACATCTGTGTTTCTTAGTGATCTAAAGAAAAAAAATGATAAACAGCATTGCCTGTACATCACCAGCTTGTCCAGAGTTTCTGGAAGGTATTGATGAAGTTCAATGTAATTCATACTTAAATTCTCCCATATGCTGTGGTAGAGAGCAATGGAGTGGCAACTTAGGAGACAGCTAGAATTAATGGAATTTAAAACTAGACTAATGATAAACTGGGTAATCTTTAGCTGCTAATCATTAACCAAAATTGTATTATATTATATTTGTACAGTTCTGTAAAAGACAGTGACTTGCTGCTTTTGATGTAATTTTCTAGATATTTTATTTATTTGCTCAACTTTCCATTGTCCTTTTACGATGAAAGTGGTTAAGGGTTTGGATGCTCCAATATGGAGTTAATTTTTCTCTATCTGCCTTTACCTGGCTGTTGTCTGTCTAGTCCTGGGCAGATCGCTTTTTCAAAGAAAAGCTTACAGACAGGTACAGTAAATACAGATATAGAGAAAATTATATCTTGATATTGGATCAACAGAACCCAGAACCACTCAACGCAAAACATCATTAAAAAAGTCAAAGAAAAGTCAAATGACATTTGAAGCTACTTGTTTTTTAAATTACACAACACCCTATTGATAACCAAATGCACAGCTGCAATTTTAAACCAAAACATTGCAGCAGCTTATCTATGAATGCTGGCAGAGAGCTCCCAACAGGAACAGAGAGGGACATGAAAGTGCATTGGAGAAACCACACTTACTGCATCACAGCCTCCATCAGTATTGCATTTTATTAAGAGGGTAGAATTGACGGATACTGATGTGACAATTTTCTGGTCTGTTAAACGACACGCAATTAAACTCTGTGGGTTTAGAGTTTAAAGAAAAAAACATTCAACACACTATATCCTTTTCTGATGGTTTGAAATGTTTCAAAGAAGGGCTTTGGAACACGATGAATATCAACTCAAAGTACTGGTACAGCATCTGATTCGATCAGGCACAGTCTTTTATTATTACTGTATTAAGAAATCACAGAGAGCTGTTTTTAAAGTACAGGTCTGTGCCAAATGGCTAAACGGGGTAAACAGGAGCTCTAAGAATTCCCTGGTCCTCAGTACGGCTCTTTTAACCAACATACTTGGTTTACTGATTTAAGAGCATTAATATTCCTATTGAAAGAGAAGGTACTAGACAATTGATGAATGCATTCTTATCCATGTAATCAATATGTACATTGATGCTGAGATATCTGAATAGTATTACTTGCTGAGAATAATGTATTGATTTGTACTGTAAATGATACTAATCTTCTTTTCTATTTTTGTACCGTATTGATTTATTAACCTTTTGGTAAAATTCATAAAACATATAAACAGTTCTGCATGTTTTATTGTCCATTAGTTTTTTTCTGCCATTTTGAGCTTGTTTGGGAGGAATGTATAACTAAGGGTGCTAATTAAATTAAACCATTACACGCATTCATTAAGCATCTTTAATTGGGTATTTAAACACCAATTCTCCCTACAGTAGCACAAGCAAACGTGTCTAATCCAAGTTTTTTTTTTTTTTTTTAACACTCTTCTCTATAATTGTCATAGTGATGGAATGGATCATATCCTACAAGGCAGAAGAGACAAAAGTAGAAAGCTCACATGTCTAGACGTGTTCAAGTATCTGAGAATACAAAGCAAAAGAAAGAGAACATACCCCTTTTTATTTGTATGAAGTCATGGTGGTGACTTGTTTAAGAGCACTCAACTCAGTTGGCCTCGTTGTTTTTTTTTAGAATGTGGAATGTTTACCTCCTCGTACTCTATGCTAGAAAACAAATTATTACCTGCATACCAACTCTGGATCCTATCTGTATAGCTGTCTGTATTCACTGAAGTCTTGAGAGAAGAGAACTGTAGCACGTCATACAGGAGCTCTTTGTCTAAAACTCTTTTCGCAGGTGTGTCTGGCTCCAATGACTGTCAGTTACCATCCACCTCTCTGAACAAGTACTTTGACAGCAGCAATTACTGGGCTGGCTCCTAACTATCAATAGCTTCCCTCGCTCCATGATCCCTCACCTAATAAGTTTCTCTTTGATCCAACAAAACAGTGTCACTAAAAACTATTGAGATGTTAACCCTAAAATCCAGTATATCAAGTAACATCGTCTCAAATAGCAGTGGCACTGACCACTGAACTAGTTTCACTGAGAAGCCAGATTTAAACCCAAACCTCCAGAGAAAGGTCAAAGGTAGGAATGAGAGGCTAGTGAATTAGCCCCACTGTCTTTCTATGCCACCTAGCCCTTCATACTAGAACCTGGGCCTTCACAGGTGAAAGGAACATATAAGAATACATAAAAGGAATATATAAGAAACTAATGAATTAGCCTGCTGTCTGCAAGCCTTCTGAGAAAGGTTAAAGGCAGGAATGAGAGGCTAATGAATTAGCCTGCTGTCTGACTGTGCCACCTAGCCCTGCAGATTGGAACCCAGGCCTCCAGAGGCGAAAGGCATGTATGAGAAGCTAGAGAATTAGCCCACTGTTTCTGCACCATAGAGCCCCAGAAAGCCTGTCAGTTTATCTTAATACACTAAAACACATTCAGAGACCCACCTATGCTGACAGTAATCATTTTTCCGTATTGAAGACATCTGCAGTGGGACTGAACAGTCTGACACCACAGACCTCCTGGAATGAACTGCCTGGTGTACTGAATGTTTTCAATGAAAAGGAGTAAATCAACAGTTACTTTCTCGTTTTTACTATTCTGCCCAGCGGCTTCTACTTTTCATGACACTGGCATTGTATATACAGTCATGGCAGGCGATTGTCACTAAAATGCTAGTGCCTTATTTATTTAATAGTTACTGAACACAAATACTGACTTACTTATATATTGTACCGAATCATTCATTAATCAGCTGTTAAGTTAGGTTCCTACAAACTTTTCGGTCATGAGTTTGTAGAAACTTGAAAAGAGAACCCCTGAAATTGGATTGAAGCAGTAACTATAGGACCTGTTAAGTGCAAAAGGAAATAAACAGCCTTCCAACAAGGTCCCTGACACCTTGTTTTATACTAGTGAGGAAGAAGTTATAGCAATTATGGAGTTATAACATTTTAATAACCAGTTTTGTTGACAAAGAATCAACAGTTTAGTTTAAAAAAAAAAAAAATGGACAGGAGGGCAGTGAAGTCAAAAACATTCAACACACTACAGCCTTTTCTGATGGTTTGAAATGTTTCAAAGGAGGGCTTTGGAACACAATGAATATCAACTCAAAGTACTGGCACAGCATCCGATTCGATCAGGCACAGTCTTATTATTATTATTGTATTAAGAAATCACATTGAGAGCTGTTTTTAAAGTACAGGCTGTGCCAGCTGTCCAATTCCTTTTACTTCATTTCTCTGCCTCGCTGAACCCTGGGAACAACTTGGGTAAACAGAAGCCCATTATAAAAATTCCTCCAAATACAATAACCCAGAAACCGGCGCGTCAATTGCAAATCAGACATGCCTAACGACACTGGTATCTTCTAAAATAAGTTTCAGCAACAAATTCTAAAACCTAATTAGGACTGGAAAAAGTTCCAGAAACTAATTCTAAAATCTCATTATTTGCCTTGGAATGTCTGAGGTTTGTGCTACAAGTTCAACACATCAACCACTAGTAACACAAAGACACCTCCATTTACCTCCTGGTTCAGTTACGCAAAACAAGTTGTGCATAAAAAGTGTTGTTAGGATTTGAGATGCAGTTCCCTGGGTGTATTTGTATTTAATTTTCCTCTGTGTTATATCCACTTTAGTGATACCATTTTCCAATAAGCACCTAGGGGCATAGTGTTTAAACTGTTAGGTTAGTAAAACGCTACTTTACCTTTGATGTATTCTGTGTGGTCCATATTGCAGTATTTTCTTTTAACATATTTCCAATAGTTTCCAATATATAACCAAAACATATCAACGTAGGATGGCTAAACCATTTACCCACCCACGAAACACATTATAGACAAGCGTTTCACTTACTATTCTTTTTACACACACACACACACACACACACACACACACACACACACACACACACACACACACACACACACACACACACACACACACACACACACACACACACACACACACACACACACACACACACACACACACACACACACACACACACCTCTACCAGACCAACTGCTGTCTTTTTACACAGGCCAGCTGATTCTAATTGACAATACTAATCGGCTGGCAATCACAATTAACAAATAAAATTAAACAACCAAACAGACACTCCCATGTTCAGGGCTCCCTGTCCTGGCACACAATAGTATGTAACACTGACAAAATCTTTTTAGCAATAGTAACAGACACTTAATAAATTAAACATTTTCACTGGAAACCTTTTTCAATGGCTACATTTACATTGACAACAGAGATAGCATGCTATGAGTGCAGCTTTTTTATTATGATTTCATACCGTATTTGTAATTTATAAAGAATGTACAGTAGAAACAGATGAACCTATTTGAGATTATTGAGAGGTATGTTGTTAAGTTGTGCAATAATCATTACTTAAAACAAGATACACAACGGTATTACAGGAGATAAGGAAGGGTACTTTTGTCTCAGTAAGCTGATGAATCTTTCATTTGTTCGTTGAATCTGATGCTACTTGACTCATGGAACGACATCAACAATACCAAACTAGCACTAGCCATCCTCCCTTTTCTAGATTTTGGAACACGCATTTCCTAAATCTAGAAAAGTACAGTACGATGATGGAATGATGACATCAACATTCTAGAAAAGAAGACTTCATTCTAGGTGCCAAAAGTCATTGTTAAAGCCAGTGCCATTCTAATGGAAATGTTCGTCTTTCAATTTGTTACGTTTCATTGATATTTTTACTGCCAAACTAGGAAGACGTTTCCTCAACTTAAGAGCTACCGCCTCTTAAAAGCTGCTGCCTACCCTTTGAAAAATCCACTTATTACTTTAATTAATATGTCGTTAATGACTGGTGAGATGCCGTATGAGTTGAAACAAGCTATAGTATCTCCTATTTTTAAAAGTGGGGATGTTACTGTCGCAGGCAACTATAGGCCGATATCTGTCTTATCAGTTTTATCAAAGATCACAGAAAAAATTGTGCAAAACCAATTCACCACTTATCTAATAAGAAACAATTTACTCACAGATTGTCAATCTGGTTTTAGAAAAGCCCACTCGACTCTAACTGCATTACTGAAATTAACAAATGATACATACCAGGCTATGGGGGAAAAGAAACTAACTGATGCCATTTTTATTGATTTTTCCAAAGCTTTTGATTTAGTTAATCATACAATACTTCTAAACAAGTTAAGAAGTCTTGGAGTTACCAGTACTACATTATCGTGGTTTAAGTCTTGCTTATCAGAACGTTCTCTTTGAAAAAAAGAAATCCGATTTCCGGCCTATGTACCTAGGTGTTCCGCAAGGGTCAATTCTTGGACGTTTTATTTTTAATTTTTATTAACGAAATACCCAACGTTTACTTGAAAAGTTCAGTACATATGTATGCAGATGATACTGTGGTTTATTATAGTTCTGATAACATCCATGATTTAACTAAACTATTACAGAGCGATTTTTTAGAACTACAAAATGGTTTGATAAAAACCGTCTGATTTTAAATGAAAAAAAGACACATATCATGTTATTTGGCTCAGAGCATATGATTAATAATACTAGCCCCAATTTTACAATTGTGACTAGTAACACCGCACCTTTGGAGAGAGTTGACACTTCTAAATATCTAGGTGTTTATATCGACACATCGCTTAGATTTGAAAAACACATCACAGATCTATGTACTAGAACTGGAAGGATGCTTGGAGTATTGTATGGTCAACGACACTGTTTCAATTTTAAAGCAAGACTTAAACTAGCCCAACAACTTCTGTTCACTATCCTAGACTACAACAATGTGATCTGTATGAATGCTAGTCAGGATGCTCTTAAGAAGATCGATACAGTGTACAATGGATATGTAGATTTGTACTCCAGTGTTCTCCACTAGAACATCACTGTATATTGTACCTTAAGCTAAATCTGTTATCACCTGCCAATAGAAGGAACTTCCACTGGAATCAGAATCTTTTTAAAAGGGGTGCATAATATGCTACCTGTCTATCTAAACCAGTGGTTCTCAAAGTGGTGCCCACGGGCGAATTCGTGCCTGCGAAGCCAGGCCATCATGCCTGTGGCAGCTGTTCTTAAATTAAGGGTCCTGAACACATTTCTGGCAGGTCATAGCATGCCGGAAAATAAATAAAGCTTTAAACACGTTTTCAGCAAAAGCGTCACGGCAGTCTGTTGACAGTGCTGCTCGCTTATGCTGTGCTTGTACTTACTCTGCGATACGATCAACCAATTGAATATCTGCATTTTCTCTGCGGTAGCCCAATCATAAATTACCTGGGTGGGACATAAACTGTGCCCGTTTCAGTTGCAGGTACTGCCAGTAAGTTTAACCAATAAGAGAGTGAAACATCAACCAAGTTTTATGCAACTGTCCAATCATAAGCAAGCAGAGGCCGTTCACTATTCTGCATGAAAATTGAAGGCGAGTGAGTAGCCAATGGGAAAGTGAAAGTTCTGGGTGTTAATATGTTAGCAAGCACTGAATTTTGCCGACTTATTGAGAAAAATAATACATTTCAGTATTTAGAATTTAATTTTCTTTCTATAATTTTTTTTATTTCACCAGACAAGGGAAATGCGCAGTCGATTTAGTTACGAATCCACTTTCTCTGAATAATTGTACTGCAGATGAGCGATCTTTAAAACAGAGTAGTGTTAACAAATTCGCCAAATTGAAACAAAGCGAGATGCTGTCTATCCTCTTATTTTAGTTTATTCATGATTATCTCTGTAAACATGTTTTTCAAAAATATTTGCATTGCGTATTTTATATAAATTATTTAAGTAAAAAGTGCACCACACACACTTACTACTGCCTGAGACTTGGCCTTATCAGAGTGAGCTAAGAATAGCTCCCACTAAAACTCTTAATTATATATGTGTGTGTGTCTGTGTATATATATATATATATATATATATATATATATATATATATATATATATATATATATATATATATATATATATATATATATACATACATACATATACATACACACACACACTGATCTAAACTGTTTATTTCAGGAATTTATATGTGAATACAGCCTACATAATTCCAGCGGCACAAAATATTTCAGGGTACCAACTGTTAAAAGTGCTGCTGGAAATAAATCTTTTTCATTTGCTGCTGATTGGAATAACTTACTTATTGAAATTAGATCTAAGACCTCTGCTGTAATTTTAACAAACATGTTGTTTATTCATTAAAAAATGGCTTGTGTATGTAATTTGAATGTATAATGTGTATGATTATCTATATGGATTTATTCATTTGTTTATTACTATTGTTGTATTTTATGTAAATCGTTTGTTGACTAGGACCCATTTTCAAACGAGCTGAATGCAGCTCAATATGGCTTTCCTAAATAAAAATTTAACAAACTGGGATTTGTATTTTTCTTCGTCAAGATTACAGCTTGCCTAGGACTGCAATCCCACAATGCACTGCAGAGATGACGCATTTCTAAGGAAACAAGCAAACTGAATAAAAGGATAAAAAGGTAAGAAATATGAAGTTTTAATGTGTGACACACGTACGTACAGACACCTCTATATATATCACACCCAATAATTTATGCTAAATTGTGTTTATATCAAGTTTCATTACAATTTAATAAGCGTTTAATATGTTTGCATATATCTGAAAAAAACAGAGTGACATGCAGTTACCCCAAATATATTCCCAGAATCTGATACTAAAAAAAAAAATGTTGACAAAAACTGCTTTACCTTGCACTTGCTTCAATATCAGACTCTATTACTTGATACTAACATTCTCTTAATAACTTGCACTTCATTTAACCCTCTGTGACAAATACGGCTGTAGTGGGGACGTCAGACCAGAAGAAACACACGGTACTGCGAGATGGAATGATAAATGGATGCGCTGCTGTGCAGTTTATTATTATAAAACAGTACAAAAAAAACAGGACACGGTCCTGGCAGCCAAAACAAAGAGACAAACAAAAAACTAACTACAGAGACACTGAGCTTCTATTAACTATTAACTATTCTTATTACCTCCGTGTGGCAGAGCACAGCTCTACCCTTTAGAAACTGGCAGGGATGGGGTTAAATTCCCCTACCTGCCTGGGTTCATTGTGTTCAGGTGGCTGGGGTTGATTAGATGATTAGTTTAATTAACGATCAATCAGCGCCCAGCCACCTGACATAAAAGGAGGCCTCCCCTCCTCATTTAAGGAGAGGGAGCTGAGGAAGCAGGTTGGTGTTTTGTTTGTATGTTTGAATCCAGTGAAGGCATTGCCCAGCCTGGAAATTGTTATTTTTGCTTTTTTTGTCTTGCTTTATTTGTGTTTAAATCCCTTTATGTTGGCCCTTGTGCCATTTCATTTTTGTGTTTATTTATAATAAAATAGTAATTTTTTTGAACTACAGACCGTCTCTGGGCCTCTATCCACTCGCCAGCCTGCCACATTTGGTGTCAGCAGTGGGATAGCGCCACCTAGAGGCTCAGAGCAGTATTTTTGTTTTGTGGAATTTTGGGGAATTTTTTTTTTTTTTTTTAAAAACATGGGAAAGAAGAGCAGACAGCGGCAAAGGCAGGAAAAGCAGCAGCAGCTGAAGAAATGTAAGCTGCTGCAGCCACCGCTGGAGGACCCAGCCAGCCTCTTCCCCTGGTGTTCCTGGTGCGGGAAGGAGGACCATCGTTGGCGGTCCTGTCCAGATGTGCCACCGGCAAACTGGTGTGGCCAGTGTGAGGAGGACGGCCACAACTGGGCAGGATGCCCCTACAACCAGGCCCAGGAAGAGGTGCAGTGTTCACCCCGGGCATCAGGGGCCACCCCACTACCTCCAGAACCACCTTCACCACCGTCCCAGGAGATCTGGGACTGGTTGATGCACCCTGAGGCAGACCTCGTCCACGATCTCCCCATAGTTATCAACACGCTGTGGCGTCGAGATGGGGAGAGGTGGGAACAGTGGGAGGAACAACACCACTCAGCGTCCTTCCCAGAGGTTGCCCTCATGGTGGTTAATTACCTGGCTGTAGACATGGGAGATGCCCCAGTCACTCCAATAAAGAAGGGTGAGCCGCCGTCGCCCCCAGAGCCCGAGAGGGAGGAGGAGGAGCCGCCGTCGCTCCCAGAGAGGGAGGAGGAGGAGCCGCCGCCCCCAGGGCCCGAGAGGGAGGAGGAGGAGGAGGAGAGAGGAGGGGGGAGGAGCCGCCGCCGCCGCCCAGGGCCCGAGAGGGAGGGAGGAGGAGCCGCCGCCGCCGCCCCCAGGGCCCGAGAGGGAGGAGGAGGAGCCGCCGCCGCCCAGGGCCCGAGAGGGAGGAGGAGCCGCCGCCGCCGCCGCCGCCGCCCCCAGGGCCCGAGGGAGGAGGAGCCGCCGCCGCCGCCCCCAGGGCCCGAGAGGGAGGAGGAGCCGCCGCCGCCCCCAGGGCCCGAGAGGGAGGGAGCCGCCGCCGCCAGCCCCCAGGAGGAGCCGCCGCCGCTCCCAGAGGAGGGAGCCGCCGCCGCCGCCCCCAGGGCCCGAGAGGGAGGAGGAGCCGCCGCCCTGGCCCAAGGATGCTATGGCCCAAGGATGCCTGCCGTGCACCGCCCAGGGATGCCACGCCCGCTCTGCTTAGGGATGACTCATTTGGATCGCCTGGGGTTGCCAGTGTCTCCTTTTTGTTTTCTAGGGTTGCCGAGGGTCAGGAGTCGGGCCGCCGTCGCCACCTCTCCCACTAGAGGGAGCCGGGCCGCCGTTGCCGTACTACCTTGGAGATCCGGGGCCCCCTGAACGAAAGGCGGCTTGGGGGCTCCGACATGAATCCCGCCCACCACCACCCACCATAACAGCCCACCCAAGGGACATAATTGGACTCTTGGGGGGGGGGGGGGGGGGGGGGAGGGGGGAGTTGGCCGATTGTGGCCGGTGTACGTTGTACATGGGGGGGGGGGGGGGGAGGTGTGTGGCAGAGCACAGCTCTACCCTTTAGAAATTGGCAGGGATGGGGTTAAATTCCCCTACCTGCCTGGGTTCATTGTGTTCAGGTGGCTGGGGTTGATTAGATGATTAGTTTAACGATCAATCAGCGCCCAGCCACCTGACATAAAAGGAGGCCTCTGCTTCTCATTTAGGGAGAGGGAGCTGAGGAAACAGGTTGGTGTTTTGTTTGTATGTTTGAAAGTTTGAATCCAGTGAAGGCATTGCCCAGCCTGGAAATTGTTATTTTTGCTTTTTTTGTCTTGCTTTATTTGTGTTTAAATCCCTTTATTTTGGCCCTTGTGCCCTTTTATTTTTGTTTATTTGTAATAAAATAGTAATTTTTTTGAACTACAGACTATGTCTGGGCCTCTATCCACTCGCCAGCCTGCCACACTCCGTCTCCAATCCCATTCTCCACTCACCGAACACACAACCCCGAGTGAGTGAAAACATGCTGCTTTTAAGCGGCTGTACCGAGACTCGATTTCTAATCAATCATTCAATTGGAGCTGCGGTACAACTGCACGTGAATTAATAAAGTGCAATTCCCTGTGCTCACATATTACTTTTTACTTGCAAGTGAACTGCTGTGCAATCCTCATGCCTAAATACAAATATACATTTTAAACACTCGTGTTACACAGACCGTTTATATCCCGTGTACCAAAGACTATACACCAACATTAACACAAAACACATAACACAAAATACACACAGGGGCATGCACTTTGCCACACCCTCACATTAAGTTTTGGGTCGATTCATGAAGAGACGTTTCATTTTTATTTTTTATATTAATTCTACACTAAGCTTAAGCTTCACTCATTCCCTTCTCCAAACACTAAGGTACAATACAATTTAGATTTCTGTGTAATAAAATGCTCATAGAACGTTATGATGCAATTAAATATATCTTTGAGTTTATTATAACGAGATTTTACATTAATTAACATAAAAAGAGTAAAAGCTATGCAAGCAAAACATATGTCATCAATTTAAAGTGGTTTCAATTGGTTTGAATCTAACCTAAACTCTGAACATAATAGGAAGGTTATAAATTCTGTCAATGGAGAGTCTTGCTGATCAGTTTCTCCCTCATTAGCAGTAGCTGAAGGAATGCATTCTACGAGCTGGAATTAAAAACAACTACAATTAAACATTGCAAAGCTGGAAAGACAGATGGTGGTGTCTTACTGTATTTAATACAGCAAAACAACAAAAGATACTGGCAGTTAAATTAAAATGCAGTTTTCTGGGTGTTTTGTCAAAATTCCAGCTCTAAATTAGAACTGTAAGAAAGAAAATTTGAGCTTTCACTGTTTATTGTACCGACAAATAATAATATCGGTAATCGGCACCACCAAGATTGTTTCCCTCTTTTTCAATCCCCAGTGTAATTACATGGTGCTGTGTAATTAAACCAGCCATTAGAACATTAATTGCGTACCACCTCCACTACGGGAGAGAACAGCGGTGTGGCTTTATGTAAAAAACAAAGAGAAAGTGAAAGCATGCATGAGAAAGAACTACTAACTACAGGGAGAAAGTCTCAATTAATGTGAATTATTTCAGGCAGGGACAGGCAGGCACATCACCATGTCCTAACCTAACGAAGGCTGGTTCAACCAGCATGTTTCCTTTTAGTCCAGGCTGTGGAAAATCACTTCTATACCCAGAAGTAAACTTGACGTGGATGTCAAGTGGGGCTTTCTTGACCACTTTAAAATCTGCAGTTACTCTGCAGTACATCCAGAGTTTTATAGAGCTAATAATGCTCTGCTCCCTGACTTTCAAATCTCTTGGCTTTAATGACACCACAGCAAAATAAACTGGTGCAATTTACTATGTGTAAAAGAGGTACATTTCTCTGAAACGGATACTGCATGTGTATGCTCTGGTATACTGGTATACTTCATTGTTCCAGTTGATTTAATACTCGCTACTGCCTGCAAGCTTCCAAACATTTTTAAATGAAAATAATAATTGTTAAATACAACATTTGCCTTATTGTGGATTTTGTTTCTTCTTTGTGAATTATTTAGAAAATAAATATCAACGTATGTCTCCTTATATACCGAAACCATTTTGTTACAATAATTTCACAGCAAACTAAGAACGTGTCAATGAAACTGATCTTTGTGCTGACTGGGTTTCTAACCAGCTACCATGCCTGCAACGTATTATGTTAACAGAGTGATGATGGTGGCAAGCTTAAGCATTTGTGAATATTTGGGCTTCAGAAAATTATTAAACTGATTTGGAAATAATTGCGAGGCTCCATTCCATTTGAATGAAACTTTATCAATTAAAGTATTAGGTACATTTTTTGAGTACTCCAACTCCGTGGTTCCCAACCCAGGTCCTGGGGACCCCATGTGTCTGCTGGTTTTCACTCCAACCGAGCTCTCAATTACTGAACTAGACCCTTAATTGAACTAATCATTTGCTTAATTAGACCTTTTTACTCCGCTCTTAAACCGTTTCAAGTTTAATCATTTTCAAAAATAAATATAATAAATAAATAAATATAATAATATATATATAATATATATATATATATATATATATATATATATATATATATATAATACACACACACACACTTTTTTTTTTTTTTTTTTAATGGTGGTAGATTTACCATTTCACTGTGGATATTTCTCTTTGGGTTGTGAGATTTATTAATGGATATAATAAAACCAGGCCCTACTTCATCAGGAACAGACCCATCCCCTAGCACAGGTGTGAACACAAAATTAAAACTGCCAGCATCATCAACAACTTACAGGACCTACAGCCACCATACGTACATAGAGGTTCCATCACATGCCTTGATTCTCAATAACGTGGTCAAAAGAAAGTTCTCAGCATAAACATTTAACTGTGATGCGCACATAGTTGTCAACACAGAACGAAAGGCCAAATACATCTGTGGGCACCTCCACAATGTTTCTGACTATAACGTTTCCATTTTTCAACCAGTCTTTCTTTAACAAGTAAAGTTTAATTTCACCTGTTAAACCCCAAATATAATATAATCACCACCCCTCCCCAAACAGCTTCTAAGTAGCAGGCTGACAATAATAACACAAAATGTACAGCCATTGTACTAAATGAGATAACATTGATGGAGCATTTGTCAAGGCTTGATTTCAACCTACAATTACTGTCACTTAACATGAGCAGTACTTAATATGCCAAAGGACCACAAAATTAGGCAATTATATAACAAGAAATGTAATAATCGTATGCTACAGCCACAGGAAATAATAAAAGAATAGTCAATTGGAAATGAATTAAATCAATTATTTCGTTCAGGACAGATTAAAAAGCCTGTCAATTATCACATCAGAAAGCCCTTGAATGAAGCAGCAGAAATTTATAATGATTCCAAATTGTACAGAATTCTGTGAGACAGGCCAAGTTGTGCATTTTGTGAGCTTTATTATCGTCTCATTGATCTGACACAATGCCAAACTGGAGATGGCTCAAATTGATTGTCTTCATTCCTGTATTCAAGATAAACAACTTAGACTGGAAAACGAGGAAGCCATTCGGTCCATCAGTGCTTCTCCAGTTTCTAGTACCTAAGTTATCTCAAATCGTTGTCTAGTTTGGTCTAAAAGGATCCCAATAATTCAGCATTAGGATAGCTGGATAACCAATTCCTTACCTTTTCCATTCTCTGGGTAATGAAGTTTCTGTTAAACTGTCCAGAATTGATCTCCACCTTTTCCAACAACTGTGCTTTTTGGTGCTTTTTTATGGTCCTTAAAAGTATCGGTTAGAGCAGTGGTTTTTGGAGTTTTTGGAGTTTTTGGACTTTTTGGCCCCCCCCCCCACAAATCCATCGTAATATGAGGACACTTAACACTGCAAATTACAGTTTACCAATTGTGATCAACGCTTACTACAAAGTAAGCTGATAAACAACACACATTACCCGATGGCAGCGGACGTCATTCAGAAGCACCAGGCAGATGCACAGCGCCATCTACAAACCTTGACATGCCTGAAGGTCTCAGTATAAAGATTTGTTTTAAGCTAATACATACCGTGCAACGGGAAATTTTGGCTGGTATTAAATTCAGCGGATCTGCTATCTTGGGGGATTTTTTCACAGCATTTTCACAAAAAGAGTCACAGTTTTGCATTTATACTTTTAAGTCCAAAAACATTTAAATACATGTTTACTTAAATAAATACATCTGCTAAAACAGCATCTCATTTACACTAACTCATGATAGCATCTATACTGTAACTGCAGCAACCTGGAGAACAACAAAGGCAGCCTTCTTCATTCTTATTTGACCCTTCATTTTAAGGTACTGGTAAACTTTTACGATAAGTATTTGTCATCTCTGTTTTAAAACTATGGTTCACAAAATAACACAGTGGAATGATGCACAGTGAAATGATAACACAGCACTATGCAGTAATTGTAGGGCAGTATTGCCACATGTGAAATCTTTAACAATAAAGCCAGAACGAAAATGCTTTTATTTGCTTCAAAATCATTTCAGCGTGGTCAATAGACTAGCAAGCACTGGCAAAATCAGCTCAGTATTACACAGTGCAAAATGTTTTAACATTTGGTTTTGTTCATGGACTTTGCAATACCTGCACAATGCCTACACTAACAGTCGTATCTACAACGTATCGACAATAACAATCAACCATTTTGTTACAGACCTTCAACAAGTCTGACAAACAATTTTGGCTGATAATGAAACCCTTATTATTGCCGATCCAACTAAAACAGCCAATAAAGCCCACATAAATGATCTGCCCATTACATGGTATAGCCTAGGTTAACATGTACACTGTAATTAAAATTAAAATAAATAAATAAATAAATCTTGAACCTTGCCAGGATACAGTCCGTGCCCCCCAGTTTGAGAACCACTGGGTTAGAGTTTCATGAAAAGAAGAAGACTTTCATGAAAAAAAGCTATACTGCTTTAAAGCTGTAGATGCTGAAGTTGAATTCCAAAATTGTTAAAGCAAGCAGCATATCAATGACACTGTAATGGTTTCTAAGCTGTGTCTGTATGTTGGGCTCTTACCAGCTCGGGGCTCCACTGTCCTATTGGCGACTCCGTCCATGAACACAAAGCGTCCCCCTCCGAAATCTGAGCCATAGTCAGACAGGTAGAGCAGAGAGGTGTAGTCAAAAGAGCCATAGGTCACCTGGGACACAAAAAGAGGACCCCTCAGTAAATGTTTTATACAGTAAACTTGAGATTTAACTCTTTTTGAATAGGGTTTCTGGACCTTGGCTTGCAAGAAGTATTGAATTTGGGTTTGTGGAAAATGGAATTGCATACAACAAAGAACATTCTGTTTCAATGAAGACGACATGCTGCTTCAACCCAGTGACTGGCGACATGGTCACAAACATGATGCTTTCTCCCTCATCACAGAGTCAGAAAATGAGTTCTGGGACAAATATTCAAATACTTGAACAAACACTTTGAATACAAAATGTATTCTATGGCAAAAATCACCATTTACGTATTCATAATTAAAACAGAATATCAAAAACATATCACACAAAGGAAATTGTGACAGAGCGCAAATGAATCCTAGTCAACAATCTCCTTTACGATCTGTGAGAGCGCTGTATAACAGGAACAGAGTGCCTCGTACTGGTTGGTCTGGCAGTTCATTCCAGGGTCAGTCGGAAGCCAACAATCCAGGACGGGGGCGGCGTTACAATGCCCGAAGTCATCGCCCGAAAGCGGTATGCGAACAGTCAGTCATGGATTGGAGGAGATGTGATTGAACTAGCTGTCACAGGGGGCGTGACTAAGGGTATAATTGGGCATGCGACTATGTAATCTGTTCCTTTGAGGTGGAAATGGACTGTGAAAAGTGTATCATGAGTGTTAAATGTTTTGTTTGTTTGTGGAAACTAACTCTCTGTGCTTGTCACTGTTAGACAGCTAACACAAAACGGGAGCTGCCGCTACAGGCCAGCATCAAGCCCGGACTACACTGCACGACTGTCACTGTAATTACCTTGCAACGCACCTGCACTAAGAGCACTCACTGTCGGGAGAAATGATTGTGTCTGTGCTGTGTGTTATTCTTTGTATTAGCCAGTACTATTGAACCATGCATCTCACTAAGTGAGAAAAGTGCCCTTAAAGTGACACTTTTTACCATCTACGATTTCATAATACATTTCTTACCAAAACATTTACCATGAATGTGTTGTTTTCTGTATATAAGAATGAACGAGAGGAGGCCATGAGCTACCATTATGTGTGTTGCCTATTATTCTTGCGATTCATTAAAATGCCATCATTTGACAGATTATAGTATACACTACAGCTTCCAAAGTCCTAACAGCGGTCTACAGTCATAGCAACCATATATATGTTTTAATTCTTCCATAGCAATAGTACATATTCTCATAGAAACCACTCTGACCTAGACCGATGTGCTCACCTTTCAGATGACAAAGAGAAAATATAGCTGAAGCACTTTTTCCTCAGCTTTCTGAAGATGAGATTTAACATGTGCTAAATGAAAAAAACTTCTAAAAAACACACAAAGGTTGTAACAAACATCTACCGCCATATTTCAGCAATTTCTCCACTCAAAAAACACAGACTTCAGACAGATACAAGCCTCAAGACCTTTTTCTTCACTGCTGTCTGGAAACCAACTGCTGATAAAGCTGACAGGGTTTAATAAAACATATGAAGTGGATATACCGTGTTAATATAATATACTCCAGGAGACATGACAGTATATCCTCCTCGAGGACAAGAGCGTTCCACTATACGTCTCCTGTCTATTTTGTGTTAATTTTTTGAGAATACTTCTGTTTGAATAGCTTATACATAAGTTCATGGTAGTCAAACACACAACAGGATGCATTTTTGCTGGACTGATATTGCAGTCTACGTTGCAAAGACTATAAAAGCTTCCTCGCCTTGCTGCTTGTATGGATTTTACCATAAGACACTCTAATCGGTTTAGCTTGAGAGAGCTTTCAGCAAGGGGCTCTGAAGCTGTAAGTCACAGCAGTGGTTAACACATAACAAAACATTAATAGGATAGGAGTCTCAGTTGCTTAGTGTTTTTATAAAATTTTGGCACCCTGGTCTGAAATTCAGGCCACCCATCACATCGTACAAAAGATTTAGAAGTGAGTAGTTTTTCGAGATTTACAATTATACTGTAAATACAGTAATTGTAAATCTCGAAAAACTACTCACTTCTAAATCTTTTGTAGTCATCTTTGTATTACTTTAGTATAAATAAATGTTAATTTGGATTCATATGTTGTTTTTTTCTGACTTTATGTGAACGAAAAGACACACATTTGCCCATTTTCCCATTGGAAATAGTGATATTTTGAAATATCACCGTCCTGGTCACAAAAGCAAAGTTTGTGGGGAATAATAGCCATTTTCTGTACTTTTGAGGCATAAGCAATTAGGAAATAACACTTACTACCCAGGAACAAAAATTGTGTTACATAGTGTTATTATTTCAGGCACCTGCGTGTGCGTCAAGTGTGGACTGCAACCCTTTGCCATCGCTGGTATTGGGTTGACTATGTAATATCACCACCTTGTGGCTGGAATAAATCAGGGCACCCAAGCGGTGTTTCAAATAAACTTTCTGTCTCCCTGTCAGTGAATACCCCACACCCTTCCACAGCGTCACTGAAAAAAAAAGTCCTATAAATTCTAAAGAAAAAGAGAAAAACCCAATTATATCAGAGTGGCTGAGGATTCCAACCCCTGCAGTAGATAGATAGATACTGTATACAAGCCGAGACAGATATAGTCAGATATCAAGCAGACAGAGAGACTGGCAAGCAGGCAGACAGCTACTGTAGAGAGACACATTGGATTAAAGAAACTGACTGGTAATTAAGATACTATACATGAAGTAAATAGACCTTGCTACAGTGGTCAAAGCCAGCCTCCAAAGAGTTATCACATACTACCTTGTCCCAGAAGAAAATCACAATTAAAATTTCAATAAACACAGACATCATCTGTCTACTCCGAGGGTTAGGAACTCAGTCTTTCCCAAGCACCTCTGCAGCACAGTCCAACCCTCTTTCTTTCTATGTAGTGTTGCGGCCCACCCTCCCCAGCAAAAATGTGATTATTAAAAAAAGAAGGTTCCCTATAGGATCTTTCAGTCTGCTGTGATAAAACAGGAAACAAATGTCGGCCGACCACTTTTTTTTTCCCCACTCTACAGGCCTGCCATGCAGCCACCTCAGAGCTACAGTGTCGGAGGACAACACAGCTCTGGAACAGTTTACAGGCAAGCCCGCAGGTGCCCGGGGCCAGTTACAGGGGTCGCTGGTGCGTGGTGAGCTGAGGACACCCTGGCCGACCTAAGCCCTCCCCACCCGGGTGGCGCTTGGCCGATTGTGCGCTGCCCCCTGGGAACTCCCATCCATGGTTGGCAGTGGAATAGCCTGGACTCGAACAGTCAACCTCCAGGCTACAGGGCGCATCCTGCACTCCACGCAGAGCGCCTTTACAGGATGCACCACTCCGGAGCCTCCTACCCTTTAAATTACTTTAGGTAGTTTGTTACACTTTATTTGTCATTTCACCTGGAAAAAAGGGTTTGTTTTTTTGGGGGTTTTTTTTGCAAGCCTTATTTTGAACCCAATAAACCTGAAAGTAAGGCATGCAAACTGAGTGAATAAAAAACATATGTTTCTTTCAAAACTACACAAGACCTGCATAGCAAATGGATCTCCACGACATGGAAGATTAATGTAGTTACAGTCAAACCTGATTAACACAACTCCTTTTAATGCTTGTTATCAGCATATGGAAATGTCCTGGCCAGAATATAATTGGAGACAAGTGCTTGATTATATCCCTTTGGTTATTATCACACTCCAAATAATATCAAATCACATGTAGAAGTCATACAAGTGATTCTGAGTTAATATCACTTTTGGAAAAAAAACACATAACATTAGAATGATGACTGGTAAGTAAACGTATACACAGCAGCATGATGTAGCAAACAGAACATGTAAAATCTAGTAGACAGCACCAATTGAAAATACATTTTGCTAATGAACACTATTGTAATCAATGCGATACCCAATACTACATTTCAAGTTCCGCAGGAAAACAGGAATGTTGGTCGTATCAACACTTCTTATTTTACCAGTTTATTGGCAAACTCCTGATAAAGTCCACTCTTTGCTTAGTACTTCTGTAGTCCTGTAAAAGGCTTTGCCTGTATTTTATTAGCAGTGCAGCTGGTTGACGCTCATACCTTGTCAATATGGGGGTGCCAGTACTCATCATGGGCGGTCTTGGCCTCAGTGCCATTCATCCTGGAGAAGAAGGTGGGCTTGGTGAGGTGGAGTCGAGACACGTCCAGTCCAAAAGTCCTGGCAATGGCCTCCTGGATCCTCTGTCGCATGGTGCTGCAGGAATAGGTAACCTCCAAGAATCATTGTACAGATATGGTCAAAAGTTTTGCATCACCCTATAGAATTAACTAATTTTGCTTCATAAAGTCGAATGAAACCTGCTGATTAATTTTACACTGACATGTTGAAATACATAATGCTTTGTAGTTTTTCATATAGTTAATGAAAAACTGCCAAATTTAAAAATGTGACATTTCAAAATCTAACATGAACCACTGTACTACTATTATGGCTTCCAGTAGACTTCTGCGATATCATTTTTGTAGTTTCTTTGATTTCACTGATAACTATAAAACACAAAAACACAAAAAGGAAAGCATTTGTAAAATCTAATAACAAGCAGTTTGACAAGAGGTGCTTCTCAATGTCTTCTGTGTGGCATGCCAGTGTGTACCTTCACTGTATCTCTATCCTACATCCTCTTTTCTGAAGGTTGCCAGATTATTAACTGCAACCTGCATTCACTCACTTATCTCATCACTTTTAAAATGGCTTCATTTTTAAAAACATTTCCGAGACTGGAGTCTGTTTCATTCAGTCTGCTATACAAAGCACCTCCACAACACAACATGAGAATGTTCCTGTGCTGTCACTTCACTAATTCAGTGCAAAGTACAAAGTGAATTGGATTTTCATTAAGCTTAATGTGTTACTCTTTATGCTTGTGCTTCATCACAGCTGGACAAGGTGTTCTCTAGATATATGTATAAACAGAAGTACCACAAACAGACTCCACATACGTCTCAGATTATAATGAACTCAATAATTCGCGCTAAAGAATGTCCTTTCATCAGAACTAAGAGTTCTCTAGATATATGATCAATTTTGAAAATGAAGTAATTGAAATACAGTCGGACAGACAAACAGTCAGAGCGCCTCTATTCACCCCCACATTATGACAAGCACTTTTACACTGAGTTTTAAAGGAAGCAAATATTTTGTTTGTTCTCAGACATCTCTGTAGAGGGGGAAAATGTTAAGTTTGTTCAAAGAAAAAACAACTACACTTGTCTTACCGGTAAAGCTGAAAATCCTCTTCAGAAAAAACACCTTTGATCTGATCCCCAAAGTACCTAAAGAAAGATATGAGAGGTATAGAGAGCTGTGATCAAGCTAAAGCAACAGCCTTTAAACTGTAACAGCTCTATCTAGCAGACCTGGGACAAATACAGGTGTATTTGAGATTTTATTTGTAAACAACAACTATTTTAAATAATTGATATATTTAAATATATATGCTTGAATAAATCAATTTTGTTTTTAAATATTCAAATATTAATTGCACAAAGTCAAATATTATTTGACAATGTTTACATTTTTTTGCAGAAAAACAAAATACTATTTAAAAATATTTAAATATTCCCAAATAGTTAATGAATAATTAAAAACTAAATCCAATTATTACCCTCAATGTATAATTATGTACCAAGTCTTGCAATTACCACATGGTGGTTGATGAGGATTTCTAACAAGGAAAATGCTCAACGTGTTCAATTCAATAACTTCAAAACAGGCCATTAAACCAGAAGTTAAAGATACCTCATTGTTTCCAAATATTTACCCAGTGAAATAAAATATTTTCATGTACTACAATTAATTGATCAGATTAAATCTAATTGAAATAGAGCAGTTTCCAAAAGATAACTAGTGGTTAACAAGGACAAGGCTAAACCTGCTTCGAATGCAGGGTAATAATTAGGCTGCTTTATGTTACAGTTACATATTTATGAAGAGTTTAAAGTCTTTCAGTGTATTTCAACTTCTTTACTCATATTTAAATATTTTCATGTAATAGTTACATACTGCAATCTGTATTTAATTATTTTCAAATAATAGTTATTTTTTGCAATATGTAGTTATAACTATATTTATCCCAGGTCTGCTAACAAAATACTCAAATCATATTGACCTCGAGAAATGTTTCACTTTCAACATTACAAATAGATATAGATTAGAATACAAGCTTTGAAAATTCACTCTTATGATCATTAATGATGGATTAGGGCACAGCTTCAGTGTATCCACACCAACTAAGAATCCAATTTCTTCGTTTAAGAAGCATTTTGTGAACCACACCAAATGCTTTCGGCCACGTCTAAGTGAAGGGTATATTAGTAATGGCAAAGGGGACACTATTACAGAAAGCAAAAGTTTTTTTTTTGTTTTTGTTAACATAATCTAGCACTGCTTGAACGGGACTACTAAACAGTTGCCAGTGCGAATAACAGGTAAGTCTCAGCTTAGGACTCCTTTAAAGGGTGGAAGTGATAATGTTTCATTGCTAATGTGAGGTAAGACAGTGTGTTTTAAAGCTCCAGCACTCCTTTAGCCAAGGTTCCAAGCAGTGTTTATACTGCAGTGACCCGGTCAAATTGTAGCCAGTTCCCAGGGTCAAAGAGATTTCAAATGGATAACATGGATAATTGATTGAAGCCAGAAGGCAACACTAACTTCTCTTTTTGTTCATTCCAGATCACCCAATATTTTAAACAGGACATTTGAAGGACTTTCTTTCAAGACCAAAACAAAACCTCAGATTCCAATGAACTAAAAATAAACTTGTAATGAACCCAGTGACCTAGCCAAGCCTGTCACCAAAAATGAGAAAATCAGAGCTCCCTCGTATTTAAACAATCAAGACGAGGATGTTTCGTGAGCTGCAAACCTGATTTAATGAATCAAAATTATGTAAAATTATGTCACCTTAAAATGGAACGGCGATATCTTGTTCTAAACCTCTTGTGACAGGGAGGACCCTGTCGCTGGTTCAGCTGTGCTGCTGCTTTGGTAAACAGGAAGTGTTGCCCAGAGCTGAGCTGAAGGGGAGGTCATGATTGGCTGGGAGGGGGGGCGTGCCAGGAGAGCTTACTTCGGTTTAAGAAGGCAGCAGCGCCAACGTCCGAGGCGACTACACAGCCACTGCTACACAGACTGGCGCCGAGCGAAAGATTACTTTTTGTACATGAGGAGAGCGCCTGCTCCACAGGAAAGGGTTACTACACGAAACCCTTCCACTCCAAGACGTGCTCGTGAAGGCACTGCGCAGGGCGAGGCCGTCTGAGTCGCCAGGAGAATGCCGGGACTTCACTTAGTCAGTTTAGAGGATTTTATCTCAAACAAGTAGAGAGGGTTTCGTAGAGTAGGCTCCTGGATCAGGACATCTCTTTTATTGAGGCTAGCGCTTGCCTTGTGTGGCAAACTTTGATTTTGCAGCTTTGTTGTTTTTTTTTTTTCTTTATTAAATCTGACACTAGGGCTACCACTGCTGGTACCCCAGTGACAACGACTGTGATGTTTATTAAACCTCCGTGCCTGTGCGGTGTGTTACACCCACTGCTCTGTGTTTGCCTTATTATTATTCAGTGATACCTCTAGTGTGTCACCTATCCCTTTTTGCTTATTCAGTTCAATAGTGCACATGTATACTGCTGTGCAGAAAGGTAAAATGCTGGATCTCTCATGCCACATCCCCGGGATGACACCGCAAGCAAGTCTGACTCTTCCCTACCGGTAGATGTTCACAAAGTGCTGTCCCATGGACAGAGCACCGGAATGCAGGTCAAGAATCGAAGCCTGAAAAGGAAAAAAAGAAACCGATTATTTAAGCCTTTGGTTCTCAAACTGAGGGTCGCAGCACGTATCCCAGGGGGCGCGAGAAGGTTTGCTGAAAAAGATTACAGTTTAACCTATCTATATTAACTTAAAGCAAGTCTTACTTCTGACATCTCCTGGCATGCCAAAGTTTCTACATGCATCTGTCTGCTGACTTTTATTTAAGCTTCCATATTAGGATTATGATGTGGTGTGCACATTAGAAAAGCTGAACACAATCAGTAAACATATTAATTGCAGTGCTAAGTTTGCTCGTATGATGATGGATCGGTGGCTGATTTGTGCAGAAGAAAAAAACACAACAGAGACATACAGAAAAGCCAGTGGCATGTTGGATTTGTTTCTTACCGGTTTATGTAAATGTGTGTGGACTGAATATTGAAATTTCAACCGTACTAAAAAGTTTGTCATTTATAAACAGATACTGTCTTAGTTGCATGCAAAATTTTAAGCACAAACTGCCACCTGCTGGTGCTTTTCAAATAACGTGCGTTTAAAGGGGAGAGATAGACAGGCGCGGCACGCAAGGCATTTTGCCGGCTGTATTGCTACTACTGCTTTCATATGGTGTTGGACAGATGAGCACGGGACGATATCGCTAGTCCCACATTGACGTTAAACGGTATCGGTCAAATCGAATCCACAGCATTTTTTTCTGCTGCTGAGCGGTACCATCGGTGGATTAACCAATCACAGCCAAGTGGTGACAACAAGTGCTTGCCAGGAAAAATCATGAATGAACCTGTTGTCTGCGGAGGTGTCCAAGCACCCTGAAGTGATCCTTCCCATATTTCATACAAGGACAGGCAAGTCGCCCAAGAAGCATCCTTCCTGTGAAGATTTGAGATCTACTAGACCTGGAATTATTGCATTGTTTTAAGCAGTGCACTGTTCTCCTGTACTCTGGTTGGGTTTTGGAGCTGTCGGTTTTGTCTTTAAGTCGTGCATTTTGTCTCTAACTTAAAAACAACCAAGTCTGATTCCTTTCCAATAGAGTGATACAAGACTATAGACCAGTGGTCCTCAAAGTAATTTGGGCACGGGCAAAATTGATCTTACTTGGCTGTTACTTTGCATAGGTTCTTATCTTACACACTGCCTTCTCGTGACACGCTTATTCTTTAAATAATGTACATAAAATACGCAATACAAATATTTTTAAATAAGCATGTTTACACAGATAACCGCGAATAAACTAAAATAAAAAAGCGTAGATAGCGTCTCACTTTGTTTCAATTTGGCGAATTTGTCAACACTACTCTGTTTTAAAGATCTCTCATCTGCAGTACAATTATTCAGAGAAAGTGGATTTGTAACTAAATATACTATGGTGTTTGCCTTGTCTGGTGAAATAAAAAAATATAAGAGATAGAAAATGAAATTCTAAATACTGAAATGTCAGTGAAATTCACTAACATCTTAACACCCCGCCTCTGCTCACAAATGATTGGACAGCTGTCAGATCTTTCATTTTCCAATTGGCTACTCACTCGCCTTCAATTTCCATGCAGAATACCGTGAACGGCCTCTGCTTGCTTATGATTGGACAGCTGCGTAAAACTTGGCAGATACTGGTCTCTCCAATTGGTTAAACTTACAGTCAGTACCTGCACCTGAAACAGACACAGTTTATGTCCCACCCAGCTAATTATGATTGGGCTACCGCAGAGACAATGCAGATAATTGGTTGATCGTATCGCAAAAGCCATTCAAGAAAAAAAAAAAAAAGTTGCGTACGTACCAGCACAGCATAAGCGAGCAGCACTGTCAACAGACTGCTGTGGCGCATTTGTTGGAAAACGTGTTTAAAGCTTTCTTTATTTTCCTACGCTACGACCCGCCAGAAATGTGTTCACGACCCATAATTTAAGAACAGCTGCCGCGGGCACAATGGCCTGGCTTCGAGGACCACTTTGAGGGCCACTGCTATGGACTGATACGCACTTGCCCTGCCACTTTATAAGGACCGGTCTACCCAACTGGATTTGAAATTGTCCTGGTGTGGTGCATGTTCTCCTGGTATACCCTGGTGTGGGGCATGTTCTCCTGGTATACCCTGGTGTGGGGCATGTTCTCCTGGTATACTCTGGGTCCCTTGATTACTCTGGAAGGTCGAACGATGCCAGTTTACTTAAGCATTGTTACAGTCGACCCAACAGTGCTGCGCTTGTACCCTGAAGACGCCTTTTCATTCCTTGTGGAGTCTATGCCACATTGTGTCATGGCCCAACTCAATATTGGCTACCAGTCCTAACAAAGTGTCTATGTACCTGGCCACTCAGACAGGGAGACAGACAGATAGCTACATAGCTATATACACAGTATATCCCCAGCCAGCCCAGCGCTAATGCACTGCACACCTCCAGAGCAAAGAACAGTACCAATGGTACTACCAAGTACCTGATGTTCTATATGACTACACAAGCAAGCTAGAGTAATACTCACACCGCCATCAGATCCACCTAGTGCCAGCCCTCTCTCTGCGATCCTGGGGAAATCAAAGCACATATTTGTTTACAATATTGTTTCAATATCTTTATTCTCTCATGAGGACTTGTAAGCAAAATCAACCCTGGGCTCCTCAATTAAAAACAAAAACAAATGATTAAAAATAACACTTTAAACATTTAAATAACTGTTCTGAGAATTCTATTAAAATTGGAATAACCATCATCAAGACAATTTATTCTGTTTGAATGCAGCATGATAAAGCTTGTATTTGTATTTGTTTGCAATAGAACGCCAATTTAAACAAACAGCCAGTCACATAAAAATGTCAAAGCATCTCTGTCACAAAGACTGCCGTTATTATTATTATTAACTATTATTATTATTATAACCTCTGTCTCCAATCCCGTTCTCCACTCACCAAACACACAACCCCAAGTGAGTGAAAACATGCTGTTTTTATGCAGCTGTACCGAGACTCAATTGCTAATCAATCATTCAATTGGAGTCGCGGTACAACTGCACGTGAATTAATAAAGTGCAATTCCCCGTGCTCAAATATTATTACTTTTTACTTGCACGTGAAGTGCTGTGTAATCCTCATGCCTAAATACAAATATACACTTTATAACACGTGTTACACAGACCCGTTTATATCCCGTGTACCAATGACTATACACCAACATTAACACATAACATATATACAAAATACACACAGGGGCGGGGCACTTTGCCACAATCTCTCATTAAGCCCTACAATAATACTGGTCCCTGGTCTTTTTGGTCATCAAACAGATATTTGAGTTTGAACAGAAATCAAAATGTGCCCCGAGAGTAATAACGCATCTGTTTTCAATACTATAACCCTCAAGTCAACACACACACACACAATTACATTGAATTGCTTATTCAATTATCAATCATTCTGGATTTTGTTTCCTACAAAGTTTAGAGTTTGTGCCAACTCTCCAACTGCTAAATAATAATTGTACAGTAACACATCTTGAGACTGGGTTTCAATTGGCTTTCAATTGCTTGCCTGTGTCCGTTTGTATTTTAAAGACAGTAGTCTTTGATATACTGACAGCTACTGAAGCCCACAGTGTATCTCCCGGCACATTGTTCTGGTATTGAAATTCGGCATTGAAAGTCGTGATTAGGCCACTATAGCATGTCTGTTGCTTGTCACAAGCAATAAAAATAACAATAAATTGTTATTTAGGTGAAATTTCCTGGGGCGGGGGTGGGGGGGTTGGTATAACAAAGCTATTTTAGTTCTTTTTTTTCCTGCGAAAGGGTTTCAATTCCATTCAATTTTAAAGTTCACAGGTTTGTCATTTTCTGTTTTTTTTTAATCCCCCTGATCAGTCAATCAAAACGGCTCAACACTTAACCAAAAGGTTCAGACCGTTTGGGGTTAAATTAAAAAAAAAAAAAAAATTTGGTTCTGTGAAACTGTCAAGAGAAATGTGATTTACCTGCGCATCCTCTCTGCCTCCTCTCTGGTAACCACAGCATCTGTGACTGCGCGGCCACACTTCTGAGGGGTACAACCTGAAGACAAGCACACGGAGTGGGAGCCGCTGGTAGATTCACTACACACAGGCATGAATAGACCAGGACTATAAATGATGTACTCCTAGCAAAAACAGTTAAACAGCATAAAGTGTCTCATTTCTTTTTTCTTGTATTCCTCTGACCCGCTGAGTAAAAAGTTGAAGCTTTGCAAGATCTGACCGGGTCACTACATATATGGGGGATCTCGAATGCTGCAGTGCATGAAGTGGAGCTTGAATAATTTGGCATTCTCAACCCAGCCCATAGGCAGTAGTGTAATCTACACCACTTAATTCAGTAAAGTTGTAAGGCTCTTCAAGACAAAGGCTCAGGAATGAATGGAATTCCTCCAATATCTTGGGGATACCACCACAGGCATTATCAATGCCTCTATCTCGCTCCCCCTCTCTGTTACTTGCAGAGCTGTGAGGGGAAGTTCTCACAGCACCTACCTCCCTGCAACCAGTGCTAACACGAATAAAAAAAATAGAAACTGGTGTGACCAGGCAGCTTAGTGTAGCAGAAAGGAAGCTGTTCATTGGACCCGGTTGCGTGTTGTTTTCAGTTCCAGGTACAGACCTCTTGATTTCAGACACTTCTCTTTAGGAGCTCTTTTTTCTCCAGCCTGCAGGACAGAGAGGCGCCGGGGCCCCCACTTGTTAATTCAGAAGCTCTTTTGTTATTTTCTCATTTTGCGTTTGAAGCTTCTGCATAATAGCTCCCAGATGCTGATGTGCCTGACTGATCTGCAGGCTGCCAAGCTGGGGACTTGCAGCAGGTGTGGACAGCACTTTTTATTTAATTCTCTCTTCAGGAATGACCTTGTCTTCTCTTTCAAAATGAGAAACATTTTAATAAGCAGTGTCACACAAGTACATTGGTAGTGAGTGGAGCATATTTTGGTACCAATGTGGGTCACAGTGCTCTTCAGCTTACCCTCAGGCAGACAGGTTTCTGGCTAAGAACTACCAAGGACAAAACAGCATTGAATAAAGCAGCAGTGTTGGCAGTCCTGACTGGTTTTTGGGTGGAACAGAATAAATGTTTCATTCATTAATCATGCAAAAGCTAACACTGCAGTTATGGCTCTTAATATGTTTAAACATTTTCCAAGTGTTAAGCACTTTGAATTTTTCCTAAAGATTTACTGTCAAGTTAAAGATATGCATGTCAAATATTGATATTAGATGTAGTGTTTACACACAGCAGGATGTGTGCAGTGTTTTCCACACATACAGAACACAAATACTGTACACATGTAGTCTCTGCCACATTAATGTTGTCATAAAATTTCATTAAAACGTAACAGCGCTCGGAGGGGTTACTTCTGTCATAGTAATAAATAGGTATGTAATAAATTACATAATAATAATAATAATAAACATAAACAAAGGGAACTTCCTTTATAGCTGCTGTATGTCACACAAAAACTCGAGTCCCATTGGATTGAAAGTTTATACAGCACAGGAAGTGATTGGATGCAAGGACACAGCATCATGACAGCATACTCTGTCAATAACCTGGTATCCTGCGTTACAGCACAAGAAAAGCAAGGACAGTAATAATGCTGAGCAGCCCTTTGTCAGGGGTTCTCGAGATATACATAGCCCCATTATAAAACAAGTGTATCTGATAATTACATTCCTCTTATAATGCATTAAAATATGTATAAAGAAACACAAAAACTAGTTATGTACTGCAGCAAACATTGTATAGCAATAGCATACAAACCTGCATGGCTCTTGCCAAATTCTAAATTGTTTTTGATCTTTAGGGAAAAATGAAGAATTTTACAAGCGTCTCTCTCACTCTGGTGGTTGCATGTACCATTGTGAATATTCAATCTAACTGATAAATAGCAGCTAAACATCTATTTTTATGTGGAGATCAATGATTACGGCAGGCTATAGTAATACACTAGGTACCAGAGGCCATGTACCACAGGCCATGTTGCCATGGGAACTTATTTTGTCGTGTGGGCGGTTCTAGGTGGTATGTGCTGTGATGTGAGAAACATTTTATACAGAGCGAAAACTAAATCAATAAATTACTAAGATGTCTCCAAAGAAGCCATCTGGAGCTGAATTCAGAAACCAGAAGAGAGGTAGAAAAGAGGAAGCACGTAAGCTTTCTCAGCAGTGGCAGAATTGGATAATATAGATATTAAAGGATTTTGTAAGAGTTAATGTGGCTGCTAAAAGAATCATACAGTAGTTTATATTGTTTACAGAGACACTGCTAAATCTCCACAAATGCGTGCCATTACTGATAAAGTTTTAATCAGATGATGAAAAAGAAAAAAACGGAATCATTATTATAAGCACAGCTTGAGCTCTGCCTTAGCTTTTACTGTGGAGTCAAAGCTCCAGCCCAGATTAACAAAAAATGACCATGCATAAAATAAACTCATTATCATTGGATGATACTGAAAATGTGAGGATTGAATATAATCGTAGGGGCAGGAAATCTACCACCACGTTTTAACAAGTTCCTTTCTGTTTTAGTAATATATTGTTCCTTTCAAGCATGTTAAAGGAAGTGGAAATAACAACAAGTTAATTAAAAATGCAACCTGGGTTACAGCTTGGCACTAAAATGCCTAGTTATGACACCACTGTTTTAATGGCATGATTCCCCTGTCAAAATAAAAACTAATTAGAAATAATGAAATAAAACAACTGGAAGATAAAGCGTTTTCTCAGACTGAATGACTCTCCCAGCTACACTATTCAAGCCAAGCCTCTGATACTGTGGCATCAATTGCTGTGGTTAAAATGTGTAGCGAAAAGTAACTTTGAAAAATAACAAGCTCACTCTCCACAGACTCGCAATTAAGCATTTGTCAAAATTACAGTCCTTATTTTGTGTACATAAGAGTTACAAAAAAAAAACCAACCCACAGTGATAGCAAATTAGCTTTTGCATTGATAAAGGTCTGGGGATAATTCACCTGAACACATGCTAAAGCGCCCCAGTTGCCAGACTTAGCCTCCCCTTGTGGGTTAATTTTCTTAGCAACTTCAGTTGCTTATGTTTGGCAGATAAAGAACTTTCAGAAAGTTTCATGAAATAAACACAATGTTTTTTTCAATGTATATATTTTGAAACACACCCCACTATTTTAATTGCCTTTAGGTGGGGCAGGTTGTGGTATATAGGCAGAAAAAATGCTACATAAGTACCCTGAATGCTTCAGGAGCATTACAGAGGCTTTAGGCATATTCCTTGGCCATTAACCCCCCCCCCCCGATCTCAAACCGATTGATATAGGATGAACCTGAACGTTCGTCATCGCGATCCTCTGCTTATCTCTCTGACCTGACTGCGTTAAATATTAACGACTGCATGCACCCTCAAGAAACCTTCCAGCACATTGTGGATGCCACACTACATCTGGTGGACCAATCCGATACTAGATACAGGTCCCACTGCCAGGCAGTATATGTTTTTAATAAGGGTAATGACTCAAACACAAATAAATAAATAAATAACAAAAGACAATGTGCTTAATGGCAGCATTATCGGGCAGGGGGTTCAGATAAGGTTAAAGGGAGTTTATGTACATAAATGAAAGAGAATCTATGCTCAGCAATCTTGAGTGATGTTTCCTCCACCCCCTGGGATAAGCTCTGCAAACTTTTTCTTGGAACGTTCAAGTCAGCCCCACAAGGGAGGCTGCACTACATTACAGTCAACTAGGAATGTAACAGATTAGCAATCACTGGAACTCTGTTCTGACCAAAGGGCATGAGCTTATTTTGACAGGTGTATACTAAAGATGAGAGAACATGCCAATTCCATCGACAGCTACTATCTATTCTGGCTCTTATTGTGTTTTTAAGGGTGTCTATTAATTAATTAATTAATTAATAAATAGTTTAGTACAGAAATAAAAAGAAATCAGCCCTCCAGGTTACTATTTTAGCTGAGCATCAGCCCTACAGTGCTTCCAGATCTGATGCAATACATGCATTATCAATGACACATGTCTACAGATAACCACTCACACCTGATGCATACATTAATATATTAAAACAATGACCTCAATAAAGTCCTTTTACAACTAATACAGTTTAAATCCACACAAATAGGTCATGAAAACAATACTTTAGGCAAAGTTAATTGTTATATATAACTTTGTTATATATTAACTAATTCTATATATATAGAATATAATATATATATGATATATATATATATATATATATATATATATTATAATATAAGAGAGAGAGAGAGAGAGAGAGAGAGAGAGAGAGAGAGAGAGAGAGAGAATAATATAATAACTAGCACAAATAGCAAGAAGCAAACAAGAGCTGGAGCAGGGGCTGTTTACCCAGGTTTACATCAAGCACAAAGCTTCAAGGAGAGAAAGGTTTGTGTGCTAGCAGCTGTACTACCCTAGATAATATAAACACACTGGTTAGTAAATAAACAAGTAGATAAACTCTGGCAGAATGAGGTAAACATTCACCTGTCCTATACAGAGTTTAACTCATTGAGCAAGGCTGTGGTACACCAGTTTTCAAAGTAAAGGCAGAAACAAAGGAAACAGAAAGCTAGTGTTACTTGACCTGCCGGTTTTCGAGTAGAGGATCAACAAATCCTGGTTTATAAAACAAGGTCTCACAGCGCAGCAACAGAAACAACAGGAGTTTACTGTATTCCAGGAGAAGACACAGTACTGTGATCCAACAGTGCCATCTTGTGGCCAGTGCTGCAAACTAAATTTAATTGCATATAAAGCCAATTAGTTGCAGTTGGCAGGGTTGTTATTACAAGTAAACATGCAGCTCTTTTTCTGCATACAAGACTGGTAAAGAACTAACACACTGGGGATCACAAACCTGAAAGGAATTTTAACCCAGCTTCACCAGAAAAACTATGATTAAAGTGGTTGTTCTTGATACAAGGACATTTCAGACTGGTCATGTGTAATTTCTCATCATGAACTCATTTTTTTTATTTGAAAACATTTCTCATTTAACTGGCAAAATGATTTCTACTCAAGTATTTACATGAAGTTTCTTTTTAATTAGCCTTTCTGTCACCCTTTTCCAGGTTTCTGGTATTACACTGCTGTGCACTTTGGCTGACTTAGCCTATGTTACATATATCTGAATGTAAACTGCTGAATAGTCAAAGTACAGGTTATTAAAAAAAATACACAATATTTGAGTAATTGTGAAAAGAAAGATCAGAATGATTTCAAACCTCATACAAAAGGGAAGGGGTCAGTAATTTGAAGCTGCTTAATTAATGAAATCAATCAATAAATCAATACCTGGGTATCTCTGGTAGTTCTCGTAATCCTCAGAGCACGGCACTTCAAAGAACTTCTTTTCTTGCAGTAGCTGGCTTTGCCGCGCCCACACCTCGGTGATGTCATCGTCACTGTTGATGTAAAGCCAGGCGAGGCCTGCACAGAGAAGCACGAGCCCCAGCAGGAGCCAGCCCCGAAACCTACGAAACCAGGACCCCTGCCTCTGTGCATTGCCTCTGAGGAGGGAAGAAGAGCACAAGCTGAAACTACTGCAACCAGCAGCACTGCAGAAACACAAGATAGGAATTCTGCCTGCAAGTGCTGAACATATTTACTATGGGAGTTGTTTTACCTTTAATAAAACTACCACTGGGTATATTAGCTCAACTTCAATGTATTCATATTGCTGCTAGAATTAGACATTGCTGTTAGCATTCTCCTCATATGTATGTAAATACAAACTTGTTTTTGCCAGTAGGTATGCACGTGCAGGTTTAATGGAATGTGATGTAGCGAAGAATCTATCCAATTTCATATCTCTAGCAAACAGGTGGGATTAATCGATCGGATGATTAAATCGATCAATAGAAACTTTACTTTAAACTAATTAATGTTTTATGACAGTTGGTTCTCCGGATATATGCATAAATGTGAAGCGTGACACTCATACGCCTCTGCTATATCAGCAGCAGGGGATACTAAGGTGATTGTAAGGCTCCATATTCATGGACTACGGCAGTTCCAGGTAGTGTGTCGTCACCTGGATGATCTGCTTGTCCATGCTGTCCTTCAAGGAGGCCCTCACCAACCTAAGGGAAGTGCTGGACTGTTTCCGGGCCACTGGCCTGAAGCTGCACCCAGCGAAGTGCCACCTGATGTGGCAGGAAACGCATTTCCTCGGCCATGTGTTGGGGGCCAACGGTGCGGACCCGGTTATTGTGGAGGCAGTTCAGGGCTGGCCAACGCCCACGTCAGTCTGGAAGGCGAGGGGCTTCCTGGGCTTGCCCGGCTACTGCACCACATCGCAGAGAAGGGGAGGCGGTTCGAATGGACCACGGAGCGTGACGTTATGTTCTGGCAGTTTCGCGACACCCTGGCCAAGGCCCCTGTCCTTCTGTACCCTGACCCAAAGTTGCCCTTGATTCTGGAGACTGATGGCAGCGACATGGGACTTGGGGAAGTGCTGTCACAGGTGGGACCCAATGGAGAGTGGGTCGTGGCATATTACAGCAAAGCCCTCAGTAAACCAGAGCAAAACTACTGCGTCACCCAGCAGGAGCTGGTAACAGTGGTGCAAGCGGTGCACCACTTTCATCTTTATCTGTATGGCCGTCCATTTACCCTCCGCACAGACAACACCTCATTACAGTAGCTCCTCCCTTTTGGGGAACCTGAAGGACGGGTATCGCGCTGAATCAAAGTGCTGCAGGGTCGGAGTTCAAATTCCAGCACCATGGTGATGGGAGCATTCTTCCTCCCCTGTGAAGTAGCCCAGTGCCGGTACTGTATAGGTGGCACTCCGCAGGTCCAGTGAGCAGGTAAGTTCAGACACTGTGCATTCTGGGGCCCTGTATGAGATCTCGAAGCGGGACCTTGCCCAGATGCAAGTTGCTCATTCAGAGCTGGGGTTGGTGACCCCTAATTTATATATATATATATCTATATATATATATATATATATATATATATATATATATATATATATATATATATATATATGTGTGTGTGTGTGTGTGTGTGTGTATGTATGAGGGGGAGATTATTTGGTCTAATTATATTTGCACTACAGGGAACAGAAAATGTTTTTTCAAATCATCTAATGTCATGGTTTACATTTTCTATATACTAGTCTATGGGTTAGTTCTCCTGATCAGTCTAACTTGGTCCACTTGTTCAGATCAGCTAAACTAACTTGATCTTCTGATTAGCTGACTGCAATTGGGGTTCACTTTGTTCAGTTCCTGGCAAGTTTGCAAATCCAGTGGACTGAACCACTGAGAGTTGACCCTTTAGTGTCTAGATGTCAATCATTTGGTTATAGATACACGACTTACTTTTTTTTTCTTTCAATAGTCAAGTCGACAAAGGTTTTACAAGTTTAAACAAACCAGACAGCCAACAAGGCATGTATTCTTAAAGCTGTATGCCCAAAGGATTAATGGAAGGGTGTTCTGTAGTAACGCTCCAAGGTATGTAATCTTTTTTTTTTTTTTTTTTTTTGTGGGTCCTTGCAACTGTAATAAATATATAATCATAATATTAATATTCCAGGAAGTAAACTTTAAAATGAAATTGTCCTCGCTTTCCAAAGGACCGTGGAATTTAAAAAAACAAAAACAATCAGGCTAGTGACTCGGTTATTTGAGACATTCTGCAACTGCTTGCGTGCTGTTGTTGCAGCTATACGCTTTTTAAAAGTGATATACAGAATACCATTTTAAATGTGTTTTTACAGTGTTGCCCTGGTCACCCGTCTTTTAAAGAACTAAAAACTATTAGTATACCACTAGAAAGCCTACCGTTTAATTTTCTTCTCAACGCTGTTGCTGTCTGCAGGCTTGACGTTTCCGCGTCTCAGTTGAAGAGGCATGTTGTGGAGAGCTGTTCCAGTAGTACCTAGTCCAGATGCAGTCTGTAAAGCCGGTTTGGGTAATTAAACCGATACCAGTAAGGAACCGCTGTACGTACCCCTTTCTGGAAATGCAACCTGGAAATACACGTGTATTTACTACACTGCGACCAGGCAGACAAAAGCAAAAGAGTGCCGATCTCGCCGATGTGATCTGTTGTTTTGTTTGTTGTGTGGTTTGCGCAGAATAAGGAAGTCACAGGAAGTATCCAAGTGTTTGATTTAGGTTTAACTGTAACAAGTAGACACACACACAAGCTACATATTATTAATTATGAGGGAGTGGTTTGACTGAGGGCATTGGACCTAAAGCAGTTGAATTGGATTTCAAGGTTTACTTCAGCGGGTCATCTCACTTCTGTGAGGTCTTGCTGATTTAAAAAAAAAAGTAGTATTATAAAATTATAAAGCATGGTTGCTCAATGGAATTTAGTGTGGTGATGTAACGATCTCGATTCCCGCAGGCAGTGGTTTGACGCGAACCCGGGACACAAAAACTGTGTGGGTGTGAGAATTTCAATTTCCGGTCAGTATATTGAAGCAATAGGCACTCGTGAAAATGTTAGACCACTTTGTGCATGAATTAGACATCTTAAACAACTTTTGAAAAGTCTCATGCATTTTACCATTTGTAGCTATGTGTTCCTTTTCTCGTACTATTTTAATTTAATTGCATGTGTGGCCTATTATTGAAATTAGACAATCAGTAATTTGCTTATTTTGACAATTTTCCAAGATTTTCAGTTTGATTAGCACAAAAAAAAAAAAAAAACAGAAGCAGTGAGGCATTCTGCAAATGTGTCTACTAAAGTCCTGGATTTTCTGGCAACGTATAGTTTAAAAAACAACATTGTAAAGCAAATATCTCTAATTAATTTTAAAATGTCTTTTGCTTCTAGTATGTAAAAATCTGATCGGGAGACGTGATGTCGACGATAATATTTCTGATGTCCCCAACCTCTCAAATAATAAATTTCTATTGTCGCAATCAAAAATAACATGGTTTGTCTTGTAAAATGTATACTGATAGGCATTGTGTTTTGAAGAAATCCATAAGACAATACAACACCTTACAGCAGTTCCCAAGTGCACCAGTGAGGTGCTTTCCAGTCAGTTTGCAGTCTTAGTTTACACAGCTCTCATTCTATTACTGGCATGTTGTGCTCCCCATACTGTATGACTCACCCTGCACACCATGCTGCTGTGCTTTTACCAAGTGAGCCACTTGGGGACCCAAACTTCTAGTTTGTTGTGTGTGAGTCTGAGCCTCTCTCCTCTTTCACAGTTCATCCTGAAGCACAAGCAGTTCTCTCACCTGCGTGAGATGAAGTGGTCTCCCAACGCACTGAACCCCCACTGGTCAGAGTCCCTGCCGCTTATCCACACCATGACTGAGCAAGTGCTGGGACTACACCCCGGGGGCATGTAGCGCAGACTTCCTCTCAGGTCAGGAGTCAGCCTGTACTGACAAGGGCTCTTACAAACTGCAGCTCCCAGTACTGAAACACGGGGAGCAGAAAAAAATATGTTGTATGTCCTTAAAAGAGAGTAATTGGCTTGGAGGTAAATAATTCAAAGTACAGTTTCCTCCCAAGCACTGTTTCTAATAATGTATTTAACATATGCACTGTTTTAAAAGTAACTGGGTTGGGTTTTCTCTCTTCTTGCAGAGTCCGGTATTGGGCTGGTCTGGCACTAACTCCCCAACCTGGACGTGGAGAAAACAGGTAGGAGAGGACGAAGCACTGAGGCCACTTTAGCACATGGCACCAAATGTAGAGCAAGACATATGAGGGACATGACAGGACAAGTCAGTGTTGGGCTAGGAGTCACATACCGTAGTTCAGAATTTGACCTGTTGCGCTGATCATGTCCGTCTGTCTCTCTGTGCTTCTGTTTGTTTCTCTTTACACTCCACGCCTCTTATAGACGTTGGGGATTGCATTTAGCTGTAATCCATTAGTCTTGATTTTATGCAAGAAAGAACCAAAGAGCAACTCTTGACCAAAAATAAAACTTCGTATTTGAGTAATTTCACTAATTACCACTCAGAGCCACATCGTGAATACTAACAATGGGATGAAAAGACTGAAACAAATCCTGGGGATCTCCGCAGTGGAGTGGACTCCTTCATACAGTACCTGCTCTCAGTGTAGGGCTGCCATTGTGTAATGACTAGGGCTGTGCAGATCGCTGGGTTTTCTGAGTAACTCCATTAACATTTTGGGTATTAATTAAAATAGAATAAGAGCCCTTAAAAATGTGTTGATTACACAACACAAAACCTCGCTTTCCACCGTTTGAGTACCAATCAATGCCAATCCGATTTTACTCTAGAACCTGTCGTTAAACCAACAAAAACAACTTTCTTTTATCCTTTTGACATAATCATTTTGATTTCACTTCCTGGTTTTTACATTGCTTGTTTCCATAAAAATCTCCCAATGTGTACAACATATCTGCAGTGTATTGTGGGATTGTAGTCCAGGGGAAAATGTAACCTCTGAATTAAACTCGACAAACATCTACATTTCCCAGTAAACGCCACTGAAGTTCATTGCCATTGATTTGTACCTAGTTGTGTATATATATATATATATATATATATATATATATATATATATATATAATATATATATTTAATCGAAAATAACAACACTATATTGTGTAATAAAATTATAAAAAAGTTGTTTCAGAAAGGAGTTAACGTGTCAATGCTTGAAACATCAGAGCATGTGACACTGCTTGAAACATCACAGCACAATTACATTTTCTGTTGAAGTCCTGTTTGGTCTTGTTAGTCACTACAATCTGACAATGATGTAGGAAGTTGTTGTAAACAGGGTGACTCTGCTCAAAACATGATTGCCCTTTTTATTTCCAGAATTTAGCAAAGATGTACTCAAGACACGTTGCCAAGTAACCCCTCTGTACATTTCTGTTTTAAGTCAGACATGTAAAGTTTGCTTGAAGGAATACCTTCAGAATTTTCTATTTGTCTGTTATCTCATGAAACGTTCTTTTAATCGTCATGTATTGCTGTACTTTCACTCGAGGATATTGGTCATGTTTAATAAAGTTATCAGTATATTTTAACATTGGGGAGAGTCTCTGAGCAAGGTGGGTTTCTGTAACAAATATAAAAATGATCACTGGGGGTGCATTGGATATATTGAGTGCCATATTCCTGTAGACTCACTCTTTCTTGTCTTCAGAATGCAGGTAGGATTTTGGGAGCTTCCCTGGCTGTGAGGTGGCAAGGCTGGTCACTCAAGTGAGCGGACATCTGAAGGCAACGGGAGATGAGATGCTGGAAGGGAACAGGTCAGAACTGTGCATTGGAGACCCTGGGGCAGTTGGTGGGCAACTGAAATGAATGACAGGGCCCCATGTGTGACCCTAAACAGCCCTGAGGGCCACCAGACCCAACAACACACCCACATGCCGGAAACCACCAATTAAAATACGTACATAAGAAATAATCCAAAATACATTCACTAAGCGGGCGGCTGACGGCACGTGCTTCACAGGACAGCGTGTGTTCGTCTTCGCCCTTCAAACTCAGCGCAGGGGTGGAAGTGGTGAGCTGAGCCTGAACATAATTGGACATTACTAAATTGGGGAGAAAACTATAAAAAATCATGGTGACCACTAAGAAAAAACACATTCACTAACTAAAATATAAGCAATGTTACCATTTCAATTGAATAACAAATATAATTACTGGTAATAAATGTGCAGTTCCTACCATTAATGTGACTTTTGGGAGACCATAGTTTACACCAGCTTATCGAAGGCAGGTTAGTGCAGCACATGGTAGCTCAACAGGGAGATTCCCGTCAGTCAGTCTGTTGCTAATTTGTCGCTTATTTATTACATTGTCCTCACCACTTTTGGATCCATGTGTCCATTTTAAACTTTCTTTGCTATCGCTAACTCAGACCTTCTCTCCCCAATTTCACTGCAGTAAAGTATCGCACAAATTAAACTTACTAACAACAACCATCTCCTAGTAACAGACCTTGCTTCAGTCATTCTCACGGTGAGACTTGACTATTAAAACGTGTATGTTTTAAAGATAACCAGTATTTTTCTGAAAATACAATGTCTTCTGGTTTAACCTGATTTAAACTTTTGATAAGCATTAATAAATATTTACAAAATATTGTGAAAATCTTATTTTTGTGATATTGTTAGAAATGCTTTGTAGATGAGGAACTGGGTAAAGGAAAGGCAGCGCCTTGTATGATATTATTATAATTTAATTATCTGACTTGAACGAATTGATCAAAAAGCAGAATATTGTAACTTCATTTCCACCAAAAAAGCTAAGAAAACATATAGTCCAGGATGTTTTTTGTGTTAATGTGTTAAATTATTTTAAAACTGTATTGCAGGAGCTGTGCTCTTGTAATTACGTTTTTATAATTTCTGGTTACCGCTGTTCATAATAGGCACCATCTGTTGACAAGCAGGTTTTAATTTTTTAGTGATATATAGTAAAGCTACACCGTCTGAATCACACAGCTAAAAAGAGACCTGTCCCTCTCACAGCTCTTTTTTTTCAACTCTGCTGCATAAATGATCCTGAAACCAGAGCAGAAACACAGGAATGGGAGCATTTTTTTCCACTGAAAGGTTACAATGTTTAATTCCTGCTTACCATTAACAGCTTGTTTTTCTGCACAGGTCTGCTCCGCAGTGCTACAGAGCACACCGTGCTATATTACAATTCCAACACTGTTTTTTATTGTATAAGCTTGGAGTAGGGTAAAGCTTGGCAAAGTGGCGAGGGCCATTATTGCACCCCCAGGGGGCCACAGGTTGTCCACCACTGCCCTGAGGCCTGGAGACACAGGGGCACACATATACCATCACTTGGGTTCTTACTTAGAATTTTTACCATATACTCCTGTCCTCCCTTAGACCTTTTGGATTGCCTTAGAAAGAACTCTAGCTAATGTACTTAAGAGGTAAATACAGGGTGCATTGACAGTGCAAGGACAAGTCTTCTGAATAGATATAAGCAGGGATGGAGTCGAGGATTTTTTTGTTTTTTTCACTAGTAAGAGAGATAGCGGTCTCCAAGTAAATTAAGTGTGCCAGTTTTTTTAATAGATATTACGGTAAGTGTTTTGGGCTTTCCTTGTAAGATTCTGGATTTTAACAAATAGTCAGTTCTGTGCAGCTTCCCCGCTGAGTAACCTTATTAATAACGTTGTGCAAGATTTTTCTTTTTTTTTTTTTTTTTATGATAAATGAGAAAAATGTTTTAGTTTTGAGCTGTGCTGTCTAATATAAAAGGCAGATGGTCAAGGCTGTGCATGTGTCTGTACTCTCCAACCTCAGCTCTCCTTTCATTGGCAGGTTTGTTGTTGGGTAGTTCAGCCCCTATCACAGGAAGCACAAATCACACACCCTATCATGGTCTAGCATTTCGAACCAGAAGCCAAAGGGTAAGGAAGGCTGTATTACTCTGATGACGGAATATAACTAGGTCTTCCTCTTAGTGCAATAGAATAATCTATACCACTGATTGCACTAAATTTACAAAGCAGCAGCAGCACCACAATCTAGGGACTAACTCCCACAATGAAAAAGTTAAATTTGTGTGTTTAAAACTGTGCTGGCAGGTTTTACCGATCTCGGATTAACACCAATCAGGGAATACCTTTGGTTCTGATCGAGGTCAGCAAAACCAGTCGTTAATTACTAAAACAGTGCACCCTATTCACCTGGAGAGAGATTCCGTCCCATGAGTGACAAGCTTTGACCCTCAAGACTCTGCAAGTGTGAGGGGAGGACTGATAGCTTTCTTTAACCTAATAGGATTTTTGTGATTTAAAACATTCTTTCAAAACTCCCCAAATTAGATAGTGAATGAAAGTTCATGAAACTTTCCAAAGCAACATTTATGTAGAGGTGGTCAGTACTTAATAAAAGTGCTTAGGATTAGAGAACTTAGATGTTGGGTTCACATTCTGTCAAATGAAATGCCGTTTTTCGCCTTTCATAAAGTAGAAGTTAACAAAAGACTGTAGGAAACGTTCTGAGAATAATCCCCTAGTGCAGGGCTTCCCAACCCTGGCCGTGTGGACCCTATGTGTCTTCTGGCTCTTAATTACTTAACTCAACTCTTAAACTAATAATTGAACTAATAATTGTCTTAATTAGACCTTTTTACTTGTTTTCAGGGCTTGAACAGTTGTAGATTTCAAGTTAACTATAACATATTATAAGTAACTTGAACTGCAACTTTTGAAGAGCAAGAGAACAATTTAAAAAAGGTATAATTAATCAAATTATTAGTTCAATTAAGGGTCTAGTTAAGTAATTGAGAGCTCAGTTGGAATGAAAACTAGCAGACACATGGGATCCCCAGGACCAGGGTTGGGAACCACTGCCCTAGTGTATTTGGGTTGCATTGTTATACCATGGTACACCACCAGATGGGATGAGTGTTCCATGTGTCAGCAGTGTCTGGCAGGCAGGTAACAGCAGTGTGGGTGTATGTCTGTTTGCAGGGTGCTGCTGACTTAGGTGGGAGTGTGTGCTGTGGAGCACACACTATGGAGGAGTGACTGCAGGACAACGTGAGCCCAACCCTGGACAGACTCCAGGGCCTGGTGCAGGACTTGAACGAGACTCTCCAGGGGCAGGAGGGCTAGGAGACAGGCCCTTCCTCTCACCAGGGCAGGCACTTTACCTCCTGCAGTGTCACTGGAGCACCACACCATCTTCAGGCTCACCAAACAGCAATGCTGGAGAAAATGGGCTGGGACACAGAAAGAGCACCGGAGTCTGGCGTGCCACCTGATGTGCTGCACGTATCACTTGATTCATGTTACTATTGATTTAATTGCTCCAGATAAGCAACGATTATTTGCAAGTTGTATTATTTTACATGTAAGGGGCTCAGGACCACTCAGGAAGGCCCTGTGACGTAGATGCAGTGCCATGAAAATGACTATTGGCTAAATAAATATGTAGGGATAATTCAATTTACCATGTGCACTTTGAGGATGGATTACTCCCGTGACCCAAGGCAGACAAGGATGTGCTCATCGATTTTACCTTTTTTAATCACAGGTAATGATATCATGGGATCTACAAAGGGTTGTTTAAAATCAACATATCTAACATGCTGGGGTGGTTTCACCTCTTGCCACAGAAGAAGGGTATTGGGAGCTGCCTGAACAAACAGGACAGAGCCTTTTTAAGTAGAATATGTCTCCATTAGGTTTTGCTTTCAAACCCGATCAGGTTCACTACCTCCATTTGCTTCAATTAAACCATATGTATTCCTGGCTGGATGTTGTAAACAGCTGATCATCATCACTGTCCTGTAAGTGCAGTTGCCTTTTGTACAATGCAGATGCTAGTTAATGCAACCCTATGTAAATTAGAGGCACACAGGACCCTTTATGGGCTATAGTGGAAGACGTGGTCTTGCAGTACCTTTCTTTAGTCCCTAAGCAGATTTCCAGCCTTTACCAGAAGACTTGAAGTCCATGTGGTATTGTTTGGTTATCCCACTAAGCACGTATTATAGTGTTACACTAATAAGCCATTGATATGAGACGGACAGCAGCCCTGAGTTTGTAAAACAAGGTACTATGTGTCTAATGTATGAACAGCGATCCTTCACTATTTGAATTCAAGAGACATGCACGCTTCATAAAATGTTACTTCACATTATTAGACCTTTTCCCCACCACTCAGTTTAATATAAAGGAGTTTGAAAATTAGTAAGTGTTGGGCTAACCAACAGTGCTACTGACTGGACTCAATGAATGTAAGAAACAAAATTCTATTTGAAGAAACTTTTCAAAATGTGAAATATACACACCAATAAGCTCAGGGTTTGAGAAATGGTTATAAACAAGTGTTTTAAACACATGTACTCTTAAGAAAGGTATGAAATATACCAAAAGGCATCAATGCAACATGGCTTGGAAGACCAAGGTCTAAGTGACTGGTAGAACAGAGGGCTAAGTATTACTTTTTATATCAAAATTAAACAAAGAGTTGATATTCCATTCCATCAAGAGCCTACAAATACCTCCAGTTTGTGTTCAGGCACCTGCTCCCTTGAGAAAGGTTTGAATCATTACAAAACACTGTGATAAAGAATCTCCTTACAATTGGATGCCTGTCACTTCTAAAAAGTGCGGAGACAGACACCTCCATCCGTATTCATATTCTGAAACCCTCAATAACTTTATTTAGATATAAATGAATTTTGGGTCTTAGAATACAACTCACAGAATGGGTTAAAGATGATGACAAATTCTGGTTAAATTCCTACTTAGACAATACAAACTAGAAGTAAAACAGGTTTTCTTAGGAAATTACAGTTGATTTTATGAGGGTTATGAAAACTGGCTACTTCAAAGATAGACTGGATTGAACCAGATGCGTTGAAGCCAGGGTTAGGACAAATGGGCAATTAACCAAGTGAGAAGAGATGTGTGTCTTAAACTGCATTTAAACTGAGAATACTGAAATGCTCTTTGTATTGCTCTGGTCCTTGCTTGGAAAGAAGATACCTGCAAACTGTTGTCACCATGTAACCTTTAAGATGTCTCGTCTTGCAACTCAGAACTTTTATCTTCAATAAACTATACTTATCTGAAAGCCAAAAGCTCGCAACTTCTCTCTTTCCCTTTTTTTTTTTTATTCGCCTTTCTTAAATTCAGCAATGCCCTTACTGTCTTTCATCTGAAATAAACATATTTTACCAGTTTTGTAACTTTATGGCAAACCTTGCGTAATCTAGCCAGAGTTGCTAATTACACCTAAATATCCCTAGAAATTACTTTAAAAGAACCTCTTTTCAAATCACTTTAGTGAATTAATGAAAAGTCAAGCACTGCACATGATTTTGTATTGAAGTTTTATTTTTTAAAAAAAATGATGTATAAAATGTTTACAGGTTTATGTTTACAGGTTTTTACTGCTTTAAGTCATCCCCTCTTATTGCAATAACTTATGGTGCTGGAAAGAAATATTTAAAAATAAACATGGCAACATAAAAATGAACAATAAGTAAGGTGCTTCACCATGGCCAAACAGCAAATTGTTCATGTAACACATTATGGATCTACGTGGAAAGCTGTGTTATGCCATAGAGGGCTCTATGTAGGTTCATATGAAATCTATTTCGTTTCTCTTTTTTTGTTTATTTGTTTTGTTTTTAATAGTTATTTGATATACTAATACCAGCAACTACAAAACACAGTTTATTTTTTCTATTTTGACAAATATAATTTAGTACCAAACTTGATGTGATCAATATATTTGTTGCTAGGCTACACTTGAGTGACCTAAATAAAGAAATATGTGAAAGCAGTACCAGACTGATTAAAGGTACTGATCAGTTTAGTTTATCTGTACATATTATACTGGTCTAACACAAAACGGCAATGATGAGAACTGCCAAAATATTAACTGCGTCTCAGTCTGTTATATCCATATAGATAAAAAAAAAATAAAAATACAACAGTAATCCACTTTATAAATATCACAACGTGATTGTACATTGATTCCGGTAATTGAGTGAGCTTGATCCACTGACGTTTTTAGCATGATAGTTATAGGTCATGTCTATTCTAATCACCAGCACTCTTGTTTCAGACTTCACTGTAGTCAACGAACAGTAAAGTTCCAATAACAAGCAGTAAATAGCCAGCAGAAATTATTGTTTTACACATTGTATCATACTTTAAACTCTCTTGTAGCTAAACACTTGAGGGTCAATTTCAGCATAGCACACTGAATCCACTTAATGCACCCAACAGGGGGACTGAGTAAGTAACATTACTAACCCCAAATGCAGAACACCGAAGATTGGTCATTGGGATCATCAGTTAAACTGGATCAAGTTTGGTACCGATTGCTGCATACTAAACCAGACCTTTGTGGTCACAAAAAAAACCCACATTAACTGGATTACGTGGCTTAATCCTGTGACGATAAGAGGCTTTCTGCTCTGATTTTTCAGTTTTTTCTCAATATTTGCAAATCTGTTTAATATGGATTATGTACTTGAAAACTTACTACGTTCCTCAAGCCTGTATTACATTACCCCAGAATAATGTACATAATATTATAATGTATATTCTAATTCAATCTTGAAGCCATTATAAAAATGACCATTGTAATTTTACACAGTAACATTACTTTCAAATGCTTTTCCAATATTAATACTGTGCATTTACACTTTTATAGTGTTTTCCTTTTTGTTCTACAGTACTTTGCTTACTATACCTTCTAATACATTGTGTTTTGTCAGATCAGTCTAACTTGGTCCACTTGATCAGACCAGCTAAACCAATTAACTTGATTTTAGGATTAGTATGCAGCAATTAGGACTAATTTTGTTTATTTGCTGGGGATTTGTTAGTCCTTTATAGAGGACTAAACCACTGTCACACTGCAATTGACCCTTGAATGTCTAAGTGTTTTAGATAATTTTATTATATTAAGCAAAACAGTTTTGGCCACATCGAAGGACGCAGTCGTAGGATGTTGGCAATCTGAAAAAAGAGTGTTTATGTTTACACAAGTCGTGACAAACAATTGAACAAGCAAAACTATTTACATCCTGATTAGTCAAAAGTAATGTGTTAAAATCAGTAGCCATACTGCAGTATTTGGCGCGGGCAAAAGGACCAGCCTACTACCAGACCAATGACTGGACAAGCAGGAATGTAGCATAAACCCACTGCGTACCTGTATTTCCTCCATACTTTGGTTTTCAGGGGCAAGCATTATTAAAGAGACACACAACAGATTCGTGGAGCTGGTTTCATTCAACCAGTTTCTCCATCAACAAGCTTAGCTTTTACTAGCGTTATCAATGATACTCTCCCCTCGCTCTTGTTCTTTTTTGCTTTACTTGGCCGAAATGACATATTCAGAATTGTTTTTTTTAAAGACAACACAATAGATTTAAGTTGCTATGACTTTCTGGTACCAGATAACTTATTTTATTGTTACTCTGATATGCTCTTGCTACAAATCAGGTGACCTACAGAACAGGATTGGGTCGCAGGAATCAAGTGCTGTTTTTATCCACATGTCCTTAAAAATGCAAGTAAAGAAACTAAAGATCTAGCTAGTCCAACACAAGGGAAAGAGTTCAAGGGGGGGGGATGGGAAGAGGGGGCAGTGATAATGCTGTAAGTGCTAATAAAAAGTAAGAACATGGTTTACCTTTGGTTAGCACTCCAAACCAAAACAGAAATTTAAAACACACACTACTAAACAAGGCAACCTATAGTTGTTTATCATCAGATAAGCAGAAAAAACTTCAAAGCTTGCCAGAGTTCTGTCAAGTTAAGGGCATGACATTGGGGAGCGTTCCCAGCCTTGGTAATCCGTTGCCATGCAGTGGCACCACAAGATCCCCAGTTCTGTGGTGCAATCAGCCAGTCTCATCAATCCCAGGGCCCAGGCAGGCTTCACAGCACAGAACTCATCACCGCTGGTTACCTGTCCTGGGAACAGAGGGGCGCCAGAATTCTGCAGCTGGTTAGTTTTCATCGAGTTTGATTTGGTCACTGTCGCTGCTATCAGAGTCAGAGACTCTCTCCCACTGCTGTGCTTTGTCCAGCCCGAGAAAGCGCTTCAGCAGCTCAGCGATAGCGTCTACATCACTGCAGGGTAGGGTGGGGGAATAAATCAGTGAGGAAAACATGCAATGCTGAACACAACCTATTCTATCAAGCAGGGAATGAGTGGAGAAGCTAGTATTACTAACAAGACCTGTGTGGGTCACTCCAGCAAAGGGAGGTGGTTCCTCTGTTTGTGCTTTGTGATGCATAAACCACATGTGGTGAAGAAAATGGTGCTGGGGTAGGTATTGGGTGTAAAAGAAGAGCTGTGGAACTCATGCCCTAAATGGTTAGACCACATCTGAAGCTGGTAAAACTGGACTTTTCCATGGCCTTGGGATATGGCCTATAATTTTTAAATACCAAGTTAGAGCTCCGAGTATCAAACCGTTCAGTTGATACTTACATACAAATTGATCTTTTCAGCATAAAATAACTTTACAGAAAGACTACATTGGGATAACAAACTAAACAGTTTTGCTCTTACAATAAAAAAAAAACATTTAAAATGTGCATATTAGTATACTGCATTCAGTACACTATCTTTCAGACCTGTATATCTGGCCGGCAGCAGTGAAAGAGGTAAGTTTGACATGTAAGCTTATAGATCGACAGACACCTTCTTATATCTCCACATATATGTAAAAACTTAAGGGTGGTTTACAGATGGAGCGATCACTATCCTGTGTCCTTACCAAACGTCATCATAATGGGATAAGAGGTTCTTATATATCCATAAAACCCAGTTGCTGGCAATAAAAACCACACAATTCAGCAGTCTTTACTTGTACTGAGAGGTGTCCAGGACTGACTGGCAGACAGAGGGTGCTCAGGAAAAAACAGGTTCTCAGAGCTGTGAGGGGAAGCTCTCATGCCGCCTGCCTGTAGAGCCGTTGTCCCCTACTTTGATAAAACTGAATTCAGTAAAATATAAAAGGAAGTGATTCAATACCTCCTCCCGCCAAGAGTGGCGCTCTGAGTGAGCGGGTGGGAGAATCCAGTGGCAAATCGCAAGACCACCAGGTAGCCTTTCCCCAGGTAGCGCACTTTCTCCTCCTCCACACTCACATCCCTCAGGTGATTCAGTTCAGCCACAACTGCACAAAAAAGCAGAGAACTGATATTACACAAAGCACTACACTCAGCACAGAGAGGTAGACAGTGTGCAAGAAACGCCATTAGGCATTGGAGAATATGGTTTCTCATATATAGACTGGCCAATAAGAGAATGCAAGTAACAGTTAAAGAGTCTGCAATTCATGCAAATATCTGTGAACATCATATCACTGTGTGTTAGTTGTGTGCCACTATTCAGCAACAATCATGGGAAAGCAGAAGGATCCGAGTCACTTCACAGGGGGTGTGATAGTGGGCTCATCCCTCAACGCAGTGGCTGCACTATACCTGGAATGAATGTTTCCAAAAACGCAGCCCCAGAAAGAAAGAAAGAACTCCAGTCTTAAGCAGTCCGCAGACATGTGCAATGTACTGAGACAGGGAATACCATGTTACAGTGGCCCGAATCACAGAAACCTTGAACACTGGGCAAGACACACCTGTTTCTACTCGAACAATGTTTTTCAGCAGCAGGTCATTCATTTTTTGGACCTAAATCCTTATCGCACATATACAGGTTAAAAAATACAAAATGATCACTACTTTATATATATATATGCACCTGGACAGGTACCCCCATAAATATATCCACAGATGCTGACAGTCAATAAAGAATGTCCTTAGCAGGTTGCATCACAATTGGATTAGTGGTTCGCTAGAAAAAACATGTACAACTGTAAGTGCCACATATCTACCCCTGGGGAAAAAAAGGACTCTTTTTTTCCCCCAGGATTAAAAGGGCCCTCTTACCTTGCTCGTGTCCTTTCCTCCACATGGTCAGTATTTTGGTGTAGAGGTTAAATGATTTTAGAATGACTTGGCCTTTAGACTTATCAAAAATTGCTTCCTTTAAAAAAAAAAAAAGAGTTTAAGTGCAAGAATGAAAGAGATGCGTTTGTTTTTTAATGGACACAGTTCTAGATGAATAAAGCTATTCTGGAAGTAGATAGATAAAAGTGACTTTCTGAATTGGTGTTGAAAAACACTCATTTTAAAAATTCTCCAAACAATTTCAGAATAGTTGTGCTCTGGCTGTGCCCGGGTAACTTTTACTATTAAAAGGGGAACTGTGCTCAAAATAACAAGGCTCTCTAAATGCTCTGTATAAATAACAAATGCATCCTGCTGCCTCAATGTTGTTAAGTAAAACGTCTGGACAGAATTTCAATTTTTTGACAGCTTTCTTGATCAGTTGGAATTGCAGGCAGTCACCATATTGGATCCTTTCTGGCACCACTTACGTCATCGTTGACAGCCAACCACACCAGTGAACGCCGGCAGGGTGAATTATGTTTGGAATGCAAAGCGTTCGGGTGCAAAAATAACAAAAGAAACAGAAACTAAAGTATTTGTGTGCCGAAGCCTTTAAACCAACAAAGGGCAGCCATAACAAAACAATGGTTACATAATATAGGAACAGGGCATACACTCAACAGAATACTATGTATGACTATAGAGCGAGTCAATGACAGGACGGCACACAAAGCACAACGGAAGAGAGCTCCAATACATTCAAATGTTAATTTGTTTTAACAGTTTTTATACAATATACTGCTCAAGAAGAGACTGAAAATGTGTCAAAAGCTTTAGTTAACATATTTGCTATTGAAATGGTTATATATTCATTTGCATTACAGTTCCCCATTAAAGTGTTTTACAAAACGCACATTACATTTGAAATAATCCAAGAGAAAACACACGTGCTAATCGAGGTCTGTGAAACCAGCTCTTTATGTTTAAAAATATATTAATGACAAAACACCTTGTCATTGCCACAAATGGAGAGACAGTAAAATGGCAGCTCTTCAAATGCACTGAAAAGATTAAACTGTTAAACATTTCTTCTGGACAAAATTAGATTGAAATTATATGAAATCTGAGCCATCAGTATCATAATTACGACATTATACATCCCAGATCCTCATCCTCTCAATATCCAAGTTTCATCACAATCAGAAAAAAAAAAATTAATTCTCTTGACTACATAATCTTTTATGGGATATGCACCCCAGCTGTGGATTAAAACAGTAAACCAAGTACATTGTGTGTGCTTTTATATAAACCTAAACAATAATATATGGTGTTTTGTCTTTGCCACAGTACACTTCTGTTTGAGCAGATTTGTGTCACATGATCTTTGCTGTACGTATCTGTTGCAAAATTTATTGTACCCTGCTTACAGAGATGAAGGCTGATATGAAATGCAGTGTGGCACATTGTAAGGTGGCACGGAGCTTGTACAGTCTGCTGAGGTCCTGTGTTTGATGTAGGCAGTGTAGCAGTTTAACAGTTTGGACAATCAGCAGGGTGGAAGGAGTGCAAACCAGTGCTTTAATGTTATTAACATTATTACTGTCCTTTCATTACATGTATTTGTGATAATTCAGGATTTGAAAGTCTTTCAAACACTACTGAATACATTGCTGCATCCTGGTACCTTTGCTGTAGGTCACATGGTCTGATTGTAGCTACACCACTGGAGTGAGTTTGAACTACAACATATGATTACCAGAAAGCAGCAGCAACTTTTCATCTAGTGTGCAATAAGTAATTATATACATTTAAAAAAAAAAAAAAATAGTTTACCTTTAATTTAGGGATTTTTTTTTTTTTTTTTTTTTTTTTAGGGACCACTTGATATTTGGAACCTCTGTTCTAGCTCCTAATGCAGTAAAAGAAAAGAACTGGTTCTTTGAACAGACACCAAGCTTACCTCCCACTCCTCCAGGTTCTGTATAGCGACAAAGCAGCACCCAGCCACGTAGAAGAGTTTCCACATCCAGCTGTCTGCAACACAGAACCCACCCAAGAGAGCTGACTGGCATGTGTGCAGGCTCATTATACACATCAGAACACTGTAGAGGCTTCATGCAGCTCTACAGTCAAGGATAGAAGTCTTACCTGAGCTGTAATAGGCTGCTGACAGACCAACAGATGAGATTCCTGAAGTTACATAAAAATAAAAATAAAGTTTACTTCTTTCACACATGTAAAACCGTAGTCACAACATAACCCAAGCTTTATAATATCTACTAGCCTGGGAGCTATTTCCCCAAAAGAGTCTTAGTCTTCTGTCCAGTTCTTTTTATATACAATATAGGTGCAGATTTGCCCAATTTCTATAAAGCCCCATAACATAACCATTGTAAGAGCAGACACTGGGACACATACGGGATTATAACTCTGGTTTGCTTGACATATCGGTAACTTTACATGTTTGGGGTCATTTTCTAGGATGTAAAAAGCTTGTGAATTTTATGATATAACAATCACACTGACTGGCCGCTTTATTGGGACTGGTCTACCTGATTGGATTTAGCATCACTCTGAGTAAGAGATGCAAATCGGGTTGATCATGTGATGCACCATGTGATCCCATGAGAACTATAACGCTGTGGGAGCAGCAAAATTGCAGTCCACCGAAAATGGGGAAAGGATAAGATCTTACAGCATTCGACAGAGGAGTGAAGATGGGTACACAGTTGCCAAGGTAGCAAGGGCAGTCAGGTTGATCAGAATGGCATCAGAACAGCAAAACAAAGAGAGTTATTACCAACAATTAGGCCTACTGACCTGCCAATGTCAATATGGATTGACATATTGTTAAGGCTCTGATCAGGGCAACAGTGGACCAACCTAACATTAACTACAGGTCCTAATAAAGTGGCCAGGCAGCATACATTGTAATATAGATGGTTTCTGAAATGTGTTTGGCACATTTACAAAAGGGCTGTGCTAACTCTCCTCAATACTATCGCCAACTGCATCTCCATTTGAAACCTTCGTCTGCGTAACTAGATTACTGCCTACACAGGGGCACAGACTGCTGGTTTGTGGTGCTTGGGGGCTAGATGCTTACTGCTGATTAAAGCCACTCAGACACCTTATCTATTAAATAACTTTGTATCCCTGGTTTGATATTGGCCCCCACTTCATGAATATGTGAAAGAGTTTAAGTTATCCCACCACAAGTGAAGCTGTACTTGTGGTCGGCAGTTACTATGCAAGTTCCCGTTTAATGCTGGAGACACAATCACATGACTTACCGACCAACAGAGCCCAGGACCGGAAGCCAGGCCGCCTCTTGAGGTGGATGCGGGTGTGTGAGTGAGACTCTACTGTCATGTACCCCATGTCTGCAACATTGAAATAAACATTACAATGCTGTAAAGCAGGGACATGTATTCAGAATGGACTGCAATGCATTCCCTGGGGCGTTAAACACAAGCACCAATGTTTTAAAAATCCTTGTGTGTTTAATGTAGCAGTAGTTACAGTACGTATATGTGAAATGTTTACCAACATATTTAAAACACAAAAGTTGAGACCTTAGTGGAACATCTGAGTGTTATAAACCAAAAAACGACTTGCATTGCACATTGTGTGTGTATGTATGTGTGTGTGTGTATAAACAATAAGACCTTGATCTCGTTGTAAACTGGCCCAATTATTGCCGCCCCTTAAACCGCCAACTTTCATATTTCAAATTGTAAAATACAAGAAAATAAACATTAACTTAACATTAACAAAAACTATATCCCTAATGAAATAAAACAGGCCTACAGATAACAGGCAAGATGGGTTTCGGTGATTTTATTTAACTAATAAACCATTTCGATATTGTGTAGTTTTTACCTTACACTTATATTAATTGCAAGTTTAACAATATGAAAAGGTTTTATGGTCATTTTCTAAACAGCAAACTAAAACACTCAATGCGGTTTTAAATGTCGTGTTTAGTAATTGTTCATTTCTAAAGTAATTTAGTATCTAGACAAGAAATAAAACCTTTTTACTACTTGATGTATTATATTTTGAAGAGAAGTAACAGCATGAAGATATAAGACTATTCAACGACCAGTGTCTGCGGATTATATAGAATAAAGGCCTAGGGGTTACATTTGGAAGCGGACCAACCTCGGAAGGAAGTCTGTACGTTAGTCACAACGCTTTAAAATTTTCACAGCAAGCATTAGGTACTTTTTTCTAACAAAAACGTTATGGTAACCGTCGTCAATACAGTCTCCTCAAAAAAAAAAAAAGTGTTTGAAGAGAACTTCACGGTTACTTTGGAAGGCCGTACCGAACCATTTAATATTAATCTAATCGTACACAACAGTAGATAAGGTATCGATTCTTCGTCTTGTTACGGTCCATTCAATTCCAACCTTAAAATTGATTATATTCTTTCGGGTAATTCATACTCGTACTGTTCCGCCGATTTGCACCTTTCCACCCAAGCCTTTTTCAAGTGCATACACCGTAATGTGAAAGCAATTAATCATTACCAACTAAAGTTAATTTATATACAACAACAAACATGCATTCAATAAAATGGTCGTACCTGTTGTTGCTTTGTGAATATATTTAATACTAGCAGTGAATCCCCTTGAACTCGAGTATCGCAATACGGAACAGCAGTCTCACCATTCAATGGGGAAGTAACGTAAGGGTTGTGCAGTTCCTGTTTAATCCCCATCACGAACTCGCTTCTAGTTACCGTAATTTTCTTAATAGGTGCACTTACTAGTTTTGGACGCTGGTACTTTTCAGAGCTGTACTTATTTAGCTTTAGTACCTGTCTTTAAGACAAGACGAGTGTACAGTAAATGCATGCCTTTTCCATTTGATATAATACTAATTTATGATCAACTATGTAGTATTGGGGGATAGATTAGCCCGCCTGTCCACACGTAATCTGCGCTTGTTTCCGTATTATTTGGTACTCCTTCACACCGGTCACTGCATTCACGATGAAAAAAAAAACAGTGTTTGTAAAATTTTAGCGTTTAACAACTATTGCAGTTAAAGCTGCAGTGTCTGTTCTTCAGAAGTTTTTCGTTTTGTGCACAAACCAGATCTTGATGACTGCCCAGTGTATATAGGCTAGGTACTGGCTACAGTAATGCAAATCTGTTGCGCGTATGAAATTAAATAACTGTAACGATATATCGTGATTGTCTTATTTAATTGATGATTGTAATAGGCCACACATGCAATTAATTTAAAATAGTAAGAGAAAATGAAGACATAGCCACAAATAGTAAAACGCTTGAGACTTTAGAAATTGTTATACCTAAAAAGCACAGAGTGGTCTAACATTTTCACACACGAGTGCCTATTGTTTCTATATCACTGATTACTGACTGAACATTGACATTCTCACACCCTTTCATGCAGGTAGGTATATAAAGGATATAAATGCGAATCTTGTGATTGCCACACTACTGTAAGTACCTTCTGTTTTTAATGACTGTCTCAATCTTAACATTCTAGGGGATGCAACCCTTTTGGCCACAGCTGTATGTCTATCAATCTTTAATTTAGCATTCTGTGTACTAGCAAGAAAGAAATATTATCTTGTTGGCAGCCCTGTTTGTTTTCATTTCCCCAAATTTAGTTTAGCAGCTGTAGATACCCGTAGTTTCATCACCGCCTTAAAACCTTCTCGACACTATATTGCGGTCACCAAAGCACCATCGCCAGCTATAGCAGCACAAGTGACAACTTCATTCTCTGTTATAACTTAGAACTGTGTTTTTTTTCCATATATGGGGTTTGTAATACTGATGACATTAAACTAATAATATATATACACTGAGTGTACAAAACATTAGGAACACCTTCATAATATTGAGTTGCACCCCTTTTTGCCCTCAGAACAGCTTCAATTCATCGGGGCATGGACTCTACAAGGTGTTGAAAGCATTCCACAGGGATGCTGGGCCATGTTGTGTCAAGTTGGCTGGCAGTGGATCTCTACTCCGAGTAGCATCTCTTCCCACAGATGCTCAATTGGATTGAGATCTGGTGACTGGGCAGGCCACTGCAGTAAGCTGAATTTACTGTCATGTTATTGGAACCATTCCTGGACAATCCTAGCCTTGTGGCATGGGGCATTATCCTGCTGAAACAAATCCATTAGCAAATGGATACACTGCTGCCATGAAGGGATGCACCTGATTGGCAATGATGTTCAGATATCCTGTGGCATTCAAACGTTGCTCCACTTTTATCAAGGGGCCCAATGTGTGCCATGAAAACACATCCCACACCATCACACCACCACCACCAGCCTGCAATGTTGACACGTGGCATGATGGATGCATGTACTCAAGTGGTTTTCTCCATACCCTAGTCCTCCCATCAGCGTGAAACAGCAGGAACCAGGATTCATCAGACCAGGCAATGTTTTTCCAATCCTCCAGTGTCCAGTGTTTTCGTTCCTTAGCTCACTGCAACCGCAGTTTCTTGTGTTTTGCTGAAAGAAGTGGAACTCTGTTAGGTCGTTACTGCCATACCCCATTCGTGTCAAGGTACGACGAGTTGTGCGTTCTTTTATGGCACCAATGTTGTACTGGACTGTCAGTTGACTAACAGTAGCACGTCTTTTGCTCTATACAATTCGTGTCAGCCTCCTTTGGCCTCTATGGTCAATGAACTGTTTTCAACCACTGGCCTGCCATTGGCTGGATGTCCTTTGAGTGGTGGACCATCCATGATTCACACGGGAAACTGCTTGGGCGTGAAAAACCCAGCAGTGTTGCAGTTCTTGACACACTCAAACTGGCACCCTGGCACCTACTACCATACCCCGCTCAAAGCCACTTAAATCTTTTGTCTTGCCCATTTACCCACTGAATGGCACACATACACAATCCATGTCTCAATTGTGTCAAGGCTTAAAAATCCTTCTTTAACCTGTCTCCCCTTCATCTACACTGATTGAAGTGTTACATTGATAAGGGATCTCATCAATAAGGGATCACAGCTTTCACCTGGATTCACCTCATCAATCTATTTTATGGAAAGAGCAGGTGTTTCTAATGTTTTGTACACTCAGTGTGTGTGTGTGTGTGTGTGTGTGTAGATATATATATTGTGACAGGACTGGAAGGAGTCCCTGTCGTAATTTGCCCTCCCGACCACCGGCAGCGCTGTGTAGGGTTGGCCGTGATTGGATCAGGAGGCTGAACTCTGACCATGCAGGAAGTTCCGGGTCAGGCAGCCATCTTGGCCCAAGGTAGAACCATGCGGCCGTCGGGTCCCATCATTGCAATCAGCTGTGCTGTTCTCGTTGATTGGCTGATGTGGGGCAGCGTGCTGATTGCAGGGGTGGGACTTGGCAGTATTTAAGCAGTATAGTTTTGCCATTCGCGCTCTCTGGGCTGAACTGAAAACACATGCTGTGCTTGCTTTGTTGCTTTCATTCACTGCTGTTATTCACAGAAGCTTGAAAATCTTGGACACTGTTGGATTACTGGAGTGAGGAACCGAGGACTGGCCATTAATCTGTGAAAGGGAGCTAAGAAGCGGTGAGAGGAAACCCACCGCAGTACCACAACGAAACCCAGTGCTTCCTTTGTTGTTATTTATTTTGTAACCGTGACATTTTTGTTTACTCTTTTTATTTCAAACCTGAGTTTACCATTGCTGGTATTCCAGGTGGTTTTCTTGTTTATTTTTTGCAATACTGGACTGTTCTATTTTTATTGTTTTTGTAAAATAAAACCCTGCCCTGATACCATTGATGATACAGGGCTCTAAGGACTAATCTCCATTTCCGGCTCCTGTGTGCTGTCATTTCTGGTCCTTCCCAAAAGCTCCACCCACTACCCTCCCACAGGTGGTGTCAGAAGTGGGATGAGCATGGACCGGCACACCCTGCAAGCCATTCTGGAGGATCAGGAGAGACACCGTGATGGTATAGAGCGTCGTCGGGAAGAACGGGATGCTCAGAGGGATGCTGAGCGTACAGCCCACATGACTGCGATGGCTGACAAGATGGCGGCCATGTGTCTGGCCATTCAGAACCTGGTAGTGGCCCAAGCCCAAGCTCAGGTCCCGGTCGCAGCAGCTGGACCAGTGCTGCCAATGCCCAAAATCCGTCTGCAAAAGATGACCCCAGAAGATGACCCGGAGGCCTTCCTGACCACATTTGAGCGGATGGCTACAGTGTCAGGGTGGCCAGCCGGATGTTGGGCAGCCCAACTAGCCCCCTGTCTAACTGGTGAAGCGCAGGCAGCATACCAGGCTCTGAGCAACGTGGCGGCGGAAGATTACTCCCAGGTGAAGACAGCTATGCTCCGGCGCCTTAATATCACCCCGGAGACGCATTGCCGGCGTTTCCGGAGTTACAAGCGGCTGGAGGGAACCCGGCCTCGCATCATGGCCCAGCAACTCTGGGACCATCTGACCCGCTGGCTGCGTCCCACTGAACGGACCACTCAACAAATCATGGAGTCTGTGGCGGTCGACCAGTTCCTGGAGGTGTTGGAACCAGAGACTCGAGCCTGGGTCGCTCGCCACAGTCCCGAGACGATGGACACAGCCGTCGAGCTGGCGGAGGCCTTCGAGGACGCACTACTTCGGGTGGACCCCAGTCCAGCTCCAGTGAGGCATCGGCCTTCGCCAGCGCACCCAAAGACTGCAACGAGGCCTTCAGTTTTCCCCGTCCCTTTGAGCGCCTCTCCTCCAAAGTGGAGACAGAGGTTAGCTCCCAGCTGGGCTAGAGAGAATCCTTGGACCCCCCCTAGTGGACCAAGGGACAAACAGCTGTCTCCCACAGCGCCGCCTTCCCCTACCTGCTTCCGGTGCCACGAGGTGGGGCACATCGCGAGATTCTGTCCCATCGCGATGGAGTGTGACGTGGCCTTGCGATGTCCGGCTGCAGAGGGTGGTGAGTACAGGGGAAGGGGTCGGGAGGGGCCTTGCATTATTAATGTAGATGTTGGTAATATGAGTACCCACGCATTAGTGGACTCAGGGTGTAGTCACACTATAATTCGGTCTGCTCTCTTGGAGGGTACGCCTTGGCGGCCACAGGGGTCTGTGACCATCTCGTGTATTCATGGAGAAACCAAGGCATATCCTACCACTAAAGTTAGAATGACTGTGGAAAGTCGGACATGCCATGTAGTCGTGGCCGTCGCTAAAAAGGTGCCATACCCAGTGATTTTGGGTCGAGATTGGCCTTACTATTCAGAAGTTAAGGTCAATGCGGCTCGGCCACCCTTTGTAGAAGGGGTGGTCACAACGGGGGATCCAATTGGCCGGATCTTTCCCTTGCAGGCCGACATATTTACTTCCAGGTTCCGGCCCCGTAAAACTAAAAGAGAGCGGAGGGCTGAGAAACTTGAGGGGGCATTAATGAGACAAGGCTGGGGATTGGTGGGGGAATCTGCTTTGCCTGTCAAACAAACACAGAAGGGTGTGGGTGTCCAGTGTGACCAGCGGGAGCGGGTTACTGAGATCCCTAGAGCAGAAGCTACTGAGGCCCCGCTCGGCATACCGCAATTCTGGGACCGGAGTGTGGACCTGGAGTGGGAGCAAAGTAACGACCCCACTCTGGTGCACATCCGGGGGCAGTTTCGGTCTGTCGAGGGGAAGGAAGTTGAAGGCTGCGAGCCGCTCACATTTCCTCACTTCATCGTGATGGGGCATTTGCTGTATAGGGTATCCCAAGCCCCGGGCACAGGACAGCCTTGTAACCCAGTTATTGGTTCCGGGGTCTTTCCGCCGGGAGGTCATGAGGTTGGCACATGATATTCCCTTTTCTGGCCACCTGGGGCGGGAAAAGACCTTGGAACGAATACTGGCCCGGTTTTATTGGATGGGACTCCACATGGATGTGAGGAAATATGTAGCGGAGTGTCCCGATTGTCAGAGAGTAGCGCCAGGACGGGTTCGCCCGGCCCCGCTGGTCCCACTGCCCCTGGTTTGTACTCCCTTCGATCGCATAGCAATGGACATAGTGGGCCCAGTGCAGCCCGCCGACTCTGGATATATGCACATTTTAGTAATGGTGGATTATGCCACTCGATATCCAGAGGCGGTGCCACTGCGCTCCACTAGTGCTGTCGCCATTGCTAAAGAACTAGTTAAGATTATTGCTAGAGTAGGGGTGCCCAAAGAGATTCTGACAGATCAAGGAACTAACTTCATGTCCGATACCCTCAAAGAAGTTTACAAAATTTTGAAAATCCATCCCATCAGGACCTCTGCGTACCATCCGCAGACAGATGGCCTGGTGGAAAGGTTTAATCAGACCCTGAAGCAGATGCTGAGGCGATTTGTGAACCAGGAACAAAAACATTGGGCAAAACTCCTTCCCTTCCTGATGTTCGCAGTGAGAGAGGTGCCACAGAGCTCAACTGGGTTCTCCCCGTTTGAGCTGCTGTATGGGAGACAACCCCGAGGCATTCTCGATCTCGTGCGAGAAGGGTGGGAGGACCAAACCTCTACGTCTAAAAATGTAGTCAAATATGTACTACTGCTACAAGATCGCTTGGAATTAGTCGGTCATTTGGCTCAAGAGAACCTGCGCAATGCTCAGCATCAGCAGCAGCAGCAGTACAATCAAAAAGCACGAATTCGGACTTTTCGAACTGGGGATAAGGTACTGCTGCTTCTTCCCACAGCTGAGTCTAAGTTGTTTGCCAAGTGGCAAGGGCCTTATGAGGTGGTTCGAGCTATAGGGAGAGTCAATTATGAAATCAGGCAGCCGGACCATCGAAAACCACTTCAAATTTATCATGTAAATTTGTTAAAACCTTGGAGAGACAGAGAGGCCCTGTTTATTGCTAATGATATCCCCGAGGAGGATTTTGGTCCTGAGGTGGGGCCACTTGGTCAAACAACTAAGATTTCAATGGGGAAACAGTTACTTCCCTGTCAGAAACAGGAGCTGGGCCAACTAATTGAGGAATTCAGTGATGTTTTTTCTGAGTTGCCCGGTAGAACTGACATTATTGAACATGCCATTATTACTCCGCCAGGTGTTCGAGTGCGTCAGAGGCCTTACCGGATCCCGGAAAGTCGGCGGGGTGTAATGCGCCGGGAAGTGGCCAGTATGCTCGAGCTGGGAGTAGTGCAACCTTCCCAGAGCGAGTGGTGTAGTCCTGTGGTAATGGTACCTAAGAAGGATGGCTCCACTCGTTTCTGTGTGGACTTTAGAAAGGTGAACTCTATCTCCAAGTTCGATGCGTACCCCATGCCCCGAGTGGATGAGCTCCTTGACAGACTGGGTAAGGCGAGGTTCTTGTCCACTCTGGACCTGACGAAGGGATATTGGCAGATCCCATTAACACCCAGCTCCAAGGAGAAAACCGCATTTGCTACCCCGGATGGCTTGTTTCATTTCAAGACCATGCCCTTTGGGTTGCATGGGGCCCCGGCTACCTTCCAGAGACTGATGGACAAGGTGTTATGTCCCCATCATCAGTATGCGGCAGCGTATATTGATGACGTGGTTATTTTTAGCTCTACCTGGAAGGAGCACCTTGATAGATTGGCGGCTGTCCTGCAGTCTCTGAGGGAGGCGGGGCTAACAGTCAACCTAGGTAAATGCGCGTTTGGCAAACAAGAGACCCAATATCTTGGATTTAGCATGGGTAATGGTCGGGTAAAACCAGTGGCTTCCAAGGTCCAGGCCTTGGTGGACACTCCGGTTCCACGAACCAAGGCTCAAGTGAGGTCACTTTTGGGGCTGGCAGGCTATTATCGCCGTTTTATCCCCGAGTTTTCCACCATTGTTAGCCCCTTGATTGACCTAACTAAGAAGAGCGCCCCAAACACTGTAAAATGGTCAGATGAGTGTCAGGAAGCATTTGACATGATAAAGCGAATACTTTGCCAAGCCCCTGCACTAGTGTCACCAGATTTCGACAGGGAATTCATCCTCCAGACAGATGCCTCGGATGTCGGTCTGGGGGCAGTCTTGTCCCAGGAGATCGATGGGGTAGAGCACCCCGTGCTATACATTAGCAGGAAAATGGCTCAGAGGGAGCACAACTACTCAGTTATTGAGAAGGAGTGCCTGGCCATTAAATGGGCCATGAACTCTCTTCGATATTATCTCCTGGGGCGGTCCTTCACTTGTCACAGATCACGCTCCTCTTAAGTGGCTAAACATGATGAGGGACACTTCCTTTTTTTCAAGGGAGGGTGGTGATTTAGGGGAGTTAGGGTTGGCCGAGTGTGCCTATGGCTCCACTCTGAGGGGGGGGATGTGTCACAGGACTGGAAGGAGTCCCTGTCGTAATTTGCCCTCCCGACCACCGGCAGCGCTGTGTAGGGTTGACCGTGATTGGAGCAGGAGGCTGAACTCTGACCATGCAGGAAGTTCCGGGTCAGGCAGCCATCTTGGCCCAAGGTAGAACCATGCGGCCGTCGGGTCCCATCATTGCAATCAGCTGTGCTGTTCTCGTTGATTGGCTGACGTGGGGCAGCGTGCTGATTGCAGGGGTGGGACTTGGCAGTATTTAAGCAGTATGGTTTTGCCATTCGCGCTCTCTGGGCTGAACTGAAAACACATGCTGTGCTTGCTTTGTTGCTTTCATTCACTGCTGTTATTTACAGAAGCTTGAAAATCTTGGACACTGTTGGATTACTGGAGTGAGGAACCGAGGACTGGCCATTAATCTGTGAAAGGGAGCTAAGAAGCGGTGAGAGGAAACCCACCGCAGTACCACAACGAAACCCAGTGCTTCCTTTGTTGTTATTTATTTTGTAACCGTGACATTTTTGTTTACTCTTTTTATTTCAAACCTGAGTTTACCGTTGCTGGTATTCCAGGTGGTTTTCTTGTTTATTTTTTGCAATACTGGACTGTTCTATTTTTATTGTTTTTGTAAAATAAAACCCTGCCCTGATACCATTGATGATACAGGGCTCTAAGGACTAATCTCCATTTCCGGCTCCTGTGTGCTGTCATTTCTGGTCCTTCCCAAAAGCTCCACCCACTACCCTCTCACAATATATATATATATATATATATATATATATATATATATATATATATATATAATAGTAATGTCTAAAAGGAGATTACTCCCTCTGCACAGTATATTAGTGGTATACTGTAGTAGCTTGCGAGCAACTGCAGTGAAAAAATAACGTGACTGTTTCTTTAAATGTGAAGCGACGTGCCCAGAGTGAGCTGGTCAATGTCTTTTCGTTCGTGATGATTTCTACTCCCTGTAGGGAACAGAGCAAGGTGCAAAACCGGATTTATATAACAATACCGAAACACAAGACCGCAATAAAAGAAAAACTGAAAAGCAACATTGAAGAAGGTCGTGCGGCAACCCCGCCGCGGTATACAGTGTTTGGATCCAAGGAGGTTTAACCGGAAATATGTTGTGTATACACATGTTATATACACACTCACACGTCGGTCTCAGAATTATAAGATTAAGGCTGATGACACACGGATTGTAGAAAATGTCTTCGCTATAATCAATCGGTAAGTAAATCCATTTTCAGTTGTTGCGTTTTAGTGGATTATGCCAGTTTCGACAAGTCCACTTTTACTCTAATGCGTTTTTAAGTGTCGGTTTTTGTTTTTTTGTGGCTATAATAATGATTGTATGCATGTTTTCTTTTACAAGTATATAATTTTATCAATATATATATATTATCTCGCAAATAGGGTTATTACGCATTTGACCACCAGCGCATTTATATACTTGTTATGTTTAATTGTTTTAAACATGGGTTTAGTGTTTAGTATTTAACGCATGTTCTGAATAGTCTTTTTAAAGAAGTGAAGTATGGTGTTGGAAATGTGGAATCTTGTTTTTTTTCCCCTCAAAAAATATAAAGCTGTTTTTTTTTTTTTGTTTTGTTTTGTTTTTTTTAAACGGCGATCCTATTAAAGTAAAACCTATTCTAGTGGGTTTTGCAGTTTTATGTATAAGTACAACTAGTCTTTTAGTGGGAGAATAGAACATTGAACTATTTAATAGGGGGTATATGTAATGTTTTTGTTTCTTTTTTTTAAGCCATACAGTAATTGTAGTATTTATTTATTTATTTATTTTAAGGGGTATTATCTGTCATTAGGCTACAGTAGAAAAGTGTTTATTAGAATTTGTTTGCCCTTTATTTGGTAATGAAGGCAAAGGAAGGGCTCAGAGGTGAAACGCCTACACAACATCGATTGGCTTGATCTGGCTGTAGTAGACAGGATAATTGGGCGGAGGGGGTGTCAATCACATGTCTGGTTTTGCATTAGGTGTGCATACTTCTACAGTATGAAAGCACGCCGTGTAGTATACAACTAGGCGGATCTCTAGGACTTTCTGTTGTGTGAGTGAGTCGGCGAATTTATCGCCTAAAACAGGACTCTTGTTTTGTATCTCTTACTAGCTGTAACAGTGAGAGAGAGAGAGTGAGGAGAATTCCCCAGATAAGTTGGCTGGGAGAAAGAAGATAAGCGACCCGAAATGAAGTGTGAAAATTGCACCAAAACGGTAATTGTACCTTTTCTTTTTTGTTTTGTTTCCCTGCTGAAAGCTACACAGTTGTGCAATATTCACCGAGTAGCCTCCTCATGCTTGTCAAAACTTTTGAAAGGTAAACAAAGGGAAAGTATACTTGTAAGGAATTTTGATTATGGCAAATAAACAAGTGAAATGGATGAGGTTTTTAAAGGAAACAACATTGGGGTTTACATTGCTGTAATGTGCCAAGGCATACGAGTTTAAGAAGGAAATAGTATGTTGTTATATATATATATATATATTACCTGTGTTTATGTATAAACAAAATAACGCCTGGCAAGCAAACATAAACAAAACAAGTTGACATAAAACCAGCATGTATAAACACGTTAGTTTATTGATGTTTTATAAATTTGTTATATAGTATATGTAATACAAATGTCTGTAATTGCCTAATGTAAACGCATCTTCAAATACGTGATTTTAATGATTTATCCACCTTACAATTGTTCCTCCCAAGTTTGGTCAATGCACTGTGCACCCATCTTTTTCAATGATGACGCACTGCATTTTCAAGAAGCAATACATTCCGTTACCAACAGTAATGCATCTCCATAAGAAATAACATGCACTTCGATTAGTCTTGAGCCAAATGCCCCATGAAACTATACCGAGCATTAAAAGAAACTCATCACTGTTGTAGTACATTTATGAAAAAGTAAGGTACATAAATGATGGACATTGATGAAATGTTTTTGGTTTCATTTTAATCACTCGACTTCATCCTTGACCATGACATCATGTTATCCTTGAGTGACTGTGACTGAAGCATATGCAATTGATCAATTAATTAGTGACACAGTTGATTGGACACTGGATATGGAGTGATTTCAGCTGTTGAATTGCAAGCTTAAATAAAAACAGTAAAGAAAATCACAGAAAAAAAACATATGCCAAGTCTGTCAAGAGCTGTGCCTTTGTGCAATCGGCATGCTGGAGGCTGGACTAAGGCAGCTTGCTGTGACTCGCAGTCTTGGGTGCTCACAGCCAGCAATTTCAAACCTGGCCAGACTGTGTAACCGTATACACTCTGTCAATGAGAGGCCACAAACTGGGAGACCAAGTCACAACACCTACCCAGCATCGACAGATCATTTTGTAGCATCTTCGTGATGTCAAAAGCATAAAAGCAAAGCATAGGTTGTCATATTAGTATATTAGTATTTCTACTGTTAATCAAAATTTGTACACAAAACATTTCAATTAACTTGACTAATCATTCCTATCAAATTTCAAACATTGCTGGAAGGTCCCTCAGCTGGATGATTTTGTAAGGGCTGCTGTAGAAAGTGTACAAGCTTCCGGAGTGTTTCGTCCAGGACAGATCGAAGCTGTCTGAGTGTTTCGCCCAGGACAAATCGTCAGCCTAGCAAAGACTTAAAAAATGGCTTTCTGTTTTTTTTGGTTGTTTTTCATAGGAATGCAGTAAGAAGCAGAAGAATGATGAGAACCAAAGCTCCACCCGGGAATCGGTCGACACGACGGAGGAGAATGGGGAGGTAATGCCAAGGCTTCTGGAGATTCACGCTGCTTTAAATAAAAAAAGGCCCAATTATAAGTAGGGTTTGGTGAAAATGTGGTTTCCCTTTGTTTAGACCAGTGAGTTTCACAAGCTGGCGGGTAAGCGCGTGTACCTGAGTGATTGCCTGGCCTGTGAGAGGTGTGTCTCGGAGGAGGAAAGTCGGAGAATTTCTCAACAAAACCAGAAGGAGCTGTTCAGAATCGTTAACCTCAACAAGGTACCTGTGCATTTTGGTACACAGCTGTACTCTGGAAATACAGTATAGATTATAGGGTATGAGAAATAGTTTGCATGACAATATTGCTCTGGACATACAGCTTGTCTTGAAGCACCCTATCTGACATTTAGTTTACACAATCACATTGTGTATTTTATTTTTCAAGTAACCGTTTTTATGGTCTGTTTTCAAAATGATGCCAAACAGCACAGTAACCACCAGTAGCTAACAAAATAAGTGCAATGTGCAATTTTGAAAGAAACACATGTTTTAGAAAGCATGTATTTTCATTTCAAGAGACATGTGGTATGACACTGTACAAGGTTAAAGAAAGCTTGCTGTTTGCTTGCCTTTCCTTCATCTGTTACTGCTTTTCTTGTTTATTTTGCCCCATCAGTGTCTACTAGCTCATATTACTGGCTGAAAGGATGTCACTCAATGGGGGAAGGAGCTGGTTGGTTATTCACAAGAAACAAGCTGGTGATGGGCATGTTGTGGTTTTTACTTGTATTGGAACGGCTAGTTCAGCCTGCTACCAGGTCGCTCTCTGGTCCTGTCACTACTCTCCCACCAGACCTTTGACCCCTGCTTAATAAACACCCGTTTTAACACATACCGGTACACAACGTGTGTTTAACCTAACACCACAGGGGTGGGTACAATTTCACCCTCCAGGTGAACTGATCCAGAAAGTGGAAGACAACCTCAGAGCTTGGCTTGCAGTCAGAGATTTCTTTAACCTACTGAACTAGAGTTCACGTCTTAAAATTAAATTTTGTTTTGCTGAAAATGTTTTTTCTTTCAAAAATACACATTTCAGACCTATACAATGGATGGTTGTTCAGGGCAGAGAAAATGTAAAAGCCAATCTGGGAATTTAAAATGTATTTCTTTCTGTCTCTTAGAAATGCGATACCTCAAAACACAAAGTGCTGGTCGCCTCCCTTTGCCCACAGTCACTGCCTTACTTTGCTGTGAAGTTAAAACTCAGCATTCCTGAGGCCACCAAGAAACTCTGCAGCTTCCTGAAAAGCCTGGGTGAGTTAAATCTAGAGTGATACATTCTAGGGTTAGATTTGAAGGGATTGTATCTGCTAGCCTCATGGACAAGTGCAAGGCAGGTCACTGGTTGTCTGCAAAGAAAACGGATTGTCCACAAAATAAAATATCTGTACATCACATTATACTTATAAACAGGATTAATAGCATGCAAATGTATGGTATTATGCTACAGTATATATAGAGCATAAAGTTTGTTTGTGAATTTCCATCCGCATTTGTAATGGCTTATTATGGGTTAGTCCTCTATCGGTCTAACTTGTTCAGGTCAGCCAAACCAATTTTCAGGATTAGCGTAGTACAGAGCTGCAGGATTTGCTAGACCGCATTTTAGTCCTCTTGATACGGGCATAAGTCACTGGTACGCTGCAGTCGACCCCAGAGGTATGTTGTTGTGTACATTGCAGATGTTTGCTGATTCCCAGCATCTCTCTGATATTTAGCTACTGTACCACTGCATAGATGCCAGCACACCGCTTTCTTACAGAATATTTATAACTTCCATTTTACAAGACATGCTTTTTTTTTTTTTTTTTTAAATCTATTTATGAAGCACTTGTCCTACGGACTGCTGAGTACATCGGAAACACTTGTCCGCTTGCCTGGAAAATGCAGACGGACAAGCCTTAAAACCAAACCCTGTATTATAAAATATTAATCATTGTTGCTTTACGATCTTTTTTTTTTCTTGGAATTTTCAAGTCTTTTTAACCTCTGGTTGTTGATTCTGATACTTGTTATGCATGCAGTTGACAGGCTTTTAGCACTACCAAAAACAATGACCCTCCCCTCCTGTGTTCAGGGTCTTCTGCCCCCTAACTGTGCCCGTCTCCCCCTCCAGGGTTCCATCATGTGTTTGATGCCACCCTGGCAGCTGACTTCAGCGTCCTGGAGAGCCAGAAAGAGTTTGTGGAACGTTACCGACGTAGGAATCAAGACCTGCAGGCTCTGCCAATGTTCACCTCTGCCTGTCCTGGTAACCACACTGTTTCCTCCCTTTTAAAAATCACACTGTGTGATCACTTGTATTATAGAGATAGGAGCTCTGTATAGAGATAACACCACAATGCAGTGCAACCCTCGCACTGGGTCAGAGACACTAACCCTCCGAGCAAAAATAAGTAAGGGAGGAAAACTGGCTGGGGGTAGACCTTGTACTTCAGCTAACCCTTACAGGCCAGACTCCCCAGGCCTGACCTCCAGGGTTCAGTAGCTTGTAACATCTGTTTAAGTTGGTGGGTTAAAAAAAATGAATTGGCTTGACTGTGCTGTAGCTCGGCCCAATCAACTTGGAGAAATGTCTCGATCAGAAAGCTGGCCCCTTCAATTATATCAACATGCAAGCTGTGTTGTATATTTAAAATACACTTCTAGCCTCTAGTACATGCAGAGTTTGGTAGTGGATTCTGTATGCTGGTTTCCTGACAGGTTGGATTCGCTATGCAGAGCGAGTGCTAGGCAGCCAGGTGACCCCTCACATTTGCACAGCCAAGTCCCCTCAGCAGATCATGGGATCCCTGGTCAAGGACTACTTTGGCAAACAGCAGGTAGAGACTGTCTATCAAGTTATAATGCTTCTACAGATTCAAATGGATTATTGTTACTGAGTGTCACAATTTAGCTTTACTGCTGTGTTTCAGGGGCTGGCCCCAGACAAGCTGTACCATGTGGTGGTGGCTCCCTGCTTTGATAAGAAGCTGGAGGCCCTGCGAGAGGAGTTCTACAACAGTCTGCAGGACACTCAGGATGTGGACTGTGTTCTCACCTCGGGTGAGCGAGCATCAGCCAGCCCTTCCACAATACACGTGCCAGGACTCGAACTACCATCTTTCAAACTGCAGCTTGCTGCAAATGGTTGCGTTTTTGCAGTGATGAGTGCATTTGCACCATTATGTTACTAAATGTTACTAAATCTTTTCTTTTTGTACTTCAGTTTTGGCCGCCCCAGTTCAGGTAGAATCAGCTTTTCATACAGTGCAAAAGCTGGGTTCTGCAAGTTTGTCTATCAGGGTGATGGTGAAAGTCCAATGTGCTCTTTCTGTTCTACTCTGTTACCTAACTCTGTTGTTTCTATGACTGGCTGCTGTGTTTCAGGGGAAATCATTCACTTGATGGAACAGAGCAATGTGTCTGTGGAGGGCTTGGAGTCCACTCCTTTAGATCACATGTAAGTTGAGCTACTTTGCAGGAGAGCTACGAGGCTTTATTCTGTACATTTATTATATGAATACAGCATAGTTCTGTTTAACAGTTAGAGGATGTTGTGAAAAGCACGAGACCACAGACTGCTTGCATTAACTTTGAAACCAGAATGCAGGAATAAGATAATCAGATCTGCCAACCTTAAACACTAACTTTAGAGCTTAATCTCATTAAATGTATGAGTTATGTTGGCTAAATGCTAGTCAAACAAGTACAATAGGTTTTAATGAGAATGTATCTTCACAGGTAAAGTGGTATCAAATATCCAATTATCCACGTAGAACAACTGGGTGGGATATTTTTTTTTTTTTAAGTGTATTTAAGCACCCAGTTTATTTTTCAGACCGATTTGCTTGTTAAAGTTGTTTGCAAGTACCCCCTTTTATTCAGATGCCATTCAATTTGCCGAGTTGCTGTGGTACAACTTACATGGCTGTGCAATGTACTATATACAGGTATACACAATGTTGTTAATATCTCAAATTGATTGAAGTTTCTTGAAATTTGCCATAAGAATTGAGTACGGTATATGTTTGATTTTTAGTCAAATTATTTATATGTTATACTCAGTCAGGATTCGATGAGTCGCAACAAATAATCATTGAGCATTTCCAAATGATCAGAGAATGAAATTAAAGGTTTGTTTTTGAGCAAAGAACGAAACAGAAAAGAGACAGCTTCTTCGATCTTTGAATAAAGCAGTGTAATCAAATTGCGAAATGTGCTTTTGATCAAATGAATGGTTCCCGAACAGACTGTGAAGATGCTGCTCAATCTGCGAATAGCAATTCATTGCAGGGTGTTTAAAAATGGTGAAATGCAAACATAGTTCAATACATTTGTTATTAAACATACAATCAGTAAATTAAATTATTTATATATTTATTATTTATGTAGGAAGTTAACCCATTGAGACCGTGGCCTCATTTGCAAGGGGGTCGTGTTGAGCACTTTAGGAGGATAGTGACCCCAAACATTAAACTTCAAGCAAGTTTGAAATAATGTTTGTAATGTTCTTGCCACCTTTAGAAAATACAGTTTCAGAGGAAAAAACTAACAATAAAAATTGGTAGTTTTATTCATATTATAAGACTACTATATACACAGTATTTAAACTGCAAGGTCAAATGTCAATCTATGTTTGTCTAATCACTGTTTTCTTAAGTGAAAGAAAAGTATGCTTCTTAAACATTTTAATATTCTCAAATCATACCAAGGGGTGAATTACCACTTTTAGAAAAAAACTGTTTTGCAGACCCCAGCCAGCACCGTGGAATAAAGACAGAGACTGCTTTTTGACAACCAAGAAAACCTTAATGTTTTTATTTTAGTCTATGACAACTTTGGTAAATGACCATTTTCAACGTCAGGCCAGTAGCAGGAACAAAAACTAACACAGACCCTGTGGCACCATTTATTTTCAAACTGAGATAAAATAAGATTGAAACAAACACATTGCTCACAGAGCAAACATAAAAGTTTAAACACAAACAAATTACGAACACAAAAACTAAACACACAGGTCAGGCTGGGCAGATCGCTTTCACTGATTTTATATATATACACACACAGTACCAGTCAAAAGTTTGAGTACACTTGCTTGAAACCAGGTTTTTCATGATTATCTGTGCTTTTAACTTATAAACTTGTCTATAAACCCTTAATATTTCATTATATGATACATGTACTTGTATAAGCTAATAATCATAAGTGAATTGCATTAAAAAATTTGACTTTTAAATGAAAATGTAAATCTTGTCAATTTCAATGAAATGGTCACCCAAAGCAAGGGAATTTCAGTCTAAAGCTCAAGTCAGTTAAAAGTCTGAAATGTGTATAACATGGTGTTAGAACACTGGCCTAAGTATATAAGTGTGTTTGTTAGATGTTCTCTGAGTTAACTAGCATGTTACCTAATTAATCTTTTGTCACCGATTATTGTTAACAGGTGAGGGTCCATGATTACTATAACTATAGGTAGCATAGGCACACATTTGTCATTCCTGAATGTAAGGGAGCAGAAAATGGCAAAATACCCTCAGTTGAGCAAAGAAAAAAAGACATTCTGTAATTACGTTAAGAAATGAAGGTCAATCTCTAAGACAAATCGCAAGAACTTTGCAAGTGTCTGTAACTGCTGTGGCCAAGACCATCAAACAATTTGAAGAAAGTGGCACTCATGAGGACCGAACAAGGAGAGGCAGGCAAAGGGTTACCTCAGAATCAGTGAACAATTTAATTTGAGTCACAAGTCTGCGAAACCGGCGATTAACTGCCCCTGAAATACAAACTCAGCTAAATGCTACTAGAAGTACAGATGTTTCAACATGAACTGTTCAGAGGAGATTGCATGAAGCTGGCCTAACTGGAAGAATTGCTGCAAAGAAACCATCGTTAAGAGTGCAGAATAAGAGGAAGAGATTTGCCTGGGCCAAAAAACACAGAAACTGGATGTTTGAGGAGTGGAAGTCGGTCTTATGGACTGATGAGTTAAAATTTGAAATATTTGGGTCCAACCGCCAAGTATTTGTAAGATGCTAGAGGGTGAGCGCATGACAGTGGAAACCACACATGCAGAACTCAAGCATGGAGGAGGCAGTATCGTGGTCTGGGGTTGCTTTGCTGGTGACAGAGTTGGTGATCTTTACCAAGTCCATGGCAAACTCAACCAGCATGGCTATCGTAGCATACTTCAGAGGCATGCAATTTCATCAGGATTACAGCTAGCAGTCCTTCATTCTTCAGCAATATAATGACCCGAAACACACCTCACAGTTGTGCAAGAACTATCTGGCGAAGAAGGAAAGTGAAGGACAACTCAATCTAACATTGCTTTGATACCCCTTATGTTTTGTTTTGTATATTGTAACATGTGTTTTCATTTTCAAGTATTTACAGAAATGTGTACGACATAAAACATTGTCAATTATGAAAAAACCTAGTTTCCAGCAAGTGTACTCAAACTTTTGACTGGTGCTGTATAGATTATATAATTAGTTTAGTTTTTAAACTGCTCTTGCTCTGTTCTGTCCTCTGAACACTCACCTCTTGCAGCCAAAGCTGCAGGTATTTTATATCATGGCTGAGGGGTTAAGTGGCTTTTAATTCTCTCATTACCCATTGGCCATACTCTGCACAGGCAGTTTTATTATGTGTGACTGCCAGCTAATTCAATAATAACTAGCTGACAGTCACACATTCACACAAGGTATTTTAATGTAGATGGGGCTTCCCATCCACACTGCCAAACAAAACCTATGGCTTCTCGCCGTCATATATTTACAATAAATAAATGATCAAGCACAATATAATGAAACAAATACAAAATAATAAACCGCACAGGGGCGGAGGGATACCCCATTCTAAAAATAAACAAAAACAAAATCAAAACAAAAGAATAGCGTGGCGGACAGCAACTCGCTTGTCCTCCACGTAAAAAAAAAAAAACATTTTACACCCTTTTCATGTACAAGGCTCCTGGCCCTGTTACAAAGCTCCGCTGGGCTACTGAGCCTCATTTAAACTGTTTAGATAAGTCAGGTAAAATGTATAGTTCAAATTTGATGCATAAAAAGGAACCATAATGAGAGCTCTTAAAAAAAGAATCACAATTTTAATTGCACTAAATGCCGTTCTGAACACAGAAGGACTTCTTTTTTTTGACAAAATTTGTTGCACTAGCAAGAAATGAAGCGTTGCATAACCACAGAATCGGCTGCAGCTGCTCTGCTTCTATCGACATCTTGTTTTTCATTGCACATGAAAAGGTCTGCACATGTTTCGCTGGGCGCCACCATTTTTAAACTGGCTGCAGTGAATATTCGCAGATTGAGCAGCATCTTCACAATCTGGGAACTGTTAATTTGCCCAAAGCACATTTCGCAGTTTGATTATATTTTCTGTTTTGTTCTTTGCTTGTTTGGTGTTTTCCATTTTGCAATCTGAGCAAAATAATTTGCTCAAAGACCAAAATAACCTTTCATTTTGTTCTTTGGTAATTTCGTGAGATGGTTATTTTTGTCAGTGTTTGACCGAATCCTGACAGTACATACACAGGATTCATAATTTGTGCAGTAGAGGCTATGAGTACTCTGTGGAACTGTAACTGAACAACCCTCTGGTGGCTAAACATTGTCACCGAGTTTTTGTGAAACAGGTTTTCAAGGCATGTCATCTGCCATGTACCCTCCAGTTTTTGCAGTGCTGTGATAGTGTTGTGGGAATTATGAATCAACCTTTTTTATATTCATGTCTCTCAGTGCCCTACAACTCACCCACCTTGCTTTTCCTCTCGTTTGCAGGTTTGGGGACACAGAGGGGGCTGATCTTGCCCGGCATGATGGGAGCGGGGCAGAGGGTTTCCTGGAACATATTTTCAAGTTCTCTGCAAAGGAGTTGTTTGGAGTGGAGGTGGAGGAAATAGTTTATCAATCACTAAAGTGAGTCTACCTGTCTGAGCTCTCAAAAGCTCAGCAAGGCCTGGTCATTTTGTGAATGGGTGACTTCCATGAACTAGGTGCTGCAGTGTAGGAAGTGGGGTGGTTGGTAAGGCTTCCACATGCAATGATACTGGCAAATTCACAATGAAGCACGGTGTAGGGACCAGCCGGGAGCATTGGATACGTTGTACGTTTAGAATAAATCAAAAAAGCACTAGTAAGACTTCCTCAGTAAACTACATTAGGGCAGTGATCCCCATTTCACAAGAATGTATAAATGTACAAAAATAAATTCATGTAAAAGAAAAGCTAATGAAGGAATTCTAGTGGCGCATGTGTCTGGTGTTTAAAAGTTGGTGAAGTGAAACACTGGTATGTTTAAATTTGGCATGTCTAGTAGGTGGTTTTGTGTTTTTCTTTCTTTTTTTTTTCTTTTTTTTGAGCCAGTTCAAGTTAAATGCAGGTTAACTACCGTAAAAATCGTTGTATGGGTCACACTGGTGTAAGTTGCTCCCCCCTTTTTGAGACTTACATTTTAAGAAAAAAAACTTTTTTGGGTTTAAAAAACAAGTATCAGGACAATGTCAAATCAGAATATAGATAATACTGCTACTTTAAATTCCAGTAGTAACAGTGTAAACCAGTAATACTTGAATGGATTTAAAAAGTAATAATTAACACTGCACCAGTAATTAAAATCAAGTTATACATCCTACATCACATCTGTATTAACCTATTTTGTTTTGGCTTATCAAGTACCCAAACACTTCAAGAACATATCTTTGCGTTATTTAACTTTTGCTTTTACAAATTAGTTGTATTTTAAAGAAGTATTAAATAGTGCTGCTTGCATCAATTAAAAAAAGCAAAAACCAAAACAAACGAAATAGTGCACCATCTAATAATCAGTTAATACTCAATTCAAATAATGTTTTCTACATCAGGTCGTAAACACTTTCCTTCTCTGTCAGCTCTCTTCTCTTTCACTGTATTTTTAATTGGTCTTTGTTTCGTCTCCAGTCACGTCTTGTTTCATTAATTCCAAACTCTTTTCAAACATTGCTATTGTCATGCTTTTCGGCAAAGCCAACAACAAAGAATTTCAAACCTGACTATCCTACTTTATCCTGTCTCAAACACACCTGCATTATAATATTTAGTTGCAGTGCAGTTGCATCGAACAAAGAACTTAAATTTACTCTGCTTTCTGACCAATAGTTGTTTGCTGCAGATCCTAGGAGCGGGTTCAGTGTGAGTGTTGACAAAGCAATGGCTCAGAGGGTGGGAATAAGGACATTCATAGAGATGGACAGCTGTTGTGTTAACAGTGAAGCAGTGTAGCTGTGATGTGTTCATATTCCGAAGATTAATAACTTTAACCAGTTGTTTTGTGTTTCTACCTAGCAGCATGACCTGACTGCCGTAGATCCTGAAAAAAAAGAATCTGTTTTGCGACAGTTAAGTTTGTGTGAGCCATAACTGTGGCTGTAGTAGTGCCATTGGTATATTGTTGTTTGTGGCACTGGTACAATAGTTTAATAGACACATCGCCGCATACGACGCATGGTTGTATTAGTCGCTCCCCCATTTTTTAAGACATCCAAAACATGCCTAGAAAATCAACTTGTACAGCATTTCTTAGTATTTATTTAAAAAATAGGGGATTCATTTGATCAAAATAAACCCAAAACTTTTTTTAAAAGCACTGATCATTTCATCTTATCGCCCCCCCCACCCCATTTGTCACTCTCAGAAACCGTGATTTCCAGGAGGTGACCCTGCAGAGGGATGGCGAGCCGCTCTTGCAGTTCGCTGCAGTCTACGGCTTCCGAAACATCCAGAACATGATCCAGAAACTGAAGAAGGGTCGCTTCCCTTACCAGCTGGTGGAGGTGCTGTCCTGCCCTGGAGGTGACTGAATACACAGCCAGCGAGAACTCTGCATAGAAGCAGAGTGTAAACCAGACGTGAACTGTTCTAATATACTGTGTGTCAGTTTTTATTTTTCTAAATCGATTATGCAAAATGATGCCTCCAAGTTTGTTTTTCCCAATAATGTACAGCACTTTATTAAAGGTAATTTAGCAGAGGTTTGGTACTCTTGGGACTGCAGATGGTGGTCGTAATGAATACAGGAGTGTCCTTAATAGTGTAGGTGATTTCACATTGCTTTACCATTAGTAACTGCTGTGAGTACTGGCATGGGGTGCATATATACTATTGTAAATTCCAATACATTTATTGTCAATTGTTATTTATTATACATTATGTAAGCTGAAACATGGTCTTTCCAAGAAATAAAATCAGTATTGAGTGAAAACTGCAAAAAACCAACTTGATTTAGTGATGTACTAAATCATTTTTGGAATTATATATAACTCCAAAAATGATTTAGTGCATCTGTTCTTGGTGCAAAACTTTGTGTCAAAGTGTTTTTAATGGAGTTAGTACATGAGGGAAGTTGAACTCATTCACACTGCTATTCTGCAGTGCCATGTCTAAAGTCAGTCTCTCTCTCTCAGGCTGTCTGAATGGGAAGGGACAGGCGCAGACAGAGAGTGGGATAGCTGACAGGGCCCTGCTGCAGCAGATGGGGGAGGTGTACACCAGCCTGCCTGTGCGACTGCCTGAGACCAGCGCCCAGGTGCACAGACTCTACATGGACTGGCTGCAGGGTGCCGAGTCCCAGAAGACACAGGAGGCCCTGCACACTCAGTACAGGCCAGAGAACCAGGCCAGCAGCACTGTAGACTTCAAGTGGTAGTGTGGATGACCTTCTACAACATCAAAGACTTCCTTAAACCAGAGCTGGGCCAGGTTTTCTAAAACCCTTGTTGTCTCTTCTCACCTGCAACATTATCATTACCATCTTGTGCTGATGGTCTTTTAAGTTATTGGAATGTTTTTTTTAGGGTTTGCTGTTTTTATTTTCAAATATGAAGCTACAGCTACCTTTCCTGTGCTGAAGGTCACATGGTCTGGTTTTGCATACAGCTTGCAACACAGAGAAAGGGTAGCAGAAATGAACAGCTTTTATTCTGCATTAAATTAAGTCGAACAGACAGCCAAGAAACCTTTGGCACAAGAAATGTGGACCACTGGAGATAAAATAAATGATTTTAAAGTCTTGGGTATGACTCCTGCCATTGCACTGTACAGGGTAAGGCCACCATCATTCTAATTGTTCTTGAGAGATACGTGCCTGCTCCTCGTTCTTTCCTGAAGGCAAATTTAGATTGAATGTGTTAAACTTACTCCACAGACCAGAGTAACGAAACTCAGACCTTAAGAGCATGGGTAGGAACGGGACATAGGCTGAGATCCACTTGAGTTATAGTGCCACTATCCTTACCAAGTGTCAAATACAACTGATAAAGAAACACTGACTAATAGAATACAACACACCCCTTTGTTTGTCACCCAATACAAATTCCATTGCTTTATAGAATGAACATAAACAACTTATTTACTACTTTTACATGCACAAAGAATCTATCCTTTTGTAATTAATTTATCTGAATCTGAAAAACAAATGTACAGAGTTTATGTGAAGGGGGGACAGGTTTAGAAGTTGATTACCTTGAATCAGATTAGATGCAGATAAACAAGATTATTGTGATCTGATCACTGTTGGCTTTTGTACATTTCTTAGAAGTACAGTCACACCCCCTATGTTAACATCAAAGAGATTTCCCTCATTTATCTAAATGCAGCCCCTTGGTAAACAAAGCCAAACAATGATAGTACTGTATCAGCTTTAACAAAATGATACCAGCCACTAGAAACTTTATTCACAGAAGTACATCTCATCTGCATAATCTGATTAGCTGCTGTGCCTGAAAAGAACTGACTGTGTCATTACTCTCTTATATTTTGTGTACATTGTTCTTGCAGGAAGTCAAACATACCCAATGATAAAAAATCAACCAGAGAATGGTAATTGACTTATCACTGCACTGAATCAACCACCCTTTGATGTGGTCTACTCAGTTGATTAAAAAAAACAGAATTACGTTTATGTTTGGGGGCATCGACATCGCAATTAGGAGGCAGTTATAGCCAGATTGGGACTTATTAGCTAAAGCCAGAGGGTCACTTTGCATTGTTGCTTTGGAAAAACATTCCTAAGGAATTTAAGGTTTTCTGTCCATTTGGAGTAAATAGGATAACACTTCTACAGCCCTCGCCAGAAGTTTAGCATCACCTAGAATTTTAGGATTGAGACAATTTTATATATATATATATATATATATATATATATATATATATATATATATATATAAAATTAGTACCAGTCAAAAGTTTGAGTACACTTGCTTGAAACCAGGTTTTTCATGATTATTTATGCTTTTAACTGTATAAACTTGTCTATAAACACTTAATATTTCATTATGTGATATGTGTACTTATATAAGCTGATAATCATAAGTGAATTGCATTCAAAAAATTAATTTTTAAATAAAAATGTAAATCTTGTCAATTTCAATGAAATGGTCACCCAAAGCAAGGGAATTTCAGTCTGAAGCCCAAGTCAGTTAAAAGTCTGAAATGTGTATAACAGTGTTAGAACACTGGCCTAAGTAGAAGAGTCTTTGTTAGATGTTCTCTGAGTTAACTAGCATGTTACCAAATTAACCTTTTGTCACCAATTATTAACAGGTGAGGGTCCATGATTACTATAACTATAGGTAGCATAGGCACACATTTGTCATTCCTGAATGTAAGGGAGCAGAAAATGGCAAAATACCCTCAGTTAACAAAGAAAAAAAGACATTCTGTAATTACGTTAAGAAATGAAGGTCAATCTCTAAGACAAATCGCAAGAACTTTGCAAGTGTCTGTAACTGCTGTGGCCAAGACCATCAAACAATTTGAAGAAAGTGGCACTCATGAGGACCGAACAAGGAGAGGCAGGCAAAGGGTTACCTCAGAATCAGTGAACAAGTTAATTTGAGTCACAAGTCTGCGAAACCGGCGATTAACTGCCCCTGAAATACAAACTCGGCTAAATGCTACTAGAAGTACAGATGTTTCAACATGAACTGTTCAGAGGAGATTGCATGAAGCTGGCCTAACTGGAAGAATTGCTGCAAAGAAACCATCGTTAAGAGTGCAGAATAAGAGGAAGAGATTTGCCTGGGCCAAAAAACACGGAAACTGGACGTTTGAGGAGTGGAAGTCGGTCTTATGGACCGATGAGTAAAAATTTGAAATATTTGGGTCCAACCACCGAGTATTCGTAAGATGCAGAGAGGGTGAGCGCATGAGTTCTGCATGTGTAGTTCCCACTGTCAAGCATGGAGGAGGCAGTGTCATGGTCTGGGGTTCCATGGCAAACTCTATCAAAGTTTTTATGTACATATAACACCGTGTAACAAATTTTTAATTTTTTTTTGTTCCTGGGTAGTAAGTGTTATTTCCTAATTGCTTATGCCTCAAAAGTATAGAAAATGGCTATTACTCCCCACAAACTTTGCTTTTGTGACCAGGACAGTGATATTTCAAAATATCACTATTTCCAATGGGAAAACGGGCAAATGTGTGTCTCTTCGTTCACAAAGTCAGAAAAAAACAACATATGATTCCAAATTAACATGTATTTATACTAAAGTAATACAAAAATGACTACAAAAGATTTAGAAGTGAGTAGTTTTTCGAGATTTACGATTATACTGTATTTACAAAGATTTAGAAGTGAGTTTTTCAAGATTTACGATTATACTGTATTTACAAAGATTTACAGTATAATCGTAAATCTTGAAAAACTACTCACTTCTAAATCTTTTGTAGTCATTTCTGTATTACTTTAGTATAAATACATGTTAATTTGGATTCATATGTTGTTTTTTTCTGACTTTATGTGAACGAAAAGACACACATTTGCCCGTTTTCCCATTGGAAATAGTGATATTTTGAAATATCACTGTCCTGGTCACAAAAGCAAAGTTTGTGGGGAATAACAGCCATTTTCTATACTTTTGAGGCATAAGCAATTAGGAAATAACACTTACTACCCAGGAACAAAAATTGTGTTACATCGTGTAATCAAAGAAACTGCAAAAGGCTAGTGTTTCATGTTAGATTATGAAATGTCACGTTTTTCAGTTTTTAGTGAAGTATATGGAAAACTCCAAAGCAGCATGTAATTTAATATGTTAACGTAACATTATTCAGCTATGACAATGAAGCAAACTTAGTTGATTCTATAGGGTGTTGCAAAACTTTTGGCCATAGCTGTATTGGTATAAGATTCACAACAGCACCCTGTAAAGTCCACGGTTGTGCTATACCTAGAATCGACTGGACTGCTCATTCCAGTCTGTTCATGCATGTACTGAATGGTTTGAACTGTGAATGGTTTCAGTACAGGCTGATTTTACTGTCTTGTCACAATCAACTAATTTTTTAATGTATTTTTTTAGGTTTAAAATGTAGTTTCCAATGACATTTTCTTTCTGTACCCAAGTTCAAGCTCCCCTTTGGTTCGAGTTGCTTGGACATATTACAGGTATCTTGTGGTTAGGCCAGCCACAGTGTCTTTAGAGAATGAAGTGCCAGTGCCATAATGTGCTCAGCTACTTCAGATCAAGTTTGTGTTAGAATTGCTGGCACTCATTTAAAAAGCACTTTACCTGATCTAGCCTATGTCTGGCAGCCAATTAAAACTGAAGTTCTTGAGCTCCGTAAAAACCCTATTCAAAGTATTTGAGTGATTGCAATAAGACACCCTTTGAATACATTGTAGTAATAGAAAATGCTATTCGGTGCTAGATACTCAAACTCTAGGCAGGTATTGCAGGACCTGCTTTCCAAATAACGACATCTTTCCCTACTGTGGAAACCCTATACTTGAAACGCATCACGTCTGCCAACAAGAACAGAAAAGAAAATGTGAAATAAAGTTAAAAATCACCTTCACATGTTGCCTATACTGATGGACCTTTAATAAACTGAATAAAAACAATGGATTTATGTCTGGTTGTGTTGCACAGGAAACTAGTTTTTAGGTTCATATTAAAACTTCACATACAGTGCGACCTTATCAACAAACTGGAAATAATAAACTTGAATTGGAATGCAACAATTCCATCCTATACATTGAGACGTGTGTAAAGTGTCTAAGGGACACACAACGATGTGACTTGGTAAAAATAATCCAGTCAATTATTTGACAACCTGATACACCACCGAGTTGATTATTCTGATTAAATATTTCTAATTCAACTGATGCTCATTGAAAATGCCATTCCCTTTATGGTGACTAAATACCATATATATATATATATATATATATAATTAGCTGACGCAGAGTTAAATTTACTATATATATATATATATATATATATATATATATATAATACTGATTGCTACTAGAGTTAGCATAGAATAGTTGACTAGAAAAGTGACAGTTGACATGAAAATTGGTAGTCTACTAATCGCACACTTCAATTTCATAGCTGAAGCAGTAACCTCATAACGTTTTTGTGTGTTTGAAGTATATATGCATAGTGAACTAGCAATCCCAATATTTTAATTGTATTCAGCAGTTAGAATTGAAACGTTAAGTAAATGTGTTAAGTGTGCGGTTGCAATCGATTACATATAAATTACACTATAGAACATTAAGTTTTAAAATACAGTTTACAAGCAGCAAATGTTACAAACCTGTACATAAACAATTAACATTAAATCCAAGCTACCTGCTTTTCTCTAAACACTTAAAAAACAAGAAATACATTTTGTTTCAAAAACTTTCATAGTATTAAATTAATTATTTGTGTAGGAGTATAACATTTAAATTTATCTCCTTTTCTCCTACTGCTATCTCAGTTTGCTGCCCTCGTTCAAACTGTCGATTGGAGTGGGCGGATGTGTATGACATCACAGAGGGATGTGTTCTTGGTTATTGATCTTTGCCATGTGATTGAGGTGTAACACCACTAATCATGACGTATTTGAAAGCTGTATTTTCTCTTATGATTTTAAATTAATTGCATGTGTGGCCTATTAAAGTCATCGATAAAAATAGACGATCACTAGATTGGCTATTTTGGCAATTTTCTGAGATTTTTACAGTGGTTTGATTTCAAATTCACAACAAATCAAACCAGGAGCAATAGGGGTGTTCCAATACATTTGCACACTACTGCAGCGATTCAATAAATGCTGTTGGTGCAAATTAATATAAAAAGACACTTTTGCTACATTACATGTCAATGACAGGCAACTAGACCAAGAGAGCAGCTCCAGAACTCTTCGGTGAGAAAGTTCAGTGTTGTAGAGGAGGATATTGTGCAAAAAAATTCATCACATCAGGATTCAACTGTGCAGAGTTCCTGTAGCTGCAGGCCAGCGTGTTTCTAATCCCAGCCAGGGATCAAATCCCCTGTGAAGAAGATACGGTGCAGGCAGTCATATGCAGATTCTGTGTGTCCGTACGTCCATCCACCTGTATGTCATCTTTACACATATTTGAAATCACTTTTCCAATTTTAGTGAAATTCACCAGTAACACGTTACTGAGAATAATGGATTCTGGAAATATCTGTCCATGTCATACTTAGATTTTTGCATTCACATTGACTTGACCCTTTTCCCTATGAAAAAATAAAAACATTCCCAATGCAGTTGGGCAATGTCCCTCCTTCCTGACTTATCTTGTTCTGCATACTTTAAACCCACCCCAACTGCTGAGTGGCAGTACATTCCTTCATTTCTATTGTAGGATTGTAACATGTTTGCTAGATTTAAAAACGAGATGTTCTTGCTCTCGAGCTTTAAAGCTGTATTACAGGGAGGATTTACATGCTTGTGGAATTTAAAACAAAATTGCAAATTGTCCGATTGTACATTTTTGCCTACACATTTGAATATGCTTATGGACGGACACTGGTTTCATAAGGAAGTATTCCTCTGAAGTGTGCTCACACGACAACTCAATGATATTGTGACAGACACTGTCTTTTTTTTTTTTGCTTGCATTGGCTTTTGTAATTGATAATTTCATATGTATATTACAGTATATAAAGCGACCCCCCCCCCCCCCCCCAAAAAAAAGATAAAACTTGAATAGCTAAAAATAAGCACCGAAAAATTAAAAATGATAAAAACCAAAGCACTATGAATTATAATACTCGTGATATATACATCATGATTATCAACTTCATCATACCGAATGTACAGCCGTGGCATGGGATGTATGTTGTTGACATATCATTAAAAACACCCAGAGAGAATCATCTTGTGAACACATATTTATTCCATCTGCAGAATGTAGTGTCAAGTTAAGATTAATTAAGGTTTCCATCCTCATTGATTTGCTAAAAAAAATATAAATCTAGAACACACTAAAAATACCCCCACATTTTATAAACGGAAGTACCAAAATATGTCCTTGCCAGATTACTAAAAGGGTACAGCAGCCACCCAAAACCATGAATAAAAAACAAGTACAGGATATACAATATATATTAAACATTTGCCTAAAACGATCTTATTAAAAACACGCATTCCTAAATTACATTTAAAAACACCCCCATAGAAAGCTGTAAAAAATCCCCAAATACAAAATATATGTGCTACACAGCAGTGGAAAGCACCTCCTAGGGTTACAAACTGTGTACCGGGGAAGGTCGTAAGTACAAGGTTACCAATAATCCCCGCCCCCCTCCCCCATCACATCTGGGAAGTGGTTGTGCAAAAATGGATCTTGTATGCCGACAGGAGTAAAGACGCAAGCGACACATTCAGGTTGGAAGGTTGGCTGAGACGCAGTAGTTTGTTGGCTGAGGCACTGAGGCTGGTCCTGGGTCCCTCCTCCCTCCCTGTACAGTATCTGTGTGAGTGGCACCCCCTCCTGGGGGCTATCAGTAGTGTTATGGCATTGCATGAGAGGACAACCAGTACCAGTCATGGCTCAGTTCATTCTGGGAGAGAGAAGGAAAGGGAGAACGTCAACCAATAGAATTAAACAGTCAAACTGCACTGTACACATACATCACACTATATTTGCATGTTCTTAATCTTTCACTGATAAAATGATACCTGGACACCACAAAAGGTAATATTTGTGATCTGATCACTATATAGGGTTAGTTCTTGGCAACAGACAATGCTGCCAAAAGGATTCTGCAGGAAGCCCACCAGCCATGCTATAGAAACTCACCACCATTAGTTAACAGTTTTCCTCCTCCTGTTCTCCTCTTCAAGTTCTTCTCCACAAAACTCCTGAGAAGTCAAGACAGCGGGTTAGCTCCACAAACACAAGTTCAGGTCAACTCTGTTCAAACACAGTAATCAACACTATACACAGCACACGCATTACATAGCAACAGACAAAATGAACGTATAACAATTTTACACAATACAGTAAGAAAAAACTAGAAAACTTAAAAGACTTGTGGTCACAAAGTACATACCAATATAAACATTTGCACAAACATCTTAAATCATCACATTTTACAAAGCGATCTAGCCATCATGCCAAAAGGGTCAAAGGAATATTTTAAAAAGTCATTGATAAAGTTTACTGTGACACATTTATTAGTATTAAGCTATGCCCTTCATTATATTGGCGCCTCAGCTGGTAGTATTTCTGCCTGTGGTACTTACGTCCTGTCTCCTTCCAGCGATCTCTGGATCTCCAACAGCACCTCTGTAACACAAACGCACACAATAACCTACAGCAGATGCACAGAGGCACTCACCATGCTCTCAGACTGCTTTTAATTCATCTTGGTTTACATTAGGAGTTCATGAAATACAAGTAGGTGTAAAAGACATTACTTCTATATTATATGTACACATTTTATCTGTTGTCTTATCAAGAGTGCTGCTTACCAATGGTCTTTTACTTGTTTTTTATGCGTCTAATTGTGAATATAAAATAATTTAAGTGCAACTGTGTATATTAAAAAAAAAAAAAAAAAAAAAAATGTAAACCGCTTTTTGTGCAATCCTGTGTGGTTGGTCACATGGCCTTATTGCTGCAAGAACATTGGAGTGAAACTGAGCTACAGCACAAGGGGTTTCCTAACAGGATGCCACAGCAATGTATGCTTCTGTAATGTTTCATTTGAAGTATCTGCATCTCCCAAGTATACAATGTATCTTCAACAGATGACGAGGGACCAGTGATGAGACCAACAGTGCTTAGAAGAGGTAAGAAAACTGAAGACAAAAGACAGTATAACCTACAGACCTGAATGCAGGATAACTTGGTGCCTCACAATGTCAACACATCCTTTGTAGTGGGTTTCAGGATTAAGAGAAATGATCAGTTCTTACTTTCATCATTGAGCAGTGCATGTTCCATCAAAGGAGACCTTTGGAGACCTGCAATACAGAGTCACGGTTTGCAAAGGGGATCGGGCAGCAGGGTCTGCTTGCTTTAGGGGTATTTACACGTGTAGCCACTAGATTTCATTCATGCAACACTGCTTACAGGTAGAAACAGGAGATGTTATGACTTAAAATGGCAGATAGGAAAAAGCAGATCATCCCAACCTACATCCTCATTATACACACACACGGTGATATCAAAAGAAATGGCCATGTAATTCTAGGGAATCCAGTGAACTCAAGTGAATCCCAGGATACAGTCTTTAATAGGTGAAGGTGTCATTAACATGCTAAAAGTGAGTCCCATATGAACTCATGCTAGGGACTGTCCATAGCTATTTAAAAGATATAGGGGTATTAATTAAGGATTTTAATCTTGACATTTTCTTTTGATTGATTAATCATCTGATCAATTTAAAAATACACTTGGATAATCCCAAATTTCAAGATTAAAGCTACACAATGCAATGGAAATGGAACCTACCATCATCTTCACTGGTATCACTGTCAGTTGAGGAAACCCTAAAAGAAAGAGAGATCTCTAAATCTTCCCATTTTCTTTGTTTTACAACAACTTCCTACATACATCATCTTATCCTACTAAGACAGCCGAGCAATTACAGATTAGTAATGTAGGATTTACCGTTTTACAGGGCACCTTTCTTGTTGCAGAAATTAGGCAGTGTGTTTTTCAAATAAAAGTACCCTAAACTTCATCAAAATAAAAAGGGGACACAATGTAACATTTGAATGTAACATTTATACTGAATTAGTGGAACAAATCAAGACAAAAAGTTCCCTGTGACATATGTACTAAATTTACCAAAAAAGGTACTAAAAGACACATTTTTGTTTGTATGCAAAGACACTGTCAATCCTTCTGTCTATATTCTTCATATGGGTTACACTTATTGGATGAACAGAAATATCAAATCACAGACTCTTCATTTAAGAGTATGTTCAATTACATGTAAAATGTTTAAAGTGAAATATGTTACAGTGAACACCAGCGTGTTACTGGGGATAGTAAAATGTGCCCCCATAGAACTTGTAAACAACCACAAAAACAACCATTATCTAACATTTTACCCTTACTCAATAACTTGGCAACATAAGAACCGTCTCAACACCAAGTCTTTGGGCAGGAACACCTTCCACCCAAAGGCGGCACAAGCTTCTATGTTTTGAAATTAACAAATCAGGTGAAAGGAAATCCCCAATCCATTTTCTATTGAGATACAATGTAACCAACATGAATTGTGTTCACTCCACATTGGGCTCTAAAGGCTGTATTTTGCACTGCTTGTCAACTGAATGTGCAGGGAGATGGGACAAGAAGGTATGGATAATGACCTCACTTAAAAGTCTAGTGCATTAACCCCATGCCTGACTGTATATACAGCTGTTTGCCACAGTCACCTAAAGATGGATTTGAAGGAGGTGGGTAGTTAAGGCAGGTGTCATGATTTCTGTTTATTTTTCAAACACTCATGTTGGGTAAGAACAGCACCAAGGCAGCAGGAGGGATACCAGAAGTGATTGAGATATACCTGCATATCGGTGAAATGTGCAAGATCACATTACCCAAGTGTCATAGGAGACAACAGAGGCAGTGGAAGAGTTAGTCACCTCACCAAAGTCAATAAAAATGCAGACAGGTTGGACATCCCTGACAATGACATACATCTCTGTTCCATAACAAAGCTGGTACCTTGACTTGACAGCGGCCCCGTCTGGTGCTGCCCTGCTCAGGGTTTGCCTCGTGGCAGTAGCGGGGGCCTCCACCAGACAGCGTGGCTCCACCAGCCAGCGGGCTGACAGGGAGAATCGCTCAAACTCAGACGGGGAGATCAAGTAGAAGCCTGAAGAGTAAAGGGAGAGAACATGTTCAAGAGAGAGTGGGCACCCCATATTAAAACCTTTGCAACCAATTAATTGATGAAAAGGTGCAAAATTGGAAGCACAGTATATACTGGAGTATGAATAAAGAGGAGCAGTGGCAATAATGGCTTCCACACATTACAATGCAAAAATGACAGAAGCCCAGTTTCAGATCTTAGGGTTCAGTTTCCATGTCTTTCTACATTTTGATCTCCAAGACTGCACACAGTGGTGCCCAGTTCCAATGAGGACTAAGTTAGGACCACCAAACTCAATTCACGGATGTACATAGCTGGACTCTGATGACGAGTTGCTGTCTTTACCTAGTGACTGTGTGGACTGCATTGCGCTCGTCTCACCTTGTCCATACTTTGTGAAGACACATGAGGCGATGCCGCTCACATCCTCTTTGCGGATACAGCTGTAGCGGACCTGGATCTTAATACTAGGCAGTGAGATGGCATGCAGGTCCCCCTGGTTGGTCAGCACCGCCAGCCCATTCTCGCTGTAGTCCTCCACTTTGCTGTTGATGAAGCTCACCACTGACACTTTGCGCACACGTGAGCCCTCAATCGCAGTCAGTTTCAGCTTCATCTTGGCACTCACCTTGGGCAATGTGAACATCTAGAGGAAAGTGGAGAGCAGTTAAATTATCATAAACAATTACCATGGTAGTACTAGTTTTTGCTGTGCAGTATGGTTAATCTTTTAATATCCTCAGTCAATCTTGCATGTAGCAGCAAATCATCTAAAAGACAATAAAAACCTGAATGACAAATCCATAAGCTTCTGCACCTAGTCCCTCAGTTCTAACCACTACAAGACCACACTGCTGTCAGTCCCTCTGTTTTAACCACTAGACCCCACTCTCCCCCAGTTCCTTGGCTCTGATCTACAACACTGTCCACAACTGTCAACCCGCTCACCTTAAACTGCTCCTCCGAGATGACCAGAAGGTGGTGTGAGCCATGCATGTCGGGGCTCCGGGAAAGGTCGTGGGCCACTTCAAGAGGTTCAGGGAGGGGTGCACCCCTGCCATCCAGAATCAAAATCCCCACCACAGGGGCACGGTGCATCAACTGGATCTCCTTAGCTGCAAGGGGAGGGGGGTTAGGGGGAGAAATCATAAAGCCTAATACTGCATTAAAAGTACCAAATGTTCTGCGACTTGCTGCACAGTTAATAGGTCTTGTGATGTTTCACCTAGAAAAGGTAAATGATTCGTACCTGGGTCAAAAGATAAAACGCAGAAAACCAGAAACCCTATGCTAAGTGGAGTCATTTTCCCCAAACAGACCCTCATCTGCCTTTAAATTTATTCAATATAATCATTTTTGGAATTCTGATTTAGTGTCACTAATACCTGTACCTTAACTAATTTTGCTGTTGGTTAACCAAGTGTGCACTAGACATGAACATTTTAAAAGCTGAAATGGCATGAATACACATTTCAGATCATTCAATTACACATTGGTCTGTTAAAAGCCAGTAACAAAGTCTTGGAGAGCCCAGTTTGTCACTCACCAGGTTCTGCTGTGATTTGCTCCTCCATTCTCCTCTCAACAGGTGGCACTCGTAGGGAGTAGGCATACACACAGCCGCCATTGGTGCCGGCCCAGAGGGAGGGGGTGCTTCGTGAGCCTTCAGGGAAAACATTTCAATTACATTTATTTAAGCCACAATAAAATCCCTTGAGGTATTTTAAGAGGTACTGGCAAAAATTGTTGGAAGTTACAAGCACAAACCAAAAATAGTTAAAACCTAAAAATCATTTACACCCATAAACATTTTAGTATAACACAACTTAGATTTTTATAGCAGTTTAGGTACCATACCACTGCTTAAATAAACAAACTCGGGTTTCCTGAACTGTTTAAGAAAAGGATATCAGAATGCTTTAGTATTTGATATTATGCAACAACCAGACACTACTATTCCCATTGTTTTCTGTGGAGATCAGCTGTTCACGCTGAGAGATGACACTAATTAATGCACCTCACCTAAAACCAATGCTTACTACTGTAATGCTTCAGACAGGTAATTGGGCACAAAAGTTACTATTGTCCTTAATCACACAGCATTTGATTACCAATGAACCAATCCTTGCTTGAAGTTTTGAGAGATACAGTTAATGTTTGGTTACTGGATATAGAAAAATTATTTCATTGGTATGGTTTATCTTATTCACAAACAAAAACACCTATTGCTATTTGAAATAATATATTTGATACAGATGTCAGATCAGGTTTTATAAATAGGATTGTTTGGAGTAGGTAGTAACAATTGGTAGAGATCTCCTGCACATGCACTCACTGTCACGGATGAAGGAGTCAGCGAAGTACAGCGTGCGGACGAGCCCGGTAAAGGAGTCATCAGAGGACCTGGCCTCAATCTTCCTCTGGACTGGGGCCAACTCCATCTCCTGGAGAGCCTCCCTCTCCATCTGTGCATTTATCTCCTGCACCTGCCCAGAGAAACAGAGACGGAGGAAGACTAATCAAGTGAAGAAAAAATAACTTGGATGCAGCTCCCAGCCCGTTCCATATTCATAACACCTCCTCACCTTGGCTGCATTCCCTACAGGCCGCTTCCTCCCCGACACGCGGCTGCGACGGATTCTGCGGAAGGACTGGCGGAGTGACTTCTTGATTGACTTCACCCGGGACAGGGGGCCCTCCAGGGCAAGCTGGTCACTGGGGTTTAGGGTGCACCTGGATAAGGGGAAGACATAGAGTTACACCTTCCAGCAGTCGATAGGAGAGGACACATACTGCAAACAACATTTCCAGGAGCCTCACACACATACTGTTACTATCCAGGCTAGCATACAGGAATACAGGAGTTTGCATCGACTCCAATATAGTGTAAATTCTCCAAGGAGCACCACAATAATTAAGTCTGAGTCTAAAATATAAACTTCTGCACCAAGTTTTAAAATAACCCAATATATGTATAAAAATGACAGGGACATGGTCCATGTCCTCAGAAGGTTGGTTTTGCCAGCACTGTAACACGTGGCCACACAGCTTTTTTAGCAAGCACAATGTACCCTGGTCAGACACACAGCACAATCAACTGGCAGCACAGTGTTATACACCAGCTCCAGAGGGATTCCATCGGCTGCATCAACCCCAGTCCAGTGTCACATTCCACTTTATAAGGATGAGGAAATGATGGTAGAACAAATGTGCTTATCATCTTTTGTTCTGTCAACCTTTTCTTCTCTGGCTAAACACAATTTTGTGGTACATAAATAAAAAGATTTTCCTTCTTGTTAACTGGAATAAAGCTACTGACACTAGAAATGAATCATACCATTTATTTACCTAGCTTCAGTCTCTTAAAGAAACTACTTTAACATCTGGTTATCTTAGGTGGGGTAGTCCAGGATTAGTGCTAAATTAGGGCCTCTGAAAACAGGCGATACATGAAGCCATTGCCTCGGACCTGACAAGGACGTTGTTTTTCTGCTGGTAGTCGTAGAGGCCGAAGCCATGGCTGGTCCCAAAGGCCACCAGCTTCCACTCAGAGTGCAGGATGAGGGAGGTGACCACAGCGGGCGGCTGACACTGCACCAGGGCGAAGGGCTGGAAGCCGGAGGGAAAGTTGACTGCCTCCTCTCTCGCGATCAGCTGTGTGTGGCCCTTCCACCGGAACCCCTCCTGGTCCTGGAGCAGGTCTGCTAGAGAGCTCTCCACAACCTGGTCCGCATCCTCGTCATTCAGCTCCATCACCAGCACCTGCAGCACAAAGAGCAGAAATGCTTGACCCCTGTAAACTGCCACGGAAGGTGAGGGTAGGATCCGGAGCAAGGTAAAGCTTGCACACTAGGCAAACATTTTGTAACATACATGGGATCAGAACTGTTGCATAACACTGTAAATAGGATGAAAGGCAGTCACTGATCCGATAATAGGTAGAAGGGTTACAGCTGATACAGTGAACATGTGCAACTTTGTCAGATAACATGAAACTGTATGTGTTTATTTTCACTGTGGCGAAAGCAGACTTCTATTTCTCTACTTAAACTACAAGTGATAGCTTTGCTCATTACTGCAGCTAACTTAGACATGTTTGCCCTGAGAAACGTTTCCAATGCTCAAGACCATCTCGCTTAAACCAGCAGTGTTAGTTCATTGATTATTGTTAGGAGTATTTTTCACATGGGATTCACAGCAGACTGTTTCAACATGTGAAATTTCAGTGTGGCTATAAATTCCCTTGCTTGTTTCACACCGCCTCTATGGAAAGCTACTCTCCAAAGAAGAATGCAACCTGGCCCCCAAAAACAAGCAACAAGATTCTAACACCACCGCAACAGATCACAGGGGGTGTTGCTGTCAACCTCAGACAAAAAAAGGATCTGTATAGTAAAAGTGTTGCCAGCTTTTCCATTGAACCCAGATTCTGCTTTTATTACACAGACCTAACTGGCTCTTTCTTGTACCGAGTTACTAAACCTGATCTCCAGGGCAGCCAGCTCACCTGCCCTGCAGTGCCAGCCACAGCCAGGTAGCCACTGTATTTACACAGGTGGATCTTCTGAATGCCAAGCCGGGGGTCGTCACTGTAAGGGTCGAAGCAGCCAACCTGAGGATAGAGAGATAAGCCAGCGTCAACACACTGAACAAACCCCTGGAACAACATAAGTTAAATCTCGGCTTGTTTCAGGTTGCTGATTTATTAGGGGAGTGCCATGTGTCTCAGCAGCAGGTAGCTTATAAAACACAACAGTGTATAGTGTATCTAAACACAACATACTGCACTATCACCGACATCCAGTTCAGCAAGGTGTCATACAACTCAGATATGGTTATCTGCAATCGCCTATCCTGTGTTTGTATGAAGGAGGCATACCTTACGGAAAGGGGGCCACTCCCCCTCCCCCGCATGGTTCATGTTGTCATTGGGGTCTGCATCTGTGTGGAACACCGCTGCAGTGCCCAGTTTGTAGAGAGGGCACAGACAGACACCCGAGGCATCCCAGAAACGCACTGTCCCATCCTCGTGTCTACAGGAGACAACAAAATGTGACAAATAGACAAAGCAGTATTGTAAAAGAAATCACGACTCTGTATATATCAGACCTACCCTGTGAGGAGCAGGTCTCTCTGGGGAGGGTCTGGTGCTTTATTCTGCCCTCCATTCACTGGCCAAGGCTGTGGAAACAAAGAGATTACTAGCAAGTTTGTAAAATACAATGAAGTTGGGGAGCATGTGATTGTTCAGTTGAACAATTGTACAATAATAATGCAGGTGTACCATGCGTGAGTAGTGGGTGTTCTGCTTCTTCCCAGCAGCCACAATCCGCTCCCACAGCTTCAAGGGGATGTTGGAGACGTGGTGGGAGCAGGTGATGGCTGAGCAGTGCAGGGGGGCTAGGTAGGGGGTCTGGATCATCAGCCAGCCCTCAGACTTCAGGTCCACCACCACCAGCTCTTCCTCTGCCAGAACCACCAGGGCACTCGGGTCATCATACTCTGGACAGACAGTTACACAGTGTGAGCAAGGGCACTAGAGTTAACAAACACAGAACCCTGAACTTGAACTAGTTCGGAAGCATTCACACCTACCTTTTACAGATCTGCACAAAATCTGCACTAATGAAAAATGAGGTTATCTGAAATGCAACACTACTAAAGACTTGAAGCCAACTTCAACCGCAAAGATGGCAGAAAGATTACCTTAGGATAGCTAGTTAAATAGTTTAACTGTTGTAGTCCTAAATACAGAGATTAAAGATTATTAGCAGCGCTCAGAATATAATATTACCTTTGAATCAGTTTTTATGAAACTATGTACTGAGCTGTTTGAGAAAAACAGACATAGTGGTTGTCTTGGTATTTTTTCTTAAGATATCCTGGGGGGGGCAGAAGATAGTAATGCAAGCTTGAATTTGCTATCTAATGGCAACATGCACTGTACTCCCCCTTCCCCAGACTGGGGAGGTTTCATGGCAGTCCTACCCGACTCCTCCCCTCCTTCGTTAACGACAACGAAGTCAATGATGCGTGATGTGAAATCGAAGGCCACATGCTTCTTGCTGTGAATGACAGATATGCAGTGCCGGTCTCCATAGCTGGCCCTCGGCATTCCTCCACTGAAGATCACAAAGGGAGTGCTGGAAAACAGCCAACAAGGAATAGATACAGCCATCATTAGCAGCATGGGAAAGCAGACAGATCAGCTGTATGCACAAGTTTGTGACACAGGTGGCAGGAGCAACACTCAGAGTATGAAGCCATGTATACATTTCAAATGAGACACGCGCATGAAACCCAGTTAATTTTCCAGCAATTCAAAAATCAAAGATGAGCCCAGGTAGTAAAGTTTACCTCTGCTTTTTCGTCAGCATTAGGATCTTGGAAATCGCTTTACATGGAAAGGAACCTGCAAGGGCAAAAGAGAGAGCACTTGAACCGCATGGGCAAAGAACACAACAATAGTGAAGCAAATATATATTAGGCACTAAATTGAAGCACATGAATGATGGGATACAATGGCACAAAGATAGCGTCCTTCTTTATATCTGCATTTATTAACCCAACTTCACACAGCACAGACCTGCACCACAGAAACATAAGTGCCAAAAGGCAAAATTAAAACCTGCGCCACAGAATTGGACCATTATATTGATACAAAATAAACATAAAAACCTGTCTAAGAACATGTGTAGCAATACCTATTTCAATTGTTTAATACAATGACATTTTGTGTTTAATGATAGTAATTGCTTTTCCAAAACACTTGATGCTTTTTTACTGAACTAATCTATTACTGTTGCAGCAATCTGTTCTATTTATATAGCATGTATAGAGGCAAATTATTAATAGCTGTAAGTCAAATTTTTCTGCTTTTATTGTTATAGAACTGGCCTTTGTTTTCCAGAACCAATTTAAATGAATTGTTTCTATAGCCCTTGTCCTCTCTGTGAAGCTGCCTCCCAGTCCCTCATCTGTAACCACTAGGATACACTGCATCCTGTTCAACAGTTCTAACTATCTGACCACACCGCTTCCCAGTCTTCAGGCCATTCTCTTGTCCACCCTGCCCCTCTCCTTGAAACGGGAACAGCCTCCCAGACTAGGCTAGCTCTCTGCTCTGGACCTCACCATAAGGCATTTCGTGTTTGTCAGGCTCGGGCTGGCGGTCAGTGCTGGACACTGGCCACTGGCAGTAGCTGCCGTCATTGTGGGAGCTGATGATCTGGCACCCATCTCGTTTCCACCACACACTTTCCAGCTGCTGTAACAGAAAGGGATTGGGAGGAGAGAGGGAGAGAGCCGTGATTACTGGTATCACACAGATCTGCTTGTAAAAAAATCCATACCCATGCAATCCCACAGATCTTTGTACATCAGCCTCAAACTCTTTCCACTTCTAATTCAGTTAGACTATAATACACTGTAACCATGTTACTAGTTTGCTCAAGTAATTGTTTTGTGAGCCAAGCAAGCTTTTTGACATATAATGCTGAATCATTAATGCAAATATATTTCTTCATTTCAACTTAACTAACTGAAGTCAAAGACAACCTTTTGGTCCAAAGAGTGATACATGTTAATCTCCCCCGTGTCTGGCATTATATAATCAAAACCGCTGCAACACACTATAGACAGTTACCTGGTTCCCCAGAAAGTGATGCGTGGCTTTGCTTCCTTCAAGGTCCCACAGTACCATAAGACCCCGGCTGTAACCAATCAGGATGTGGTCAGGGTTTTGGGGATTCTCCATCAAGGCCTCCACAGATTCTAGATTCCGACGGCCCACATACTCCTCAGGGACCCTGCGACATGGGTTCAAGAGAGTGGAAGCGAGTGTAAAATACAGTACAACTGTGTGGCTCTGAAGGGATAAGCTTCATGTTTTGTCTGGAACCAGAAACCCTAGGATATTATCTGGGTGGCAAATACACTGTCCACATATGTTGAGGTCACTTCACTTACATCTACTGAACAATTCTATACTGTAAAAAGTAACCAGATTTTATAAAGTGTAAAACAAAGAGAGAGCTCTTTTAAACAAGGACCCCTTTGAGATGACCCACAAAACAAGTATTTTATATGTAAATATGCAACACATGATTTGCACATAAACGTGCACATAATCAGAGTGCAAACAATTGAAGTCCCCCCCCCCCCCCCCCCCCCCCCCCCCCCCCCCAAATTTTACACAAGCTCACCTCTGCTGAACAGCCTCAACACTGATGTTGCGTTCCTCCAGCTCCCTGAAGACAGGCACCTCCACAACAAAAACATGGCCACCCTCTGTGCCTAGATAGAGCAGCTTTCCAGATGAGTGAGCCAGTACTGACGTCACACGTGTAACACTGGGTGGGGCACTGTGGGCAGCATAGCAAAGACTTACATATAAAAATGAGAATGACAGCACTCAAACTACACTTAGTGGGACAGATGTAATAAATAATGTACCACTGCAGAAATAATTTGGGCCAAAATGAACTAGCAGTTCTACAGTAAACATATAATATTTGAGTTACCATTGTACTTGTAGGATAGATATTAAATGTGAAAGGGTCACCATTCCCCCTGTAGGATAAGCCATAGCTGGTTCTTATAGCACAGGTGAAATTACTTGCTTCAACCACCTATCTGTGGTTAGCCCTGGGGTTTAAAAAAAATCCAGCAATGACTTAAGTGGGGTATAAATTGATTAACTCCATATCCCTTAACAGACAGAAACAGACAATTCATTCTGCAGTTATTACAACAAAAATGATCAAAATTAATCCAAATTTCCCCCCCCACCCCCACCATAAATGTATGTAAGACAGGAAGTTCCAAACAAAATTAAAACATGTTTTAATGTTTGTGATTTCAGTGTGTTATGACAAGCCCATTCCTTGTTGCCATTAATGTTGTCTTTTCACAAAGGCAGTATTGTACCGACACATCCCTGGGAAACAAATTAGCTTTCTTTATTAAATTATGTTTCAAATAAATATTACATGTTAACCATGTGTCCAAGCGAATCAGTGTACATGCATTGAACTGTAAATAACCATGTGACTGTGTGCAGTGTATAGAGTGAGTCAGTGTACATGTGCTGAACAGTCAGTAACCCCGTGTCTGTGTGGAGGCGTACAGAGTTCCTACCCTGGTGGTGCCGTCAATGTGAAACGCCCCTCCTCCAGCAGTTCAGACACCCCATTATGATTGCGAAGCGTCCACAAGTGCAGGCTGTTATCATCCAGCAGCGTCACCAGCTTGCTCTGGGAGAGAAGAGATAGAAAGACAGACGACTCACTCGGTTCATTGTATTTTTTTTTATATAATACCAGCAGTTGAAAGAACAATATGGTGCTATTGTGATTATCAAAAACTTTCTGGGTCCTGACAAAATAGTTGTTTGCCTTCAAGTTCAGTTTGTAGAATTGTTCTCTTATTGAAGTATGCAATACATCTCTCACGCACTCTCATTTTGAAATGAGACTTTCATTAAGTATATGGAAAACTACAAAGTGGTATGCAATTCAACATGTAAACATAACATTATTCAGCAGGTTTCGTTTGACTTTATGCAGCAAAATTAGCTCATTCTGTAGAGAATTGTCTGTAGAGAAGCTCTGAGTTCAGTAGGACAGGAGTTTGAACTCTAAAGCATGTGTGCCGTGTGGAAGAGAGATTTCAAAAGGGCAGGGTTTCCTGTCGTACTCCAGACCACAGTTTCTTTAGTCTAAGCTGGTATTGGAGCCCCAGGGGGAGTGCCAGCTGGCAGGGTCTCCACATCCACTGCCTATCCAAGCACAGCCGCCAGGGGTCTCCGATCACTTACAGAGGGACAGCTGGTACCAAAACTATTGAGACCGATACCCACTCTTACCAGATGTGGCTGAGGGAATTTAACATAATTCACATTAGTGAATCTGATTAGCTGATCAACTACATCTGTGCAGGTGGATAGACTGCTTCCCTGATATCAAGCCTGAGGACAACCCAGCACCATTTCTTCATCATAGAGTATCAAATACAAAAGAATGATAAATAATTGGCTGTTTCTGTTTTTCTTAAGAAAAATATTACATAATAGTTTAACACAGCTTTTCAATTAAAACTAAAAGTAAAATATAAAATATAATTTTAAAAAAGTACTTTAAAATAGCAACAGGAATGTTCACTATTGCAGAAAGTTACCTAGAAAGCATGGCTACACCTTTCCAACAAAGTCAGGCAGAGAGGAATATTTCAATTGATCCTTTGGTTATTAAATTACAAAAGGCAGTGCTGATATTTCGGCAGCCCTCTATTTCACTACATTGTATCGTCTCAGATAGAAGTTTTACATACATTTAAAACTACTGTTCTACAATGCTAGATTGTATCTATAACCCAGGAGGGGGATTACCTGGCGTGGTAAGAAATGTATCTGTGTAAGTGCAGCATTCTCTTCATGCAGACCCATGAACTCCACGCCTGGAGCCCCGTAGCTGAGACACGCACAAGTTAAAGAAACATCACTCTTCACTGTGTCATACAAAAGCATGATTATCATACGGAAAAACACACTGTACTTCAGAGAAAAGCTACTGAAGGTTAGTGAGGGACTACCCACTTTCTCAGTCATTCTTTCTATATCAATTACTTAAGCAAGTCTTAATTCAATGGCAACTGCAATCTGTGCTACTTAAGGAACAGTTCAGAGCTTTGAACAGGTTCAGATGTTACTATATAAATGTACATATGCATCATATATGACCAGGTTGGAGGCGCAGAAGCACATTGCCTGTACATCCTGTTTGTGTGGCATCACTGTTCTGTTCAAACATTTCTAGAAACTAGATGAATGCTGCCAAGGTTATTACGTAACAATCTTTGTTTAAACAAAAGCTTTCTTGAGAACACAGCCTTTAGTTGCACACAGCGTGCCACATACTTCTTTTTATATACAGGTTTATCTACTAATGACTAATAGTTGACGATCACATAGCAGTTCCACTAGGCAGCAGGCAGGCCATAGGGGTGGGAATTACGCTGCTTGTGCAATTCCATGGGAAAAAACATAACAGCCACACACACTCTACCTGAACACGCATTCCTGAATACTCGTTACGAGAATTCCTGTTCCCGACTAATATCGGTGGTTCTAGGTTTAAAAGTATGGGTTTTGAACCTTGCTTACATTACAGGTAGTAGTCTCCGATTCTCCTCGTTTCACCCTGCAGCAGAGTGGGAGGCACTCCTTGCAACTCCACAACAAATAAGCATGTGGACATGTCACAGAGATCAAATGATTCTTGGAGTTAGATCTCCCTCCTGACCTGTGAGGGCACTGTGTAAAGGGAACAGAGCACCCTGGACTAAATGGTATGACAATTTATTCCCATGGGTAGGTGGAAGTCGACAGTCTAGAAAAGGGGCAGACCCGGACAGGAAACTGCGTGGCATCTGCGGATTAGAGGAGCGGATGCGCTCGTTAACCAAAGGGTCATGAGGGTGGGTATAAATAGGGGTCGTAGCGAAAGTAATCTGTTCCTTTGTAACGGTTAGAACAACCCAAAAGGAGACACTGTGATAAAAGTACAAGGGTTGTGTTTGTTTGTTTGTCAAGTAAAAACTGTTTGTTTGTCATTTAGACGACTAACACAATCCGGAGCGGTAGCAAAAGCCAGCACCAACCCAGATAAAAGCACTTTCACCCCTTTGTTTCACAGAGGACTGACTTTCACCACGAGCACTAACTTCACTCACTGTTAACTGTGTTTGTGTTTTGTGTTTCGTGTGGGTGGGATAAAGACTGGACTTTTGGTTACGAGTCAAACTCGGAGATTTACAAACAAAGTGATACACACCACTGTATCATTTCATTCATTTATTATTTACACGCGTTTGCCATAAGGCTCTGGGCATTGTAAATTACAGTAAACACCCTTGCACCTGGATAGCATTGTGTGTCTGCTTAATCTGCACTGCACTGCATTCACTCACCATTTTGCCACAGGACAGCACCCCGTTCCACCTGCCTCATCCACAGTGTGTCTGTGGAAAGGCAGCGATATCTCTGGTTAATGAATAATGGGAGAGCGACCCTGTGTCTGGATGAGAAGAAAACGACCTTGTTGAGTCAGTCAGCAAGCAAGCAGCCAGGGGAGTGGACAGCGAGAGAGCAGAAAAAAAATACAAAACACAAAATGTGTCACTGTTCATTTCACTTATCTGAATAAGACTACTGTGCACACTCACTGCAATACACAGACTGACACACTAACACTTGCATGTGTTGGCACAGGCAGACCCAAAGTCAAAAAAAAGTTTAATCTATGAAATATCTCATATTTGTACAACACTATCTCTGGCTTGTTTTGAACACTGGGGGTCTGTGGGAGCGATTCATTGCAGGGGAAACACACAGAGAACGGGGAGCAACTTTAAATTGTCATGTTTACTTGCGTGGTAACTTTCCTGAAAGATCATTCCTAGCACAAAGATCATGACACACATATAGGCAGTGCACGGGAGTGAAGGATACAGTTTGATGGCTCCTGAACGAGTCCCGATGGCCATGAGTCGAAGGCTGGGGCTGTATCCGAGAGCACTGGGCTGGTGAGGGAATCCATGCTCCACCGTCTGGAGACAGAAAGCCGCGGAGACATGAGGGAACAAGGGAAGCAAAGGAAAGAAAGGGGGTGAGGGGTAGGAAAGAGTCAAGGGGTAGAGATAAAGCAAGGAGTGGGTAAAGTTGAAAGTAATTCCACAAATCTTACCTATCCTGACCTGCAGCGCAAAACTGAAGTAATACAGTATAATTTATATTTTATATACACACACACACACACACACACACACACACACAGTGGCTTGCGAAAGTATTGACCCCCCCCTTGGCATTTTTCCTATTTTGTTCCCTTACAACCTGGAATTAAAACTGATTTTCTGGGGGTTTGTATCATTTGATTTACACAACACGTCTACCACTTTGAAGATGCAAAATATTTTTTATTGTGAAACAAACAAGAAATGACAAAAAAAACAGAAAACTTGAGCATGCATAAGTATTCACCCCCCCCAAAGTCAATACTTTGTAGAGCCACATTCTGCAGCAATTACAGCTGTAAGTCTCTTGAGGTATGTATCTATAAGCTTGGCACATCTAGCCACTGGGATTTTTGCCCATTCGTCAAGGCAAAACTGCTCCAGCTCCTTCAAGTTGGATGGTTTCTGCTGGTGTACATCAATCTTTAAGTCATACCACAGATTCTCAATTGGATTGAGGTCTGGGCTTTGACTAGGCCATTCCAAGACATTTAAATGTTTCCCCTTAAACCACTCGAGTGTTGCTTTAGCAGTATGCTTAGGGTCATTGTCCTGCTGGAAGGTGAACCTCCGTCCCAGTCTCAAATCTCTGGAAGACTGAAACAGGTTTCCCGCAAGAATTTCCATGTATTTAGCGCCATCCATCATTCCTTCAATTCTGACCAGTTTCCTAGTCCCTGCCGATGAAAAACATCCCCACAGCATGATGCTGCCAACACCAGGGATGGTGTTCTCGGGGTGATGAGAGGTGTTGGGTTTGCGCCAGACATAGTGTTTTCCTTGATGGCCAAAAAGCTCAATTTTAGTCTCATCTGACCAGAGTACGTTCTTCCATATGTCTGGGGAGTCTCCCACATGCCTTTTGGTGAACACCAAAAATGTTTGCTTATTTTTTTCTTTAAGCAATGGCTTTTTTCTGGCCACTCTTCCGTAAAGCCCAGTTCTGTGGAGTGTACGGCTTAAAGTGGTCCTATGGACAGATACTCCAATCTCCGCTGTCGAGCTTTGCAGCTCCTTCAGGGTTATCTTTGGTCTCTTTGTTGCCTCTCTGATTAATGCCCTTCTTGCCTGGTCCGTGAGTTTTGGTGGGCGGCCCTCTCTTGCCAGGTTTGTTGTGGTGCCATATTCTTTCCATTTTTTAATAATGGATTTAATGGTGCTCCGTGGGATGTTCAAAGTTTCCGATATTTTTTTATAACCCAACCTGGATCTGTACTTCTCCACAACTTTGTCCCTGACCTGTTTGGAGAGCTCCTTGGTCTTCATGGTGCCGCTTGCTTGGTGGTGTTGCAGACTCTGGGGCCTTTCAGAACAGGTGTATATATACTGAGATCATGTGACAAATCATGTGACACTTAGATTGCACACAGGTGGACTTTATTTAACTAATTATGTGACTTCTGAAGGCAATTGGTTGCATCAGATCTTATTTACAGGCTTAATAGCAAAGGGGGTGAATACACATGCACGCACCACTTTTCCGTTATTTATTTTTTAGAATTTTTTTAAACAAGTTATTGTTTAAAGTTCTAACTTCACCAATTTGGACTATTTTGTGTATGTCCATTACATGAAATCCAAATAAAAATCAATTTTAATTCCAGGTTGTAAGGCAACAAAATAGGAAAAATGCCAAGGGGGGGTCAGTACTTTCGGAAGCCACTGTGTGTGTGTGTGTATGTATGTGTATATATATATATATATATATATATATATATATATATATATATATATATATATATATATATATATATATATATATATATATATATATATATATATATATATATATATATATATATTATATATATGTGTGTGTGTGTATATAGATATTATAGTACACCAAGTTTGCTTTCCTTTCATTAAGGAAGTCTGTTACTGTTACACTTCCTAGGTCATTTCACCTCACAGTGGCTTTGAGGACAAAGTACATAAGTGGCTGCTACAAATGTCAGTCAATGGAGGAAGCAGCTGGTTGGAAAGAAGGTTTTGAACAGCTGGGGACAATTCCACTTTCCAGGTGAAATGACCAAAGAAGTGCACAAGTACTTCACAGTAAGCAAACAGTATAGTGCCAGACATGTCTAAGAAAGGAAAAATACATGTTTGCTATAACATGAGTTTCTTTCAAAACTGCACAAGTAAAACCTATATAAGGTGGATGAAAATATACAGGTAAGGGTCTTGGAATAAGTAAGATGGATAAATAGAGACATAATTCAAAGGAAGAGAGATCTCTGCCCGTTTCCAAAACTTTGAGTTCTGACATGGTTTTGTATGAACCGAAGCGCAGGTTAAAAAGCATGCATGCCTAACTTGTGGACACAAGTTTAGTAGTTATTTTAAGTAAGTTTCCCAATAAATCTGAAGCGTTTATTGTGTTTTAAATGAATATTATAAAACGAATAACTATTTTTAAATGTTATCCCTTCATTGTATTATGATGCATTTTATATGCTTGAAATCGTAATTTTGTATAGCGAATGAAACTGAAATTCATCTCTAATGAATGTAACTACAGTTATATTGAATAGGAGGTTTAAATGATAAATGTAAAATCCTTTGATAACGAAATAGGTGAATACATTCCATTTCTAACACACCCTCTTTGTGTGACACGCAACTGTCTATCAAATACTGTGAACCATTGGAAGGACCGACTTGTTTACAGCACAAGGGAACGCCTATACATTGTGTTATTTAAACTCAAAACAAGGATTCTCTTTCTCTGGATTCGCTCTTTCTTCAAAAACATCTCATTGCTCTCAACTCAAACTCTGAAGTTCTTCAACAAAGACAGAATGATTTAATCTTCAAAGCTGTCCTGAAGAAGATGGGTTCCCTCCGGAACAACAAAAGCTTTTGCCTACAGACTTCACGGACAACTAACTTCTACAGAGAGGATGACCGTGTTATGAAGACTTTGAAGAACATCGCACCAACAAGTATCAAACTTATATTGTGTGTTTACCATTAACTGAACTGAAGCCATGATATTGATATCGTCACAATACGTAATGTGTGTCTATTCAACTAGATGCTGAACACTGTACAGGCATACTTAGTCACTTGGAAGCTAGCGTATGTATACGTAATGCATGACTGAACCGAACAATGCATGATGAACTATTAAGACTGCTTCACTAATGCAGAATTCTATGACCAGAGAGCACATCAAGGATTCACTACGAACATTTAACAATGCATTACTTTTCCTTTAATGTTTTATTCTGTTTCTTCTTTATACATGTTTTTTTTAACTATAAAGCCAAACCTTTATTCCTTTGAGAATATGAATAAATGTAATAACAATTTGGATTGTTATGTTTCATTTTCTCTTGTAACAAATACACATGATTGATTTGAAATACTTAAACATACATAATATTAACTGTTAATCTCTTTTCATCACGAATCTAGGGATAATTAAGCCAGAATTGCTAGTTCTTATTGAGGTATTGTGTTTATTATGGTTAATAATTACACTATAGGCGATAATGGGTATTTTCTTAAATGGTAACTGGCGAGGACACAGTTGTGACATAAATCCTAGATATACAACGTAAATATGCACCACACCCCAACCCCAAATCGCATATGCTTCTTCAGCTCCCTGGAAAAGAATCATCTCCAGACTCCCAGTTTCAGCTACAACAGTGCCTGCAACACACAATATCTACTTAATTGAGATTGTGGCTGACTGAAATAGTACAACTGCCTAAATAATTAAAATTGCATACCACAGGATTGGAGAACTTCAGCAAGTGACAAGAACAAAATAAAACAAAAAAACAAACACCCCTCCTGTCTTGTCTATATGTTTAGTTTAGGAATACGAGCCAGTAGCCCCACTATTACTTAACAACTTATACAACAGGTTTCAATCACTAGTGACCTAATCTAAAGACCACACAAGGTCATTTAAGGCATGTGACAGAGAAACCTTTCCGTTTCCTTTACTGTTGTTTAAACATTAATTACACAGGTTTAACAACCTTCTATATGTCAATCATTATCGAACTGAAACATAATAAATCAAAGTACAAATGTTTACTCTAGAAGTCTTTTTTTATGCCTTAATATTTTAAAATGTAACTTCTACATATACAAAAACACAAGCATGTGGGTGAGGCATGTAGACACCTTGAGAATGAAAGCAAAGTGAAATATACACTTGAAAGAGAGTAAACTGCAGAGCTGTGGAAGCATTGTACCTTATTGAACTGGAAGAGCTCCTGCTTGAGCCGGTCTCGCTGGGAGTCTTGCCCATGACGCCGGAATCTCTTCATCCTCCCCCTCCGGACCTGCTCCCTTTACCCCCCCGGCAAGCTGAGCTGGAGAGAAGAGAGAGGCTGTCAGCTGGGGGAACTCCAAATACACAAACAGCCATGAGAAACTGAGAATTTGACCACTTGCAGTGTACTTATTTACAGCAAGTGTAGTGGATGAAAAGATAAGTCATTGTGCTGTATATAAAAAAAAAAAAGGGTTGCTGGCAACATCAGTACCATGGGCACCTGTGGGTGTACACCATGTGCTGTAGATTGTCACAGGACTGCAATCCCAAAGACTACAACTAATTGTTTTAGATTTTACATTAATGAACAAGAAATTACTGCCTAAGCGTCCAGTTGACAACATGATTCTGTTTAATAAAACAGACAAGACTTTTTCCTTTACTGTCACATACAGTACAACATTTAAAGTTCAGTGGTGTATTGCAACAGGACACTTCACTCTTTAAACTATTACAGCCTTGTTTTCTTCAATTTATTTCATTTTTTAAAATTAATGCCATCTGAAGTTACCCCAGACACAAAGATGTGTTCATCAGTTATACATGCAATTTTAAAATTATTGCAAAACAATACCTAATATAGTGGAATTGGCTTACATAATTAAAAACTAAACAGTAGAAAGCAACTCTTTTCTTTCCCACTGAAAGCAGTGGTTGTGCCCTCATACGTGCAGCCCTGAAATCACGCAGCTGTCATGACTTAGCCCTTCCCAGCTCAGCTCACTATGGGAACCACAGCCTGGATGGGATTCGTGTGCCAGACAAAATAAACTGGTGATGTGATGAGGCACTGTGGTTTTAGCACAGTGGTTCTCAATTTACACAATGACACAGACAGTCTCTAATTGCTTTCAGTTCTGTCACATCACAAATAACTTTACCCTGGACTGTTAACAGCCATGGTCAGCCACAGCATTTCCACATTGTAGTTACAGCTATTAACTCTGTTTGACTCTGCATCTTTTAAAGTAGCGCTCTACCCTGAAAAGTATTCACCGCCTTTTCTGTGTGTATTATTAAGCGTTGCTAATTGATAAATAAATCAGCAGTTTTACTTTTTCTACCGCATAGACTACAATAGTGAAGGTATTGCCTGAAATGTTTGTCTAGGGTAGGCTAGTTACTCTGTGCCTTAGTTTTTTATCTCTGAATGAACTCAAGTTCTTAGTTTCAGTACATCATCTTGGTGCACTCTTGAATCGTAGTCCTGGAGCAAGACTAAATTACAGTATCACATGCAGAGAAAGAAATGCACTGCATGAACGATATACATTTGAGATCCAGACATGGGGGCTTGAACTGAAATGACTGGTGGTGGAACAAAAGAGAACGAACGCAGGTGAAAAAAACAAAAAAAAAAATTGCGTATTTAGGGACTCCTTTAGTATGCCCTTTTATACTAGTACATCTGCAAAGAATTATTAGGGCTGACACAATTGCAAATAAAATGCTAGGGTCATCTAAACTTAGTTGTTCATTTAATGAATTTATCAGACTTTCTGACTGTAGGATATATAATTGCACTGACTGTTACTAATTGTTCTGCATTTGCATTTTCCAACACGCCATCTACATATTGGTATACAGAGCCCTTTGTGTTTGGAAAGTTCCTATCTCAGACAGCACACAAAGGCTCTCTACAGCAGCACTCCCCCCTGGCGACAGGCAGGGCTGCTCTGTACAGGAAGCAATGCCCTTTATTCGTATCCGCCCCAGTGCTCTCACCGCTCACACACAACTTACCACACTCTTTGAGGCTCCCTCAGCTTTTTATTTAAATTCTTCTATGACCTATGCAGAGAAACCTGAATAAACTGTTTATCAATAGGACTGCATATTTGTGGCTGTTTAAAACAGGTGGCTGGCTAGTCAAAGTACCTCAGACCTTCACCTTGGTCTCTCTGGGGTCTACTGGCTGGTAACAGCAGGCATAAATCTGGCTGAATCCACAAGTAAATTACTTTATCAGAACAGTACTGAGTGGACTGCTAGGTTTGGTTTCAGGGACCTAGGGGTTTGTGAAACCAGACGAGACATTTCGGCTCGTGGTCAAAGGGAGCTGAAATGTTACTGCCCTACTGTGCCCAGGACATTCATATGAGATCAATGGAGGTTTTTCCACATTTCAAATAGATTCCCACCATGTGGTGCATGAGATCTGCATCTCTTTTGCATGCACACCTTACTCTGGATCACCATGCCAATTCCGGAAACAAAAATAACGCTCAAAGCAAAACAGTACAGATCACACATTCATATGCAAACTGCACGGTGCAAAACTTAAGTTCAAAACAAAACATAACAGAATTAAATAATATAATGCAATACTGTTGGTTTGATCCTCCAAGACTTCTCGATCGACAAGTCTCCAATACTAGCCTTGATGAAAGAGAGAAGTGAGCTGAGCTGAGTGCACCTTGATTAAGCAGACACTGACCTCAGCCCCCTCCTTTCTTTTCTTTGTGGGTTCAATCACCCCGGGCAACCCCCTGTGGAGAGTATCATGTAGTGTCATAAAGAAAACTGGTTCTGGCTCACACTGCCTAAGATGGTGTTATCTTGGTGTGGCCCTTTGTTCCGTTATGTTTAACTTATGTTACCTCTTGAGCGCATCAGTTCCTTCAACAATGTGCAATTGTTTTTATTCCAGCAGTCAGAAGGTTGTCGTCAGTGCAATGAAATGTAATCTTGCAATCTCGCATTTACCAGTTACTATACCTCCTCTGATAAGCTCCTTTTAAAACTAAGAGTGTACAGACCTGCAAATACATGTATCTTACATTTCATTCAAACTTCTTTCCATTTTATCCAACATACGCCACTTTTAGAAATAAAGATATTGGGGGGGGGGGGGGGGGGGGGGGTTCCTACGCTGGGAATGAACTATGCCCACTCTAAACAATGTGTAAGTATTTATCATGCATGATTAATATTTATGTAAACTTAAAAGTGCTTGTTTCTCCAACATTATGTATCAACCAATTGGAGGCAATTTGCTGGAATTGCCCTTTTGTAACTTAGGTCTTCCCAAAAACAGTCACTGAAGTTTAGAGTTAAAAGTGCAACACACAGATCCAGGACGGAAGACTGTGAACATTTTGCTTTGCCTGTTTTTACTGAGGTTTTTGTTGGGAGATTTGTTGAGACAAACACTGCTGCTGTATACAGCACACAAACACACTGCAGGATGTTTACAAAGACAAGGCTGATGTATTCTATACGGAAGTGTAGACTGCTCAGGATTGCTTTGTACTCTTTCATTAAAAGATAATGGCATTGCTATGACATGTTGCAAGGCAATAATGAAACACCAGTCAACAAATTAGAACTTAAATTTCATTATTACAGAGGAACATGTCTGAGCTATGCCATTCTCACTGTTTTGCTGCAATTGGTTTATTTATATTCACCTGTTTGTCTAGCTACTTAATCAGTAAGCAGTGGTTTTAAAGCAAGTGTCATCTAAGTGCGATCTTTTCTGTTATTGAGTTATAAGAAAATGGCTGACCTCCAAAGAAATCAATGGGAGGGCTGGGTCTGGTTGTTGTGGAATACCCATTATTTGTTGTGAGGGAGTTGCAGTAGGGTTTCAAGTGTTAATCGGTTTGCACTAACCTCTCCCACAGGACTGATCAGAGAGCATGTAATTGCAACCCTTCCCTGGGCCTCCCTGTAAACTGCACACCATCAGCTTGGTGGTAACGCTTAATTAAGGTCAAAGGAAGGTAGACAGTTGGAGTCAGATTTACAACCTTTGCTCCACTAAAGCTTTTTAAATCTTATGATCAACTTTATCACAGGTTCCTTTTCTATTGTCATTTTTTTGTTTTAGTTTATATTTATTTAAACTTTGTGGTATCTAGTCATATCTTGTGCTGTAGGTCACAGTCAGATCGCAGTAATACAATTGGACAGAAATTGGTTGACATAACAGGAAGTGGGTAGATAACAGGATACAAAGTCAGAAACCACATTCCTGTATGGCGAGACTTGCATTGGACCTTGCCTCTCATGCTCATTATTTTGTGCTTATTTAGAAGACACCTTTACCCAAGCAAGGAGACTTAGAGAGTACGGTGTGTGAACTGTGCGTCAGCTGCAGAGTCACTTATAACAAGTCACAGAGAGTCCATGAGCGAGTCAGGATTTGAACCGGGGAGCCCTTCTCTTTAACCGCTGGACCACACAGCCTCCTACATCTCATATAGTGTCATGCAACACACAATGCACCTATTCTATTACCATGACAGCTCTATTTTAATGACATTGTGCATTTTTTGTGACAATCCGTGAATTGTTGACCTACCTCTGAAATGTAAAAAATGTACACATTTATTTGCTATACAAAGTTTAAACAGATACGTATTGGACCTACATTTATACCAGAGTTTTTTTTTTTTTCCTAAAATTGCTCACATTGGTTGAATAAAGATAGAAAGCTGGCAGATTCTTCACACATTTCATTATCTATTTCTCCAGTTGCTTGACGGGGCAGTTTGGATAAATCATTTTATGATTAGAATTTGATATGTTGTAAATAACACATTACTCTTTTAAATGATTCCTACGCCCTTTACTGCAGCAGTATGGACTTGGTGCACTGGGGCAGCTGCTCAATCGGTGCCTGCCACTGTATAACACAGTTTACAGTGAGAGATGGTGTTTTTAGACGCATATATTATACAAGGGTCATTCCACGCCAACTCAACCAGAAAAGGGACTTTTTGTTGCCTGTCCGTCTCACCTGGGGGTTTTCAAACATTCTGAATTCAGAAATTAGCCACAATTTTTTTTTTTTTTTATTTAAAATGTCCCCTCCGACCTGTGGCCTTGCAAAAGTCAACCTAAAGTGAGAAAGGGACCTTGATCAGAAAAATCACCCTGGGTGCAATTTAGATGGTTCCATCATGTGTAGCACCTCATTCTACTCGTATTGAACAGGGCTTTTCAAAACAAAATTCTAGGAGCTCCCTACTCACTTCTGGCAAATTGCAAGACGAGTTTTACTCGAACTTCAGCCTAAGCCTTTACCTTGTAGGGGATGTGGGTCCTAAAACATAAGTATTGCTGTAAGACCCTTAGGAATCAGTACTCCAAATTCTGTGAAAAACTCTTGGTTTCAAGTCCCACCACTGGTCAATAAACCCCCTTGAAATTTGAATTTTTGCTATTTGTACCAAGTTCAGGTCATAATAACTTGCGTGGGGGAATATGTTTGGATAGATGCGGTGGCATCCGGGGGATTTTTTAGCAGATTTTGTAATAAAATAAAATTGCATTTGTCATGCATTCAGGCATTACTTATAGCCACTTTGGTGAGGCTTAAGTGCCACATAAGTCCAATCAAAATGGCTATTTCTTCAACTTTGCATTCTCTAAGGATTGCTCTAGAGGAAAAAGTAACAGTATGCGCTTCCACTGGCACTAGTTTGGAGCTGAGGGGTTATGAACTTGCATGGGACTTGGGACTGTATTGTTATGACTAGGGGTCTTCTTAAATCATGGTGAATTTACGTATTTTTCACCGGTAGGTTGCGGAATAAAATTAGGATTTTGTTGACATTTAGCAGGCCTGTTTAAACATTAAATAAACCAATGTAGACAGTATTTCAGAACACTATGAAGCCTAAAAATAGTGATACTTGCTTCCTTACTTAAACAGAGTGCTTGTCATTTGTTAAAGGCAAGCATCAGCATCCCCCTGCAGTTGACTTGCCCATACACAGACTGCATGTTCTGCATCCACTGAATAGGTGTTAAGGCAAAGCTTTGCCAAGTTATACAGATGTGGAAATCGACTAGAAACAGCCCCAAAACTCAGTTACCCAAGGGCATCTGGCATGTTTTAATAAAGGCAATATATGCAGCACGTTCGTTGACAAATTAATTGTCTCATCCAATAATTAATTTTATTAGTACAGAGTCAATACAAAGAAAACGTGGCTATTCAGGTCTAAAATTCCAACTGCGAAAAAGTAAACAGCAGACTGAAGAGAGGTGGCTGTGCTAGATCACTGTGGTACTGATTTAACTTGCTGACAGGAATACTTTTGTCTGGGCTGACTTTACAATTTGGTTTCTGACAGCTGCTTATTTTATGTTGTTCAGCAGCCTCTGTAGTAGCCTTTTGTTTAATATGCGATTCTGAAGCTAAATAGCAATCGATCGCGTTTTCTCCAAAGACACATTAAGATATGCAAAACAATTACCTCCATCTGCAAGTACAGTTTCTTTGGGAAATATCTTGATACGATCAATCACCGAAAGAGACTTTGCTTTTTTTTGCTTTGTCGTCCATTTCTACTATTTTACCTCCAATGCTGAAAACTAGATTTTAGCAACCTATATCAAAACAATGCAGCACAAACTTTGTCCCACCCCCTACTGCACAATACAAGACACAGAAAAGCAGTAAAGATGCTCTGATAGGTTGATTAAAACTTTGTTGTCATTTCAATAGTAAACAAGGACATTAACCGCTTTGGATCATGTTTTTTGCAAATGTTATTTGTGGACTTTTTTTGTTTGTTTGTTTTTTGCACAGAACAACAAAGGAATAAAAAAAGGCCTATCTACAGAAGGAAGATACGTAGTTTGGGTTGCTTGTGTTGTGCAATAGTTCATTTAAACGAGGTTTCTTTTCTTTTCTCTCTGTACTTGTCCGGTATGCATTGGCCCCTAAAAGAGGTGAATTTCACATTTTCCACGAAATCGCTATTTAGGTAGACCCCTAGTTATGATGACAAAAATAAATAAATAAATAAATAAATCTTCCCCATTTACAGCACCATTTAAAAACTGTCTGTCATCGAAGACCTCCTAAACCAAAGACTTTCAGTGGTGCCTGCAATTGTCTGATTGGCTGGCATGAGAATGAAGCAAATGGCTTTTTCACAAATGGTCAGTCAGTCAATCAATTATCCCCTAGGTAAGCACCACAACTTAAGAAGGAAAAAAAAAAAAAAAACTTTACCAGCACTTTTTGGTTTTTGATTTTTGCCATTAAGGGTTTTTTTTTTAATGGTTTAAAAAAATGTTTTTGTTTCAGATATATTTAAGTTATGTTTAAACCAATTAATAAGTAGTATTTAACTACGTTTGATCACCCTGCTAGTATTGGTAGGTTTTTCAGTTTGCCCGATAGCACTTCTGTCTGGGCTTATATTATTTTCCAGAAGGTTTTGACTTACCCATTCTTCAAGTAGCGTGTTTAAAAAGGTTTAACTTTCGTTACAAATAAAACAGATGGAGTGATGTGGTTTTGTGATGTAGTTACAAATATTCCTGGGGCACAAACTAAGGGTTATGGCCCTCTAGCTCAGCCAATCTTTCTATTGACCTATAATAAATGTTAGGTCTCAAATGAGAGACACAACTAATACTGAAGCAAGCTTTTCATGACCGTTTAAAAAGAGGACGAAGCAATAGAAACATGAGTAAGCCAGCCACTCATTCACCTTCTGTTCATGATTCAAAGATGGTTTGTTCCCCATCATTCTCTTTAAATAACCCATTGTGTCTGTGTCAAACACCCTTATTTCCATCTCTTTCATGTTAATCTGAAATTAATGACATTGAAATCTCCTCACTTTTGTCTGTAAAACATTCTCTTTCTCCGAGCTATTTCAGTTAATCTCTCTCCTTCTTTCATGCAGATATTGTCCTGTATCATTTATTTATACAAGCTCCACAATGGCAAAACAGTTCTGAAGAAAAAATGTTGCTATGTCAAATGGGAGAAATAGTAATGAAAAAAAGCCATTTTGTAAAACATGCATAACGTACTGTACGTGCCAGACACTTGGCTAGGGAAAATTAGACTTCAATTTTGCAAGTAAAAAAAGGTGTGGCAGCGTTACAGAGTTCTATTGTGACAGGGTACAGAGTGCAAAGAGGATGGTACCGTGTGATAGGCAGGGTCACCAGCAGCACAATAAGTAACACAGTCAGTGTACAGTTTAGGCTTCTGTGCTGTGGACTTCAACAGTTTTATTGAAATTACAAACTTATATTAATGATGTATGAATTGATATGCTATGCAGTGTGTTATTTCTGAGGTTCACTATATACTGTAGTATAAAAGACATGTTTGATGGACTTCAAAATAACATCATTCAGTTTGTCAGCTTAATTTCCAAGAACTTGAATGGGTAGTCAAAATAATAAATTTAGCATACATCCCAACATGCTGTATAGAATACTATTTAGTACAGTTGTAAGTGAATTTTAGATACTGCTAGTATTCCCTTGTATGAATACCAATATACATAAGATTATCATGTTATGTTTGTAAAACATGTATTATTGTACACTTATTGTTGCTGATTCATCAGAACTTGAACACAGCTCTACAATTTATTAGAGAAACTATTTCAAATAAAAATATGTTACGGTTAGCTGGTAGTGTATTTATTGTTATTAGAATAGTTTCTGGTGTATATACAGTATGTCAGTGTTCCACTGGAGTGAGTATGGGAACTGTAATCCAAATTACAGGGTTTTTGAGTATTAGTGTGACCTCTGTTCAATGGATTACTTTACTCAACTGAGTTTCAGCATCTGAGCATTCAAGTGAATGCTTGATTTAAAATACAGTAGTCCATAGGGGCTGGGCCTGCCTACATTACAGCAAGGTTATTATAGGATTACCCACTAAACATTCTCTGAAGGGCACACGTCAACCGAAACTGCAAGGGGTGAAACAATTCACAAGCTGATTCACCATGATGACACTCCATACTGAAAGAAACAGGAGCACTGCAGTTCTGTGTACTAGTCTGCCAAATGACTCAAGAGAAAAACAGGTGCAGCAGTACTGTGATGTGTTACACCTCTTTACTTACAGAGATAGATGCCATCACATAAAGCAGATTCTTCCAATATGTTACTATTCCACACAGCTGTAGAATGCACAACAGCTAAAATAGCCACTCTACCACCCTGCCTCTGGTGTTCAGGGTACAGCAGGAGTCTGCACACCGGGCTATTCCTGCAGTAGACATGTGTACCCGTATCCATGCGCGGGAACACACACAAACAAGTCTGGCTAGTCTAAACCGCATTTATTCAGGCGAAGCTGCCAGAAAGAGAAGCTGCAGGGAGGTGTTTTAATCCTTTTCTCTTTTGATAAAGCAAAGTACTAGAGCTTTCAACTGGAGATGGGCCTGGGCTGGGCTGGGCTGGCTAGCTAGCTGCACAGTGAGAGACACAGGTGTTAAGTTTAAAGCTTAAATACACTGTCAAGTTTCATATTACAAATTACAGTTTCAACTGATGGTTTACAATTGTATTATTAATAATTCAACCTTTATCGAAATCAGTATCTGCCATTAATTGATATGGAATATCGGTAATCTGTCCCAAAAAACACACAACTGGTGCCACTTAGTTAAATGTGCCTGTGAGTTGTGCAAGCTATGTGGTTTTCAGTGCTGTTCAGTAAAAACAAACTGCAAGGGCTACAACATACACTGTAGTATACACTACTGTACTTTTGCGTATTAACTCTGTTTATATGTATTGTCCATAATGGGTACACACACACAAAAAATTATATACATATATAAAATTTTGTGCTGCAGACAACCAGTGCTCTGCCATGCACTTTTCCGTGAGAAAATCTGAAGCAATTTAATTAAAATCTAACCCTGTATTGGACTGATATGAAAATGTATGCCTTCATAAATGATGCGGAACAAAACACATACAATTTAAAATCACTGTAACAGAGTCTTTACCAAGCACTGTAAACAACTGCCCACCAACTATTAATACATCTAGGAGGTATCATTTACAAGGACACATTGGTGTGATTTCTGTATTAGGTAAACAACCCTCTCGCCGGATATGTTGCCATGACACACAACAGCAGGTACGCTTTGGTAATTGCAAGAGCTGAACATGCGGCTCCTTGGCAACGCCATCTCACAAAGGCCACAGTCCCACCCAGGTTAAGGTATTGAAAAGCACAGCTCTAGCCTTTGTGTCTCTTAAACTGGTTGAAAACGCATGGTCATCGAATTGTCACCTGCCCTCCCCCAAGCAGGTTTTTAAACACTGGGGGGGAGGGGGGGGGGGGGGGGGGGGGGGCAGGTGACAATTCGATGACCATGCGTTTTCAACCAGTTCAAGAGACACAAATGCTGGAGCTATGCTTTTCAATACGTAAACCAGTTAGCGTCCTCAAAGTGGGTTGAATAAATAATTCAAAATTCGGATTTCCATTTTTAAAATCACAATCCTGGCTATAGAAATACTAAATTGATTGTTTTATAAGCACAGTTGTTTTTTTTTTTTGGTTTGTTTATTTTTTTTAATCAGATAGTTGCTAGTATGCAGTGAATAAACTGTGGGGGAGAATGTACACAATTGAAAGCTGCAGATGTTACTTTATTTTTTGCTTTTGTTGAATAACAAAATATCTGTTTAATGTGTAAGAAAATAAATGGGAGTTACTGTTTACATTTACAGATAGCAAGAGTTGCTAGACTGGTGTGTAAATGTAAACAAAAGCACCTGTTTCTTTGAATGTCCACATAACCATGAGGAAGGAACTTCAGAAGTGGAAATCAGAAGAGTCTGACAAACAGACAGTACAAGCTTTCGATGCTTCACTCAATTTCTGATGGAAAAATTAAATCTTAATTAGAATGGAACAACCACCTTGAAGTAGAAACACACAAGTGACACAAATGACAGGCTTGTTGTCGATTAAAACACTCCCACCTCTGTTTTGGAGCGGGGACATGTCTTCACACAAGAGGTGGTCAACATGAAGTTCAGGGAATATGTGCGTGCATACTGGGTTATGTGTGTGCATACTGGACCAAAGCCAGTTTAGGTCTGTGCTCAAGTGGAAAAGGGTGGCTCATATGATAAGAATCTTTTGCTCAACCCTAAGCCTGCATGGGTCTGATTTGTAAGTGTAAACACGGTAACGGATACAACTGGCTTGGATTGATCACTAGCAACTTAAATGAACAAGCAGCCCATGTGTGCCACATACATCCCTGCCATGGCTGTAAATACTGTGTCCCCCTTATACTGGTATGACTTAGAAGTCATAACACGAATCACATGGTCTCATATCTTTGCCATTTGGTACCGTTTAACACTAATAATCTGAAAAGTTGGGATGCATAACTGCCTGTCATACAGTAAGGGATACAAATCCATCATTTAAAATCATGAGGATTTGATTTAAACTTTGTTAACAGATAATCTCCAGTGGAGGCAGATTAGAGCACGAGTACAATTTACACATCCATCATTCAGTTTTTATAATTTGGGATTAGTTTCCTCTTTACAGTAACTATGTAAACATGGCAGACAATTCGCAGTTAGCGTTTAATAATGCACCTGCACAAGCGTCTACAGTGCCCAGCCTAAACGTTCCCACCTGCCAAGAGCACTCGAGGGATATCACCCACGCGTGGGGTAAGATAGGTGAGGGGGTGGCATACATACTTAAACCGAGGCTTTTTTTTTTTTGTGGTCATGCCAATATAACTACCTACCTATCCTGGATTGTTGTTGAGCATCTTTTTTTTATTATTATTATTATTATTCCAGTTTCATTTAATCTATATTATAGTTTACCTGGTAAAGTTAACACTTAGTAGCCTTTCTTTCACCAGCCTTCGGTTAATTTCCATGGCCCCTATTTCTTTCTGCCTTCCCAAGTACGGTAGCGACAGTTTGTATTGTATTGATTCATTTTTAACTTTTTTTGAAGTTTCTCCTCCTGCACGCAGGATTCTGAGACATCTGCCTATGTGGCAAAACAAAAACTAGTTGCGACCTGTGCCAGGAAGAAACACCTGTACACCACCCAAACTACCCTTTAAGGTGTGAGTCTAAGTCAAATATATTATTATGGGCTACGTCGCTGAATTATCTGCGTACATTGTATTAAATTAATTATCATGTTGTTTACAAAGATAACCACCAACCCAGCCACCTGCATTCCAATCACACGTTCACCTATAGTGGAGACACCCCACTCTTCACTCGGGCCCACAGACTCACCTGAACAGCGGCCGCGTTTCGCTTTTCTGTGTCTGTGGCCGACTCGGAGCTCCTCACAGGGTCCTATAACACATTTACAAAGTCCCAAAAACAGTCTTTTACTCAGTCCCTCTTCTTCCGGCTGATACAACCCCGGTTATTGATTCTAAGGCACGCTACAATAAGCAGCCTCGATATTTCCTGCTGCCCTCTCCCGAATTCAGCTCTCTATTGCCTTACCCCAAGATACAGCGACTTGCAGCCCCTCCTCCAGAACCTCTTTCCGGGATTACTCATCGGCAGAGGGTGGGAGGGGTAATCACTTATTCATTAGAACACACGCCCTATTTGTGAATATGTAGTAAATGGACTTGTAATGAAGGATGGAAAGCTCTGTCTTTCATTTAAAGCGATTGTCTAGGTTTAATATAAACATGCACGACAGAAATTAAAAATAAAGTCGTCTTTATTATGCATAAACAAATTGAACAGTCCCTACGTCCACAAAAAAACTGCAGGGGCCAAAGAAACTAGTACAAATACAAATTAGAACATTGTCCCTTAATTTAACTTGCAAAACTTACACAACACAACACATGAAGTATGAGTTATTAAGGGTATGTCAGTATGTTCAGACACACTACTGTACCTGAATTTGTTCATGCATAATGCCCCAAATGACGTAATAAAGCAACTGCAGTGTAGTATAACAACTCCCTGAGATGGGATATTTTCACATATCTGATGATGGACCCCTGGAGCAAATTCAATCTATAAGGCAGGTTCTACTGTATACAACTGAAAATGATTGCGGCACATTTTGTTATTGTTTTCCTACAAGGGCAAATATCCGGGTTTAAGCTACCACCTATCACTTCATACCAAACACTGGTAAGAACAGCACTGTATATAAATCCAGCAGGCCATCCTTTAACAGCAGTGAATATCTAGACCAGTGGCCTAATTAAGCTACTTGTTAGTTCAATTAAGGTTTTAATTAAGTAATTGAGAGCTCAGTTGGAATGAAAACCAGAAGACACAGGGGTTCCCGAGGAACAGGGCTGAGAACCACTGATCTAGACCAGGATGCAACATTCATGACCTCGTCAGGTTGGGGAAAATGAACAAATAGTCCAAGGGCCAAACAAGAAAAGAGGCTTATTTAAAGTTTTTTGGGTTTTTTTGTCCATAAGAGCAATAACTTTTTACCTGTGTCAGCCTGATAGAGTGACTTCTGGGTTTCAAAATGAGGAAGGGTGTCAGTGACAGATTCATAATCTGTTATATCATGAGCTACTCATAAATCACGCATTATTTTGTTGATATTTATAATTTCTGTTTTCTTCTTGAATGATCCAAACGATCCTTCGCAGCTGCAACACAGCACCTGTGATTTACACCACTGCATCAGAACAGAGAGGCTGCGGCGAAGGGTGTGAGAGTGGATAGCTTAGTATATGAAATATGTATTTTTGCAACAAAATAAAATCTTATTTTTTCAATAATGTACTGTAGGAGGTAATAAGCAGACTCGTGTAAATAATGCAGCAATCAAATACAGTGCTGGAAACGTCTTCTGTTTATAAGGTGTTTTAAAAAGGGTAGTTTTAAGGTTACCATTGCATTATTTACAAACACTTTGATTTCGATAACAGCTGTCTCTTTGAGTAATTTGCATTGCGTAGGCAATATAATGAACTGGTTGATGACAGTGTTCCTAGCATTCATAATTCATTTGATAAGCTAAAATAGCGGCTTGAAAATTTTTATGGTGACAAACTTTTATTTCTGACTAAAAGTATAGTAGTAGGAGAAAAAAAAAAAAAAACAGGAGCAACACATTTAATGATCTGATTTAATGATTTTGAAACATATACAGAAAGTCAAAAATCAATACTATGAATGCTCTCATTCCAAAACAAAAGGCCTCACTGTGGTCTGAGAGGGCAGGAGGTGTAACTCTGGGCAGTGAGAAGTGCTAGTCTACTGGCTCCTCTCTCCAGGACACGAGGCAGACCCCCAGACACGACTGCTATCACAGACTCAGGGCTCTGGCTCCCTCTGAGGGAGTAGTGATATAGAACGTGGCTGTCCCGCTATACTTCTCCTGCAAAAACAATAACACACAGTCGGTACCACAGAAACAGCTCACTTTTACTTCCGCATACATACTGTACCAACACACTCAAGTGCTGACAAATCCCTTTTGTTAGAAAGAGAATGGAAAAACAAACACCATGTTTGTTAATGCAGGTTTAACTTCCTTAAGAAAAAATAATTACAGGTTCCCCAGGTCAGTTCAGGCTAATTTTACCTTTCTCTTTTTTTAAGAGACAGAGTACTAACAGAATGCATTGCAATGTGAGTCCTGGTAATAGAAAGTCACGCCAATAGAAAGTTATCACAATTGGATGCGCAATTCACAAGACATACTTGCACACAGGTAACCTCCACCTATCCTTATTTGAATTCCCAGTGGAGGATAACAATGATCATGAAGGCTTGCAGCCAGAACTGAAAACACTGTAATTTACACAGAAATGATTTATATTTCACAATTGACTTCCTTAAATAATAGTACTGTTGTTGAAACTGACTTCATTTTTTTTTCTCTACACTTTTTAATTTATTTCAAACTTGAAACTAAAAAGTAAATGGCACCACCAAATTTGATGACTAAAAAAGCATTATATGACTGTAATTGCCACCTATAATTGACCCTTTTTTTTATATGACATCATGCTAACTTAATCAACACACCACCTTACAGACCCACAGCTCGCACCATTAGAGCACCTGACCTCCTGCTTTCACTTCTGGGTTGCCAGCTACCTGAATGTGTTGGGTGGCTCTATCCACAGCTGAGGCCTCCAGCAGTGTGACTGTGCAGCCCCCGAAACCCCCACCGGTCATCCTGCTGCCATACACCCCCTCCACCTCCATTGCCGCGGCAACCAGCTGATCCAGCTCTGGACAGCTCACATTGTAGTTGTCCCTGTAACAAATCACATAATTAGTCTGAGCAATGGTAAAGCAGCAAAGACCAAACTCCTCCTTGCTGAGTTCACGCGGAGCAGTGTTACTGTACCTGAGGGAGCGATGGCTCTCCACCATCAGCCTCCCGAACTCGCGGTACTCCCCTGCCCTCAGCGCCTCGGCCGCCTGTGCGGTCCTTGCGATCTCCCCGATCACATGATGAGCTCGCCGGGATGTCTCACTATCCAAACGATCCTTCGCAGCTGCAACACAGCACCAGTGATTTACACCACTGCATCAGAACAGAGAGGCTGCGGCGAAGGGTGTGAGAGTGGATAGCTTAGTATATGAAATATGTCTTTTTGCAACAAAATAAAATCTTATTTTTTCAATAATGTACTGTAGGAGATAATAAGCAGACTCGTCTAAATAATGCAGCAATCAAATATGGTGCTGGAAACGTATGTATTAAACACACATAGACGCTCATTCGAAGACAGGAAATTGACTACATTGGGCTACACAAATTCATCTGGGGGTAAATCAATAATTTGAGAAGTGATACAATGTTTCTACATCTCTCTCAGCTGTCCCACAACTCTAAACAATCTATTCTGCCAAAGAGTTAGGAGATATGTTCATTTTAAACACACTGGGGTGCATTTTCACGCCTTGCTACTGACGAAGGGTTAAAAAATATGACTCATATAAAGATTATTTTTAGTTTACATTCAAAAACAAAAAAGCTATGTCTAGACAGGGAGGCCTTAACTAGATTGTTTGATAAAATAACATTTACTATTTTAACATTTCTATATTGCCTTCATTCTTTTGTACAACTAGTTTGTGTTCTCACACAGTAGTTGGGTGCTAAGATGCCCCACACATACCGGCCAGGTCCTCCATGCTTGCCTCCCTGAGGCTGGCCTTTCCCAGGGTGCGGGCTGCCTCCTCACACTGTCGGCGCCGGCTGGGGTACTCACTGCCAGTCAGAGAGTGGCGTACATTGGAGTTAGTGATAAGAATAACCACACCAGGGTTTGTGAGGGGCACCAGGGTTGCCTCTAAGGATCTGAAAAACATAATCAAGGATACTATAATAAGCATAATCCCTATTGCAGTTGTATTTATTCTGTATATAGTTTGCATTAACAATAAGTACAGCAAGTAAAACACCTCATTTTAAGGTGACATATAATAGAAATAAATTGCAGATGGCTGTATCACATTGATATCAGGGTCTGGTACACATTATATTACTATAACAGCCCTAAGGCCATGCTCTAACAACAAAACCATGCTGCCTTCCTCCCAGTCTCTCAATTCCAACACCCAGACCACACTGGAAACCTCCTAGTCCCTCAGTGCCGCCCAGGCTCACATACCTGCAATCTATAAGCAGTGCATGCCCCTCCTTGCCCATGACTGATATAAACTGGTCCATGATCCCACAGGGCATGCTGGCAAAAGTGTGTTCTGCTTTCTGACAGGCCAGAGCCTTCGCCACTAAATCATTGTCATCTGGAATGAAGCAAAACTTGCTTATCCCACAGGCATTTCATGTTTTAGTACTGCTGTACAACTCAATGCTAAACATTAAATATTGGCGATACTAAATATTAAAAGAAATACAAACAATAATATACATAATTTGACCATCTCAGTTAGCCTTGATTGTACATAATGTGTAGTTAATACAATATAGCAGGAATTATGAAATAGTATGCTTGTTGTAGGCTTCTATGAAATGGTAATTCCATTACTTTTTCAGTTTTTTTTTAGTCAACAGAATATGTTTTTTTAAAAAGGATAACTTTCATTCTTTTAACCTGTGCACAAGGTTTTTTTGGTGATACCTTTATAATAGACCCAGCTAACATATGTATAAAAAGATCAATAAAAGCAGCCCGGCCCAGCAATTTACACATTGCATTATTTTAACCTTTAATGCAACCATGCATACAATGCACATCTCGATGCACAGGTTATAACACATAAGTATATGCGTCATGCATTACTTTTTTGTATGATATGAAATATGTTATTGCATCCCTAATCCACATGAGCTAACATAAATGACTCAACAATTCCCATAAACTTAAGGACATTTTTGATTTTGTGAGATGTGGCAGTCTGGCAATTAGAATGTGTCACTACAGTTAAACTGTTTCGTATACCTGAACAGATCTGCTGCAAGAAGGTGTACACAGCCACTTCTAGTGAGGCAGAGCTGGACAGGCCGCCACCTAGTGGTACATTGCTGACTATCACAGCTCGGAATCCTGGGAGCGGTCCGGCTAGAGGAAGGCAAACAAATAAGAACGTAAGAAACTAATAAACGAGAGGAAGCCATTCACCTCTTCAATGCAGGTGCAGCGTTGGTTTTTCATTACAGTTCCTGACAGATCTTAAAGGATCCCAATGAAACACAGCAACATGTCTTGGCAACGTGTTCCTTACACCCACAGCACCCTCTGTGAAAAAAGTGGTCTCTGTGCTAAGTTTGAAATGGTTGACTTTACATGCTTGGTTAAAAGATAGCAGTTTTGATTAAGTAAGAACATAAGAAAAGTTATGAAGGCACGGTTTATAACCCTGAGTGGGTTTATGCCTTAGGGGAGGGTAAAGTAATATATGGTGGGCAGAATGATGTACCAATCAAGCCCACCTCGGTAGTGCTGGATGACTCCTTTCACGTAGTTGGCCCATTTGGGTTCCCCAGGGGTGAGAGGGTTGGAATCCTGAGGAAGGGGAAAGTCCACTCGCCGGGGTTCATCAGCCTCTTCTGCAGCTGTAACTATGGAAACGCTGGTATCAGTGGTCTGACTGCCCACCAATACTGTCACCATGGGCAATGCCTGCAGACAGACAGACAGACATATACAGGGATTTGGTTTGAACCAGTAAGAGGACTAGTAAAACTCCTGACAAGACAGTCTAGTATATTTCAAAAAAAAAAAAAAAAAAAAAAAAATGTAAAAAGTGCATTGCAGAAGACACAATTCCCATTGACACACACAAAAAAGCATGTGTGTTATGAAAGCTTTCTGTAAAACTGGTTTATAAAAAGTGTGTTGGATGTTTTAACCTAAGACATTTACCGTTGGTACAGCATAGCACAATTTGAAGAAACACACACACACACACACACACACACACACACACACACACACACACACACACACACACACACACACACACACACACACACACACACACACACACACACACACACACACACACACACACACACACACACACACCACACCATGTGTGTGGTGAGCACCAGGCTTCTCCAAAGGTATCTAACTATTCGAGATACTAAGTGACAGTCAGCTGCCAGTTTCATATTCTTTTACGAAAGATTTGACCATCTGATCAACTACAGCTGGGGATCCTTTATAGACGTATTCATCATTGTCTAATATCTATCCTTTTAAAATTTGAAATATACACTGCAGGTACCGAGTAATTTAAAGACAATCTTACCATGGGCAAAACCAATCCGTCGTTATAATCCGTGTGTTCTCCAATTAGATTGACTCTCCCTGGCGCTGACACCGCTATCTCTGGCTCCGTGTCCCCGAAGCTTTCCCGGTACACCCGCCGAGCCTTCACCAACAGGGAAGGTAGGCTGGGCGTCTGACAGGCAGCCATCATTCACAACTAACCGGCGGTAATCACAACCGGACGAACTAGATAGGGGTCGATAAACAAACTTCCAAACTTGAATAGCTGTGATAAAAATGTGCACTTATCACAGATCACTAGCTAGGTCACTTCTAAAAATGGCGTCAAGACACAAACGCGCAAAACTGCTGTGACAATCTGTGTAAAGTGCTAGGTCACCAAAAAACAAAGCATTTTCATTGCGAAACACTGTTTTGTACGTTTCTAATTCTTTAGTTCCTGGTCTGTGAAATCGCCGCCTACTTCCACGTCCCGTCGCTTCTCATTGGACATATTTAACTGCCTGTTTTTATTGTGTAGAACAGCAAGAGGATAAAATGCGAGCTAACTGATTCTGTGTTTGGTGCTGTGAACGCTTAAAATAATATAACAACGTAGTATTGTTTCTAGCAGTTCAATAAAGCATAGAATGACTATGGAAAATTCTCCAGATACTGTGTACAGACCGCGTGGCCTAATGGATAAGGCGTCTGACTTCGAATCAGAAGATTGAGGGTTCGAGTCCCTTCGTGGTCGCTCTTTTTGTGTTTCAATTTTTTAAACTTAATTAAATAGTCTTTCCTTAAATGGTCGTTTTTTTTAATACCGTGTCTTAACTAGAAACATTAATTCCCTTTCAATTCGAATGACAACCATTACCGAATGGAAAGAGCCTTTCTGACTTCAATCTCTTAGCAAATATACAAAAGCTGCCCTATCAGGGCCCTGTTGTGAAGGGGAAGTACCGCCCACCTCCTGTTGAAGAGGGACGTCCTCACAGTAGCACATCGCCATTTTCTCTCTCATCTCTCTGAGACAGGTCGTACATTGTTTTTGTTTTTGCTTTTACGTTCCGAATTTGGCTAATTTGTTGGATTTATCCGCAAATTAAAGATTAGCCATTACGTCTTCCAGATGAATAAGTGAGCTTCATGCGTTGTCCATCGATGACACATGTATGGCTTTCACTGGAAGTGACTCGCGGGTAACATTAAGAACAAATCCATTCTTTTTGCCAATGGTGGTATCCTCATTCCATATTAACCAATCAGTGGTTTTGGAAACTTTCAGATCTCCCCTGCACAAGTCAAAGGAGGACCGTAGACAACACACTCTGTGCCCAGTTCGGGCTCTGCTGTGTTATTTGGATAGGATGGCGTCCTGGAGACAGTCCAACCAGCTGTTTGTCTTCTACAGGTCCCCCTGTAGAGGTCAGGCCCTATCGAAGCAATGTCTATCGCACTGGGTGACAGATGCGATACGCTTGGCCTATGAACAGACAGACATTATGGCCTATTCTACCAGGGGCCAGGCAACTTCGTGGGCTTTCCTTCATGGCGCCTCCTTAGATGAATTATGCAATGCTGCTACATGGACAGGTAGTCAAACATTTGTGCGTTTTTACCACCTTGATGTGACAAACCGAACGAGACCCTCTCTGGGCTCTAGAGTTTTGCAGGTGGAATGCCCTTAGACGTCATGTGGGCTCTGTTGCTATCGCCGCGGGGCTGTACTGTCGGTAATCTGGAGCCACGACAGCTTTGATACAGCTTTCTCATTCGGTAATGGTTATCATTTGAATTGAAAGGGAACATTAGGTTATTACCATAACCTTGGTTCCCTGAAAAGAGAATAACAACCTTTAGCCTTTGAGGTTGTGTCCCTAGCTGACCTCTGTTTTTGAAAGAAAATGGCGATGTGCTACTGTGAGGACGTCCCTCTTCAACAGGAGGTGGGCGGGACTTCCCCCTCACAGCAGGGCCCTGATAAGGCAGCTTTTGTATATTTGCTCAGAGATTGACAGTCAGAGAGACTCTTCCCATTCGGTAATGGTTGTCATTCTCTTTTCAGGGTACCAGTTACCATAGCAACATTCTCGTCTTTTCTAGTTGATTAGGTTTAAGCTTGCATAAAGCATCCATGTACTAGGGTAGGTTGATGTCTTAGCAGAGTGGCGCAGCGGAAGCGTGCTGGGCCCATAACCCAGAGGTCGATGGATCGAAACCATCCTCTGCTATCGTTTTTGTACACTTTACATTAATTATATATTTATTATAAAAACACATTGTTTTTTAGTTATTTGTATTTTTTTTCTTCTCCCCCGTCACACTGTTAATGTTGTAAAGAAATCCATGCGCACTATCGAGGATGTTTATGTCAAAATTAAAAATAAATATCAAAAAATAAACAAACATCGAAATGAATAAATATATTGACATTTATTTATGTATTTCTATATTTATGCATTTATTCGTTTTTATTTAGTGTCTTTTTATTTAGTGTCTTCGTATGACGCATATTTTATGTTTATTATTTCGGCATGTATCGTATTTATTTATTTATTTTAGAAGCAACGAAATGTAAAAAAAAAGCTTTCGATTTACAGCAAATATATATATATATATATATATATATATATATATATATATATATATATATATATATATATACGACAATGCGTTCTTTTCTTTTACGAAAACATTGATAATTAAAAAAAAAAAAAAAAAAAAAATATCCCACAGAGAGTGCGACCACGAAGGGACTCGAACCCTCAATCTTCTGATTCGAAGTCAGACGCCTTATCCATTAGGCCACGCGGTCTTATCTAACGCCGTAACTATTGTGGACACTCCAAAATTAAAAGTAACATTTATCAACAGAAGTGGCAAGAAGTGTTCATTATTTAACGATATTTCATTCTTAGAATTTAATAAGAAAGGTTTCTATCACCTACTTGCATTGTATTTTTTGTGCATCTTTACACCAAACACTAGATTTTTTTAATCACAAGCTGTTAAATCAAGGAAACACATGTACTATTAAATTAAGCAATAGTACCAGAAGAGGGCTTTGTCGTCTGGTAAAGCCCGTCTCGTGTCGTTGAATGTCCCGAACCGAAGGCGAGGGCAGCCATTTAACATAACCAGATGATAAAGCCATTTTGTGAGAGTTCTGTGTTAGAAAATGGATACGAAAAAAAAAAAAAAAAAAGTTCTGTTTTTTTTTTGTTTCGTGTGTGTGTGTGATTTTAAGCAGCACTGATTTTAGTTGCTTCTGAATATAAACGTTTTCCTCATCATTCTGTAAGTAACGAGGTTCGCTCAGAATTCCATCTGGAATGAAGTCTCTCCAGTAAAAGCTAAATAATCAAATGCCAAATAATCAATAAAAAAAGCTTCTACTTCCATGGAGCTGTTCTTCACTTCAGGTACCTTGTATTAAAATATCTCGTTCTCTGCTGTATATGTTAATATTAATCGTGCTGTTTATTCAGTAATCTATTCAGTATTCACAATCAGCGTCCCGTATGCAGTCAGAAATGCGACGTGTCCGTGTTATCAGAAAGGCTATTTCATAGCGTTGGTGGTATAGTGGTGAGCATAGCTGCCTTCCAAGCAGTTGACCCGGGTTCGATTCCCGGCCAACGCAAGTCTGTTTTTCAATTATTATTTTTTTTACTAACTTGAAAAAACACTTATATATATATATATATATATATATATATATATATATATATATATATATATATATATATATATATTTATTATGTATTTTAAAAATTAATACGTACCTTATAGGTTTATTCAAAATAGTGACGCAATCAAATAACTTGCAGTAGTCTCAGAGGGTCGGTTTTGTACCATGCTTATTTATTTTTTTTTAAGAAAAATAATAATCGTAAATAGCACCCTTCATATCGTAAATAGCACCCTTCATATGTAAACATCCCAGGGTGCTTTACAAAAATAAATCCTGTACTGTCAGCGGCTGTTCTGTGATCAGCTGTTCTAGTGCGCGTGCATCTTTAAAATACGACTGATTTTTGAACAAATTGATTAATATTAGATTAATATCATGCACATTCCTCATGCTATGCGCTGCCAAAACTAAAAAGCAATGCAAATTGACCCAACACGATATATATATATATATATTGTTGCATGGCAACATGTCCGAAAGCTGTACGTTATGTCAACAGATTTTCAGCAGAGTGTACCAGAGAGCTTTTAGGAATGTAATGGAGCTGTATGTTGATCCTTAGCCAGACCATTTCCTCTTTAGATGTATTTACTACCCCCCTTTCTCTGTGTAGGGGTACTGTGTGAGTATTTCTCACACATTTCTCACACAAAACTGAAAAATGTTTCTACCCATACAAATGCTATTTAGATTGAAAATTTGATCACGGGATTTAAAAAGAAAAAAAATAAAGGTATGCAAATTATAATTTAGAAAAGGGAAAAAATCAATAAGTCAGCAATTGTTGCGAATGCTACTGTACTTTATACCAAGTATTCCGATGAAATGGTTTTGGTCATGCTTAATACCACTCGTTAATAATAAGAAAGTGAAAGATTTCTATCAAGCTAGATGGTTCAGCTGGTTAAATGGTTTTCTATTCATGCAACCCATCCACACAAAATTACAGCCCCATATTTTTTATTATTTATAAAAATGATTTCCTTATATTTTGTTGCTTAAATGCCCTTTTCATTTATACTGTTTCCTATAAAATGTATCCCGCTGTTAGACGTTTGTAATAAAATGTTATTTTCGTTTTTGGGAAATGCAGTTTTAGAATGTCAGAGATTTAATCAATCTATAGTTTAAAACCGTTGTTGTTTGTATAATTTTAGATTGCAGGGTTGTGTGATTTTGAACAGTAATCTTCCATGTCATTGTTGTACAATTCATGTAAAATGATCTCAGATTAGTCCTCTACGGAACAAGTGCTCTCAAACACATCGCCTATAAATAATCTCAATAGCTTTTCCAACAAAAATACAGCTGGCACGTTATGATTGTTGCTCTATTATTCCTGAAACAATACCCTGTCCCTTTTCATTTTGACAAGGGGTGCCACGCAAAAGGTGTCATTTTATGGTAATAAAGGAGGGGGGTATGCTAATATTTCATAGAGCAGGCATCATAAGAAGGTACCAATAATTAAACCCACACAGCGCTGCCAGACAGGTAATTTTACAGACAAGGTTGGCTTGTTTTCAAAGCATCTAGCAGGTAACTATTGTCTTTAGTGGCTATTTTTGTCATGCATTTTTTTTTTCTTTTCCTTTCTGATTATGAGGTCATCACCAGTGCAGGACTTCAATCCCATACCTCCCAACATCGAGTTTTCAAAATAAGGGAGCTTTTATAAACTGAAATCTTAGTGGCCTGAATTTAATTGAATACTTGCATGAGACAAAGGCATACAGCTACTCCACTTTATTACTTGGTAGAATGATAGACTGTGATACAGTCTCCTTCTAATTGCTTTCAATAAGGAAAACTATCAAAATAGAAAAAAAAACCATGCCATGCTTCACAGTCCAATCCTCTCTGAGCCTCTGTGGTTCTTATTGTACTGTAGTTGTAGATGGCTGATTTGGCAGCAGCCACAATACTTTGTAAACAGTTTCACTGTAGTTCATTTTGCACAAAAGTAAAGCATACATAGTTGGCATTGTTACTTTTATCACACAACAAACCTAAAGGAGAGCTATGACGCCTACTTTATAACAAGAAAAAAAACCTCTAAATTTAATAAGTCATTGTTAATATAAAAAAGCCAAAACACACAACAGCGTGGTATTGCAACATTATTCATTACACTGCACACATGTGGCAAATCAATAGTATTACATGTCATTGTCAACTATCTTCTATTTTAAATCAACACACTAGTACTGTATATAAACACATATTATCAATCAATCTGAATTTCTAAAACAATGTTGATGCTGAAATTCTAATAGAAACACCTTTCACTATTTGGGCGACTTTCCTGCCCTCTTGTGCTGCAGGATCTGGGAGTGAACAGCTTTGAGCAGCTCCAGCACTTTGTGAACAAGGCAGTGATCTCTCAGGAGCAGGTGAGAGATGCGGGCCTGCCCTGACACGTGAACCATAAAGAGGGTACTGCTTCAGGACCTAGACCTACAAAATTGGATTTTGTAGAACCCCGATAGGAGTACTCATTGGAGCAGATCGAGTGGTTTCCAGTTTGCCTGCTCAACTGCCATCCTGCCAATACTGGATAACCAGACCAGCCTGCCGCAGGTCAGAGCATCAATAGGGTTGTGTGGGGCATTTCTACACTGAGTTAGATACCCTGGATAATGTTACACCAGACTGCCCTGGAGCACTGTTAGCACTTCTATCACTTCCTTTTCTCCTCTTGTTTCCAAACAAATCTTTGCTGCAGAAAACAGTAATAAATAATAAAAATGTATTTGGGAAAATACCACTGAGGTTGATTAAAATTTGAAAAAAAAACTTCTGTGTTCTGGACATCAGAAGAATGCTATCATTGATTAATTAAACTGTCATATGTAATCAATATTTAGCTCATGCAATCTGATATTGTGATCAGTATTTGTACAGCTTTTTAGGCAAGCAACTACGCTGCATTTAAATGGTTAAACCGACAGGATTGCATAAAAAATAATACATCATTTTAAAATAATTTCAGTATGCTAACAGATTATGTGATTTGTGTACTCACATTAAACTCAGGAGTACACAGGAGTTGTACACTAATTGTGAGAAAATGTCAGTTTCTTCTCTCGAAATCAGCCACCTCCACATCACCTTCATCATGGTTGACTGCATTGCTGCAGGAAAAGGCTGTGAAACAGTGATGATGGTGTGTTAGAATCTCTTTTTATCTACTTCCTCCCAGGCCACAGACCACACCTTCCTCCAGAAGTGCCACTGTCACCATGGAAGCAGCCCATTTTATACCAAACCTAAGATTTCCTGCTAAAACTCCACTGCCAGTGTTCACCAGGCAGCACTACACCAGTGCTGTTACCAACCAGATGAGTGATGAGCTCAAACCAGAGACACTGAATGCAAACCAGAAGACTACAGCAGTTACGACACCTGTGATATTTCACTCCTGCACCACATTGCTCTGTGAACACAAAGGGCAATATGTATATGTGACTATCACCTTGCGATTTGGTTGTTGAGAAATAAAACGCACTGCAAGAGTTCTGAAGGTATACAAATCAAAGTACAGTTTTTTTTTTTTATAAAGATACAGACAAGCAAGTTCTGTGCACTTAGAACACATATCATAGAGCACAGGTTTAAAGTTCAATACTAATATCTCTAACTATAATGTATTGCACTAAATTAAAACTATGACAATAAACTTTAATTCAGAACACATGAATAAATACTGAAGGCAACTGCCCAACTGTGCTCTCATTCACCAGTAATACAAATATGCTGCATATGTCATTTGAAAATAAGGAATCTATCTGGGAGTTTTGTGTTAAATGTACCAATGGATTATAAAATGTATATTTCATTTATAAAATCTGCCTCTTGTCTGTCGCTCACACAGATGGTGTCCAGTCTGTTTAAGAAAGTGCAACAAGGCTAACTGCAGCAGAAAGAGTTTTTGGAGACTATTAATAACGATACATTGGGACATATTTCAAAGGGTTTCCTCCAGTCTTTAATGAACTCTTTTTTTTTAAAGGAGAAAAAAAACATGTTAATGTTACAAAATGAAAAACAAAACACACAGAGAGTGCATAGGAGGATTTGAAAAATATCACTTAGTTGTTTGGTTGTAGTTTTGTAAAATGAATATCAGTTTTATCTCTTTAAATTAATTAACGACTGGAGTCAATGCTTTGAAAATATGGCCCTTTATGTGCTATCCCAAGTTTACCACTGTATTTTTGCACAGTATTTTTGCCGTTTGTCACGTTTTTCCCTTTGCTATACTATGCATTTACTATAGTTTACCCTGGTTTGCCATGTTCTTTACCATACCTTGCTGGTCTTTACAATGCTTGCCTTTGCTATGCATTTACAATGAGAAACTTGTATATGGGATTTTTGGGAAGAACGCTACATTGATATTTGTGGCATTTTATTATCTAAAAGATAAAAAAAGAAAAAATAACAGTAAAATAAAAATAACAAATTCAATATTTTATTATTCTATTGATGAAAATACACTTGTATTAATTATGGTATAACTGTATGAATACAATATTAGGGTTTAATTCAAAGATAATGTTTCCTTTATCTGCCAGGTGTAACAACTCCTTTGTGTGCTGTCTCAAACAAAACCACAAGAAGGCAGACACTTGATATGCTCTTGTGTGGTTTGTGTTTGTTTGCTATGGGAACAGGGAGTGCAGATTTTCTGAGATCATTTTTATTTACACAGCAGTTTGTTTTTTGGTTACAAAATCAATACAATAACCAGCATTGGCAGAGATGCAGTGCAGGAATGAAAGAGACAAAGACAGTAATCTGGTTTGGAAAGGGTTGTTTTATTTTTATTCCCAGTCTGGTGACCAACAACAATAATGGGAAACAATAAACGGGTTTGCAGACCCAAACAATAATAACCAAAAACACGTATCCGCCCCACAATAGTACGTACGCGGTCACCAGTCCTGGGTGAGTGCAGTAGTGCTTGTGATGAGTGATACAGATTATTTTTGACAGTTGTGCAGTGCTGTTCTGGCTTTAGCGCTGGCCCTCGGCAACAGCTCCGGAAGCGTGTGAACCATCTAGTGTGGCACAAACAAGATGATTACACAGACAAACAAACAAAACACTCACGAAACTGCTTTTTCGAATCACAGGGTCTCTCACAGTCCTTCTTAGTTTTTAAATACAAACCAAATGCAAGAAACAGATTACGATTCTCCATCACCATTTATGGTGTCACACATGACCCCTTGGTAAATGAGTGTAGCTACCTCTACAATCTGCAGCTGCTACGTTGTTTCCCTTCCGGGTCAATATGTTCTTGCAATGGCGTCTCGCCTTCTTCCAGACTGACTGACCCTGGGAAAGAACTGGCAGGCCAGCCCATCCAAAGAACTCTGTTTTTGCTGCTTAGTGCCGTCACAGCTCGGCAGGGAGATTTACAACCAAGATTCATTGTATTTCTGTCCCACTGCTATTAGGAACATACTGCATGATTTTTTTTATTATTAATAGCGGTATAATTAAACTATTCCAAATCACGTTTTTATTTACAACAAAGGGAAAACATGTTTTTGCTGACTTTATAAGCATTTGAGTGACACAGTATACCTTCATTGTAAATAAAAACCGTGATTTGGTATAATTTAATGATAACGCTATTAATAATAAATGAACCATGATTATAGCAGCAGTTTTCAAGTATTCTGTAAATATTTCATCTAATACTTAAATAGTACAATGTGGGGCTGTTACGTCTTGTTTTAAAAAAAATATCTGCACGGACATTATATACAAACCATACTGTGTGTGTGTGTGTGTGTGTGTGTGCATGTTTAACAGAGAGAGAATACATGCATGTCTCCAGTCATGTTGTTTTTACGGTCACGTCGCCTTAAGTTATAGATAGAATTGTAGATATTTCTTACTGCCTGTAACAGGGAGAGATCTGTGCTGACTCTGCTGGCGTGTTCACGGGCTGCAGGAAGAGGGCGGCAGTCGCCCAACAGCCGCCTGTGAGTCATGGCAATGACACGGGGAGGTGGGAAAGGGTGTGTGTGGACTTTCCCCCTCTCTGAATGGCTGGGAGGCGGGTCTTGGGTGATTGTTGGTCCTATAAAATAACGCTCTGTTGTTTCCTCAGGTCTGCCCACTTAGACGCGCTAAGGGTGCGGACGCTTTGATTCGGGACCGGGAATCAGCGGGAAGAAAAATAAAGAACCACAGCGAGACAGAGAGAGAGAGAGCGGGGAACCCTTGGGCAGACCCCGACGTATTGTGAAAGAGCAGGCTAGATAGCCGAGAGAGTAGGACGGTGATCCGGGTCGTGGGGGTAGCGGCGACCGGGATAACGCTGCCGAGTGCAGCACCTTTTATTTGTAGTTTTATTACTGTTTTATTTTCCCTTGTTCTTTTCGCCTTCTGTTTTCATTATTATTTCTTTGAGCACCTGCGAGTGCATTTGCTGTTCGTGTACCAGCTGTGGTATTTCCGTGGTGCTGTCTATCATCGTTGATAGGCAGCCCACGGTCAACAGTGCCCTCTGCCGGAGAGAAAAAAGAACCGGTCTAAAATAAAACTGGGCACCTGTGTGGTGTTTCCCAAATACACCTGTCTGTCTCCTGGTCAGTGAATTACCCACACCCTTCCACATGTGGTGTCAGAAGTGGGATTCACTGGCACTGCCCCAAGCAGTGCAACTATAGAAGGAGCAGACTAGCGATGGATGCGACTCAGTTTGCCGCAATGATGGACCTCCTGCGCCAGACGCTCACCGCGGCAGTACAGGGGGCGGCTAGACCCGCAGCTCCAGACCACTCCATCCAGAGACCCACCAAAATGACGGCCGAGGATCGACCGGACGCCTACTTGGAGGTGTTCGAGGCTATGGCGATCTCGGCCGGGTGGCCCCAAGCCCAGTGGGCTAGCTATGTGTTGCCCCAACTCACCGGGGAGGCTCAAGCAGCTGCGAGGACGCTGTCCCCGGAGCACATGTTGGATTACCCCCGGCTGAAGGCAGCCATCCTAAATCGTGTGGGGGCCACACCGGAGGGCTACCGGAATAAATTCCGGGAGGAGCAGTTTGCGGCAAGGGAGCACCCACGAGCCATCGCCCACCGGCTGAAGGATTACGCCCTGGGTTGGTTGAATCCTGACCTAAACACCAAAGCCAGGGTGGTGGAAATGATCGTGGTGGAGCGCTTCCTGGAGTGTCTAGCCTCGGGACCTCGGCTGTGGGTCCAGCGGCAGGCGCCGGACACGCTGGACCGGGCGGTCGAACTTGCCGAGCAGTACCAGGCAGCGGAGCCAACGCCTGCGAAACTGCCCGGGAGGAGTGTGGCTGCTGGATCGTCCCCTCAACTGGCCCCGGAAAGGGCGAAGGGACTGGGGGGAAGGGGTAGTCCAGGATTTGGTCGGGGGGTGTCGGCGGGAGCTCCCGGCCCGGGTACTGGGGCAGGGTGGGGATACCCACGGGCTGCTGCAGTGTCGGACCGGGGTCTCGCGCGGACGCCTTATCGGCGGGCCCCTTTTATGGCTCCAGTGTTTCCCCCTCTTTCCAAAACTTCGGGGAGAGAAACCAGCCCACCGAGGTGTTGGACGTGCAGGGAGGTGGGCCACCTCTCCCGGGACTGCCCCGTGATGGAGTGTGACCTCAGCCGACCAGGTAAGCACGTTCAATTACCTCAGTCGCTTCAGCACACGGGTTTTGTTATTCCTGTGACAGTGGATGGTACAAAAACCCAGGCTCTCCTGGACTCAGGGTGTGGTCAGTCTCTAGTACAGGAGAGCCTAGTCTCACCGGGGCATAAACGTATATTGGGACGGGTGCATATTAAATGTATTCATGGGGATGTCCGCTCCTATCCCAAGATAAATGTGTGTATGACTATTGGCCAGCAGGTGACGCAGGTGCAGGTAGGATTATGTCCTCGATTGCCGGTACCAGTAGTTCTGGGACGGGACTGTGAGCAGTTTAAAGATTGGTTGGCTGCTCTGACAGCCCCGTCTTCTTTATTGGCTAAGAAAGAGGAAGTAATTGGAGAGATTTTTCCCTTTCGCGATCCAGAATGGTTTTGCCATAGATTTAAACCCCGTAAAACTAAACGGGAGCGTCGGATCGCTAAGAATGAGGGCTGGCAATGGAGGGAGTCGGAGAAGTTTCAGGTGGGGGCGGTTGGTGAAGAGTCCGGGGGGGAGGTCGCGGAGCCAGCGCAGGGGTCTGGCTCGGCTGCCTCTGCTCGGGACCGACCTGACCCCGAGTTGGAAGCCATGGGAGCTGATTTCTTAGCTCGCTCCCGTGACTTCCGACTCGAGCAAGGGCGTGACGACGTGCTGGGCAGGCTCTTTGACCAAGCAGCGGTGGTTAATGGTCGGGTGGTCGAGCCCAGACGCGCCGCCACGTACCCCCACTTTGAAATTGATCGAGACCTACTGTACCGTGTTGATAAATTACCCCAGACCGGTGAAGTGCGTCATCAGTTGCTCATTCCTCAGCCCTTTAAGGAGGATTTGTTGCAGCTGGCTCACGCTATTCCCCTGTCTGGTCATTTGGGAAGGGATAAAACTAAAGCAAGGCTTGTGTCACGGTTCTTCTGGCTGGGGCTGGATGGCGATGTTAAGCGGTTTTGTGAGCGTTGTGGGGAATGTCAGAAGGCCAGCCCTAGAGCCGTTCCACGAGCCCCTCTGGTGCCTTTGCCCCTAGTGGAAGCTCCGTTTGAGCGTATTGGGATGGACATAGTTGGGCCACTAGAAAGGAGTGCGGCAGGATACACCCACCTACTTGTCATTCTGGATTACGCTACGCGTTATCCAGAGGCAATTCCCCTCCGATCTATGTCCGCTAAGTCTGTTGCCAACGAGCTTGTGAAGGTTTTCTCCCGGGTGGGGATTCCCAAAGAGATACTAACCGATCAAGGCACCAATTTTATGTCCCGGCTAATCCGCGGAACATGTAAGCTTTTGGGAATTAAGACCATTAGGACCTCGGTGTTTCATCCTCAGACCGACGGTTTGGTGGAACGCTTTAATAAGACCCTTAAGAACATGTTGCGCAGGTTTATTCGTAGTGATGTGCGTTACTGGGACCAGCTGATTCCTCCCCTTCTCTTTGCGATCAGAGAGGTTCCCCAGGCTTCTACGGGGTTTTCACCATTCGAGCTGCTGTATGGGCGGAGACCCCGGGGCGTGCTCGACCTGGTCAGAGAGATGTGGGAGGAGCAGCAGGACAATTCGACCAATACCGTCCGGTATGTGTTGGACCTGCGCAAACGTCTTGAGTCTGTTGGAAAATGGGCGCATGACAATTTGCAGCAGGCGCAGCACAGACAGGAGACACAATATAACCGAGGAGCCCGGTTGCGCACATTTCAGCCGGGGGATAAGGTACTTCTGTTATTACCCAGTTCTGAGTCAAAACTCTTGGCTAAGTGGCAAGGACCCTTTGAGGTTACACGCCAGGTTGGGAAGGTGGACTATGAGATCTGCCAGCCGGAGCGACGGACAGAGAAACACATTTACCATATCAATCTCTTAAAGCCTTGGTTACAACCAGAGGCGTTGTTAGTGGCGCATGCAGATGACGTCACGGACCTGGGACCTGATCTTTCTGTGTTGGCAAGAAAAGGATCGGTACAGATTGCTGAGAATCTGACACCAACGCAGAAATGTCAGGCTCACGGTCTGGTGGCGGAGTTTCCTGACGTGTTCTCTTCCGTCCCGGGGCAGACTCGAGTAGCCCATCATCACATTGATATTGAGCCGGGGGCGCTAGTTCGCCAGAGGCCGTACCGTATACCTGAGCGTAAAAGACAGGTAATAAAAGCGGAAATTGACGAAATGCTGAGACTGGGGGTAATAGAAGAGTCCCAAAGTGACTGGAACAGTCCAATCGTTTTAGTCGATAAGCCAGACGGGTCAACTCGATTTTGCATTGATTTCAGACGAATCAATGAGAAATCGAAATTTGACGCTTATCCGATGCCCCGAGTAGATGAGTTGCTGGAGCGTCTAGGCACGGCTCATTTTATGACGACACTGGATTTAACGAAGGGGTACTGGCAGATACCCCTGACTCCGGAATCTAGAGAGAGGACGGCGTTTTCGACTCCCTTCGGGTTGTACCAATTCAGGACCATGCCCTTTGGGTTGCACGGAGCCCCCGCCACTTTCCAGCGGATGATGGATCGCATCTTGCGGCCCCATCAGCAGTACGCCGCTGCTTACATAGATGACGTGGTTATCCACAGTGAGGATTGGCCGAGTCATCTGTGTAAGGTAGCGGCGGTGCTGCAATCCTTGCGGGAGGCGGGGCTCACTGCTAACCCAAAGAAGTGTGCCATTGGGAAGAGTGAGTCGGAGTATTTGGGGTATCGAGTAGGGGGCGGCCAGATCAGACCGCTAGTTGCTAAGGTGAAAGCCTTGGCTGACTGGCCGGTTCCTACAACCAAAACCCAGGTGCGCTCTTTCTTGGGACTAGCGGGCTATTATAGAAAGTTCATCCCGAGTTTCGCTACGCTCGCTGCTCCCTTGACAGACCTCACCCGGAAGGCTGCCCCAAATACGGTTCAGTGGACGGAGTCGTGCCAGAGGGCCTTTCTCGCCTTGAAGCGGAGGCTGTGTAGTAAGCCAGTACTATGCAGCCCGGATTTTGGTAAGAGGTTCACCCTGCAGACGGATGCGTCAGAGACAGGTCTCGGGGCAGTGTTGTCTCAGGAGGTTCGGGGAAGCGAGCACCCAGTCCTGTATATCAGCAGGAAGCTCCTTCCCCGCGAGAAAAATTATAGCACCATCGAGAAGGAGTGTCTCGCGGTAAAATGGGCAGTCGAGTCACTCCGGTACTACCTCCTGGGGCGACACTTCACCCTGGTTACAGATCATGCCCCCTTAGCATGGCTTCACCGGATGAAAGATAGCAACGCCAGAATCACACGGTGGTACTTGGCCTTGCAGCCCTACGCCTTCAGGGTAGTCCACCGAGCAGGAAAGCTGCATCAAAACGCAGACTTTTTCTCTCGGGAAGGCATGGGGGTGTAAGATTTTCGAATGAACCGGTGGTGTCATTCTGAGGGGAAGGATATGTAACAGGGAGAGATCTGTGCTGACTCTGCTGGCGTGTTCACGGGCTGCAGGAAGAGGGCGGCAGTCGCCCAACAGCCGCCTGTGAGTCATGGCAATGACACGGGGAGGTGGGAAAGGGTGTGTGTGGACTTTCCCCCTCTCTGAATGGCTGGGAGGCGGGTCTTGGGTGATTGTTGGTCCTATAAAATAACGCTCTGTTGTTTCCTCAGGTCTGCCCACTTAGACGCGCTAAGGGTGCGGACGCTTTGATTCGGGACCGGGAATCAGCGGGAAGAAAAATAAAGAACCACAGCGAGACAGAGAGAGAGAGAGCGGGGAACCCTTGGGCAGACCCCGGCGTATTGTGAAAGAGCAGGCTAGATAGCCGAGAGAGTAGGACTGTGATCCGGGTCGTGCGGGTAGCGGCGACCGGGATAACGCTGCCGAGTGCAGCACCTTTTATTTGTAGTTTTATTACTGTTTTATTTTCCCTTGTTCTTTTCGCCTTCTGTTTTCATTATTATTTCTTTGAGCACCTGCGAGTGCATTTGCTGTTCGTGTACCAGCTGTGGTATTTCCGTGGTGCTGTCTATCATCGTTGATAGGCAGCCCACGGTCAACAGTGCCCTCTGCCGGAGAGAAAAAAGAACCGGTCTAAAATAAAACTGGGCACCTGTGTGGTGTTTCCCAAATACACCTGTCTCTCTCCTGGTCAGTGAATTACCCACACCCTTCCACACTGCCATAGCCTTATCTTTTCACCTACTGAGTCGCCCCATTGCCACTGTACTTTGCATCCATGCATCCCTTTCTGTGGAGTCATCAGGCAGTGTGTTACAGTCGTAAGCTTACAAACTGTTAAAACAAGTGAACACATCTCATTCATAACCACAAGTATATAAAATACTAAAATATTTCCATAACTACAAATATTGAATTAGCAAGGTAGTGTCTGTCTCATCGGCATCACAGCCGTGATCTGTTAAATTTCTGTTTCAAGATGGGCTATAGACTTTCTTTAATTAAAACCCAAATTTTTCAAGTGCAAATTAACTCCTGATAAATTATAACAATTAACATGGATTTGCTTTTAAATTCCCATGCCAACAAAGTAAATAGTCGCAAGAAGGATTGCTCATTAAGATATTAACATTATTTCATAACTCAACATAATTTCGGAAATCACATTAGCATGATTGTTTAATAACGAGATAGGCATAATGACTTCTTGAAAATGCCAAAAGCAATGCTACATAACGATTTGTTGACACTGGAGTTATCATTTACGAACTTCTGAAAATCCTGCCCTTAAAGGGCAATGCAGATGTACAGTATACAGTATAGGTCACAGGAAGAACACTTTCACTTTTGTGATGCTGTTTGTCTTTTTACTTCGCATTGTAACAATGTAAGAATTATTTGACAGTGCATGAGCTGTGCCTCCACCCTGGTCTGGCAATTAATACATTTGGAATTTAAATTAAAAAAAGATGTTATTTGTTTTTCTTCTGAAATCATTAAAAGTACCCATCTTGGGTCATCCCCTGGCTTTGCTGTATTGTAATACAGTTTATTACAGATGGAGGTTTGGAGTGTTGATTAGCTTATCCTCTGGCCTCCAGGAAGCAGTACAAGAAGCTGAAGAAGTCATAAACCCAGTTCTGGGCTACAACGATGATAACCAGGTCCACTAGAAGGAGGAAGAACTATCAGGTAGGAAATCATCGAGTGGTTCTCAACCAACTCTGTTCACAATCCCCACCAGCATGGGACAGGAACTATGTAGGTTCTATGTTGAAGGTGAGATAATCAACAGCATTTCAGACAGCATTTCCTATTACAGCACCTTTCTATTACACTTACCTGGTAATTTAGCATGAAACATTAAACTTTTCATGCCAGGACCACTGCACCAGGCCTCTGGGCTTGTTAAGCCAATTAAGCCACAAAAGCTTGTAGAGAGACATGGGGAAAAGCAAAAAAGAAACCACCACAAGCGAATAGTACTTACGAGGCTCAAGTCGGGAGACAGCATTCTTTACCCAGTCACACATGAATGATATCAGATAGAAATCACTAGGACTAAAGCAAAGCAAATTAACAAATAACCAACAACAGATGGTGCAACTTTATATTAAATACAAATACTTAAATACAGCACCACATGAGATTAGTCATCTGCATAGCTCTATCTATCTATGAACTATTACTACTAACACTTTATAATAATGGCCACAATACATATGAATTCCAATGGAAAGTGCTACATTTCTATAAAACCCCATTACTATTACATTTAGAAATTCTAAATTCAATGGCAAATTTATCAACTAGAAGTCTTTCTCAGTGTAAGAAATGTAGTAAATTCAATGACAAATGGTTCAACCAGTCTTAATGTAAGAAACTTAATAAATGAAATGACTGACATTTTGACCAGAAGTGTTGTCATTTAATTTATTAGTTTTCTTTTAGTATTTATAATACAGAAGAACAACAACTATCATGGAACAGGAGTTTGAATTATCTGTGTTTTACAGGACAGAAGTGTTGTACAATTAAAAAATAAAATGACTGTAATGGAATATTATTTTACTTTACTAGAATTCCTCTGCACAGTAAACAGAGGAACAAACCAAATATCGAACTGGTTAGGTGGAGCTGGGTATGAAAAGGCTGATAAGCACTTATCATCAGAATTTATAGCTGCCAGGAATGCAGTTACAGCCACAGCATCATGGGCAATTAAAATACCTAGAAAACAGCCAATGAGAAACTGGAGACGTACTGTACAAGTTGCTTTAGTTAGCGTTCGGAAGCTTACCTCTGATCTACGCCACGCAGTTGAGCAACTGTTCGCAAGTTGGTTGCTAACAACAAGTTGGATTTTCCATCTCAGCAGGAGTGGACCTGGATTGAGAGAGCAAAGTCCTTCAGTGGACCTGCTTCCACCACACCCACCTAATTCAGCGTCATAGTGGGCTATATTTATCTTGCTATGACTGCATTTAAAAATTGTAATCTGTTGATTGATAAATGCGAGTAATAGTAACCTTTGTGTGGTAGGAGACACTTCTTCACATGATGAGTGGTGATGGTATGGAATGGGTTAATTAGTCACATTGGAGATGCTATTCCCTTAAGACCCAAATTATTATTATTATTATTATTATTATTATTATTATTATTATTATTTTTATTGCAATATGATATCATCAGGAACATGTCCCAATGACCCGTTTTATATTCTGGTCGGTACATTTCAATGTGGTGATAATTAGTGTAGAGTGACATTAACAGCAGTGAGATTAAATAGGTTTATGTTGCCGTATATTTAGGAGTGTATATTAACCTAATAAAATATTCAGGGACTGCAAAGTTATTACTACCAGCATTAAGCAGTTAAAAACCAGTACACTTCCAGCTCTGACCAAGAAAAAGACAGTGTTTTTCATTGTTGAAATTTCCAACAGGGCTTATCAAGACCATCTCCCAGTCCACTAATTATAACCACTAGGCCACTCTGCCTCCTAGTTTTGCAGCTAAAATCACTAGGCTACATTGCTTCCCATTTTCCAGCACGCCCTCCTGTTGGTCATGCTGTCATAATCACTCCTCCTCCTTGAGTGTGTCTGTTTTTAGAGTTTGTTTGCCTAATAGGTCCTGGTTATGTTAGCTACAGATACAGAGTAAAGTTCACAGGTAATAAAGGCACCTCCTTGCTTGAGCAACCTTGCTCCTTTATTATTAGTCTTGTGAACTTTGACTCAGCAGGAGCTCCACAGCAGCACTCTGCCCTGTCCAGCTCTACATACTGAAACTCACTTTCCCATCAACAGTATAAAGGTAAGCTTTATCTGTTAAAGCTGTTTCATGTCTTAATATTTATTTGATCAAGATTGATTGGGGTCTCAGGGTTAAGCATGAGGACAGAGATTAGAGCATGAGGACAGAGAGATTAGAGCAGAGGAACTGGGTGAGTGTGGTAGAGGGACTTGTTTAGAGCTGAGGGATAGTAAAGGAGGCTCTTATTCAGAAGTGGTAACCAGATCATTGTAGCTTTGTTGGTTAACAATCTAACGGAAAGGCACAGTAATTCCCAGATCAAGACGATGTTGAATACATTATAAATCCTTACTAGGGTTATACTGTTTTGGTGTCACAATGAGAACATTTCTAGTCTGCTTACTGCACTAGGTGGGGCAGGGCTGCTGAAGTAAGAATTTGATCAATAAGCAGTGGCAGGAATAGAGAGAACATGGTTGTATTCAAACACAAGTAATAAAATACAGGTCACTATAAAAGAAGGAGCCGGATGTATTTGCTTTGCTTTCATAGCAAAACATGTTAGTCGACTTTCATGTCATTTTAAAGCCTTACACAATACTTTCTTTATTACGCATGCTGTTAATTTGACATTGGATACAATGCGATGATGTTCACGACTTTGACCGTTGTTAACCATTTCAAGTGCTATTCTTTATTTATTTTGCTTTACCTAACCCTCAGGTGATTAACCTTTAAAATGGTTTACTGTGGTAGGTTTGCACTGTCATTTAACAGGTGCTGTACGATTTCACTGAGCTTTACCATACAGCTCAATGTTTTACCATGCCTTTATCATGCTTTCCATCCACAATTAGCTTTAACTTTGTCGAGAGAAGTGGTTTGCAGTGTTTTTATAGACGTTTAATACATAGAAAATGATTGAGATTCTTTCATTATGGAAGTGTTTTACCAGGATGTATTGGATAATGCTGAAAGGTGGGACTATGCAAACAATCATTATCTTTGACAGCAATACTTTTCCTTACAGAACAGGTAATAAAATACATATGCGCTATCTTCATAATACTAGCATATTACTCTTCATGAACGCAAGTAGCAGAGCCATTTGTAGACCACAGCATTGTAGACAATGGCAAGGCAATTTGTTATTCTGATAGCACTTGTACAGATACTGTCATCGGTTTGTGTGGTGGTACAGGGCCGGTGTTAGGATCCACTGGGCCCTGGTGCAAGAGTGTGAAGTAGACACCCCCCCTCAAAAAAAAAAAAATCAAAACCTTAACTTAAAATAAATTTTAGTTCTGTTCCAAAAATGAGTACAAATCATTGTGATTTTTGGGGAATTCAACATCAGTTTATTTAGCTGCGCAGGCTTATGTTTCATGATTTCAACTCTTAGTTCTTTGGTACAGAAGTCAGGCCAAGTAGCTGGATCATTAAAATCATATAAAGGTGCCTGACAGGGTACCGGGTTTATGATACATGATTACATATTTACTGTTGCTGTATATTAACACCCAACTGTTGTTTATTTTTTGTACGAGGAGGAGCTTGGCAGTTACACTGCTGCACTATACATCCATCTGCTGTTGTCGGCCCACCTTTAAACCATTCACTTCACACTTTTTTTAAATCATTTTTTGCTTTTTGGGAAATTTCTAGCTGTCTTTTCTGCTCCTTTAGCTTTGAACAACCCGACCTGTGTTTTGATGGCGTAGCTTACTTCCATCGAGCGCTTTTTTAAATTTATTTATTTATTTATTTATTAGCCAAGCAAGTCTATTATGGAAAACTGGGGTGTGATGTAAGAGTTGGCACAGAGAATTAAGTTGGCTGATAGGTCTATGTGTTCATTTTTTTCAGAAGTATTTGTGATTATATACCTTGTTAGTAAACTGTTTGTTATAATCTTTATAAACAGCAGCTGTGAAAGAAATGCAACACCCCCCCCCCCTCCCCCGTAAATGGAATAGTCTGCTGGTTTTTAATCGACACTGACCTATTATAAACTGTCACGCTGAGTCCCGCCTACGTAGCTCTGATTTGATAATGTGTGTTTTGACTGACAGTACAGCTTTGCCATGGTTTTTTTCTGAACCACCAGGAGAAGAGTTTTTTTTTTTTTCGATAATGGACTTCGAAAAAAAAAAAAAATTGGTATGGGCAAAGATATTAGATATTCTGTAATTAGCAATGGTCTACCAAGTCTTCTAGTACATGTTCATATAACTTGATGTTACAATATTAATCTTAGCACAATGTCTTCAAATGGTTACACTGTACAAGCATTGAAATTAGCACAAAGCCTAGGAAAGCATGGTAAAGCTTAGATAATCATTGTAAAGCACAGAGATTTCTGGTAAATCCATATTAGTATAACACGTGCCGTTTGTACCCTTTTGGGGAAAACTGCAAAGCTACCGTGCATATTTCCTGTGGGAGACCTATGCTGTATTACTGTATCGTCACAGCTTTGATGAAAGGGTGAAAGTGCAATGCTAAATTTATTTATTTTAAAGAGAGATTTTTGCTTGAAGTTAATGATCACAATGGAGTTTCCTGGTCTGTAAAGGAGTGTTTCTATGCAACTGCTAACAGCCTTGCTGCAGCATTCCTCTGCTGATGATATATTTGTAATGTTAATACTTAAACTTATTCAAATTCGTAGCACAGTATCTTTTTGAAAACACGACAATACAACTAAACAGCAGCAAAGAGTGTGTAACAAGTTACAGAACGTTCCTGATAGAGGCTGCCATGCTGGGCTAAGGGTTTTGTAAACAGGAAGTACCATTTTCCCCTGTTTCAAACACATGTTAATGTAAGAAATGTAAAAGTGCTCATTAGCCTCTCCATATCTGTTTGATTATCGAAGATTCAGTGCCCATATCTATCAGAGATTCGGTGCCCATTAGCCTCTTCATACCTCTCTGATTATCAGAGATTCAGGTTTGCCCTTTTAGCATGTTATGCATTTCCCTTTGGGCATTGTTTTTTTCTCCACTTATAGCCAAATATTCAGCCATGCAAAACATCTCTGCGACACACGTCCATTCATTATATACGTCTCAAATGTGCAGTTTTGAAGGAAACATATTAATTTTCAGTCATGATATCTGGTACTACACTAGGTTAACGAAAGCTCCTTAAGCTATGCTTTTAGACTGTCTTTCAACTCCAGGGTCATTTAGTCTGAAGAGTGATAACCTGATAACCGGAGAATATTGCATAGAAAACGAATGCTTCCTTTCACCTAAAGTAGGGCCAGATGTCTGTTTTAGTAAAATACTATGTAGCTAATAGAAATGTAAAATGGCTAAGATTTATGTGATTATTTTGTTCGCAACAATCAACTAAAATGAATATCTTTTTCAATATTTGAACCATAATGGTCATGGCTATTCACTTGACAAATAATGTTATACACACCTTCCTTTTTTATGTTTTATAGTTTTTCTTTAAACTTAAGTGAAAGAAAATAATATATTGAGCCCGCCACAAACAAGCCAAACTGGTACGCCTAGTTTTGACTGTGTATGCAATTCAGTCCTAATGTGGTTGAGTGATTAGATGTGTAGTTATCTTAAACCAGGCATGTACTCAATGTCTGGGCTGGTTGATACAGTGCTTTCCAAAGACCTACATGTTTCCTGCCTTGGAAATGGCAACCTGAACTGATTGTGTATCTCTGTTTGAAATTGCAGAACTATTTGTTCAGTCCCAGTTTTTAATCTTATCCAATACATTCTGATAACACACGATCAAAACAAAAGAATCTCAATCAGTTTCTGGGTGCACATTTATTAGAAATAATTTTGATTTGTTGTACATATGAAATCAAATCACTGTAACTGAAAATCTTGGAAAATTGTCAAATAGGCAAATTAGTGATTGTCTAGTTTAATTAATTACTTTAATATGCCACACATGCAATGCATTTAAAATAGTAAGAGAAAAAGAATACATAGTCATAAATTGTAAAATGCATGAGACATTTTATAAGTTGTTTAAGATTCCTAATTAAATTACAAAGTGGTCTAGCATTTTCACACATGAGGGCCTATTGTTTCAGTATTGCTGATTACTGACCGAAAATTTAAATGCTCACTCCCAGAGGTTTTCATACAGGTGGGTATATAAAGGATAGAAATGACACATCTTTAGGTGTTCTAATACATTTGCACAGTATTGTATATCTAAATATAACCAAATATACTTGTTTCTCCCCTTTAGGGAGAAAAAGAAAAGAAACGAGGGAAGTCAGCAGTCACAAGCAAGCCCGGGGCAAAGGGAATGGTGGGTCTCCAAGCTCTGACAACGGGCATGAAGGGCGGGGGGGGGCTACCGTTCACACAGGTTATTTGACATTTAGATACAGTGAACAATTTACTAATTTGCTTACTTATAGAATAAAACACATAAACCAAAAGGCAAAAGTCAGTGTTAAATGAGTATATTCTACGTTTTAAGATGAATGTGTCACAGTTCAAAAGATTGATTACTATGCAAGTTCACACAAACGGCAGTAAAACATGAATAGGAAATACATGTCAATAGCTTTAAAGATGTATGAAGTGTAATCCAGTGCTGTTTTAACTAATCTGTGTTTATTTGTGACTTCAGGATGTGGGTATTCTGGAAATTCCTGCTGAGCTATCAGCCCTGCTTCGTGCTGCACAGGGTGAGTTACCTTGAAACACTTTACAAAAATCATTGTGCACAGAGCAGGGGAAGCAGAAGCTCTAGCCCAGGCCCACTGTGTGCAGGTTTTGTTACCAGCTGACCTCTAGAGTGCAGGTGCCAGTCATTTAACCCACTGAGGTGTTTACAGTACCCGCTGTCTGCAATGTGCATTTACAGTACCCAGTGCCTGCAGTGTGCAATTATATGTCTCACAGTACCCGCTGTCTGTACTGTGCAGTTATATCTCTCACAGTAACCTCTGTCTGTATTGTGAAGTTATATCTCTCACAGTACCCGCTGTCTCTATTGTGCAGTTATATCTCTCACAGTACCCGCTGTCTCTATTATGCAGTTATATTTCTCACAGTACCTGCTGTCTCTATTATGCAGTTATATTTCTCACAGTACCCTATGTCTGTATTGTGCAGTTACATCTCTCACAGTACCTGCTGTCTCTATTATGCAGTTATATTTCTCACAGTACCCTATGTCTGTATTGTGCAGTTACATCTCTCACAGTACCTGCTGTCTCTATTATGCAGTTATATTTCTCACAGTACCCTATGTCTGTATTGTGCAGTTACATCTCTCACAGTACCTGCTGTCTATGCTGTGCAGTTATATTTCTCATAGTACCCTCTGTCTCTATTATGCAGTTATATTTCTCACAGTACCCGCTGTCTCTATTATGCAGTTATATTTCTCATCAGAAGCAACCTGTGGTAGGCCATGACAAAATCCCCACATTATGCGTCTGATTTCCACGCAGGCAAACATTTCAATTTTATTCCATACGGACAACAAACTCTTTCCAATTTAGTTTTCTATACACAAAGCAAAGCCTCAGAGGTTCATACATTTTCTGAGGGCCCCTGCCTACTGAAGCCAGATAAATCTTTGTTAAATAATGGTACGTACAATAAGTGATGTCTTTGGCAATGAAAATTAAAAATGAACTGTAGAGCTTACTGTATGTCATTGTAGTAAATATTGTCAAAATAATCCCCCATCATCCAATAGCAGCAATCGTGTAAATAAATGGACCCCTTGGCCCCTGAAAGTATCTTGCAGCCCCCCATGGCTCCCCAGCCCCAGTTCGGGACTGTGCTGGATAACTGTGAACTGCACAAGAAGGGGAGCAGTATAGATATTAGTGACTTTAATAAAGGGTAATACAGTATAAAGGGGATGCTAATAATAATGATGAGAATAATCATTCTAAATGTAAGTCCATCTTTAAATAAGGCTATGATGCATCGCTTGAGGATTCATAAACGTACCACAAGCCACTCACTTTTAAGGAAGCTTGTATTTTTCTGGTCTAAAAAGAAACAAACATTTTGTCAAGAAGTTTCGAGGTATTCTGAGATTAAAAAAGAACTGAGTGATGTGGAACCTTATTTTTGGCAAGTAGAGAATTAATATATAAATAATAATAATAATAAAAATTATAATAATAAGTTTTCAGGAAAATAATTGCAGTTAAACTGGTGTTACAGCTGTATTTAATCACTGTTACTCTGTATACATATTTCCATCTGTAAATAAGTAAACAGTATGGGGATATTTGTAAATGTTGGGATCCTTGTATTCTTATTAGAATGATTCAGTTTCATTTCTCTGGGATGGGAGGGAGACTTGGCAATGCTCTGCATTGTTTAATCTGTATATTGAGGGTGCTGGCTTGGTTCAGGGTTCAGTAATCAGTTAAAGGAGAACACAGCCCGGTGTACAAAGTGTACCGCTCTGGTGGCACCTGGATTTACTCACTGTGTCTTTACCCTTTACCTTCAGTACAGTACAGCGGTGGAGATCATCCCTGGCAAACCTAACCATAAAAAAAACAGACTACAACAATAACAAATGTGCCATGGAATAAGGGATAGGCCTACTTTTCTAGGTGAGGCATTTGTCCACAATTAGTTCTAATTGGGGTTTATGTACCCAGTCATAAAATAAAGAACATTCACTATATTGTATGTTTTCTTGCTGCCTCAATTCTGTAGTTTTAGTTTTCTTTTTTTCTCTGATTTGGATTAACTGATTTGGTAGGCTTAGTGGTACAATGGTTTAAGAAAAGGGCTTGATACCAGGGGGTTCCCAGTTCAAATCCCAACTTAACTGCCTTGTGCTCCGTCGTTTGGATGACGTGTAAAACCGAGGTCCTATTGTAAGTGACTCTGCAACAGTTGTTGAAGCATATATTGCACCCTTGTCTCTAAGTCTCTTTGGTTAACAGTGTCTGCTAAATGACTAATAATAATAATAATAATTCATGTCAGTGCCATTAACGAGCTGGTTTCAGTGAGTATATTGATAGCTCGCACCTCATTTCACTATGTGTGCTCTCTTCAGATATGCATAAGCAGGAGACTTCCCGGAGAAGATGTGAGTTTCTGAGGCTTTAAAGGAATTGCAGCTAACACAATGATTCACTAATCTTTCCTCTTCACCAATCTGTTCACGTCTTTGTTCATTTCACCTCAGCAGCGTCTTCTGAGTCCAAGCATGTCAGTCAATAAGGGAAGCAGCTAATTGTTTATTGACAGGAAAGAAAACAGTGAGGGTGGGGACAATTTCCTCCAGGGGACACAGTAATGCAAAACAGTCTAAAAGCATGTCTTACAAACAGAGATTTCCTTAACCTAGTGTAGTACCAGATATCATGTTTTAAAATGAAAATACAAGTTTGCTGAAACATGTGTTTCTTTCAAACTGCACATTTGAGACCTACTGTATATAATGAATGGATGTTCATCTTTAAGAAATTCATCGAAGAATTTTGTTAGCTACAATTACTTTAAATATCCAGTTTAAAAACAATGACAATGATACTGCAGCTTCTAAAGGTAAAAGTAATGTTTAGTCAGTGATAAAGTGTAAATAAAGCCAACCACTGCTCCTGCATTCATAAATTAATGCAAATAAGTTTCCTCCTTATCTACCCATGCTACAGTGAGTAAACACTTTATCTTCAATGCCAGTAATTCAGTTATAAATCAGGTACAGAGGGTGCATTGTATCAGTGCAGTTTCTATGATAGTTTTTGAAACTGGTAATAGCTAAAACCCACCCAGCGCCCCATTATGGTTTGGGGGCACTGTGCTGCTGGAGATGAAATGTTATACTGTGGTCCTGTCTACTATGTGAATATCCCACAGAAGAGTCCATTAAAACTGTGGCCTGGCTGAATTCCAATTACCAGGATTAACTCTGAAACATGACTTCGAATTACAACTCCATGATAAATGGGAGCATGTCATTCCTGGAAAAGAACACTTTGGAGATCCATCCTCTGCAAATAACTGCAGTGAAAAGATATTTGAGCCAGTTGAAGTTCGACAAAGAAGTTGCTGTACTTGTATAATGCAAGGCTGTTCTGGAAATCAATAGGTTTTATAAAAACTTTGTTTTTAAGTTGTCCTTTCTGATATTGACTGTGCAGAACTGAGAAGGTTACAAATATCTTTATGTATTATGTATTTAAAAAGAAAAACAATTGTAACTTTTGATTTAACCTCTACATTTATCCACAGTGCAGGTTTGACACAAACACTGCAGCCTGAATCTAATCACAAAATACCTCTCACAACTGCTTAGGAGAATGAATACAATTAGGTAAAATAGTATCCTTTTGTAGGGTGGCATGGTGGTTAGCGCTGCTGCCTCACAGCGCCAGTGTCCTGGGTTCAATTCCGGCCTAGGAGTCTGTCTGTGTGGAGTTCGCATGGGTTTTCTCTGGGTACTCCAGTTTCCTCCCACAGTCCAAAGACATGCTGTTCAGGTTGATTGGTCACTATAAGTTGCCCTGTGAGTGTTTGTGGTGCCCTGCAATGGCTTGGTGTCCCGTCCAGGGTGTAGTTGCACCCTGTGTCTGCCAGGTTAGGCTCTGGCTCACCGCAACCCTGTAAAGGATTAAGTGGTTAATGATAATGGATGAAGTATTCTTTTGTAATTGAAAATCATAACTAGTCATTTTAAATGTAAGTAATATAAACAGTTTTAGCAATTTATATGTGATTGAGAGATTTAACAAGCTGTACTGATTTTAAGTAATTCTTAGTGTGCAGTCAGGAAGTGCTGGGGAGTGTTCTGGCTCTGTGAAGTTACTGGATTTCACAGGGGTTTCCACAGAGCGCTTAGGCTCTGGCAGTCCCGCAGGTTCTCACCACTCTAGAGCAGAGCTTACTGTCCAGGTGCCTGGTGAGCTGAAGCAGACACCTGGGCTGGCCTTGTTCCCTCAGGCGCAGGCAGCTAAATTGGCAATTGGCTTGGTCAGGGGATGCCCATTGACCTTCAGTTCTCCAAGCAGTTGTGGTGAACTAATGCAGGGGTGTGGGGTAAAATTGGGCATTACATTGATAAAAAAAAAAAAAATCCTTAATCTGACACTGTGGATGGCCTTTTGAAAATCCAGATATATAGTAATATATCATGTCTTTAATGAAGTCACTTCCGCTGTTGACTGTCTCTAACATATTTCCACCACAGGGCGACAGCATGGCACAAAGAGCCGAGTCAGTGAGGTGGCTGCTCCTCAGGTTAAAGCCAACTTAAGCCTGTCCCTGCCCCCCGACATCAACAACCACCCCTTCTCCAAATATGCCAGCACACACTTCCAGGTAACCATGCACACTTTTTAAATCTCTGTCTCCCTGGCCCCGTGTGAGCCGCTGCCTCAGCGAATTGAACCTGGAGAAACCACAGTGATTTTATAATGTTGTTTCTTGCCGTCTTCTCCTGCCAGGACCTTCTTGGTAATGAGATGTATATCTCAAGGGTTCTATCCTAGTTAAATAAATACAGTTGAAATTTGAAGGTGTGAATTATTAGTTTCTTAATGGCCATCTCTAATTCATAGAATGAAGAGGTTTTAACAGGTTTATGACTATAGTTTAATCTAAGGGAAGCTGTGACAGCCCTGTTAAACAATTCAACAAGAGAGAAAACAAATGAAAAACGAATTCTGATGGACACACAGACAGACAAACACACACAGGCATATATAGTTGTACACCCCACCCAGTTCAGACAGAAACACGCACACCGCAAGACAAAGCCCTTTCCTCCCTTCTGTAAAGATGCATGGCCTCAGACAGACAGATGGATAAAGTTCCTGTGCTCCTCTCTCAGGATGGATGGGCACAATCCCAGGACAGCCCCCTGCAGAGACCGCTCACCCCGCTGGGCAGAGAAGACTGGCAGTCAGCACTGGAAATCTACAAGCTGGTGAGGTTCAACCGTATTAAACTGCTGGTTGTATTCTGAAACCATGTGGGGAAGCAGTCAAAAAGGCAAATAGAATGCTCGGTTTTATAGTCAAAAGTGTAGAGTACAAATCAAAGGAGATTATGATGAGGTTGTATACTATACTGCTGAGACCGTACTTGAATATTGTTTTTTTATGATCAGGTTGTGTCAGGACTTAAATGAGTTATTAAGATAGGATGAAGGAACAGCATTCATTATTTAGTGGAAATAGACTAAGACAGAGGGTAGGACTCACTTCTTCACACAGAGTGGTGAGGTCATGGATTGGGTTACCCAGTCAAGCTGTTGAGACTGAATCACTTGGATGCTTTGTGACCCAGCTTTCTGAGATCAATCAGCTACTAGGACCTGTACAACCACTGATAAGCTGAATTTCTTCTTCACCTTCATAAAATTCTTATGTATTATTGTTTACTTTAATTATCATTTAGTGCTGTGTATCTCCTTGCAAAACTAGACTTTGCACTCAACTGCAATCTTTGCAATAAACACATTCTACCTTATTATAACCCAAATTATGGCATAAGATTTTTTAATTTGTCAATGATGTTTGATTTCTGTATTACTTATTTGTGATCACCGTAAGAAGAATAGAGCTCTAATAGGCTGCTTATAATGATGGAAAGGATATTGGCAGGAATCATGTTCCCTTTTAAGACTGTATTAGAATTGCTTTCCTGATAAATCTGCTGCTGTTTGACCACCAATAACAAAGAAAATAAAAGGTAAATGTTTAGTGAATAGTGGGATAGACTCTCAACAATGCTCTTAAGTTAATTCCAAAGGGACTGTGAGTCAATGGTTGTGTGATTAATCATTGTTCTTTCAGCAGTATGTTTTTGATTGTTTTTACTAAAGCAGCCTTGTGCCTTATTAATTTTACATTAAAGCTTTGAAGTTGCACATGAAGTTCAATAGTAAATATGCTGTAACTGACCCACTACCAACTGAGATGTTATCACTTAAAACTCATATGCTTTAGTGGGCATTTTATTTCAGTGCAAATGTAACATTACTTCCCTCCCCTTCCACTCTCCCTGTCTCTCCCTCCCCACCTCCTGCTTCCCTCCCTGCCTCCCAGATCCTGCGCTTCGTGGGAGAGGAAGATCTCCACGGCTGGAAGGAGGTGGTCCTGGGGAACTACATTGCCCAGCGGGGTCTGGCCAGCCCTCAGCTACGCAACGAGATCCTCAGCCAGCTGGCCCACCAAACCTGGGACAACCCCGGTGATGAGAGGGAGCAGCGGGCCTGGCTGCTACTGGCATCCTGCCTGGGCTGCTTCATGCCATCAGCTGGCCTGGACAAACCTCTACTCAAGTATGAACAGCGTACTGCATTTAATTAGTTTCGTTTTTTTGGTAATTAGGTAGCTGATTTGTTCGGTAGATAGGTAGTTCTTTAGTTATGTATATTCCTTCTGTTAATTTTTAATTTTCACTACAGCCATTAGTCTGCCATTAGTCATATACGAGCCCTGCTCTTCTGTATTGTGGTTAAGATGCTCGCTAATAAAAACCTGATTTCATTTGCTAAAGATAACTACAGTAACAAGTTGAACCAATTTCACATATATGATCAACTTGGAATTGATAATCCATAGTTTTAGCTGGCCTATTATATATTAACTAACAATTAACAGAAAAAGAAAGAATGTATATTAACATTATTAGCTGGTTGTTAATAATTAATAGAAGATCTTTAAAATAAACGGTGACCTGATTTGCAAATCAAGATAAATAGATGTGTTAATCTTACTGTGCAAGACAGTAAAGAGAAAGACATGTTAAAACAGTCTTCTTTGTCACAGGTATGTGTCGGACCATGGGCTTGGGGAGTACAGGTCAGTCTGCCAGCACAAGATTCTGACCGGTCTGCAGCATAGTCCAGAGGCTGCTCGAGTCTACCCAGCAACACAGCTTGAGTGGACAGCCAATCAGAGAAAAGGAAAGATGGTGCTGGAGGTTCACAACTACAATGGTGAGTATGATAGTAGGCTTCAGATCTATTCTGTTCATCTGGTTAATGAATATTTACAGTATGTGTATCAGGGGTTTTAGTTTTGGGGATGGGGAAAGTTTAATGTACCTTTTAATGATAAGTGTAGAATAACTTTTTGTTAGTTCTTTGAGTAGTGATGGTGGTTTGCTGTGATGTTTGTAACTGTTCATGTTTATTTAGAAGAGAAAATCACAGCCGAAGTCAACTCCTGGACAACAGGGGAGCAGTTTGCAGGCTGGGTCCTTAATTTCAGGTAAATACAGAATAACGGCAGAACCTTTAATAAATCAGCTTAACATATAGGCAATGTACTGGTGCTTTAATAAAATAATTGTATGAACCTTGCCTGTGGATCACTTCCATTCGGCATGCAGATCTGAGCTTTCATTTCCCGAGTACGGTAAGAATGAACATTTGAAAATGTGACAGAATTTGCTATAGCTTGTCAAAGCTAGACATGCAATATCTGCAATGAAAGAGGAATTGCCCAACAAATAGGATTAGTAGAACAGGGTCAGATTCTGCATAAACCCAGTGGTGAGCATGCTGTTGCAGTTTCCAGTAGTCCTGCCCAGTTCCTTCATTGCTCTTGTGTTTTTACGGTCCCCTCAGGGGGCTGACAGAGGTGCAGAAAGGCTGGTCAGTGTCTATGTTCACTGGGGAGGACTGGAAGGACCTGGCTGGCTGTGACTTTGTGATGGACCTCATTGGGGAGACTGAAGCAGACAGTCACCAGTACCCAACCTCTCACTCAGACTATGTCTTCAACCCTGTGACTAATGGGCATCCTGATAGTGACATGTAGGTATCACACAGACCAGCAACAAAACCACTGAGGGCCTAGGTGGTAGTGCGGTCTGGTGGTTTAAGCTCAGAAAGTTCAACCTTACAACATCTCGTTGCATCATTCAAAGTTGTCCATTTCATAGCTCATGATACATTTTGTGTCCTAATTTGAGTTCAGTTCACTCACCCTCCACTAAGCAGTTTGTTTGGATGGTGTTGATGTATGTTCCCAAGCAGGCTGTTCTCAGACGAGCTGGAGGACAGTATCCCTGCCGCCCCTGATATCCAGGCTCCCTCCCTCCCTCCTGTCCTGAACGCTGCAGACACAGCTCACTGGGATTCACAAACCTACTCCTCTGTGTATGAAGGTCAGAATCATCACATATAGCGTTAGTGTCCAAATCAGTCTGATCTTCAACAGAAATTTCATGTTCTCATATTGACTTGTTTTGGTGAAATCCACTGCTTTTTGCCCCACCCCTTTATTGGGAGTACATTTTAAATTTTTTAAAATTTTTTATTTAATACATGAATGGTTTCTTCAGAGGATATAGTACCAGGTACAGCAGAATGAGTATTTAAATTTGCCCTCACAGATGTAGTTACAGTCTGCTATAATGAAGTGTATCCAGACCTATTTCACTGCAGTTTGACACCCCCCCCCCCCCCCAATTCTTCCTCCTCAGGCTCTGCCCCACAGCGATGCCCCCAGGCTGGACTCGACTCCTATGTGGATGACCTTTTCGACACTGTGCTGGACCATGGAGAGGATGTGAGTACACCTCACCTTTCACTTTGAATTCTTTTGGGGCTGTACATCTCATTTTTTAGGGACCCCGACAGACTTGAAAACAAAATCACACATTGGCTCAACATTCGTAATTTGATGCCATCAGAGCTCATATTAAATTTTGAAATGTTCCTCTCTCTGTCTGCCCCTGGACGCTCCCACTTACTGTTTGCTAACCACTGACCAACTTGAACGGAGGCCAGTCAATTAGGACAGTTATCATTTAGAGTGACTATTTACCTGAGCTCAACACATTTAATCTTAAAGCATTTAATACATCAAAAACTGAAGCTTTATTTTTACTTAGTACAAGCTAGTATTTTGAAAATGACATGTTTGCTGTGTAACGTGTTTTTTCTTTAATTCCTGGGTGTACATTTTATACGATTATTTCATTTGTTTTCCATTTTTCTTTCAAATAAGTGTACAGTTTGTACACTTTGCATCACCTAGAATTTTAGGATTGAGACATAATTAAAAAATAAATAAATATGTGAACATCATTTTGATATTGAATTTAATACCATGTAATTAAAGAAACTACAAAATAATATTGCAAAGGTTTACTGGAAGCCATGATAGTGTATAGTATTTTATGTTAGATTTTGAAGGGTCACATTTTTCATTTTTTGTCAGTTTTTCAGGAAGTATATGGAAAGCTACAAAGCAGTATGTAATTCAATGTTAACATAATGTTATTCAGCAGGTTTCATTTGACTTTATGAAGCAAAATTGGTTAATTCTAGAGGGTGATGCAAAGCTTTTTGTCCCTAGCTGTATGTTGCAATGAGTTTGTCAATGCCTTGCTGACAGCGCTGTGGTATTTTTTGTTCTTCAGGAGATGGAGAGGGCTAGCATGCTGAGCAGGAGAATGAAGGGCGGGGGTGGAGTAGGCCCCAATCAACCAGGGATGTTTCCATTCACAGGTACTGAAAAACACACACCGTTTCTGGGTGGTTATAGAGCGGACTGTGGTCGACCACACACTGACACTTTTGTAATTTTCGTTTTTGAAAATGCCTCAAATAAAAAGTAGACTGGTTATTTTAAGCTGTGACAGTCTGTTTACCATTTCTACTTGTAAGGGACAATTCACAGGAATCCCATTAAACTAACAGCGTTTTTCATTAGGATCTTAAACAATGATTGTGGCGTAAATGTTTTTAAAACAATAGAAATAATACATACTTAGCCATTAACTGGAGAATCCACCCCTTATAAAAGTCTACCGTGGTAAAAGCATGGAAAAGTGCCATACAGCATAGTGAGAGCCTGGTAAAAGCAGGCTGTTTAAAAGCCAGAAAGGTATGGTAAAACATATTAAAAAACGTGACTTTCCATGGTCCACCGCAAGTCATGTGTTTCAAACTGTGTACATTTACATGTTGCTTAGTCTGTGAGTCAATGTATCTGATGATTTTCTGCATACACCAGCTTGTGTATGTATGCTGTGTTACGCGGGTTATGTCTTGTTTTCTAGGTGAGCAATGGTTAATTATTAATATCGCTTGTGTTTTTTCAAGGAGCTCCAATGATGCAAGGCTATCCTATGGGTATGTATTGAATATAAAAAATATAATTATTGTTTTAATGTTTTAAAATAATTCAGGTGTAGAGAAGTTTCCAGGCTGCATTGTCTCCAAGCCCTCACTTTATCCCCTTCTTGAAATTTCTTCCTGATTCTGTAGGTATGCAGGCAGCTGCCCAGATGCCCAGCTATCCCACGATGCCAATGATGGGCGGATTGATGCCAGGCATGCCCAACATGCCCATGATGCAGCCCATGCCATGTAAATGTCTTCTCTTCTTGTTGTGGAAGTCCTCTTTCCGTCGTTGTTCCACTTCTTATTTACACAACTCTAGGCTCAAAGGACAATTCTGACAAATGTGTCAGCAAGAAGTCTTTGTCAATGTCGAGTTTTGGTTCGCTTTCTTATATCTCAGGATAATTAACCTATCACATCAATCTTTTATGTGCTATAACCTATTTGTATTCCTCTTAATGACACCAGGCGATTTCACACTTTGATTTGTATGAGTATCTTTTTATATTGCTATATATACCACATTTAAGTGCTTTATAGTTATATGTGAAATATCTACAGCTATACATCGAAGGATATTTGTATTACATTTGTATGATATATGTATTTGTATTAAGCACTGTTGATGATAATAAATTGTATATAAATATGTAACATTCTCACAGATATTACTTTTAGTTGTTTAGAAATACCAAAAGAAACTTAAATTAAATGACAAATGCCTTGAAGAAATTCTGTAATATTTCAAAATTCAGTACGAGAGTTTGATAATTATGGATGGTATTTGTACTTGTTGTAGTGTTGGGTGTTGTCTCTTATATTAGTTCTATCAGATTTTAACAAACACTCATTCACACCATAATTGTTACTGTCCTTGGTATGATTGGAGGGTGTCTAACACTGATCGACACATACCCTGTCTGATACAAATTTTTGATTTGTGCATTTTACAGCACTTGGCAATCATTATCTAAAAATGATTGATTAATGTAATCGAATGGTGCTGTAAAATACTCTAAAAGAATTGAAAAGATCTACAGCTTAAATCAACGTATGTGTAGCCCAGGACTGCTGTAACCCCCCTCTCCCTGTATCTCAGCCATGATGACGCCCATGGCTCCTGCTCCCTCTCTCCCTGCCCCCGACTCCCGGCAGATGGCAGCACAGCAGCAGGCATTCATCAACCAGCAGGCCCTCATCATGGTGAGTATGGGGCTCGGGGAATAGGCCACTGCCTCTTCATCACCTCTCTCCCTACCAGAGTGTGAGAGTCTGCTAAATACTGTTCACTTCAAGATATACTTTGATTATTGTAGTGATGTGTCGCTTTATAAATACTTTTTCCCTATTGACAACAACCTTTGCACGAAGACTACCGTATTCCTTTGAATTTCAGATGCACTTTTTAAACTAATTTTTCTTCTTAAAAATGGCCTACATCTTAAATTCAAGTATAATGATGCATATATTAAAATTGCTAACAAAAGACATGACTGCCCAAGTACACAAACAGGAACGTGACTGTCTGCCGCAAAAAGACAAGTAAAAACATCACTGCCCGAGTACACAAACAGCAACGTGACTGACTGCCTGGAAAAAATGAACCAAAACGTTACTGCCTGATCTTGAATCAGCCATGACATACAGGCAGCCATTTTCAAAGAAGTGTCATTAGCTTCCTGAAGAATTAGAAGAGAAGCTTTTACAATGTCGGCATTTCTAACAAACAGTACCAGCTTGGACAGATCGGAAATGCTGATCTGACCCCCATATTTTTGACATGACAAGCAATACCACAGTTTACTAAAAGAGGGAAACACAAGTGTGAGTAGTCACTACTGGAAATGAGAAGCAGTGAATAACTGTAATGCTCTGTGTGACAGCAGACTGGAAATGAGAAGCAGTGCATAACTGTAATGCTCTGTGTGACAGCAGTCAGACTCAAACTGCCTCCATATGTCATTTTCTCACATAAGTCACATACATCATATGCGTAATTGAGGTTGTATCTTTGTAAATGCATCTTTATTTGATGTTTTATTTTTTCCTCAAATTGAGGGTAGGAAATTTGGTCTGTGTCTTAAATTCAAAGCAATACGGTAATTTGGTCATTGATGTATGTTTTGTTGAACAATCATCTTAAGAATGCATTGTCGATTGACAAAACCTTGAGTGCAGTATTATTAACTGTGCAAATTAACAGTTAGATATAAGGACATGTTGAAATTGTCTCATGCTGTTCCTCCATGATTTCTTGCTTTCTGGAATCACGTGTCTCATAAGAGACGTAGGAGACATAACGATTGGAAAACAGTTTGTTTGGTATTGGAAGCAGGCATACTGTTTAGTAACTCAGTGAATATGTGTGACTGATCTATCTCTGCCTCTCTTTGTCTCTTCAGGCCCAGCAAATGACTCTCCAGGCCATGTCACTTGCTCAACAGCAGCAGATGAAGCAGCAGATGAAGCAGCAGCAAGACCCTAGTCCGAAACCCACCCCTCCAGTCGCCCCCAAACTCAAAGCTCAAACCAGCCAGCAATCCTCCCTTCAAAGAACTCCAGAACCTGAACCCGAGGTGAGAGCCATCGTGCACACTGCCCCAGAACCGGAAGACAGGCCCATCGTGCACACTGCCCCAGAACCGGAAGAGAGGCCCATCGTGCACACAGCCCCAGAACCGGAAGAGAGGCCCATCGTGCACAGAACCCCAGAACCCTGGGTATGCTTCTTTCCCTTCTTCTGCTCAAGAGAGCCTGTCCTGTCAATGGCACAGTCGAGGGCCAAGTCATTAATGGCCAGGCCCTGCTCAAGAGGAATGCTGCACTTGAATAGCTGTGTTCTTTCCTAAAGAGACTTGAGTATCTGCATATATTTGAATAAACTAGTGCCTGGTTTATTCGAACAAACATAGCTTGAAATGTTTCGCCCATGTTTGTATTTGTTTATATAACAGTATTTATAAATGAGAGTCAAACATATCATGCAAAGGAAACCAATGCATGAATGATGTCTAATAACACACGTTCTGCTGTAAAGTGTTTATCTCCTTTATTAAATAAGGTTTGGGCATCAGGTTTATTTCACTCCTGGGAGATTTTTTTCTATGTATTGTATTTTTTTTCCAGTTAATTTAGATTGAAAGAATATTTAAATATTTCTTTACAATATTCAAACATGGAAAAAAAAAACAAAAGCACTATAATATGCAATATGCATTATGTATCTCCCGGTGTCTGATTCTAAACGCAATATACAAAGCATAAACTAGAATGTGTATTTATATAAGATATAATATATTTCTGTCTATTTAAATTGTTATGTGAAGAAACACTAACTCTGTTCTGATGGGATGTTCTCAGACATCCACCGAAGCGGAAAATCGGGATCCTGAGCAACTGGAGACATTCAGGAAGAAGATCGAGTTCTTCCAAAGAATTGGTAAAGGTGTGCTAACCATTCTCTAATCTATTGTTGAAGAAAGCTAAACATTCACTGCTAACCAGTATTTTCAGAAAACTCTGTATGCGTTCAATTGAAAGGGACCAAGGAGAGCCACGTGAAGAAGATGGCCCTCCCCAAAAAGAACCAGCTGCCCAAGCCAGCCCCATTACGCAGGGAGGAGAGGGAGCCCACAGTAAATGAGAGAGCCAGTAAGCCCCCAGAGGAAGAGAGGGCTGAGAGCCTAGCCACAGTGCCCAATGGTGCCACCCTTGGGGCTGGACAGCGCATCAGGGGTAGGAATTGGAGGCTATTACTGGGGAGACTATAAAACCCTCTGCAGATTTACAGCTACAATTAATTCAAAAGGAAATTAAACAACACACCTGATTGTACAGCTATGGCCAAATGTTTTGCATCACCAACAATTTTAGGATTGAGGAAAAAAACAATATGAACATAATTTCAATATTTATTATTTAACATCATGTAATCAAAAAATTAAAAATGATTGCAAAAGTCTACCAGAAGCTATAGTAATAGTACAGTACTTCATGCTAGATTTTGAAGTGATAGAGTTTTTAATTTTTTTCAGTTTTTATATATATATGGAAAACTACAAAGCGGTATATAATTCAATATGTTAATGTAACATTATTCAGCAGATTTCATTCAACTTTGTGAAGCAAAGTTATTTAATTGTAAAGGGTGATGCAAAACCTTTGGCCTTAGCTTCATACATTTACAATGATGGGAATGTTGTTTGCACATTCAAACAAAGCAAAAACACTGGATTTAGGTAATCTCTTAGACATAAGAACAGTATATATAATACGTACATTTGCAGAAAACAAATGATAACTGGAAATCAGGCAGTGTTTAAAGTCTATTATTCCTCCCACCCACACAAGACCAGTCTGAAGAGCAAGGAGATAAGGGGTCGGAGCAGTGCCCAGAAGTACCTATCCCCCCCAGTACTCAGTCCAAACCGGAGCCCAGCCGCGAGATTCATGATATCATCAAACAGTACCAGAGCCGGCCCACCCCAGCCCCGAAACCCTTTGACCCTGTCAGGTAAGGCAGACAGCAGGGCTGCCCACCAGAACTGTATATCAATGAGGATGCAACATTACGAGATGTAAGAGATTGTGCCTGTCTACAGCTATAGAGTTAACTCATTTCGACTTCAACAATAAAATGAGTTTATAGACTGTAGTCACAATGCCGTCTGCAGATCTTACAGACATGTATCACAATGCATCATTAAAATAATTCGTTTTTCTAGTTCAGTGTTTCCACACTCTGTAGACCGTCGGCTGATGTGTGGCAACGTGGTTAATAGTGTGCAGGTGCATGTGATCAATGAACAGACAAACAATTATAATCCAGGTGCAAAGTTGTTTAGTGGGTTTGTATGTTCAGTGCCTGATGGCAAAACAAACATTAAACAATAGATGGAGTGTATTACTTAATTTGTAATCCCCGGGTTTGTCCCGAAATAGTAGTCCTGTTCTTTATATACCCACACGAAACACAAAACACATACACAAGTCCGTTAGTGCGTGAATTAGTGCTCGTGGTGCAAATACAGTTATTTGTGATACAAGTGAAGTGCTGTTCCGGGTTTGTGCTGGCCCTTGGCGACAGCTTCGGAACATGTTAGCTGTCTACTAATAACAAGATACAATTAGAGACAATCAAACAAACATTCACGATACGGTTACACAAAACACAGGTTATTTTCTCTAACCAAAACGAAGGAACAGATTACTTCACTTTGTCCCCTACTTATACCATCACTCATGACCGCTTGGTAAATGATTGTAGCCACTCCTCCAATCCGCGGCTGCCACATCATTTCCCTTCTGGGTCGATGAGTTAATGTACCGAAGCTCTGTCCCTTTTCTAAATGACCGACTTCCTTTTAACCCTAGGAACGAAATGTCAGGCCTAGCAGTCCAGGGTACTCTGTTCCTGTTGCTTAGCGCCTTCACAGGTCGGGAGGGAGATTTTCCACCAAGCGTCATTGCCTTTCTGTCACAATTAGGCATTACTAGATTTTGGAGATCAAAGATAGGTGACTGATAGCTATATTTGGAACTTTTCCAACATTACTAAAACAAATCAGGGACAAAATCAGTTATTTGAGAACGTTTTAATATTAGATATGAAGTTTATGTATCTAGATGGTGGTAGATGGTGCAGTGGTTTAATGCACTACATTCTGCCACAGTGATGCCTTCTTAAAGTTAAGTTTGTGAGTGCTAATACCAGGCAAATTAGTGGTATTTTCTATTGTTGGAAGCAGAGCCTATTTCTTATACAGGATACTATGAGTCACTTCTTTGCAATGTTGCTAGAACACTCCACTCTGTTTTACATGGTACGTTTCATGCAGGGTTCCTGCCAAGTTGTTCGTGAAGAAGAATGACCCCAAGGAAGAGGCCCTGGCAATTTTGAGAATGAAGAGCCAAGCTGAGGTGAGCACAATAGCACAGAGCTGCAGCAAGGGGGAGCAGGTAGAAATAATGAGTGTCACTCTGGCAGAACCATCATACTATCACTATTTTTAAAAAGGGAGCTGATTCTAGGTTTGTATGGTATTCAGTAAGCATGTTTATAATACTTGAAACTGTATTTTGCATAACAATATTGACTTTTATCTGGCAAAGTAGTGGAACATATTGGCCTGATTTTTTATAAAAAAATAACAGAAATGGCTATGATGTGACCTAGTGAGATCCCATTTTTCAAATCGCACCCTGGGTAAATGAGTGTTATTGTTTATGTGTGTTTGCGAGACTGTTGCCTTGTGCATTCTGTTTTTGTGGCACAAAAGAGATTTTCTGAAACAATGTTGTTTTCAATAAACTGTTGCTTATTTATAAATCATGTTTTCATGGTATAGCGCTCTTTAGTCCCGCCTCCTACCAAGAAGACCCCTCCCCCTCCTCTACAAAAGAAGGTCAAAGACCTGCCTAAACAAGAGTTGGCTCCACCCCCTCCTCCTCTTCCTCCCCCTGTCTCCAAACCTTCCACCAAGGGGCCACGATCCATCTCCAGCAGCATGCAACAGAAGCAGCAATCATTGGCTGATTTCTTCAGCCCTCCCCCTACCACAGCAACACCACCTCCTCTGTTGATAACCACACCCCCTCCACAGGCTCCGCCCCCAGCCCCACCAACAACAATCGCACCCAGTAAGTTCACTGCTCTTTCTCAGATGCCAGTTTTGTATTAATTACTTTGTATTTGCATTAATAACTATGTCAGAATTACCTTTGGGGACCACAGTCATAGCTTTTTTTTGTTGAGAGAATGGGTGTCATGTGAACAGATCTAATCTACTGTACACAACACAGAGCTGTGGATGGATATGGGGCAGTTCCTTAATGATTACAGCCTACTTCAGGGAAGTTGTATTGGGTGTGTAAACCTGAAGTAACTTAAAAAAAATAGATGGTGAGTAAGTAGATTCAAGAAAATGCAGAGAGTCCTTTTCTTCAGTCAGTTGCCAGGTTTATTGAAATATGCAGGGAGTCTGGTCCCAGGTACAGGACAAACAGATTACTCATCATTCCAATGTTTGCATGACATTAAATACCCTTTTGTATAGATGGTCCACCTCCCCTTTCTCTGACACTTAACCAATGGTCAAGGTACAACACATTATTCTGTTAATTTAATGTGTGTGTGTGTGTGTGTGTGTGTGTGTGTGTGTGTGTGTGTGTGTGTGTGTGTGTGTGTGTGTGTAGTCTAGTGTGACAACCTCTGAACTCAGTGCATTCTTCACACTCCTGGAGAAAAAAGGTCCATAAATCTGCCCCTTTGATCCTAGTGGCATTATCTCTTTCGATCTCTCTAAGAACCTCTGGGTCCAATGCCAGTCCCTGGGAGCCTTTTAGCCCCTTTATGATTTGCATTCCAAAGTCTTACAGCCTGGCCCCTTCTGGTCCACAGCATTGTTATCTTTTTAGCTTGCAGTCAATGCTGGGCAAGAAACTTGTAGACGCAATGTCTCTATCAATTGTAAGCAGTACATGCAATTTGAACTTTTCAGAAAAAAAACACCAGTATAGCATCTGCCAGTCCACATGCGTAGCAAACTGCTAATCAATTCTCAATCCATGTTTTCCAACAAAACCTACAGTCTAATTCTTCAGAATTTCCCACAGAATCATTAGCTTTCTATCAGCCTGTGGTGCAATAACCTCCAACAGAGAGATGCAGCTTTCAAATATTACAGAATACATTTCTGGGATGTCATCAAAGTAATCAAAAGTATTTCAACTTGTTTGTATATTTAATCTGGGCATGGGTTATAAATGCTTGTTATGCACAAATATTCCTATCTGCTTTGTACTTAAATAAAATACTAAAGGTCACGTTTTCACTGGAGCATTGAGAGCAGGTTTCTTTGAAACAAAACTTTTATTGATTATATTAGTCTTTTACCTTAACATTAACTTGTGTCTTATGTTTTAAGACCATCTTCTTGCCTGCACTTTGGAAGGCAGGACCACTAACCTACTCAAACTGCTGTTCATAAAAAGACTGTCCTCTACCATTAGACAGATTCACTTCTGTACATTACAACCTAAGTAAATTCTGACTAGTTGCTTAAAAGTTAGATTATTTGCTTGAACCCTGACACAAGGAGGCAAATGGAAGAAGGTAAATACTGAAATGGCTGTCCTTGTGTCCTTCTGCAGGCTCTGTGCCAAAGATGGCTGCTGATGACAATATAAAGACTCAACTCTACATGTTCTCGGGCAACGTCTACTTCTCCTACGCAGACATGCGTTCAAAGCTGTTCCTTCGCAAAGAGGTGAGCTCACTGGTTAGACACACTAAAACTGAGGGAACACAAAGCTACTTTTTCAAGAACAATAGCTTGAAACCTGGTTCCAGGAGACCAGGAGACCTTTACTGTATCAAACCTAGTCTCCAGAAACCCAAAGTGGATTTGTGTTCCCTCAGCTTTAGGGTGCTGAGAAATTGGTATAAAAAGATACAGTGTTGTTTTTGTCGTGTACAGTATCAATATACAGGGTGATTAGAAAGTAAATTTACCACATCAACGTATAGTGCATGGCACGTTGATGTGGTAAACTTAATTTCTAATCACCCTGTATCATGTTATTATTCCAGGGATATAGTTGAGTAGCAGATTAGCAAAAGTTATAGCACATCATAATATCAGGGTATTGTACTCTATATGGAGGTTGTCTTTCCAACCGTCCGACTGTCTGTCTGTATGTCATGCTTCGATTTGAACAGCTTGCTAAGAGCATTCATTAGGTCAAGTTACTGCATGTATGGACGCTGTCCATAATGTCACAATGACATTTGTACATATTTCTAGAGAAGTTCTTGCTCAGCTATGATTACTTTGGGTCTGGACATAATTTAGCACAATTGGGTCTGGACATAATTTAGCGCTATTTAGAGATCAGAATCTGTGCTTTCATAATGCATCTCTTTCAACTCGCATTCGGTTATTATAGTCTGTTGTAAATAACAAAAAAGTGGGGTTGGATTTTAGTTTTTAGCTCCAAGACAGTGAGGCGTAGCAATCCTAACGCTGTGCATTGTAGACCCTAGTTCCTATTTTGAAGGATGTAGGGGCCGTAGATTAGAGAAATGATCAAGCTCCTTTTCACTAAGACTGTGAATGTTCTTCTTAATGCAGGTGTTCTACCCGAGGGAGAAGTTTAACCAGCCCTACGTTCTGAACCACCTGTGTGAGCAGGTAAGAGAGCAGGTTAACAGCAGTTCAATAGGGGGCTATTTAGTTAAGTGACATTAAACCAGTTTGTACTGTATTTCTGTAAGAGACAGGTGTAAATTGAGATTTCCAGGTGCTGATACAATAGTTTTCAAAGCTTTAATATAGTAGTAAAAGTGTACTCAGGCTAGATTTTCTGTTATTTGTCTTCACAGCAGAGGTAAATGAACAGATCCTTATCATTTTATTCCAGTTATATTGTATCATAGTATTTAGTGATGTTAAACTGCAATAGCAGTGTCATTCCAGTAATATAAACAGCTGGCAAAGTAAATTGTGGAGTAATACTAAACTACATTGAAACTGAAATTCCCTACAACAGGAAGTCTTCAAAAAGGAAAAGATCAACTGCAACAGTACAGTATAAAACTAGCAAGAAACTAGCAAGGAGAGAGCAGTTGAATTATTGTGGAGTGATTTATTGGCAGTTGAAATGATTTTATTGATCTCTGAACACTTGCTTCACAGCCCGCAGTAGGCAATGTAACACCATGTCATACAGGGTGTCAGGATATCCCACCCCGAGAATGACGTGACTCTCTGTGTATAACTGAATGACTTGGCTGATTCGCATGTCCCTCTCTCTGGTCTGTATCTGCAGATCAAGAGGGACACCTACTCTGACTCCTGTATCCGCATCACTCGAGAGGAACGTCGTAAGATGAGGGACCTGCTGGGTAATGAAGCTGAAATGTGACCGGGGTCCAGATCAGAAGTGATGCTTTACTATAGATTCCAAGCCCAGCCTTTTACACCAGTAACCAATCCACCAAATACCTGTATGAACATCACAACTGACTATGGTGACCCATCCCAGTAGATTAGCTGGTATTGAAAGTGGTAGACTACTATTTCATGATGACTCTTCAGAACAATGTTGTCAGCACTGCTGACTGAGAGAGTATTTCGGAAAATGGGTAGATTTACCAGGGTCTTCAATGTGCAACAGGGCTGAATAAACTGCTGGAGTGTAAAACAAGGCTTTAAAACCTTATCCCTGGTCCTCTTCATTTTGATAAAAATTGACTTTTTGATCGGTTAATTTATGGCCATTAGCTGATTAAACAGTTGATTGATCCGTGCACATTTTTAATAAAGGTAAAGATCTTACAGCGGCTGTCCTGCATAGTAATACAAAAAAATCAGTAGAGTCTAAAAAATAAAAAAAAAGCCCAATTGGAATTTGATTATTATTATTATTATTATTATTATTATTATTATTATTATTATTATTATTATTATTTATTTTATTTTTAGTAAATGTAATACATTTTCACAGATTAACTGTTCTTTCGGGCCACTGTCAGTCACATACTAGTACCTGAAAACACAGGAAAACTGAGCTGCGTTTCCAACATGTTTAATATACTATTATAGCTACGTACTTAGCTTCCTTCTTGTACTTGTGCATCTAAAACCTGAGGCACCGAATAGATTAATCTGTTCAGTATCTTGTTACAAGTCCCTGAGAATACAATGGCTATTGACAAGTGAATGCTTAACATGCTGTCATCGTCAGAAACCAGATACAGTAATTCCACATAATTACCTCTATTTAAAGAATTGGTGCCTTCATCTGCCCTCTGATGCCAGTTCTTGCTTGCCAAGGCAAACAACAGAATCAATCAGGCATTTGAGAACCTCACGGGTTTTTCTTACATGCTCTTTGTGATTATTGCATCCCTACGCTTCTGTTCATCAAGTTGAACAGGTTTGTCCAAAAGTTTTGAGTGGAACACAATGGCTCGCAAGTGACATTGGGAACACTTGTGTTTCTGGGCTGACTTCGTTAGACATCCTAGATTGCTGTAGCCAGTGCAGTTCCATATCGCCTTTTCAGTACTGAAAAAAAGACAATTCCAGCAGTATACTTTTTTAATTGACAGCTACCGGTAAGCCACTGATAACTTTCATATTTTCAGTTTTGGAAGTGGTGAGTCCCTTCCCTTCCTGTGTCAGTTCAGGTGTTTGTGGTGTATACCTCAATTTTTTCTGCCACGGTTCTTGAAAATGGATTCTTAACCAAATTGGCTACAATGTCTCCGTTGCCTTATGACCTTATTTTAATTCGTAAAAAGCCATTCGAAATATTACTTCTAAGTTCTCAATATAATTCTCAATAACAGTCTGTACAATAAGCAATATCATGTGAGATTCAGCTATTCTAACACCCTACCCTTGCATATTTATGTCCCGCCTCCGCTCACTTATGATTGGACTGCCGCAGAGAAAATGCAGATCTTCTATTGGTTGATTTTATTTTATATACAAAAATTAAATTCTGCATGATTAAATTGCAATGGTATCTGTTACTCCTTTCCCTTGTCTTTCAGCTGATTTCCATGTGGGGACCAGCATCAGCTCTGCGCTAGACAACAGTGTGAAGAAGAGAATCGTGTTGGCAGCCAGGGACAACTGGGCTAACTATTTCTCACGTCTCTTTCCTGTCTCTGTAAGACCCGATCAGCATTCATACTTGGAATTCAACTGGTCAAATACAGTGCAAGATTGACAAAGTATATTCATAGAAACACATACATTCACGATCATTATAAATCATAAAGCTGCTCTTAACAAATCAAGAAGCCTACCTTTTTTAATTAAAACATCATTTGTAATAAGTTCATATGTACAGTTGACACTGTCTCTTATGGTAGAGTGTCTTCTCGTTTCGCAGTCCTCTTGCACCTCCAATGTGCGTAAGAGAAGAGACTCTTATACCATAAGGTCAACTCTGCATATTATATTGCAGACAGATTACAGTTGTGGCTATAATTCTAATCAGAGGGGAACTGAGGCTGTAGTGACATCCAAGAGATTTCTGTACGCAGACACCTCCTCACTATCTGTGTTGAATTTAGGGAGGCAATGGATGTGACAGCCAGATTTTGGGGGTGTCCCATCGTGGGATCCGGCTTTTGAGGGTAGTGAAGGCGTCTGGCATCAACCCCAAACACCTGAAGACCCTACGTAGCTACAGGTGAGAATCCACCATCCTGAATTCTTTACATCCTATCCAAATGGGTTTTTAGGATAGGATTTACTTTATGACAGTAAAAGAAAACCTAGGTGATCACTAGGACTGTATTTTTTTTCACGGTAAGAAATTGCTTATTTTATAACATTTCACTACAATGTCTAAAAATAGGTATTTCAAGATATTTCATGATTTAAATGTAATATGTAATAAAGCAAAAAAAAAAAAAACAATAGCATTGCTACTTTCAAAATTGTAGTTTCTCTAGAGTTATTATGCAACAAATGTTCCTAAATATTTAAATGCTTACCTGAAAAACAGTAAATGCTAAATTCTAGAGTATTTCTTTTCTGTCCACCTTTTAAAGACATTCTACTTTCACCATCAAGGAATTATCAAACAAACCAAAAACACAAATAAATGTAAAAATAACAACAGACGTGAAATATCCCCTTCTTCCACAGGACAAAGCAATCTTTTGCATAATTATTTCTGATCTTTGATGCAGTTTGTGTCTTTTTCTTTGAGGACATTTTAAAGAATTCATGCAGCTCTATGTGCTGTGTTCAATCATTTACCAGAAGCAAACTAAATACATTGTAACAAGTAATGCATCTATAAGGCATATTACATGGCAATGGGCAAATTTCACAGACTTCACGAAATGAGTGACAACTGTAAAAACAATACAGCTTCTTTGATTACCTCCACAGTGGGCATTTGCTCCTCTCTCAGCTACACAGGAAGACTACACCTTGGAATTCACTCTCAGAATTGACCAGCCCCTTCCTACATTAATGACTTCTCCTTTCTGTCCCTCTCCCAGCTACGCAGACCTGCTCTCAGTGAAACAAGAGAAGCACATCCTGGAGTTCACCCTGAAGAGCGACCAGCTGCTACTCTACTCCACCCGAGCCCAGCAAATCAAGAGAATGATCAACCTGTTCCTGGAAGAGCTCCGCAAGGTAGTACCCCCTTGACTCAGTCCAGCCTGCTCCCCTCACTGCCTGGATTGAGGGACAGCAGCAACTAGGAGACCCTTTACAACAGTGTACTATATTAACAGCATAAAGCATAGAAAATAAGGCATAGTGGAAGCACGGGTAAGCATGGGTAAGCATTGTGAAGCCCAGAGAGGCCTGGCAAATCGTATTAAAAACATGGCAAACCATGGTACCTATGGTAAGCGTGTAATATATATCCATCTCTGTGTAAAGTCAGGTTTGGTCATCCAGGCTTGGGCTTAATTGCACCAAGGTTGCCTAATGATAAAAAGGACTATGCTACTCAGTCCAAAGACTAGAATTGTGATGCCTTTTCTCTTAAAATGAATTTATAAAATAAATATTGTTGACCAGCAATGGTGGTTCATATTGACTCCGCCTCCTCTCCAGGATTCCAATCACATGATCGCCCTGAGGAGCTTCGTCACCGATGACAAGAGCCTCCTGACATTCCACAAGGGTGACATCATCAAGCTGCTACACATGCAGGGGTTGCACCCAGGTAAGATTCCTCCCACACTGCCTCGGGTCTCCCCAGAACAAACGAGCAGAGGCAGTGATGCTGCATATTCCCATCGCCTGGGCATTTACTGGTCCAGCTCAACTGCTCTGGAGTTTTTCTATTTTATGATGCTTTAAGTAAATGCTAAGAAAATTTGAATTAATACAGTAGTGTGCAAATTTATCAGAACAACCTATTGCTTCAGTTTTTAATTGTTATGTATATGAAATTCAATCACTGCAACTGAAAATCTTGGAAAATGGTAAAAAAGGCAAATTAGTGATTGCCTGATTTAATTGATGACTTTAATAGGTCACACATGCAATGAATTAAATAGTAAGGTTTTCATGCAGGTTGGTTTATAAAGGATATAAATGACAAATTCTGATGCATTTGCACACTGTATGTAAAATACATAGCTATATTTTAACATACTTTATAGAGCAATACAAAGCACTGAAACCTTGGTAAAACTATAAGAAACTACATTTGTCTACTTAGTTTCTTATAATTTTGCAGTTATGTGAAAATCCCCAGAATCAATGATTCTGTATGAATCAGCCTATTTCAGAATGTGTAATGTAAAGTGTTGTTGGCAGGCTGGCAGTTTGGGTCAATCGGTGGACGGTCAGGCCTGTTTCCAGCCGAATACACACAGCCCACAGCGCCCCCAGATTACTACAGCGCTCAACTAGACCGCAGAGAGGAGCGCAGGAAGAGTGTGTGGACAGCGCCTCCGAAAAAACAAGTGAGTAAGGCAGTATTGGTAACTAATTTAATCCTGCAGCGTTACTGGAAACCACAAAAAAGGTATATGGACTTCACCACATGCTGCTCTGTTCTTGCCATAGTGTAGCACTGGGATCTTTGGCAAGGCTGGAATCTCTCACTGGGATCTCTCACTGGGGTTGTTGTTTCAGAGTCCGGGCAGCGAGGTCTCGGGGCACACTGAGTCGTCTCTGCTGGGGTCAGGAGAGGTCAGCCAGTACGTCATGACAGAGTTCGCCATGAAGTACTTCAGAGAGGCTGCTACCAAGTGAGTCCCCACTCCAGGACACACTTCAGAGTGGTGGTGGATCATCTCTGGGTTAATCTGAAAGGAGTCCTTTATTGTTTTCTATCACAAGACACCTTTTTCACTTAAATGCCGGAGTACTGAGTATGCATGAATTTACTGTATATAAGTTATACAGAAGGCCTTAAAATAAACGACAAGCGATTACAAGTGTAGGCAGTGTCCTCTCCTTTTAAAGAAGGATAGAGTGGTAGGGCACTATTGGGGCACAACACACCAGAGTGGGTGGTGTCGGGTGGTGGAATGTTTAATTTGAATAGAGATCTTAATAAGATAAATGATCTCATTCTAAACAACACAAACGACTGAGATGAACATGGCTGTTTTATTCCAATCAAACAAATGTGGCATATTTTCAGATATTTAAATAGTTTCCTACCATTGACGTGTATGGTTATCACAGTGTACTCTGTGGCATGTGTGTAACACCTGTTGCCCCTTTCTCATTAACCCTAACCTTAACCCTTTCCCGTTGCAGGCTGGGGTGGAAGGGTGTGACTGAAGATGGAACAAGCTCAGTGGAGTTGGTCCAGCACACCAAGGTATCAGTAGTACGATTCATACAGTCTAGTTAATTTGATAACTTTTTCCAGCCTCTATTTCTGTACCTGCCCCTGTGTGTTGACCCTAAGCCCATGCTCTGTCCTCTAACCGCACACATTGTTGTACCCTTGTCCTCTCCCTCTATGTCTGTGGACAGGCTCATTGGTGTATTTCTTATAAGTGCTGATTGTATTTTTTCTTTCTCTTGACAACCACTTATTCAAAAATATTAAATAAAATAGCAGTGTAATGCATATTTGTCAAATGGCACAATATCTGCGTGCTTCACCCTGTGTCTCTCCACCCTCCTCTTCCCTTTTTTCTGCTGACCCTTTGTTCTCTACCCCCAGGTCCCAGTTCAGGAATCCCTCATCTTCTACTCCGACAGTGAACTTAGTGAGCTTGCTGCTCAGAACTTCATGAGTGAGTACCAGCGTCCATACAGTACATCCCATTAAACAGAGAGAATAGATGATAGCGCCATTGAAGGGTGGAAAAGAAGTGGAAAAGTCCATAATAACACAGCTCATTTAAATGAATTGCAGTAGTTTATTGAACAATGAATTCATATGAACTTTACCCTTCATTTAAATAACAAGAGTCTGTTTTGAAATAGAGATAAAGATTGGTTTCATATCTAGTAAAGAGATCATCAATGTTAAGTAATAGTGTTTTATAACAATGCATTTCTGTGCAGTGATAATGCTTCAATATGCATTATATTATTTTTATTATACTGAAGATCTTCTACACATTTTTAAGGAAGTGGGTTCAAAACTAAACACTGGTTAATAGACGTTTGATGTCATGTGAACTACTATTTAAAAAAAACTGAAATTGATGTTCATAATATTATTATTCCTGCAATAGATGTGATGCGATTCATGGGTGACCAGCCTGCGATCAAACACAAGAGTGAGTGCGACTACATTGTCAGCATTCTCCAGGTCAGTAACAGTGTGCAGGGCTCCCCTGCTAGTGTGTGTGTGTGTGTGTGTGTGTGTGTGTGTGTGTGTGTGTGTGTGTGTGTGAGACAGGAGAGGATGGGAGAGGAGGGGCTTGTGCTGTACTGCTCCGTATAGCCACTATCTCATCTCTAGAACATGATCTAAGCTTAACTAGACACCCCCAGAGCGTGCATTGGCCTGGATATAAAAGATCCCTGTTTACCAGCAACTTGCTATGCATTAATATACAAGTAGATCACAGTACAATAATGCTTACAAAGCACTTTACGTGACTCGCTTCCTCCAGGACATCCAGCTGTATAGGGTGCAGGTGGAAATCTGCTACAAAATGTGTTCTCAGATTATCCATCATTCTTGAGAGAATGACTTCCCCCTGCATCAGTCAGCCTGGTGCTGGGAAGGCAGTACCTGTGCTTTTTATAAAGGGGGTTTTATCAATTAAAGGTTAATTGATAAATCACCCAGGTTTGCTTTTGTCATTAAAAAAATCTGGTTGATTTTAAGTGAACATAATACACACTAAATAAAAAAAAACAAAGAAACATCTTAAATGAGTATAATGATAACAAATGCAATTCCTGCGATGTCTGGCTTTTTGATATTTTGGTTTTTCATTACCTCTAATCGCATGTCCAGTCAAGCATTTGAAAGCTTTGTAATGTATGAAACCCCTCTATACAAAATGATAAGGTCTTGTGAGCCCTTCTGTTCATTTAATTAACCCCCTTGTCTGTGCTTTCAGCTGGGCAAGGAGAAGGAGGACCTGAGAGATGAGATTTACTGCCAGGTGATCAAGCAAGTCACACTCAACCCTCAGCAGTGAGTATCAGCCGATTCCACTCTGCATTATTAGAATCTCCCATGGGTAAGGAAACAGTGTCTGGGTAAAGCTTTCTAAGGATGGCTCTTAACTTCATGAACAGCAGACAAGGAGACTGCTATGGAAGCATTGGTCAGGGATAACAAGCAACTGCAGTGTTTGAGGTAGTTGATACAACAGCCCTCTACAATACGTATTTTTAAATAAGGCTGCAACCTTTTGTGAGTCCCCTCAAAAATTGAATATGATAAACTGTGCGTCCAGTCTTCAGCCTACAATAAATATGCTTTAAGAATTACATGGTAACTATTCAGTCTCTTGCTTTTTAAAGCCCCTTGTACACTCCTTATCTATATAAGGTCCCATAAAGGTAGTATCAAAAGAAAAAAAGCTGGTCATTATTATATCCTGTGGGTTTGCCCTGTCCCACTTTGTAGCCTCAGTTTTGGGTTAAAGTATATTGAAACCCTTATAAAAACCAGACCATATCTTTGTATTCGAAGAGACAGGCATCTATTGCTACTCTGAGAGTGCTGCGTTCATAAAGCAGATCAGCAGAGGCTGTGAGGGCTGGCTCTCATGCGCCGTACTTGTGTTTGTTCCGGACAGGGAGAGCTGCATACGCGGCTGGAGGATCCTGACCCTCGTCACTGGATTCTTTCATTGTTCAAACAACCTGCTGCCGTACGTGACCAGCTTCCTCCAGGACATCCTGCGTGACCAGGGTAACAGTTTCAAAGGTAACTGCATAATACCATGAGAGAGCAGGACTCTGATAATGTAAAAATGATCTTAAAATACAGATTTATCGAATGGCATTATGCAGAGACTAGAACACTGAGTAAGTAGATTGTAATGACTTTATTTCACCTACCGGTACCAATATTCAATATATACTGTATTATTCTGATGCGTTTGGTAATTACTTGAAAAGGTACATTTTAGCATCATCATTCACAAAAATGGGGACCATTATGCAGTGTTTCAAGCTGTCTGCCTTTTACTTTTTCTTACTGTGCATTTACTGCACGACTATGAGGGTCCTCTGTGTGCCTGCACTGGTTTTGTGACCATTGCTAAGTTCCTGTTGAACTGATTTGATTTCTTTTGTGTGCTTGTTGTGGGACTGTGTGTGGCAGTTTGCTCTGGGAATAATTCCTGCAAGTGATTGATGTACAAGTAAGTTATTAAAAGAATGGGTATTGTGGAAGTGTCACGCATCAGTCGTTTATTGCCTTATATCTGCATTAAATTCAGTTCATTTGGAGAGATGGTTTGTGTGGTGGAAGACAGATGAGAGAGACCTGGTGCTCATAATAAAGCAAGGGGCTGGTAGTTTAATGGTTAGGACCTTAGCTAAAGAAGCAGGTTGCATTGTATTTCTGCATGATGTAGTGTGAGGGGACTGTAGTGCTTGTTACAAGTGTAGTATTGCCAACTTTCACGAATTCATCACGAGACACAAAGTTTCTAAATTAAATTAAGACCTGCTGGCAACAGTACTGTTGGATCTTGGGATTTTTTGCTTTTCGAAAGACACGCTTTAGTCATGGCGGAAAACTCAAAGCGCAATCACTGAAGATGCACATTCAACCCAGACTGGAGCAGTTGCTTTCCAGCTCCTTCATATTGCTAAACATGCGAGAAGGATATACACTGAACAAAAATATAAACGCAACATGCAACAATTTCAAAGAGTTTACTGAGTTACAGTTCATATAAGGAAATCAGTCAATTGAAATAAATTCATTAGGTCCTAATCTATGAATTTCACATGACTGGGAATAGAGATATGCATCTGTTGGTCACAGATACCTTAAAAAAAAAAAAAAAAAAGGTAGGGGCGTGGATCAGAAAACCAGTCAGTATCTGGTGTGACCACCATTTGATCAGGCTGTTGATTGTGGCCTGTGGAATGTTGTCCTCATCTTCAATGGCTGTGCAAAGTTGCTGGATATTGGCGGGAACTGGAGCACACATCCTCAATGGGTGACATGTCTGGTGAGTATGCAGGCCATGGAAGAACTGGGACATTTTCAGCTTCCAGGAATTGTGTACAGATCCTTGTGACATGGGGCCGTGCATTATCATGCTGAAGCATGAGGTGATGGCGGCGGATGAATTGCACGACCATGGTCCTCAGGATCTCGTCACAGTATCTCTGTGCATTCAAATTGCCATCGATAAAATGCAATTGTGTTCATTGTCTGTAGCTTATGCCTGCCCATACCATAACCCCACCATCACCGTGGGGAACTCTGTTCACAACATTGACATCAGCAAACCGCTTGATAAGGGTGACAAATTTAGGTACTAAAATTACGTTTTTTTCATAACAATAACCTAATTATTGGCCATAACTTTAAATACATACAACAATAACCAAACCCTAACCCTAAGGTTCGTGGGGTATCATGGTCATGTGCTAGTGGTGTTGAGCATCAACGTACTGTGTAAATTACGAGTTGTGCATGCAACACTACCCTGTGCGAGCTACACGGTGGGAGCCTTTGTTCTGCAGCCTTATATACTCTTGAAACATGAGAGGATCCAGTAGCTGTCATCTCAGTAGCTGTCTGCACAGCAGTAACAGGTATGATAGTAGACATTGTTTGTAATGTTGAATGGTGATCTGGATTGAATGATTTTGTGAAATGAGGTTTGTAAGAGGTTTAAGGTGTTATAGACTCAATATAAGCTGTTATTAATGAGGTTTAAAAAACAGCTGAAAATGGTTGTCTCTTAGCATTTTAATATTGGTTTATGTTTTGAAAAAAGAAAATCCTGCGAATTGAATGTCCAATCTCTTGATTTCTGCAAAGGTGTGGCTGGCAATACTGCAAGTGGTAACTTAAATGCCATTATGAACTGAAAACAAGTGACTGCATACTATACACTTACATGAATCGTTTTACAGTGTAGACAAGACTCGAAAGGTGGAGTCCAACATATATCAGGCCATTTGAGACACTCAGTTACCTTTTCAAAGAACGCCCTGGAAACTCTGGCAAATGGCTCATGATTTAACAAGACAATGACCAAAGCGTTCAAACCCGCTAAGCCATTAGAAAAGGAGTTTGGCCCTGCCAGTCTCCAGCGCTCAACCGAATGCATGTTTGTCAAACATGTGAGAAACTAAAGCAAGTACTGCTGTAGCTCTTATTAATCTTATTTGGATCTATATCATATGAAGTAATAGAATGCACAGCAAAGTTTAATCTATACCCTTGTCTTTGAAATATCTGCTTATTCCTAATTGAAGGATACAAGCAAAGAACCAAAAGCTATTAAACAGAAGGGGCCTGTGGTAATACACAAAGTGCTAATAAGAGTTAAGAGAATGCAATTAACCTTGATTAGCACTCCTTAACATAAATGAGTATTGTTACTGGACCTCCTGTACGTTTCAGAAGTGGCCCGCTTGTGTGAAGACAACCTGCGACGCTCGCTCATCCATGGAGGCCGGAGACACATCCCATCCAAGCAGGAAATGGAAGCCATCTTGGTAAGGGAATAAGCCATTCTTGATAAGGGCAAAGGGGGGTAGATTCACCCTAACCAGGCAGTAGTTAATCTCTTAACCCTGCGTCTCATCTTTACCCCTCATCGCACACACCCCCTTTACTCTCCTCACACTCAATAGCTTTGAGGTTAGTAAATTGAAAAAGTCTGTTCCAAAAAGTTCTTACTTTGCCACAAACGGATATTTTATTTAACTTTCTTAAATTTTTTTTTATTACTGCTTGAATTGACCTTTTCAGAGATTGCTTGTATGTGGAGTTTAGAAGCTTTACTCTTAATATTTTTAAAATTGTCGTTGTATAGTTGCACGCCAGCTGAGAGGAGGGGTTTTAAGTACTGTATGCACCCTAGTTAGCTGTTTACCTTTGAGTGGTATATGAACCTCTAGCACAAAGAATGAAAATGTCACAGTTATCAATGACAATGACTGTAGCTAGTGTTGCTTTTATATTATCCCACAGCACGGAAAAATTTCCAAGAGGGTTGCTATATACCTGCCTGGGAAGGTGGAGCACTACAGCAAGATTTGTATCTTTACTGTGAGTCAAGAAAAACTTAAGGATTACAATTAAAGTGTTCAGGGCTATGACATGTACTAAAAACACTTCATTTTCAATTACAATACTTTTGGGGAATCCAGAGTGTTCTAACACACAGTGTTTGATTAATCCAGTTTTATGACGAATCCACAGTTATCTTCGAAAAATTCAGTTTCAGGTGAATTGGAAAATAAGTCAACTAAAAGATCAAAGGGTGGCTTCCTAGAAATATAAATATATTTATATACATTTTATTTATTCCTTCTGAGCAGCAAAGCTTTACATAGTATACAAAATCCTTTAAACTGTTAAAACAAAAACAGTATCCTTAATCATCTTTGTCATCTCTGTCGAGAAGCTAATAATAATTGACAGCAATCTTTAAAGCATGTGTCATGTACAGCACATGTTGTAGAGCACACTCATGGTATTGATTAGTTACATTGTTTAAAGGATCAGTATGCGGTATGGAATGGTACATGCTTGCCCTTTGTGATGCAGGTGGCGCAGGAGCTGGTCAGTGACCTGTGTGCAGAGATGGGAGTGGTGCAGCTGCAGGAGATCAAGGAGTTTTCTATCTACGCCAACCGCAACCAGGGTGAGAGCGCCACTTTGTGGAATATGAAGAAGAAACTTTCCAAAGTTGATGTTTACAGTGCATATTTAATGATATGGACAACTGTATTTTTTGAATAGCTTGCATAGAAATCTGTTGAATATTGTTATTAATTCCTGGCTGCGGGGGGCTGGGTAAAAATATCATGCAGCATCATTTGAAAAGAAGTGATTGAATTAAAGATAAATGTAACATGATTTGTGGGCGAGTGATTAGGGGTCAAGAATCTCACTGGCTACAATGCATGTCAGTCAGCAGGGGAAGCAACTAGTTGGTTACTGACAGGAAAGAAGACCCTGACCATAAAAGGGCAAGGCCTGAAGACAGAGATGTATGTGCAGTACCAGAAGTTTAAAAATGTAAATAAATGTTTGCTAAAACATAGATTTCTTTCAAAACTACACAATCAAGTCCCAATGGATGCGCACACCGTGGAAGATTTCCTGATGTTTAGGCTTTTATCTGCTCAGTCGTTCAGTACTCCAGCTTTTCTATGTCACAATTCAAGTGTGAATGTTACAGGACCTGGTTTCTCTCTTCCAGGACAGGTGATGCGGCCCATCAGACCTGACGAGTACATCTTTGATTTTCTATTGGACGACAACACAGTCACCCTGTGGCTTAAGCGTATGACGTGGAAAGAGCCACTGCACTTCGAGAATGAATTCTACATCAATGTCCACTACAGACAGGTACAGTGCAGCACAACCAGTAAAGGAACAGGTACACAGAAATATATATTGTATTTTAAAACTCTGTTCCAGTGTAATCTCTTGTAAGGCAACTATATTATTTATGTACATGTGTGTCTTTCTCTGTGTGAAGGAGCTCACACAAGGATTTAAGTAGACTATAACAGGTTTCCTTTATTGATTCCAATAATCAAAAGTTTTACAGCTTAATCATTATTAGGCACAACAACGAGGCCACTAGTTATTAACAGAAATTAAGCAATGATATCCGTTTTATGGAAGAAGCATCGAATACAGCAGTTGTGTGTTCATGGAGGATCTTTATGCTTCTGGAATGCACCTCCAACTTTCTGATATTTATACAGTCTCTACACCCCTTTGCACGCAACCTTAGTTGCTGGCTTATCTCTGTGTGTTAGCAACATTTTGACCAGACCACTCCCGCCTGCACCAGGTTAGGTGAGGTCAGTTTTATTAACACTTTCTTAGGTAATGAAACATTAACTCCTGGATAGCAACTAGATTACAGCATATTGCACCACTTCACTCGGAATCATATTTTTGAACTTTTAGTCTTTTCATTAGCTCTGTACAATCTTGTTAGTGCGGGTGTCGTGTATCAGTGTGTGTGTGTAATCCCTCCCCTCTCGCTGCCCCCTCAGATCCTGTCTGATTACCTGGAAGGAAAGCTCCTGCTGCCCAGTGACAGTGCCCATCCTGACCAGCAGATGGCAGTGTTGGCAGCTCTGCAGCACTGTGCCAAGGGACCAGGTCCAGAGCCCACAGTGTGAGTGGATTGCAAGCAGCGACAAGTTTCTGTGACTTTAATTCAAAAGCTGTGTTTCCACTGTCTAATATTTCTGTTTTTAGATGCATTTTCGAGCAATTCTTTTTGAGCCTTTTCATCTAACAAAGGTAATATAGAATTAACAACAACTGCAACAGGGCAGTTATGCGGACTGCAGAATTAATCACATTACCAAAATGTTTTTGTGTACGGGGTTCTATGCAGTCCTTTTTTAAATGCTTTTTTTTTTTTTTACTGAGGTTCACGATTGATAACCTGATTTGCTAATATAGAGCCCCAGAAAACACAAGAAAAAGTATTGGGCAAGGCATGAGAAGGTGAAGATAGCCACCTGTGAACTCTGCTTGTATATTTTCCCATTGCAAGCCCTGTAAGCCTTCAATAAGAACACTTAGTAAACCATTCTTCTCACTGAGTTATAAACGAACAGGTACAGTGGGGGGGGGGGTCAGATCACTAGTAGGGATCCTATTTTTACAGAGATCATAGCCAACAGCGTCATAGATAATTTGCTTTGTACAGGCGCTGATGCGGTGTGATGTCACACTTTGCCCTGTGTTTTGTCCCTGCAGTAAGGATTTGAAGCAGTATCTCCCCCAGAGCTCTGTCAGCAGGGTCAATGATCAGGTCATCCTGGGTTCAACACTCATGAGGCTGGGCACCATGCAAGACCTGAGCCCTGTTGAAGCCATGATCCACTTCCTTAGTAAGTAGCTTCTAAACCCAGTCACAGCCGTGTGGGAAAACAATGGGCCCAGTGGAAGGGTTTGCACTAATGCAGAAATAGAAGAGAAATACACAAGTGTGCGAATGTATTAGAACACCTCAACATGTGTCATTTATATCCTTCATATACCTAATTACATGAAAACCTCTGGGTGTGAGAATTTCAATTTTTGGTCAGTGATATAGAAACAATAGCCACTTGTGTGAAAATGTTAGCTCGCTTTGTGCTTGGATTAGGCATCTTTAACAACTTCTAAAAAGTCTCATGCATTGTACCATATGTGTTCCTTTTATCTTACTATTTTAAATTAATTGCATGTGTGGCCTATTAAAGTCATGAATTAAATGAGACAATTGCCTATTTTTACAATTTTATCATATGCACAACAAATGAAAACAAGAGAAGCAATGGGGTGTTCTAATAAATGTTCACACTACTGTGCAGTTCTGGAAGTACTGTGGTGTCGTTTAGAACAGAACATTTATTTTCATATTGTATGTCCCTCATGGAATATGTTCATTACAACACTGTTAAAATGCACAGTCTAAAATGACATATGCCTAGTGTAAGCTACTATTAGAAAGCTATTGGACACACAATATAATTGACTGAAGTTGATGCTATTACCCTGTTCCTTTTGATTTTTGTATTTGCCTAAAAAATAAAAAAAAAACACTAGTAATAAAATTTAATTAGAATTATTGTTTAAAACATTGACTGTCCGGAACATATTCAATACGTTGGTTTGCTATAGAAATTCACTAGCACATCGACACTGACTCTGTGCTCTACTATACCTCCCTTAGAGACGGTGAGCTCCTTCTCACTGACTCTGTGCTCTACTATACCCCCCTTAGTGACAATAAGCTCCTTCCCACTGACTCTGTGCTCTACTTTACCCCCCTTAGCGACGGTGAGCTCCTTCCCACTGACTCTGTGCTCTACTATACCTCCCTAGTGACGATGAGCTCCTTCACACTGACTCTATGCTCTGCTATACCTCCCTAGCGATGGTGAGCGCCTTCATACTGACTCTGTGCCCTACTATACCTCCCTAGTGACGATGAGCTCCTTCACACTGACTCTATGCTCTGCTATACCTCCCTAGCGATGGTGAGCGCCTTCATACTGACTCTGTGCCCTACTATACCTCCCTAGCGATGGTGAGCTTCTTCACACTGACTCTGTGCTCTACTATACCTCCCTTAGTGACTGTGAGCTCCTTCTCACTGACTCTGTGCTCTACTATACCCCCCTTAGTGACAATAAGCTCCTTCCCACTGACTGTGCTCTACTTTACCCCCCTTAGCGACGGTGAGCTCCTTCACACTGACTCTGTGCTCTACTATACCTCCCTAGTGACGATGAGCTCCTTCACACTGACTCTATGCTCTGCTATACCTCCCTAGCGATGGTGAGCGCCTTCATACTGACTCTGTGCCCTACTATACCTCCCTAGCGATGGTGAGCTTCTTCACACTGACTCTGTGCTCTACTATACCTCCCTTAGTGACTGTGAGCGCCTTCTCACTGACACTGTGCTCTACTATACCTCCCTTAATGATGGTGAGCTCCTTCACACCGACTCTGTGCTCTACTACACCTCCCTTAGTGACTGTGAGCTCCTTCACTCTGACTCTGTGCTCTACTACACCTCCCTTAGCGACGGTGCTCTCATTCCCGCTGTTCGGCAGTAACGTGTTCTCGGTGCAGAAAGTGAGTGACCGGCGGATCCCGTCTCCCTGCATCGTCGCCATCAACCAGGAGCAAGTCTTCATTGGAGACAGCCACTCCCAGGTGTGTGTGTGTGTCTGTGTCTGTGTATTTACTGTACCAGTCTTGCAATCAATTCACTCACTGTATAAAGAATACCCTGTATAAAAACAATGCTATCACGTTCGCAATAAAAAATGCATTCATTGATTTTTTTTTTATTTTTACCTGATGCACTCTGCCTTTTTTCAAGCCCTTCCCATTGCATTTGACGGGGACTTGTAACCCTCTATGAGCTAAATTATCAAAGCTATTTAGCGCAGTTTCTTTCAGAAAGGGGAAATGTACCCACTAAAGTTACCAAACTTTAAATAAACAAGTAAGTCTTTTCATTCAAGGGCTTGAAATAAGCATTGAGTTGTTTCATATTTGTTAGATGTTTAACTGGTGTTTTTTTCCATTCAGTAAGTGGAAACCATTGCTTTCACAAAGGTGCTCATGTTTGCCTTTTAATGAGAATACATTCATTTACTTTGCTTAAAGTGGTGCTAAATGACAATATAATTCCCTAAATATTATCTGTCACGGACTTGTATTTGCTATATAGGTCTCTGATGTGCACTTTTGTGCTTTATTGCAAACATGTATTTTCATTTTTCCTCTTTCTGTTGAAACAGTTCATTGCATTCACATGTTGTCATTTCCTTCTGTACTTAATGCTCTGGGAAATCTAAGCACACTGAATAGCTTCTGTGGTATTGAGAATCCTCCTGCTGGGAGACAGAATAGCAATTTTACAATCTGATCGTGACTTTAATCTTAGCATTATGTAAAAGTTTAGGATTAGGTTTATGTGTGGAAAAGTGGATGCTGGAATTTGTGGCACCGGGACAAATCGTCAGTCTGTGTTGAATTTATTCATCTATATTCAAGCGAGAGCTTTGGCACAACGCTTTAGAGTAAATAGCTTTGAGAATGGAGCCCATTCGCTGACCATGTCTGGGACTACCTAATGTTATTTCAGGCAGGGTAGCCAAGTATTGGTGTAAATCAGGGTCTATGAAATTATTTATTTGTGTATGGCTTTGTGTTTGAATTGAACCTGTAGCTTAGTTCCAGTCGTAGTGGTTATTATGAAAAATCACCTGTCTGCTGATTCCTCTAGGAGCTGCTGTCCATCCCTCTGATGACAGTCCAGTCACTGAGGTCCCTGCAGCCAAAGAAGGGGGAGAAGCTCCCAGGGGTGGAGTTGAACTACGGCCCCCCCACAGCCCCTAAAACCATCACTTTCCACCTCAAACAGGTAAGACCCCTGAACCATTGAAACCTGTTTCCATAGTTTCACTTCAAGGACTTTGTTTACTTTAGGTAAACTGGTTGTAAGTAACTACACAGCAAATCTAGAATAGAGAAACATGATACATGCCTTGAAAGTCAGATTAATTCAGATATTTCTAATCAAATTAACCGAGGTCCAGAATATAGTGTGCAGGCTGTTGTAGGAAAAGCTAAATCGCGATCACGTCAACTTTGTGTTTCCTGTCAGTCTTTTGAAGAGCTTCTTTTGTACATTCCTGTATGTTAAAGCGTTGCAGAGCACCCTGCAAAGTTTACACAAAACACATGACATTACCTTTGCTGTGTCCTGTGTTCTCTGTATCACAGAGTTATATTTGTAAACATAACACAGACTCTTTTGATAGTTTTAATAACAACTCATGAGTCATAAATCAACTGGACAATACATTTCTCAACATTTAAGTGTTCGCCAGGAGAAAATAAGAACTCTGCAACAATGTTGGCTTCCTATTCCCAAAATACACCACTCATTTCAATCGGAGCACCACAACTATTGCAAGACGGAGCATGAACTTGAAAAAGTGCAACATTTAGAGGAAAAAGTTTCTTACAAATGCTTCAAGGGGTTCTGTAACCCTTACAAATACATTTCCCCCAATTGATTTAAAGCTTCCACACCTCAGTGTACATTAACAGGATACACTGATATGCCTTTGAATCCACACAGTCCTCTCCTGTTTCATGCCGTGTGTTTGTGTGTACCCAGGCGAAGGAGATGTGCCACGTGATTGCAGTGATCTTGGAGGAGTTAACTTACATACCCAGCAGCATCTCTACAATCAGCACAGGCAGACCTCCCCTGTCTACTGTGGGCCCCAGGGAGTCCAGGGACTCTGTAGTGAGCACTCCAAAGAGCAAGGCCAAGATGAAGCCCCATGCTGCCAGAGAACCCAATGTGTTTCCCCCGTCCATTGTGGGCCCCAGGGAGTCCAGGGACTCTGTGGTGAGCACTCCAAAGAGCAAGGCCAAGATGAAGAAAGCCCCTGCCTCCCCCAGACATGCTGCCAAGAAGCCTGATAAACTCCAGAGCGAGTACATCCTGCCCAATGCTGACGAAGCCGCCATGTACTCAATGTACTGAAAATAATGTTTCTAGAATCTATTTTTTACACACAACACCCCCCCCCCCCCCCCCCCCCCCCCCCCCCAAAAGATTGTATCCAACACTTTAAACCTCAACCATAAACTATAGAAAAACCATAAGCCATCTAGTTCGAGGTTTTTTACTGTATGGACAAGTTTTAGTTTGAACTATTGCCTAACATATAAAACTTCAAACTTTGTATAGTTTTTAAAAATTACTTTCAAAGCAGTTCACGGTACAAAATGATTTGGGTAATTCCAATACAATTTTCCTTGCTCATCTGTTGAAGTGAATTTGACAGCATTAACGCTGTTTATAAACAGAGTTCAAGCTGTGGCAAAAAAAGAGGTACAGTTCAGTTGCTATGTGAAGCTGAGCGATCACAAAGCCACTTCATTGTTCAGTGGCTTAAAATCTGGTTCCAGGAGACCGGGAGATCTAGGTTGAGGCAACCCGAAGGATCAGACCCTGTCTCCCCTGGTGTGCCAGGCAGTGGCCTGAAACCTAGTCTCCTGAAACCAAGTTCCGAGCCACAAAGTGGCTTTGTGTTCCTTCAACTTAAGTGTTCTCAAATTGACAAGGTTGTATGTTAAACCATATTTTGTGAATGTGTGGCACATGCAGATTCTGAAATACACAGTGCTTTTATCTGGCAGGTGGGGAATGTGTCTGCTTTTTAGAATCATTTTCTTCAACATCCATGATAAACACTGAACTTCTGTACCTTGCCTTTTATTTGTAAAGAATGTTGAAGCTTTGGAGCTTGCCGGTTTGAATCCAAGCTATGCCACTGCTGGACATGAATAGGTTCCCAGGGGGCGACGCACAATTGGCCAAGCGCTGCCTGGACAAGGTGTTAGGTGAGTTGGGGAGTCCTTGGCTCACCGCAAACCAGCAACTCCTAAGGCTGACTGGGCGCCTGCAGACCGGACTGTAAGCAATTCACAACTGCGTGGTCCTGTGACACTAAGTTCTGGATATGGCTGGATGGCAGGGTTGCAGAGTGAAAAAAAAGCGGACGGCTGACAACCCTCCTTTCGGAGGATGCGAGTGCTCGTCTTCGTCTCTCCCGAGTTAGTTCGGGGGTTGCAGTGGTGAGCCACATTGAATAATAATTGTACATTCCAAATTGGGAGAAAATTGGAAAATGAATAAAAATAATTGTTAATAAATAAATAGAGTACTGATTACATTACATTATTTTTACAATTCGCAATGTTATTTAACAATAATTTATTTTAACAACAGTGTGGACTAAGTAGATGGCACATCTGTGTCCTGACAAATCAGTGTTTGGAATCACAAATGCAAGTTATAGGCAGAAGCATCCACTTGAAGTATAGTATCTTTTGAAAAGTATGTTTTTAAATTTGAAGTGTTAAGTAACCTTGATTTTACATATACAGAATGGAATTTATAACATGTATACAGTTCAATAAATACTTTGAAATTGAAACGTGTCTGTGTGGTGTGCTTCCGCTGGTTTCAACCATTTAAATTGACAGGTGATGGGGAAAATGCTACAGTAGTTGAATTTGGCAAGACAGTTATGCAAATACCTTTCCATTATTACAGTAAAGATGAAACAACTTCAAAAGTAAATATTTAATTTATAGAGAAAATGTATATCTTACAGATCCTTTATCATTAGCAAGCCAATGTTGACCTGGACTGAGATTTCATGAAGTACAGTGATATGATAAACAACGTCCTCAGATGACAAACCTGCTATATGCTTATTAAAGACACTGATTTATTAATACACCACAATCAGGACAAATCACAGCTGTTTTCAAAAGCAACTTTATTTCCAGTTTGTGGTACAATTGCTTTGATTGAGAGAGTTTTTCAGCCAAATCTCCTTTGAACAGGCAAAGCCCCAGCAATCCCTTAAAAGAAACAAACTAACAATGATATTTGTATTGGTTCAAGCCTGTGTGTGTTCCCCATCTCTGGTCTAATCCACTGTAGAGAGAGGTAAGGAAAGAGGTAATGTGTTTGTGTTCAGATAGGACCTGCAATTAAAGTAACAGTAGCAAACTAAATTCCATCAATCGTACACATTTTGCACTTGTATGAGCTAAACTGGTCAGAAATGGCAACTTTTAATGAAACACACATTATAGCAAATAGGTATTTTCAATTTAAAACTGGTATTCCACTAGGTTAAAAGTCCAAGTTTGTTTGCCTTGCTTTCCAGGAAGTCTGTTTCTTCTTTACTTCCTTGTTAAATTTCACCCCAGCAGTGTCTTCGGGGTCAAAGCATGTTACTGCTCAGTTGCTAGGGGGAACTTGTGAAGAAGTGGGGACACCCTCCAGGTGAAAGATAGCCAGGAAGTGAAAGACAGTCTAAAAGCATAACTTTGCAAACAAATGTGTTCGAGCTACAGTATTGTCAGGTTTTGTGTTTTAAAATGAACATACAAAAAAATGTGTTTCTTTAAAACCTGCCCATTTGAGACCTACATCAAATGGATGCGCATGGCAGATAACATGCATCAATTCTACCAGTTACACTAACCTGTCCTTGGGAAGGGGTGGTCATTAGGTGGTGCTGTTTCCCTGAGCAGCCAGCACAAAGAAAGCTTTACATACCATTTCCATTACTGAGACCAGAATGTACCACCACACACAGATGCATGAACTGTTAGTTTGAGAATGACTCAAAAACTAAATGTTAGTTCTTCAAGTACTTGTACATATCTTCAGAAATGAAAGTGATGAATAAGGCTTTAAAATAATTTGCGAAATGTACAAAAATAAATAAACAACAACAATACAAATGTAATATTGCTAGTGTTAGTCTGGAACTCTCTTAGACAAATCTCCATATACTAAATTAATAAAAAAAATAATCAAATTATGTTTTTTTTTTTTTTTTAATTTTCTTTTAAGGAGTGGCGGTGTTTAAAGCCTTGTTTTGAAAACTTTGAAAAGAAATCTATAGTTTTTTTTTTTTGTAACAAAACCACCATCAACCATGTTGCATGTATACCAAGTAAAAGAACTAAAGGGTAACTCTGGTACCATATATAACTGTATGCAAGCGTTTACTGTAACCTGAATACATTTTTTACTAACTTGTAACTGGAATGGCTTCTTTTTCAGAAATGTAACGGAATGTGATTACATTGCACATGAAAAAAAAAACAGTCGTGTGAACATGCTTTTCTCGTCATCTTGCTAGAAAACCGCGTCAGAGGAGGGAACAGAGGGGTTCAACTGCTGGATCTTTACAGATGATTTCGAGCTGCAGCCCGACCAAACCCGGGATCCCCCTCACCAATCAAAAAAAACATATGCAAAATGTACACTGTGCATGAGAAGTAACTATTTATAACTAACTAGTTACATTTACTGTATTTCAAAGTAATACATTACTGTAGCTAGTTGCAATGTTGTTCAAGTAACTTTCAACTAACAGATTAATTAACTTTTCCAATACCGTTCCGCAGGGTTCATGGAGGTCACTAGAAAACCTCTGTGTACATCTGTTTCTTTCTATGAGATGCATCTAACGTCTGCTATACCATTTTTCACAGCTAGAGGGAGATCTTTAAAGAAAGCGGAAATACATGGTTTGTAGAGTGAAGCAGAAAAAGAAGGAAAAAACATGTTTCTTCTTCTAATTGTAAAGTTGGTTTGCTTTCCAGTACCTGTAACTTTTTGCTGGAAGCATATCTCTGTTGGATTAAAAATAATGAAAAAAAAACTAAAATGTCCCTGTTTGGACTGTAAATGGCCTGCCCTGTACTGAGAGCCATTACGCTGCAGTTAGTTAACCCTTTACTGTCTCTACTCATGTCAGGGCTGGTAACCCCTGAAGCTCACAAAGCAGCCTGCAAATATGTTTTTTGACATGCGCAAATATGTAAGGCTGGAAGAGAAGCCTTTATTTTGATTCAGCAGCATCTAAGGAATAAAATGCGCTGAGAGTTCTTGAAATACAACCCCAGTTTTGAGCCTAAGGCACCAAGAAGAAGTTTAGCCTGTGTCCTCCCTGGTATGAGGGAACAGTGTTGGTGTGGTGCCCTGGGTCTCCAGCCCCTCATCACTCTGCAGGTGTCTCCAGTCCTCCTCACTCTCACACTGCGGACGATCTTTGAAGAAGTTTCTGATCAGCCGTTGGGTTGCTTCATTCACTAGAAACACAACCATGTACGCTTTTAATAATACAGCACCAGGCAGGCTTCCATCTAAAACCACCAGGCAAACTTGGGCAGGCTTCCACCTAAACAATTACACGTGTCACTGGTGTTAAAAACTGTAGCGCTATGAACAAAAATGGGTTTGATGTATTAGTGAGAGCAGGTGATGACAATGTCGCAGTAACAGAACATAAGAAATGTTTGGGAATTAAAGAGAGGCTGTTCAGCTCATCCAGGTTCATTCGTAAAATATGAAGAATTGTGTGTTCTGTCAGCAGTGGCTCTAAGTGCAGTTTGAAGAGCATAGTGCTGACTTCACATGCTTGCCTCCACTAGATCGCAATCTACCTGTGGCAGAGAAAACAAGACAGGCCATTCAGCTATTCTACGCTCGCCCACCACAAACCCAGTCTACTACTTGATCACCTTGATGCTCCTCCAGCTGCCCCTCCTGCCCTTTCCTCCTTCTCTCCTCTCTACATTACTGATGTTTTCGTTATTACTAATGAAATCAACTACTGCCACGTGCCACCTTGTCCGCCTCTGTGCTTCTGATCTTGCTCCCCCCACTATGTACACTCTCAACCTGTCCCTGGACTCTGGCTCAGTTCCTGCTGCCCTTAAGCTTGCCCGAGTTACACCATTACTCAAAAAACCCTCCCTTGACCCGGCTGATATCTAATTTCGTCCCATCTCCAATCTCCCTTTTCTCTCAAAAACTCACAAAAGGGCTGTAGCCAGTCAGCTGATGAAACATCTCACAGACAACAATCTGCTTGAATCTCTACAGTATGGTTTCTGGCCGCATCACAGTACTGAAACTGCTCTCCGAATTGTGAATGACCTCCTGCTCAATGCTCCCTGTGCTTGTCCTACTTGACCTAACAGCTGCTTTTGACACCATAGATCATGGCATTCTTCTTGACTGCCTTCAGAAGTATGCTGGGTTCTCTGGAACCATGTCCTCTTACCTATCCGGACACATGCAGTCAGTTTTCTATGCCGGATGCAGTGGTGTTGCAAACCCAGTCACTTGTGGTGTCCCCCAAGGATCTGTTCTTGGGCCCCTTCTCTTCAATATCTACATGCTTCCCTTGGGTCATCTCATCCGCCAACACAGCCTCATGTTTCACTCCTATGCTGACGACACCCAGCTCTATTTAAAACTCGACCTGGTAGCCCCTCTGCCATGGTCCCGCTCTTGGCTTGTATTCAAGACATCAAGGCTTGGATGTCTGCCAATTTTCTTCAGCTGTACACCAGCAAATCTGAACTCCTTCTAGTAGGATCTAAAACTCAACTTAAGATCTAATCTAAATCTAAATATAGCTGGCCTGAACCTCGGAAACTGTCTGCTGCTGCCTTTCCCCACAGTATGAAGCCTTGGTGTACTACTTGACAGCAACCTCTCCTTTGATGCCCACATCTCCTCCGTGGTCAAATCTTCCTTTTACCATCTTAGGAACATCTCCAAAGTCCGTCCCTACCTTTCTCTCCCGGATGTGGAGATTCTTTGTCATGCATCCGTCTCCTCTCGACTACTGCAACTCTATATGGTGATCTCCTGGGTTGCAACATAAACTGACTGCAGCTAGTTCAGAATGCCGCTACTAGGATCCTTACCAGATGTAAAAAACACATGATCACATCACCCCCCCCCCCCCCACCCCATCTTGCCTAGCTGCACTGACTACCTGTAAAGTTCATGGATTATTTTAAAAACTCTCCTGGTCACCTACAATGCCCTTCATCACACAGGTCCCGGGTACCTCCTCAACTTGCTGACCTGCTATGTCCCTGCCCGCAAACTCCTGCTTGACTCTTTGGAACTCTCTCCCAGTTGGTGCGTGATGCCCACACCGTCGCTCGCTTTAAATCAACTCTCAAGAGCCACCTGTTCTCTCTTGTTTTCCATGATCTTTAAGCCTGATATCTGCTATTAGCTACTGTGTTAATGCATTATGCACTTTCCACTTTAATACACTAATTCATGTATTACACTACTATCATGTATTATGCACTTTCCACTGTACTTAATGTATTATGATTTTTTTTTACTGTTCTTGTTGTTACTGCATCTTGTAAAGCACTTTGTGATGGTGGTCCACTATGAAAGGCGCTATATAAAATAAAAATTGATTGATTTTTATTTCCCTCTTACCATTTTCTCTATGGGGTGTCTTTGCTTCAGTCAGCTGGTCAGACAAGAATTTTGCAAAAGCTTTAAACAGCTCCTGCAAGGAAAAAAAAAAAAAAAAGCATGAAACCTCTTTCCTGGACACCGATTAAAATCGAGATTCACTCAAGATTCAGTAAAGCAGGTGCACAGAGAACAGAATTCACTCCCTATTCAGCCCCTCACCTTGGAAGCAAACCTGCCATTCTTGTAGAATGGTGTCAGGTACTCCAAAACAATGTCATCTGCCTCATTCAGAGCCACTGCTGCCTTCCCCGCAGGCAGCTGTGCCACTTGGGTCGCCCCTTCTACCAGTTCCGCCTCCGCCAGGATGGGGTGAAAACTGACCTCCTTTTTCACCAGGGTACCCTTGCCCTCGGGTTGGCACAGTATGGTAGGCACAGTGCCAGGACAATGCCGCTTGGGGGGTGGGGCTTGAGAGCCCTGGGGTAACTGAAACAAAGGGGCTCGCTTCATCACATTTTACTACATTACCATCACTTGATCAAGCCAACATGTGGGCGATTGATTTCTAATTCTTTATAACCATTTCGTTATATTGTAATTTTGAATTGTAAGCTTTGTTATGTTTTATTAATCTCTCTTTAAAAAGATCTCCCGCTCCTACCTCCTTTGCGAGAGGTGTCTTCCAAGTATTGGAGAAAGGGTTTCTATCCTCTTCCGGCTCCTCCTCAGGCAGAAGGCTGCAGATCACAAAACAAAACTATTAGGACACTAGCTGCAGTTCCCTCTTTCAGTCTGTTCTCCTCTCCAGTCACATGGACCTGTATGTTTTGGATTTATTTATCTGGAACTTGGAAACTGGGAAAAAAAAGACCAAATAAAAGTTCCCTTGAACGATGATTGTTGACATGCATACTGTAAGACTATACCTTGTCCTCTTTTTTGCTGTGGTTTTCTGACAACTGACATCCTCAACGTTACTAGTTAACGATTTTGTTTCTTCTTCTACTGAGGGGCATTCTTGATTCGGGTTTGTTTCCAAGGCACCATCCTCACATGGGGTTGTTTTTAAACATGAGGCCCTATCCTGCAGCTCTGTTCCTGATTCCTCTGTAGAGCTCATGTGGGTCTCTAGATGCCCAGGAGCCAGAGACAGAGTCTGAGGCAGATTAGTTGAGTCCCCAACACTCTCCTCCTTCTTGGTGAAGAACTTGGAGATGTTCTGGGAGTCCTTCATGGCCGACTCAGCAAGCTGCAGCAGTTTCTTTGAAAGTGTGATATTTTTGGTTGGGCTGTCCCACAGGGAGTTCTTCTTGGAGACACTGGGAAGCTGCTGGCTCCTCTCCTTGTCTGTGGAAAGGTTTTCATCTCCCCCTGCCCAATTCGATCCTCCTGTGAAAGGGTGTTCCTCCGCGGTCTCAGTCCTTGAGCTGCCAGCTTCCTCGGGGCTCCTAGAGTTATGCAGAACCTCCGCAGCAGACTGGAACGTGTTAGAGGCAACACAGACGAAAAAATATTTACAGAAAAAAAGGGTTTGTTCATTTATAATTGAAATATTAATTAAAAATCTACCAACGTTTGAGTTGAAAAGTATAACAATCTAAAAAGTGATTTGGGAAGATGCGTCAGTGCAGGCTCACCGAGTAGACCTGAGAGGCAGACACAAAGCCCTCAGTGGAGGCTCCAGGCTTCCCCTCGTCATTCTCGGAGAGACTCTCTGCACCGCTGGGCCCAGTGCTGGAAGCTGGGGGCACAACCCCATTTACCTTCCCCTTCTTTATCTCTGACAGCTGCAGGCTCAAGACATGCTACTTTACTACACAGTACACAATATGCCACAAAACTGCAGGGTGCACGCTCCTAAAGTGTTTTCCAAACCAAAGCAGTGTGTTCCACACACGTGGAAAATGCACAGGCATATGCAAAAACAGGTGGACAGATGGATAGAATAAACAACCACTAAATTCAACCATTACTTCATGGATACAGCCTACCTTCCTTACAGGTGGACAGATGGATAGAATAAACAACCACTAAATTCAACCATTACTTCATGGATACAGCCTACCTTCCTGAGCACAGCTGCCTTGTACAGTTGGGACGACCATTTGAAGGCCTCGTACTCCATCTCAACAGCACGGGAATGGGGGTCAGGGCTGCAGGACAGAACAGAGCAGAGTTTACACACTCAATTATGAAATGTAGCACTTTGTTAAGTACCTCACAGTAAAGTGGCTCATCCTGTTGTAAAAGCTAAAAGGCATTTAGGATCTCAAAACAGCCTGTGAACGTGGCTCCACCTTGCTTAGCACACTGAAAACTGTAAAGCTGCTGTGTCGGATATTAACTTAATATTAACTCAAAAACGACCTTAAAATACGATAGGGTCTAAGTGTACGGCCACACAGCACATGCACAATACAGTGTTTCCAGTGCATCAGAACCTGCCCTTTATTCAGCTCATCACTGGAAATGCTCTTCAACTTGGAGGAGAGCAATCCAACCTGATGCAGAGTCTACAATCACAGATGGAGACCAAAATGTACCAATGACGTATGAACCGGTCTTTAAAACCCTCTTTCCTCTGCAGTGTTGATACCTGCTCCCAGTGGAGACTGTCCCCTGCTGGCTGCTCAGGGCTTCCTCCAGCATGCGTAGACAATACTCCCGAGCCTGAAACACATTCAGTTCATGCAAATGTTGTTATGAAAATAATAAAATTGAGCCAACTGTATTTGTGTTGCATCATTAAATGCTGCTTTGCTACAGATCCAATAAACACAAGGCAAACTTATCAGACATACTCGTGCTAAGCAGTAGACAGATTTTATTTCTGCACTTGATCGGAAGTCATCTGCCTTTAAGAGCTGAGTTCGCAAAGGGGGGTGGGGGTGGGTGTAACGCCCGGTGCACACAGCCTCTTACCTTCACGGAGAGCAGGGGAATCCTCTGGGGGGACCACAGGTCTACAGGAGAGATATGGTTAGACCTCAAGTGGAAGGGTATGAGAATCAAATGATCTAATTACTGGGTCTGCTATAGACAGTTAAAAGTAATCTGTTACAGTTACTTTAATAAAGATACTGTTAATAAAAACTTGTTACAGTTACTTCTCAGGCACAATTTTACAGAGCTATATTTTGTACGGTCAGGCTGCAGCTAAATATATTTCAGCTATGGAACCCACTCGTTCCCATCCTCTGAAGGCATTTTCTAGCCAGCTGATGTGACAAGGGTGTTCATGTGACAAGGGTGTTCATGTGACAAGGGTGTTCATGTGACAAGGGCGTTCATGTGACAAGGGTGTTCATGTGACAAGGGCGTTCATGTGACAAGGGCGTTCATGTGACAAGGGCGTTCATGTGACAAGGGTGTTCATGTGACAAGGGCGTTCATGTGACAAGGGCGTTCATGTGACAAGGGCGTTCATGTGACAAGGGTGTTCATGTGACAAGGGTGTTCAAGTGACAAGCAAGGTTTGACTTGTTTACTGACTTCCATGTTATGCATTAGCCGTCGTCCTTTACCTTTTTTTTTAAAAATGCAACAAGAACTGTTATTTTTTCACATAAAATGTAATCCGTTACCACATTTCATTACTTCTCTAAAAGGAACCATGACAGTGACACTTCACTGAAAAAGGACTAGGTGTAACACATCGACCTTAACCAAACCAGAGCACTTACCAGGGGACACACAGTCTTCCTTTGGTGTCTCCTTATCCTGGAGAGGAAAGAGAAGAATACATCAATACTGGTTAGCAAACTTACTTACAAAGCCTGACTTCTAATGGGCTTAAAGGTATGTGATACAGCTGGCTTCAAATCAGAGCAAGTCATTCACACATAGATGAGTCACAGCCATACATACAGTTATGGAAAATGTTAAAATAACCTTTTAGCTTTACACATGTACAGTTACTGGTCAGCAACGCATTTAGCATGCAGGGTTTACCTACAATGTTTCAGAGATACAAGGTTTTAACAATGTGGCAGGAAAGGGTTAATCTTTCTTGTGCGACACCCACGATCGAACTTTAACTTATTATCCGGAAACTCAGATCACAGGTCAAAGTGAAACGTGCTGTTTTTAGTAGCTGAATACGTAGGCTCAACGTTTTTCAAAAAATGATATGCAATTAAATTCTTATTGATAAATGAGGACTCAGTGCGAAATGATTTTATTGCAAAAGTAAGAGCTAAAGTAATAACCCTACCTTGTACACAAGCTGTAATATTTGTAAAGTACATATGTAATAATACGTTTTTAGGAAGAACACTGTTATATGAAAACCAAAGCCACAGACTCACACAGCCCCCAATATATTAAAAATGCTCCAAATCATTTTTTGGAAGATTTGAAACAGCAGGTGGCTTCCACATGTTATACTGTTGCTGGGGAATTCTTTCAAACTATGATAACCATTATTTGTATTGAACCATAAGGATTTGGTTAGTTTAAGTTTATTTTGTCTTCCCCTGTTATCAACCATTATTTTGTATGCATTAGAGATCTTTAGCCACATTACATAATTCAGCTTTTATCGTGGGCATCCTATCAGCAACTACCAAACATATACATTTGTCTTATATATTTACTCTGATAATAACTCAGCTCCACTGGGCTGAATCAATGCAAATCAAACCATCAAAAACATCTTAGATGTAAAACGGTTTGTATTTTGTTTTGCCTCTTTGCCCATCATAGCAGAAAGAGGTGTTGCATCAGATATACTCCAGTGTTTGCAATGTATCCACGATGCTTGGAGGTGTATAATCTATATGTGACTTTTAACTGGAGAGGTTTTGGTTTAGGAATATGCAGCCGGATAAGATCTTTTTATATAATATATACAAAATGAAACGATTTGTTTAAAAGTTAGGGATTAAAAATAGCAGTCAGAAATGAGATTGAAGTTAGAAGTATTACACAGAATGGGCCAGATTCATCGTTACAAAGTCACCAGGATGCGACGACTGAAACAAATAATGACATACTAAGTCATTAGTTATATCTATAGTAATCTAAGGACTCTTGCCTTGTGCATACTCATCTCCCTCTGGAAAAAACTCTTCCATTCCTGCTTCCGATGTTCTGGTTCCTTTTGAGAATCCCCCTCAGAACCGTCATACCTATTATGGAACAAAAGAAAAGAATTAAACAACACAGAACTGAGAAGGCAAACATAGCTGGACTGGAAGGTAGTATGCTTAGAGCAAAGGGCCAGAGAGGTAGGGCAATCTAGTGGTCAGAGTGAAGAACTGGGATGTAGTGTGTAGCGCGGCAGACTCTGAGGTACAGTAGTATGCTTTCAGCTGAGTTACTGGGAGGCAGTGTGGCCTAGTGGTTAGAGTTTAGGGACTAGGCGGTAGTGGGATCCCGTCAATTTGTCACGCAATTTTCATCACCAACAATTCATGACCAGCGACTATTCATCACGGACAATAACTTACTGATTAAGGCCACAATATATATTAAAAAATACAGCTGTAACAACTGACAAATAACAGATACAGTATGTATTCACTTACAAATTACACAAATAAAACCCATAATGTACTAACTTTTACTAGTTTGTGACCACCCAACTAACAAACAAACAAGCAAAAAAAAAAAAAAAAAACAAGTTTACTTTTCAACCCTTTATTTTAACACTAGAAGCGCCGAAATTTCGAACCACCTACAAGCGCCGCACCGGTCATTTTCACCTGCAGCGTTTTAAACAGCTGTGATATGATAATGTACTCTCTGTGATGAATTGTACCTGGTGATGAACTGCTGGTGATAAATTGTTCATGATGAATTGTCATTGACCCGACGGTAGTGTGGTTACAGCCGAGGGACTGGGTGGCAGTGGATCTAGACCTATTAAGTAAAGCCCTATTGGAAAGTCTTGCTAAGTCTCAGGTTCCTTTGTTACTGTAGTGCTGGCTTTCTTTGTTCATGGTTCTGACTGAACCAATGATCATTTCCCAGCTTGTGTATCTCACTCAGCCAAATCCACACCGCCACCACCTTTCCCAACTAGAAGCCCTAAGGATTTACAAAGAAAATGTAAATTGAGAAGGCATGAGCAACTTCTGCACTGCTTTATAAACACCTTCCTTTCTGGGTGACCTTGGATTTCTCTAAGAATTCAAAGTTCCCATCTGGTATTAGAAGCACAACTGTAAAGCAAGAAATAAAGCTCATCTAAAGAAAAAAAAAAAAAAAGACTTGCATGGACAAAACTGCTGGTGTCGCCAGCGCACCTTTCAAAGCCGCAGCCATGGCGGCCCCCAGCGTGCAGCTCCCGGTCATAGCCGAAGGACCCGGTCAAGGTAGCAGCCGGCCCGATGTGGGTCCTCCCACCTGAACCCTGATACCGAGACAACTCCAGCTGGTTCCTGACTGCAGCAGGGTTCTTGCAGAAATCACAGAACTTGTTGCAGCGTGGCTTCTCATCCCCAAAATACTGAGCGATTGCAGCGTGTCGACACCTACAGAGTACAGGGAACACGTCTTATTAACTCGGTCTCTCTCGAGTGACATGGGGTCTCAAGTGTTGAGATGCATTGCAGTTGGATTAAGATGTTCTGCGAGTAACCCACTGGTGCATGGTTATAAACATTTGTCTTAAATTGTTTGTACTGTTTGATGATTCATTTAGAAATACAAAAAAAACGCTGTAAATTGAAATGACAACCGTTTTGACTAAAAGTCTCTCGCATTGAGAAGTCAAAGCAGTTGCAGCGGAGTCGATAGGGGCAGAATGACAAATAAATGTAGCATGTCGGTTACAAAAATGTAGGGTTCAAATAAATGGCATGAAAAATACAGCCTGGCACTGTAGTGGATTTGTTGCTGTCAGCAGCCAGGCAGTGTGAGGAGGCAATTCAAAACTGGTAATAGTCAAAAGGGGAGAGTGCAACTCAAAGCACTAAATAAATACTGTGTTCAATTCTTATCTCTGTATTAAAAAAATACAAAAATACATTACAGCTTTGGAGTGAGTCCAGCAAAGAACAACCAGATTGAAATCAGGGCTAAATGTATAAATTCTGTAGATACCTAAGATAAACGACTCTCTTTAACCTAGAATACAGAATTTGATTTTTTTAAATACCAATAAGAGTTGAGAAAGTTAACCTGTGTCAATATTCAAAGTGTATCAGATGATCAGTGGACACACATGGAAATTGAGTGGAGATAGACTTACAGTAAGACAACAACTAAAAACCAGATGAGCATTACTGGGCCGAATGGCCTCACCACATTCATAACTTCTCTATGTTATCGTGTTTCTAAGTATATTGCACCTCTAACAAATATGTGCAAGTGCACTTGTCACGAGCTTTCACAGAAGCATCCACACATGAAAACATAACCTGCAAATACACTCGCATAATTATACAGGTGCGTTATGAACCCATATAGATATCAGTAACCTGTGCCTTCAGTAACACCTCCAGTTTGGATAATACAGTAACCTATTTGTCAGTTCAATACAGTGCATGTGCCGCCAGCAATCTGTAGCTTGGACCGGAGTGCAATGCAGAATTCTCACTCCTATAGTAATGCAATGCCCCACAGGGAGTCACAGACACTGAGGTCACTGTACTGCTCCGACCAGCCTTGTAGTAGAGTCAACAAGCTCCCATACAAAGGCAGCTTTGTACAACTCAAAGGAAACTTTAATTGTAAGAGCTGTTTTCCATCTTGTACAGTATGAGATAAATGGGCCTGCTTGGGCTCACTGAGTCTCATGCAAACCCTGGTGTCTCAGATTACACTGTGCGTCTTGATTACAGATCTAACAGAACTACAGCCACAGCTATCCTAGCACATGGACAGGGCAGCAAGGTTCCCTTGTGAATTTCTGCACGCAGTAACCAGAAAACACAACCACACATACACAAAAAAATCTTCTTCAACACCAATGTCCTGGTAGGTTGTTTTATCTGCAAGCACACAAGCTGTCTCCCTGCACCAGCCAAGTAAGAATGCCATACAACACGAGCAGAGTTTTAGCTCAGGGAAGCAACATGGATATGCAAACAAAGCCTATATTTTAAATATGGGCTTGTAAGGTAAAACCCTTAAATATGTAGAAATATCAAACTTTTAGATATGGCTAACTGTAACCTTAACTAATACTCTTGTGACTTTAAAACTCAGAAGTTTAAACCACACAGTGGCCTCAATATAGCTCAAAGAATCAGGTGTAACCTTTGAATACACCTGGTACACCAGAGTGTAACCATTAACCTGGCCCCCTACCCCTAATCAATGTAAGAAAGATAATGATTACAATAACATATTTTCTAAATCTGAAAGAGTAGAGTTCACATAGTGCTTACATTGGGTGATTTCACAGAATATATACAATATATAGAAAGAAGACATGACAGATTTTCGAGGCCCACATGTATACATCTGGACTGTACAGTAAACACAAATCTATAGCTGAACCAAGTCGGCGTACAATTACTCCAGTAGGCTGAGGATGAACTATTACAGCTCTATCTTACCATAAACAAACTGAATACAGGAATTTTCATAGGCAATTAACAATAAAAAACAAAACTATTGCACCAAATACAACCACAAAACAGATTCAGACTGTAGCTTTCCCACGCTACAATAAAACTGCCCCTTGGATACAAAATGTGACAGAGTAAACAATATAACCACTGTTGGTCACTTACTTCACTGACCTTCAGGGATATACTTTTTCAAAGTCCGTGTTTCTGACCTACTTGTAATAAGGCCAGGTATATTTAACACAGGGTTCTCAGCATAAAAACAAGTTGGGGCTTCCTGTTTGGAAAGAACGTTTCACCACTCCCCACATGGGATGCAGTTACTGTATGTGAGGGACTAGATGAGCCTGAGAATGAATGCTTTACTGTAACAGCAGAACAGGTGCATAATGCAGCTTCGTATGAAAAGGACCCTGTGTCCTGCACAAACAGGCCAGGAGACTCTGATACCTGCACATATCTTAAGAAGCATTTGAATTTAGTACTACCTCTCCAGTATTTTCCAGTTATTTTAAGTGCAGCACAAAGATTAACAGCTGGTTTCACAGACCCGGGATTAGCATTAACCTTGGACCACTTCACCTAAGGTAACATTAGGTAGTCCAAAATTATTACCAGTAACCAACCCTTAGACAAGAGGACACAGATGGAAACTGAAGACAGACTTCAGGTATAGTCAGGAGCGTGAGGGACGAGTGGGTTACCAAGCCACATTGTTCCTATTCGAGTCATTGGGATCGCTTAAGATTTTTATTACATGACAGTAGTTGGTATTTACTGCAGCAGCACATATAGTGGAGGAACCAGCGACAGAGCATACCCTTGTCACAGTATGTTATCCAAACCATTTCCAGAGACAGGATTTCATGTAGGTCTTAAAAGGGGATGATAAGGCACACATTTTAGTGCTGAAGCAAAATAACTGTGGCTTCCCTGTTCGATCTCAAGATGCAGAGAAATACATTGGTTAATATACCAGTTTTTGTCTACTTGACTTAGGGTTATCTATTTTAAAGTTATGAATGCACAACCTATGGCATCACAGTCAGATTCAGAAGAACAGATAGGGCTGATCCCAACTTTTAAATGATGTTGCTGCCTTCCCTGTTCATTCACAGCTACCTTGAAAGCAGCTCCACTCAATTTCAAGAGCGAGACACGATCTCCTTCCCACTATATCATTTGTCATTTCATTGTGTTTCACGATAAATGTATCACTTATGTGGTTAATGTATTTTTTAAACATACTTTATCAGTTTCGCACCAGTGTAAAAACCAGCAGCTAGCTGTAGGCGGTTTTCGGATGACAGTGTAAGATCAATGCCAGATTGATTAGAACTAATGCCAGTGTTTACATAGCAGAAGGACAGGGGTAAGTATCGTCACTCAACCCACAATGGCTGCTTTATTGGGTAGATTGCCTGGACAAAAACATTCCTGGCACAGGATAAAGGATTAGAAATAAAATAATAATACAGTGCTCCATTGATATAAGGCTCTTGGTTATAACACGCCTCGGATATAAAGCTCCTACAGCATGCCTCCCAATTCCCTAGCTAGTGATTCATGCAATATTTCTACAGCAAATACAGTACCGGTGTTGTTCAAACTGTAAACAGCTTCTCAGTCTAACTTCCATTTCTGTCTTTTAGCATTTCAGCACAAGCATTTCATGATCACAATCCTTAATGGCCGGCAGCTTGAAATCCATTAAATTATACAAATAGTGACAGAAAATGCACTTGGAGAATCAGGCTCTTGGGAAGGACCCATCCAATCAATTCACAAGTATTGTAATGCATTTTCCCATTGTTGCTGCAGGGCACAGTATTGAGCTCTGGAAGTTCAATGAATAGTTAATGGTGAATTTGAAAGTTGATGTTGGGACGTGGGTCAAAAGGGAAATCTAGAAACAATCCCTGGAAACCGGGATATTTGGCAACCCTGTTAGAAATTGAGAAATAGATATGGTAGGGTGCTGGTACAGTAAGCGGCTCAGGGTTAGTTTGTGGATATATTTAGTTGGTGTTGTAGATGCAGCTTTCAGAATATTTCAGGTTGCACTACACTATAGGAGATATTAACATTGAACAAAACGATATTCAGGTGGCAGTGAAAAAGGAACTGAAACTCATTTAGGAAATTATTTATAAAATTTTTATCACATCTGTGTATAGATGTATGATGCAATGGTATATATATATATATATCCCGTGAACATAATCATCAAACAGAAAACAGCATAAATGTACAACATGGCCGTATATATAACCATGCTTGATATTTCAGTAAAAATGTAAGTTTTTGGGAATAAAAACAAAAGTATCCCAATGGAATAATGTAAGAGGACTTGCATATTTGTTCAAATTATTTGTAAGGTATGTAAGACACCTACAAATAATAGTATTGGTGGCAGCTTTATAAAATTACTGACAATTTTTCTTGTAAGATATCCTTAATCCAACTAATCAAAATCCCTAATGGAGAGTCACAAATACAGTTGGGTACAGAGTATGAAACCAATATCTCAAAACGTCATATGGAACCAACTTGACAGCCAAAAGGAAGGGTAATGTTTGAGGTGCTTCCAGAACACTGAAAATACCATGTTACACTCACAGCTGAGGTAACAGCGGAAGGTTTACAAATACATGTCAGAAGTACAGAATGTTCAATTGGCCCTACTAAGCAAGAGAAGACAACCGTTTAAATATAAATGTGTTAACACAATGTTCCTAGAATTCATTAGCACCCAACTGAAGTGTCAGAAAAGTTGTTGTAAGAAAAGTAATAAAACCACGATCCTCTGTGTAATGCATGAATCACCTGGGTTTTTAATGTAAGATTCTTAAAAAAAAAAAATCCTTATGCACTACACTATACCCCCTTCACCCCAGTGGGAGATTCAAAATGAAGTCTCCAGTGCTGCCAGTATACAATATATACACTATATACAATCACACAACATAATTTTGTATTTAAAATTGTTGAACCTGTGCCCAGACATGTGGAAACGACTGTGGCCAATACCCCCCCCCCCCCACCCCCACCCCACCCCCCAAACGGAACTTGAGGACTATTACAATGTTTGTCAAACATTAGAGCTTTAGTTTAAACAAACACCGGGCTACACTTTATATGGGTTCTCTAAAGACAATATGCTCTATAGACATTAATATCACACACACATCATTGTATATGCCTTGAAATGTCCTATACATTGTTACAGATTAAATGCAGTTGTTACTTCATAAACCCAATTGAAATTTCCTATAAAATGTTTAATAGAAAAAAAAAAACACCATCTGGAAAAGATCAATCCTCTTATTAAATGTCTTAGAAAACATGATCAGGGGACAGGTGATGAGTCTACTTTAACATACAGGCAACATATCTGTCCAGATGTCCCACTATTTTCTCCACTATAGAATAAAGTATTTGAAGTCAGCTGGCTATAGAGCAGCCCTCCCCCTCTCCTGCAAAATAAATCTTTTGTGTCTCCGTGGCGACCAGAAACAAAAAAAGCTCAGGCAGCGAGAGCAGCTGGCTGCATGAGCAAGAAAGAGTGTGTGTGTGTGTGTGTGTGTGAACGTGCGTGCGTGAGAGAGAGAGAGAGAGAGAGAGAGAGAGAGAGAGAGAGAGAGAGAGAGAGAGAGAGAGAGAGAGAGAGAGAGAGAGAGGGGCATAAAGGCAGGCTGAGAGAGGGACAGCAATGTGAACTCAAGAAGATAAACAAGAAAGAAAAAAGGAAGCTCTGTCCACATCTCCAAGAGGTAAGAAATGGCTACTTGTTTCGACACAGCAACTTTATTATAGACTTCTGTCACATTAGTACATTAGAGAGGGAATGATTCTGTTTTTAACTGTTTTTTTAAGCCTCTCATTGATGGAATAACATTTACACCAGTTGCTTTTCTGTTGAAATGCTGTATTAAGAATTGGCTTAGCATTAGTAAAGCCTGGCATTATTTTCACAGGACAAAAAGAACAACAAGGAGACATTATCTTACCACACAACAAGCAGAAAGCTGCCTTGATCTTACATACAATTATATAAGAAGTGGAGTTCAGTGGAAGAACACTTAATCAAAAACATATTCTTGTCAGAAGGCTGTTGTGTAATTTTCAGTATTTGATATTGGGGGACTCTCAAATTAGGAGATCATCTTTACTAACTTTGTTTTGTGTTCATGGAAATAAATTTACGTAACAGTACTGCAAGCAAGTGTTTTACACAAAATGCTAACCCCACCGTGCGTCTTCTTTGCAACTTCCAGTAAAAACAAAGACACACTGAGAAATAACTCCGAAAGGCTGGCACATTCTTCACTGCTGCCGTGGAAAGAGACAGCCTCTAGCTAAAGTCAGGGCTGATAACTGGCATGTGTCACAGATGAGCAATTAGCTGTTCACTGCTGAGAGACTGAAAACTTCTTAACTGTTACAGTACAGGGGCACAGAGCATTCTGAAAAAAATGTAATGCAATATTTCAGATGGAGCCCATAGCTGTGGTCAGTTTATTTTTTTCACAGCACTATGACAGACAGGTGAATCGTTGATCAAATCTGGTACTAGAGCTGTTTTCAACTGGTCATGCTAAAAAAAACAAAAAAACAAAAAAACAAAACTGAAATGTCCCTTTATTGTCAAATACAAGTAAAATAATTGATCCAATTGCTCTAACCCAGTCCTGGGGTTTTAAATACCACCTGGCCCTGTTTTTTTACCCATTTATTGAACAACTGTAGTGTGTTTACACTTACTACTTGGATAGGTTAAAAGATTGTTATCATTTGAGAATCGTTTAAACTTGAGCACAGACCTAAAACGTTGACATGGAACCCTGGAACGTCAGTGCATGCCCAAAAACGTCCTATCGACCACCCCTTGCAAACAGAAATGGACCGAAGTATTGAAAACTTGTATATCAGTACCGTCTACTATCTAACAAACAAAGCAAGGCAACAGAGGGCTCACATTTGTTCACCATATATGAACAAAACATCATGACGATACAGTTTAAAAAATAAAGCCTTTATAAATCAAAACACTTACTACTGTGGAAAATAGACCTTTTTATAAAAGTGCTTTTAAACCTGAAGTAAGTGTTTTACATATACATATATTCACATCACAGCACTTAGGTTGATATACTTTGGTAAATAAAGTCAATATTTAAAATTGATTAAACTTCCACAAGCATGCAGCTTTATTTTCCACATTTTATCATGTTACAACATGAAATCAAAATGGATTTAACTAGGAGTTTTTCCCACTGATTACAAATACAAAACAGAAAATAACTGATTGAAAAAGTATTCACCCCCTTGAGTCAATACTTGGTAGAGGCACCTCTGGCAGCAATTACAGCCATAAGTCTATTTGGATAAGTCTCTACCAGCTTTGCAATCTGGACACTGCAATGTTTGCCTATTCTTCTTTTGCAAAATTGCTCAAGCTCCGTCAAGTTGGATGGGGACCTTTGGTGAGCAGCAATTTTCAACTCTTTCCACATATTCTCAATTGGATTGAGGTCCGGGCTTTGACTGGGCCACTCCAGGACATTGACCTTTTTGTTTTTAAGCCACTCCAGTGTGGCTTTGGGTGTATGTTTGGGGTCATTGTCCTGCTGGAAGATGAATCTTCTCCCTACCTGACTTCAGTAGGTTTTCCTCCAGGATTTCTCAGTACTTTGTTGCATCCATTTTGCCCTCTATCTTCATGAGCTATCCAGGCCCTGACGCAGAGAAGCACCCCCATAGCATGATGCTGCCACCACCATGTTTCACAGTAGGGATGGTGTTCTCACGATGATGTACGGTGTTAGGCTTGTGCCAAACATAGCGCATAGCACTGAGACCAGAAAGCTCTATTTTGGTCTCATCATACCATAGAATCTTCTCCCACTTGGTCTCAAAGTCTCCCACATGCCTTCTGGCAAACTCCAGCTGAGATTTGATGTGAGTTTTTTTCAACAATGGCTTTCTTTCTGCCACTCTCCCATAAAGGCCAGTTCTAGACCCCCTGGCTATTATTGTCATATGCACAGTGTCTCCCAGCTCAGCCGCGGAAGACTGTAACTCCTTTAGAGTTGCCATAGGCCTCTTGGTGGCCTCCCTGACTAGTGCCCTTCTTGCCCGAATACTCAGTTTTTGAGGACGGCCTGTTCTAGACAGATTCACAGTTGTGCTATATTCTCTCCATTTCTTAATAATGGACTTTACTGTGCTCCGGGGGATATTCAATGCCTTGGAAATGTTCTTTGATCCTACGCCTGATTGGTGCTTTTGAAGAACCTTATTCCAGATTTGCTTTGAATGTTCCTTCGTCTTGATGGTGTAGTTTTTGTACTAACCAACTGTGGGACCTCCCAGAGACAGGTGTATTTAACATGAAATCGTGTGAAACACCTTAACTGCACACAGGTGGACTCCATTCAACTGTTCTACTGTGTAGTTGCACCAGAGCTCATTTGGGTGTGTCATAGTAAAGGGGGTGAATACTTATGCAATCAATTATTTTCCGTTTTATATTTGTAATTAATTTAGAACAATTTGTACATTTTTTTTCACTTTGACATTATGGACTTTTTTGTGTTGATCAGTCGCAAAAACTCCTAATTAAATCCATTTTGATTCCATGTTGTAACACAATAAAATGTGGAAAAGTCCAACGGGGGTGAATACTTTTGAGAGCCACTGTATATATTAGTTGTTGCATTTTTAAATTTTAGGATAACAGAATGGTACTGCGTCATGCATAGCCTGAATGTCTTTGACAGGCTGAACCATTCATTACCCTAAAGTCTATTCCTATGGACAGACTAAAATCTGGTCAAGCTCACGATGTGTTAAAGACCACCTGTTGTGGGAGACCAAGTGCTTTAAAAGCCCAGTTGCCTACACAATAGATTCAGTCAACAGAGCTTCCCATCGATTTAAACCTCTTTAACAGACCACCTGTGGTAGGACACTACATATTCAGTTCAGAAATCTACAGTACTGTAGTCTGCTAGTAAAATGCCTTTACAGATGCATACAAAAGTCTTGTGTACTAACTCTAGAACAGAGTAACAATGTAGAATTAACGCTCTCATGGGCTGAATTTTCCACTTGCCACTTAAGTTGTGTTGATAAGGCACCTTAATTTTAGTTAACTATCAGGGGCCTGCAATGCAAAAGTAATTGTAGTTTAAGATTAAAAGGAAAAGAGGACTTAGGCGGAATTACAGAATTAAACGATTGACACTTAATCATTACATCACAGAAATAGGGCCTCATGTGCTATAAGAACAAAACATAAGAAATGTTACGAATGAGAGTGACTTTGTTACATTACGACCCAACTTGAGTTCAACGAGTTACTGGGAACCAGACAAGCACTGTCAGTATAATGTCTTCTTATCTCACATCAATTTCAAGGAAAATACATGTTTGTGCAAAGCAAGCCATTTCATTGTTTCACCATACCTTATTAATTACAATACAAAAACAAAACACAATAATGGTTGCAACGTTTGCCAAGAGCACAGCACTGTGCATGTCTGGGATGTACTAAACCTGTACTGAGCATTAAGATGATTCAAAGCATTGAACACACTGCTAAAATGAATAATGATCATTGGCTTTAAGAAATGACATGCACAGCATTTTTGCAAGACTTATTTCCCTACAACACACTAACATTATTTAATTAGTTATAGTGGGGTTGTATTTTTTGCAAACTGTAGCCTTTCACACACACACACAAAAGGTTGCTAGTGTGTCTATTTTGGAATTGTACAGGAATATTTTCTAAAAGAATGAACATTTTCTGCTGGTTTCCAGAGCCCCCAATTATTAGCATTACACAGGGATTAGTTAAAGTTACTGCTTGGAAATCTTCGGTACCTAGTGTTAGGAAAGGTACTCCAAGACTGGTACTAACCAGGACCTGTAGAACCTGATGGTATTTCAGTTGATAATACTGGTTGTATGGTATTCAGCACTATTGTTATATTATGATTCACAGAACGGACAATTGCCTGCTTGTGGTAATGAAAACATATCTCTGGATGATACCCTGTCGCAATTAAAAAAAAAACGTTAAATACACTGAAGACGTTATGTACGTTTACAGCAGTGCATTCCACTAGAAGGCGACGTATACAACAGTCAGATGCACATTGCAGCAGTACAGGGGAAATAACCAAGTTGTAGCCAACTAAGTCATTTTGTAGCCAATTCCCTGACTGGTCACTGTATTGACACTGCAAGGAGATACATCTAATAGTAAAGTTGTTGGTGCATAGTACATTTGGCAGGATTTAAAGTCACAGGGTTTATTAAACTGATTCAAACTGCAGCCAGCAATCAGGATTCTGCATTGTATGGTAACTGTCCTCCCAGTTTTACAGATTTTCTCCTATAATGAACATTAGTCTTCTGTAATCTTCTAATGAGACACTGCCTTTTTATCTTTAGCCAATCACAGTGCTGATTAGGATATGGTTGCATTTCCTAGGGAAACTGCTCAAGAATTCTTTAGCCTTAAGTTGCAAAAGGGATATTTCTGCAAATGGAGCTAATATATTTGACAAACAGCAAATGTAAACCAGATGCTCAAAACTGTGTCTGTTTATGCCAGAGCTGCACCACAAAGCTGCTTCTTATATTTATATTTTCCGGTCCTTCCTCTTAAAAAAAATAAAATAAAAAAATAGGTCAAAAATAAGTACTTTCAAATGTTTTAGTCTTGGGATGCTGCTTTGCTTTGCACTGATTAGAGAACACTACAGACCACAGACCGCAGAAGCTAACCCCATATGCGTGAGAGAAGAGCGAGCCCGCTGCTGCAGGAAAGAGACTGCCAGGACTGACGACTATACACAGCTCAAAACATGGCATAAACTAAGAAAGGAAGCGCCAGACATATTGAACACACAGCATACTGGACTGCAGAACACAAACAGAGGCAGCATTTGTGTCACACACCCACTTCCTGAAAGAGTATGTTGGTAACATGCACCCCACAACTGCTGACAAAATTAGAGCCATCAGTACTATGCAAAAGTAGATCAACATGACCACTGTATGCTCTTGTAAAAAATGTATGACGTAGAGATGTTCCTCTACTATGGTGTAAACTGTATCAATTGGAAAACTGGTTTGTTAGATTTAAATAAGAATGAAAGAGAGACACATGTACTTAAATAATAAAGTAGTGGTGTACCAAAAAATCTAGCGTTTCACGTCCCCACGTGATGCTACAACAACAACAACAGACCTCGAATTTTTGTTTTCATTGTTAACATGCCGACAATCTTTTACACTTATAACTAAAGTCTGTTTCAAGGCTCTTTTCAAAATGTCTGCTTTAGTGCACTGATTGTGTAAGGGTTATTGCCCATATTGTCAAACAGGTAACACAGCAATAATGATTCATGAAGAGGTACAGAACAGAAAAGATGTGCATGTGCAGTTTTTTTTTTTTTTTTGAGTGATTTAGGAGGACAGATCTCAAACCCCAGTACATGTGCAAATTTGTGAAAAACAGATAAATGGGTTCCTCCATTTAGCTCCATTGATGGTAAAAACATGTAATCAAATTATCACAACTGGACAAGTGTTTTGCTAGATACAATTAGAAATGAGTCAAAATTGTAAATTATATCAGTAAATAGCTTTTGTGTGTAACCCAAAAATCATGCAACTCTCATTCAAGTCTGTTCAGTTTAGCTGAATTAAAATTTCCAGTAATCCAGTACCAAACTTCCCATAAAACGGTACAGTTTCCACATCATTTCCTTTGTGCACCCTCACAACTATTCCAGTATTTGCATTGTCATGGTCACTTTGTTTCTTTAAGCTTCTATTGTAATAACCTAACAGGACAGCATGCAATAGTCTACACGCAGAGGTAATTTCAACACTTCCCTGTCAGACTGCAACAGTTTTACTGGACAAGAACTGATGGGCCGAATAGCCTCTTCTTGTTCGGAAATGTATTCAAAAGGCAAAGGTAGTTTGGAAAACATTGCATGTTTAAAACAACTGTTCAGTTCTTGGTTGAAACAAACGCCTGACCTGCTTGGGGTCTCCAAAAAATTTGCACACCACTGTATGTATTTTAGTTGACAAGTATGCTGCTAGGATTAAACATTCTCTTTTGAAATCACAAAACATTTTTGGAAATCAGAAATGGATAATGTTGTACAGTATTTGGATTTAATTCTTGATTACATCTGCTGTTTCCCATTACTTTTCAAATAAATGTCAAGATTGGGCCTACATTCCATTAGAAGTCATCTTGAAGTCCTTAGAAAGGACTTCCTCCCATGACAAACCAGGCTTGATCAGACCCATCTCAACTTCCAAACTTCCCCTGCTTACTTCTACTACAGGTCCTGATTTAGGAACACAGAACAAGCTCTGTAATCTTGTTGTAACCTCCGATTACAAACACACACGCCGCAAGTCTCTCTGTTAATCTTCTCGTTGCAAACCTATTCAAGCTGTGTGATTTCCTGTATATAAAGCATGCCTGCATGCAGATTTTGGCCCTGCTTGCAGCTCTCTGCATTCTTTAGCAATGAATCAGTTTGAAGCGGACCTCCAGGGCGTGTGCTCTCTCTGTATTACGCCAAGGCTGCTGGGATACTCTGCTTACTTTCTCAGATCTGTTTGTAATTTAATTCAAGGAAACAACCACACACTCATATACCCGCTTCCTACGATATCCTCTACAGACACCTTGTCCATAGCCAGTCGACAGGGATTTTGGCTGGAACCATTCTTAGTGTACAAATACATCACTGTTGTTCCTTACAACAAGCATCCAGAAAATTATTTGTATATTTTCTTTAGCTTTCCATGGTCCTAGACTATACAGCACAAGGACTCATATCAGGTATTGCAAGAAAGCAAGGTATTCCATTTTAATTCAGTTGTATTAAGCATTAACAATGTGACCTAGAGATTTACTAAAATAGGGTGTGTTTGTGAACAAAAACATACAGAGAATCATTGAATATTGCAACACATTAAATACACCTTAAAGTGTGCTTGAGCTATTCAGCTAAAAAGTCACTTGATCTCACAATGACAATCATATTAGGAGAAAAATCAATACACTGTTTTACTGCAGCCACCTAAAACTACTGGCACAAAGAGCTTTCTTGTACCCCAATCAAAGCTGACCTACAGAATCACATAATACAGTACAAGTATGTAGCCAATATCTCAATTTGGGCTTTGCAGTGTGGAGAATAGTGTGCCAACAAGGGACGACCCTCAATTTTCTTGTTCCTAAACTTTTATGTTCTTATATGGTTGTCCTCCACACAGTGGCGAGAAGGGTGGCCTGCAGCAGATAGCAACACCCTGGCAATGGCCCAGCCCCAGCCCCAGCCCCTGCCCTCCACTATGTCTTGGAAGGAGGAGATGCAGAAGATTGCAGAGCAGGTCCTCACTAAACTGCAAGGCCTTTCCGAGGCAGACCCCCTGGAGATCGGAGCCTTCACCATCCTGCTCATCTTCATCGGTGAGGCACAGACTAACAGGGGTGGCAGTGTTTTTTCAGAGGCACATCTCGACTAGACTAACACTATACTAAGCATTTCAATGTGAGGAGACTTGCAATACGTGCACATGTTTGTGGGTTAATCCTCAACATACGATTAGTGCCTCATTTCAAAAGAATGTTTAACCCTGGCAGCAAGCATGTCAACTAAAAATAAAATACAGCAGTATGCAAATGTATTCAAGCACCTCAAGATTATTTATATCATTATACACTTACCTGCACGAAAACCTCTAGGTGTGAGAATTTCAATTTTCAGTCAGTAACCAGTGAAATAGAAACAACAGACACCCATGTGTGAAAATGTTAGATCACTTATGTGCTTTAAATTAGGCGTCCTAAACAACTTCTAAGAAGTGTCATGCATGTTACCATCTGTGGCTATGCCTTCCTTTTATCTTACTATTTTATATTAAAAGCATGTGTGGCCTATTATTCAAGTCATCAATTCAATTAGACTAATTTGCCTGTTTTCCAAGATTTTCAGTTCCAGTGGTTTGATTTCATGTGCGCAACAAATCAAAACTACAGAAGCAGTGGGGTGTTCTAATATATTCTGCAGCACTGTGAAGAGTCCTGATAGAACCTAATGGGTGATTTTTTTCCCTTGGTTTATTGGCAGCGACGGTTCTGATCATGTTCATCCTGGCCTGCATTCACTGCTGTTGCTGCTCCGCCCCCCAGCACAGAGTCTCCAGGGTCAAGCCTTTTCACCAACCCTGAGATGCCCCCCACTGTCCCAGCACAGCACCACCTGCTGGGCTTCTGCTACACTGCAGCTCTGCACCAGCCTCATGTTCAACACTGTACCAACAACCCAGTGAACTACTCAGAGCAGGCTGGAAACAAGCGACATAACACACTGAAACTATACCGGACCACAGGAAAAGCAAGCTGCCAGGACTGGCAATGTCAGGCAAGAAAGTAAGGACTGAATGAGAACATGCAGGGAATTACAATTGCAACATTGGTGGTGGCACCGTATGCTATGCAAAAAATCATTAAGAGAAATAAAATATCTAAGGGCATATATAACTAACAAGCATAACATTCATTTGTTGTATATGGTATTCCTAGGAAAGGCAGCAACATAGAATGACAGGAGACAACCTCCTGGACAGAAATAAGGTGGTCCCACAGTACTAAACAATTCCTCTTTGTTGGACCTTTCACCCCGACAATGGCTCTGAGCTTCTATAAACATGAAGCACATTTTCTTTTTAGACCAATAACTGAACTGTTACCTTCGTTTTTGCTGCCACATGGATCCCACAGAGTAATGCAAATGGATCAAATATGCTTCAGTTGACTTCATGTGTAACACCAATAAACTACAGGGAAAAACAAGACTTTACTAATGCCTTTGACATGAAATATCCATGAGTGCCTTCTACAGTTTGAAATGTATACTTCTCTTTGGTCCTTAATAAATGATGCATTCTCTTAGAATCCAGACGCAGTTTTGTATTGCATGGCTTTCCTGACACAAGGATACAGTCTCATGCAGGATGCATAATTCAGGAGTGCCTTCTGGTGGTCACTTATATTAGAACAACCAGCCAAGTGGATTCATATTCACTAAATCCCATGCAAAAGTATTTAGAAGTTGTTGTATGAACATCCAGTCTCAAATAGTTATACATAATCACCTCAGCCTATATACGGTGCTGTGCATCATTATCTGAGGCAGACTATTATGTCAGAGCACCACTGACGCACAACCCAATCCTAGGGCAATTGACATGTGGAACCTGTTATTAGAATTATTATTTTTTTACAGTAAATTTGTTGTATTGTTTTTGTTATTGCTGTAGTGGTACCGGCATGTTAAATAAAGCTTTGATTTGCCCAACGCAACGCAAACTTAATACTGTACTGCAAGCAGCATAAACTACGGCACCATTACATACAGTACACAATATGTATTCAAAAAATATACAATTATACAAAATTACAACAATATTACTTTTCCTTAAAGCTTTTTTTTTTTAAAACATGTCTTGATTGTTGTATATCTATACACACCTGAACCAAATAAAGTACCTGAAATGAACAGTGAATTATGTCAATTACTATCACAGGTTAAGTCATTAAAAGATATTCATCCATACCTAACACAACCTAAAGTAAATAGTAATAGTTGCCACCCAGAAGTCTTTCAAGACACCTGAAGGGGTGGGGGGGGGGGGGGGGGGGGGGAGACAGAAGACCATTTGGCGAATTTAATGCCTCATTTCCACTGTGGGCTTGTGCTGGCCAAAAAAAAAAAAAAATAAAATAAAAAAACACGTTATTATGTTACCTTTTTTTTTTAGCCAAAATCTTCAACAGCCATTGCAGTGGTGAAAAAAATCGAGTACGATATAGAAAACCAGGCCAGACAGAGTGGCCGTGGCCAGCCAGGAGCATAGTGGCCAGCAGTGGAAATGATCGAAAAGCTTGTCCGGTTCCTAGTAGCCGATTGATCTCAGAACTTTGTCAAATTGTGTCTTAAAAGGATCCAATTGATTCTGGCTCAACAACATGACAAGGTAGTCCATTCCATACCTTCATCACTTTCTGTGTGAATAAATGTCTCCTCTCTGCCCTATCTCCACTTAATTTCCAATTCTGTCCCCTGGTCCTGGTTTCTGTACTGCGCTTTATGTGCTTGTTCGGGTTAACTATGTGAACTCCTTTTAAGATTTCAAAAGATTTCAAATCATGCCGCCCTCCCACCCCATCTAATTATTCTTTGTGCGTCTAGTGACTTTATAGCTTTATACATGAAATGAAGTATAAATTGTAAAAGCACTGAAATGAAAGTGGCCACATGCTGTCATACCCCTTGCTTCCCCAACTTTGAAACCGATTAGCATCAGTAACCTATGGTAGCTCTGAGCCGCATTCTACAGTCCGCTTTGTTTAGGGGGAGCTGGCTGTATTTAGGGGAAGCTGGATCGTCTCTGGGTTTAAACTGGATAATCATCCAATCCACTGCCTGTTAAAACATGCTAATAAACAAATTATTAGAGAGACATGCTCCCAAGTAAGTTTAATAAATTATTATTTTTTTAAAATTTTATGCTGCATTCTCAGCATATCAACAATACTTGTAATGGTAGTAGTTTATTTTTGTGTGCAAATGTTGCCAATAAATGTCTAGGCCAATATTGTCAATAAAGATTACAGCACACAGCACTGAGAAACTGTCAGGAGAGACTGCATACAGAATATTGTCAGTAAAGATTACAGCACGCAGCACTGAGAAACTCTCAGGACAGACTGCACACAGAACCAGACAGCCATCCAGAGACTGAACTACAGAACTTTATCAAAGGCCCCGAGCAGACACCACCACAGGCTCTACAGGCAAGTAAACTGCTGACTTGAAAATGAGGCCAGGAAACCAGTGTTTACTTGAAAAGAGAAACACAACAAGGCCCGGCTAACTTCCTTAACTGAGGAATCCTTCATTAAGGTCCCACCAGCTCAAGGTTAACTTGAGTTTCGGATAAGGATTTGTTGTTTTTTTGTTGCTCACTATACTAATCTAAACAATATATTACATATCAAAGTATACTGTGCTCTTTAAACGTACCGGTTTATCTTGAATACCCATCAAATAAGAAATTATTTATTGAGATCAAGCCTGCTTCCAAATATAAGTAAGCAGTTATTAGAAGCACACTTTGACATTTTCGTTTTCTGACTGCATGGATATATTTTATTTGAGCAATCAAAACCAGCTGGGTTTTTTGCAAGACTCCTACAGTAGAGTCGCTTCTGAAATTCTGATCCTTATGTTAGCCTAAGAACAGAGCTAAAATCAAAGTAATTTTGCTTAATACTATTAAAAAATATATGTTTAGTAGAGTACCCAAAAGTAAAAAACAGTCATGCACATTGTTCTATACACATAAATTGCAGAGTTCTACATGTTATATTGTGTTACCTTACTTTACATGTCATAACATTTCTAGCTTACTTACAAGGACCTGTAAATCTTATTTTATCTTTTTCCCCCCTCCCCAAAGAGATATCATGTGCCACCTTTAATTTTTATGTATTTATTTTTTAAATAACTAAATGCCTTCTGGTTGAAATTAAAATTTTTGCATAGCTGCTAAGTTTTGAAGAAAAAAAATCATGAATGTTTACCTTGCAATTTCTCTTATAATGTCTATACCAATAGCATCCTTTTTAAATGTAATAAGGGTTATTGAATCCCTTATCTCTCATCGTTTTCATTAATGCTGGGATGAATATTCAAATATTCAAACAATTGCTGCCTGAAATGTATCTTAAGACACAAATGAGCAAAGAGCCCTGGGCGCTGAGGGGGGCTGGTGGACATCGCTGCATGTATGGGACTTTGTTGTAGTGTACACTGTAGTGTACAGTGCTGCTGCTGCTCCAAGGAACCACGCAAGAGGAGCAACTGAACAGCAAGGCTTTTACTTTTGTGTTGTGTTTAGTTGCCCCCACCTACACCTATAATTTGCTCCCCAGCTCGGGGGTTTTTCAATTATTAGTGCTGGGACAAATATCCTAAATATTCAAACGAACACTGGTATACGTGTATCTGATGACAAAGAACTACGTCTGCCGGAAATTACATAACTGATAGAAATTGACTTTATTTGAAGTGTTTATTCAAGTTAAATTTCACGTTTTTCACTTGCTTGTTCTGTTAATAATATATAAAAAAAAGTATTTATTATGAAGAAATGACAATGGCAGGGATTTAAAACTGCAATGTCTACTTTTTGCATTGTTTTTACCTGAAATACACACAAGAAAAGAAAAAAGTTGAACTTTGGCATTCTTCGCATTGCAGTTTATTCAGTGGGGTAAAATAAGGCCTTCACAACCTAGTCTTACTTCAGGAATACATTTTTATGTTAATACAGTGTTATATACAGGGTGATTAGAAAGTATGGTCACCATATCAACACACCATAGATTGATGTGGTAAACTTCCTTTCCAATCACTGTATAAATGGGTTTGATTACATTTCGCAAACTGAATATTATACAAAGTCCGAATTTTGAACGGTTACCCAAACATGAAGATACCATGTTCAACCCTGTACTACTGAATACACACAAAAACAAAACAAAACACATGAAACCACACAAGAAAAAAAGCTGTATTAGAAAAAACAAAACAAGAGTTCCATTGATAAACCCAAACTTGGTGCTCGAGAAAGCCACTTACCCATCCTGCTCACAGAAGGCCACCAGGGCCTCAAAGCCTGCCATGGTTGCCTTATCAGAATCACTCACATCACCGTGTTTCGCCTGCAGAGGGAGACAGAGGGATGAAGAGCAAAGAGTGTTTCAATTGAGAGAGAAGCAGCCCCTCGGACACTGTTTACCATATTATTAAAACTCAGATCAGGGGAGCATTTTGACGGAACTGTAGCGCCCATTTCTAAGCTTTGAAATTTTTAAATGCACATATGGTTGTCTGCATAAAGTTCTGGATGAAGTTCAAAGCAACGTGAGGCTCAACCAGTTCGAGTCTATGACAATTTATCACCAACAATTCATCACCAAGTACAATTCATCACGGAGGGTACATTATCATATCACAGCTGTTTAAAACACTACAGGTGAAAATGACCGGTGCGGCGATTGTAGGTAGTTTGAAATTTCAGCGCTTCTAGTGTTAAAATAAATATTTGAAAAGCAAACTTATTATTTTTGTTTTTTTGCTTGCTTGTTTGTTTGTTAGTTGTGTGGTCATGAACTAGTGAAGTTAGTACATTATGTGTTTTATTTATGCAATTTTAAGTGAATATGTACTGTATCTGTTATTTATGATTTACTATAGTTATTTGTTTTTAGCACAGCTTTTATGATATATTGTGGCCTTAAATCGGTGAGTTATTGTCTGTGATGAATTGTCACTGGTGATTAATTGTTGGTGATGAAACATTTGTGATAAGAAGTGTGTGATGAATTGTCACTGGTGATTAATTGTTGGTGATGAATTGCTGGTAATGAAAAGTGCATGGCAAATTGACGGGATACTGTCCAGTTCCTAGTCGCTCATACATATCAAAACTTTGTCAAGTTTGGTTTTAAAGGATTCCAGAGATTCAGAATCAATGACTGGATAACAGTCGAAGCAACACATTGCCATCCCTCATTACATACAATCCAGTGTCTTCCATACAGGCAAAAGCACAGCAGGGCTGTAGGATGGGTTCCTCTTACTGTATTCTCAGCATTTTTTTGGTAAATACACTTTAACTGTTACATTCATCACCACATTCAGCACACTCATACAAGACTTTCTTATTCTCTGGTTTTACATGTGCTCATTGGTCAGTCGGTTGATTTAATGATGTCAGCATGGTTTTAAATACCCCAGAGAAATTCTGCAGGTTGTACTGTGGTATGTCATTTGTTACAAGCTAAAGGCTAGGCTAAGAGTTTCTTATGCCACGTTTCCAAAAAGCCATTTTAAATCAGACTTGTTTATTTTAATCAGCAGCAGATGGATTTTAATTGGCACTTCTAGACAGCCCCAGTTAGGATTCTGGGCTGGCAGAACTGTTCATCTCGCGCCGATGGTGGAAATGACCTAATGACAGACTGTTGTATTAGACTGCCTCCTAGTGAACCAAAAGAAAAGCATCCTGATTTTATTTTTTTTTATCTTATTCATTTCAGCATTTTATCAGAATTGGGAAAAATGCCATTTTGATTCCTGGAGTGCGAGGGAGAAAAGTGCAATGCAAGCACTATAATGAGCACTAGGACTCTGCAGAGCTGTTGTGTTGGAGTCAAAGTAAGGGTTTGTTTGTCTGAATCGCCATTTGTGTGGATGTGTATTTAAGGGTCACTCGCTGTACTCTACCTATACAGTTTAAAAAAAATAAAAATAAATAAGATTTCCATTTAAAAATAATTTAGAATCAGTTTGAAATGGGTTAAGAACTTGTAACTTTCTTTACAGGAAATCTCTACAACTATCCCAATTGGTTAAACGGCAATCTACTTCTGTGCTGACCTAGACACACCAGCACCCCTTGCAGAACAGCTGATAGATGAGTAGAAGCAGCCAAAATGTTCTCATTCTTCGTGTTGAAGATGCAAAACAGATATGATAAAGTAAAGGGATCAGTCATATAAAGCTGTGATATCTACGAAGGCAATGCATTATACCATGATCTGTTTGCTCATTCAGCTCTCTAGCGCCTCTTGGTGTCATTACTTTTTTTTTCACTTAAGCCCTGTAGCACTGTGTGGTGTCCACTGTTCTACCTCCCCAGTCCCTGTGAATGCCATATAGTGTTGTGTCAGTAAACCAATCATATTGCAGCCTGTTAATATTAAAACTCATGTGTTGGTATTAGGTGACGTTAAAATAAACAAAAACAGACAGAATTTAAAATGAGTTCAATAATTGCAAAATTAACCAGTATATAAAGCAGGCTAAACTTTTCATAGTCACAGAATTCTACACTTCTCAATGGTCACAGAGTTCTAAACTTCTCATAGGTCACAGAATTCTAAACTTCTCATAGGTCACAGAGTTCTAAACTTCTCATAGGTCACAGAGTTCTAAACTTCTCATAGGTCACAGAATTCTAAACTTCTCATAATCACAGAATTCTTATGGAGTTTCAAGTAATTTACTGCAGGGGTTCAGGGCAGAATCCAAATTGGGCGCTGTGGGCGGAATGACTTAAGGGTATATTCAAAACCACCACAGAAAAACCCATATATACAGTATATTGGGTACTAGTGCATCTCATATCCACTGTATTTTTATAGTATTTACTGAAATGAATGAGATGGTCTTTAACAAGATAAGCAAAGGATCCTTACTGTTTATATCCATACAGGTGTCCCCATCCCATTGATCTGTGTGTCTAGCTTACCTGGCTCTTGGAAATCTCCTTTGTGATAAGGAACCTGAGCTGCTTCTGATCCGTCTTGGAATAATACAGCCTGCAGCAAGAGGGCTCTCCATCTCTGCCTGCTCGCCCAGACTCCTGGTAATACCCTGCCATTGACTTGGCTATGTTCCAATGAGCCACAAACCTGCCGAGACACCCAGGTCAGGGGAGGCTTTATCCAGCCTGCAATCCTACATGCATGGGGGTTAGCGCTGCCTGCTGCCTTGTCAGGGTTTGTTATCCAGGTTTTATCTGTAAAAGCTCAGCTGACATACGCATTCGTGTCCTTGTACCCAATAAAATAATTAAAAAATACTAATAAAAACTCTTGCGCCATTAAACAAGGTATAAAGTCATTTTGATTTCATCACGCAATGTGTTCTGGGTGAAAGCATGTTACCGACTGAAAGCATGTCAGTCAATAGGGGAAGCGGCTGATTGGTTAACAACAAGCCATTGAAGGGGTGGGAGCCCTCCACCAAAGAGTGCAAAGCATGGTCGTTACCCAAGTGTAAGAAAATAAGAACATTTACAAATCGGATATTTGAGACCTATATCGTGAAGTGCACAACATGTATGGTGTCATTTTTGTTAGCTACAATCAATGTACTCCACAATTTGCATAGCACCTGAGCTTATTATACACAGCATGCACCTTTGTACAGGTACCTTAAAATGAAGACAGGGAAACCTGGGATAGCACAGTGAACCACTTGAAACACCAATACTGGCAGGTCAAGCCAGACACTTCCCAGCAAGGATACAAGTGCTTTAAAAAAGCAAGGAAAGGGTTGTGTCGAGCATTCACTGACCTAACGTTGGCCTTGTCCACTCCCATTCCAAAGCTGATGGTGGCCACAATGACTGGCACCTTTCCCTCCATCCACTTGTTCTGCACCATCTTCCGGTCACTTGCCTTCAGGCCTGCAAAGAGAGTTCTCTTTAAAAGCACTGTGCAATCCCTGCAAGGTCCAGCCTCCACACCTTCATGGTAACCCTTAAAGGAGAGTTCTCTTTGAAAGCACTGTGCAATCCGTTAACCCCAGCCTCCATACCTGCATGGTAACCCTTAGAGGAGAGTTCTCTTTGAAAGCACTGTGCAATCCCTGTTAGCCCCAGCCTCCATACCTGCATGGTAACACTTAGAGGAGAGTTCTCTTTGAAAGCACTGTGCAATCCCTGCTAGCCCCAGCCTCCACACCTGCATGGTAACCCTTAGAGGAGAGTTCTCTCTGAAAGCACTGTGCAATCCCTGCTAGCCCCAGCCTCCACACCTGCATGGTAACCCTTAGAGGAGAGTTCTCTCTGAAAGCACTGTGCAATCCCTGCCAGCACCAGCCTCCATACCTGCATGGTAAGCCTTGGATAAGATCCCTCTCTGGGTCAGATTAGTTGCAACCTCTCCACAGCTGTCTCTGGTCCGACAGTAAACGATCCCACAACCAGAGAATCCCTACACAGGACAGGTATGTTACTGCATTGAGTTCACACCTCAATATCACAAATCAAATAGCAAGACGACTCACAAACAACATGATTAAAAGGGTCTCTGAAAATCAGCAGCCATACTTAAATGGCTTGTGGTGAAAATCTTACCTGTCCAAAATTATTTGACATGTACAAGAACAAACAAGTTATAATTAATGGACCAGATATAAAGAAGAAGGCAGTTAAATGAGGCAGTCTTCCCAGCGACAGCGAGTGGGAGAAGTACAGGCGTGGAAAAGTACAGAGCAGTTTAGAAGCAGTTTGAAAGCAGGTTGACGGCTGCAAAAGAAACTAAACTTAAAAAAAAAAAAACCTCAACATGGTCTTCAAGCCAGTAATCTGTGACACCTGCTTGATGTAGGAAATCCGAGAAAACCCAGCGGAGCTAAACCAAGTGTGCGTAAAGTGCTGCGCGATCCAGGATTTGCATAAACTAGTAAGTATGCTAGAAATGGAGCTGGAAGAAGTGAGACAGCAACAGGATCTTGAGGAACTGGCACACCCACAATTCATGGAAGTCTGCATCACCCCTAACAGACTGAAAGCCACCAGGGAGATAGAAGGTCAGAACAGCTGGGTTCAGGTAGGCAGAAGCAGGGAAAAAAAGAAACTTCGTCAAACACAACCACCAGAAATCGAAACAACCAACAGATTTGAGTCACTTCAGAATTTTGATGAGCAGAGCCAACAACAAGAGAATGAAAGGAACAACATCCAGGACCCTATTGACAGTGGTGACCAGACAGCAAAAAGAAGGGAGGTCATGATTGTTGGGGACTCCATATTGAGAAACACAGCAAGTTCAATTCGCAGTTTGGACCCCCTTACTACAACAGTGTGCTGCCTTCCGGGAGCCTCGGTCAAGCACATCACTGAGAACGTGGACAGGCTCCTAGAACGAACAGGAGACGACCCGGTAGTAGTCGTCCACATCGGTACAAACAACATTGGAAAAGACAGACCAAAAACCCTGCAAAACAAATTCAGAGAGCTAGGAAGGAAATTAAAAGAGAAAACCAAAACTGTGGTATTTTCCGGTATACTACCGGCACCTTGCAAAGGACCATATGGACAGCTGGAAATAATTAATCAAAACGCATGGCTGAAGATGTGGTGCACACGGGAAGGCTTCACCTATCTTGATCATTGGACCACATTCTACAACGAGGACTATCTGTATAGACGGGATGGACTGCACTTAAATAACAAGGGAACCAGTCTACTTGGAGAAAAGATCCTCGAGCAGGTTCAGAAGCATTTAAACTAGAAAGGAAGGGGGGAGAAATCAACAAAAAAACAGAAGGGAGACCGCATCAAAACAAGAACAACAACTCAGGTAAGACAACCATTAAATGTATTTATCTAAATGCTAGAAGTATCAGAAACAAAATTCTAGAACTTGAAGCTACTGCACTAACAAGTAACTATGATGTGATAGGTGTTACAGAAACTTGGTTGTCTGAGAGTGATGGGGACGAATATAATATTTGTGGGTATACACTGTATAGGAAAGACAGGCAGGACAGAAGAGGAGGAGGGGTAGCGCTATACATAAGAAACAGTCTTGAAGCCCAGGTGTTAAACCTGGACAAAGAAAATAAAACCAAATCAATATGGGTCAGAATAACGGACAAAAATTCAAAGGGCATAATAATAGGAGCATGCTATAGACCGCCAGATTCAGACGGTGAGCACAATAATCTGTTATACAATGACATTAGAAATGCGTGTAGCAAAGGAGAAGCCATACTAATGGGGGATTTCAACTTCCCCCAAATAAAATGGGAAAACCCGGTGGGTAGCACGAAGGATGAAATAGAAATGGTGGAAATGACAAATGACTGCTTCCTAACACAATTTGTCAAGGCACCGACTAGAGGGAAGGCATGCCTTGATTTAGTCTTTTCAAATAACGAAGATAGAATAACTAAAACAGAGGTCAGAGAACCACTGGCAAACTCAGACCACAACATGGTCTCATTTGAAGTGTTTTTTAAAACCCCAAAAGTAATGACTAAAGCTAAGGTTTACAATTTTAGAAAAGCAAACTATGAAGGTATGAAACAGAGACTAACAGAAGTAGATTGGAGTAAAATAGAGAAAACACCCACAGAAGAAGGATGGTTGTTCTTCAAAAATGTAGTACTAGAGGCGCAAAACAATTACATCCATAAAGTAGACAAATCTAAATGTAAAACTAAACTGCCAAAATGGTTTAATAGATCAATTAAAAAAAAAATTCAGCGAAAAAAGGCACTTTACAGAGCATTAAAAAAGGACCAAAAAGAAAGTATGCAGAAAGAGTACACAGAACTGCAAATGCAAGTCAAAAAGGAAGTTAGAAAGGCCAAGAGAGAAATAGAAATGAACATTGCTAAGGGAGCTAAAACCAATTCCAAAATGTTTTTCCAATATTACAACAGCAAGAGAACATTCAAAGAGGAGATTAAATGTTTAAGAGATACAAATGGCAAAATCGTAGATGAAGAAAAAAAAATAGCAAATATATTAAATGATTACTTTTCACAAGTTTTTACAAAGGAAGATACTGACAACATGCCCCACATGTCATCCAGTTCCTATCCAGTTTTAAATAACTTTAGCATAACTGAGGCAGAAGTGTTAAAGGGACTAGGAGCTCTTAAAATAAACAAATCCCCTGGGCCGGATGAGATCCTCCCAGTAGTACTCAAAGAAATGAAAGAAGTAATTTACAAACCGCTAACCAAGATCATGCAGCAGTCTCTTGACACAGGGGTTGTACTGACAGACTGGAAAATTGCAAACGTAATACCGATCCACAAAAAGGGAAACAAAACTGAACCAGGTAACTACAGACCAGTAAGCCTGACTTCTATTCTATGCAAACTTATGGAAACTATAATAAGATCCAAAATGGAAAATTACCTATATGGTAACAGGGTCCTGGGAGACAGTCAACATGGTTTTAGGAAAGGGAGATCGTGTTTAACTAACTTGCTTGATTTTTTTGAGGATGCAACATCGATAATGGATAATTGCAAAGCATATGACATGGTTTATTTAGATTTCCAGAAAGCTTTTGACAAAGTCCCGCACAAAAGATTAATTCTCAAACTGAACGCAGTTGGGATTCAAGGAAACACATGTACATGGATTAGGGAGTGGTTAACATGTAGAAAACAGAAAGTACTGATTAGAGGAAAAACCTCAGAATGGAGTGTGGTAACCAGCGGTGTACCACAGGGATCAGTATTAGGTCCTCTGCTATTCCTAATCTACATTAATGATTTAGATTCTGGTATAGTAAGCAAACTTGTTAAATTTGCAGACGACACAAAAGTAGGAGGAGTGGCAAACACTGTTGTAGCAGCAAAGGTCATTCAAAATGATCTAGACAAGATTCAGAACTGGGCAGACACATGGCAAATTACATTTAATAGAGAAAAGTGTAAGGTACTGCACGCAGGAAATAAAAATGTACATTATAAATATCATATGGGAGATATTGAAATTGGAGACGGAATCTATGAAAAATACCTAGGAGTTTTTGTTGACTCTTCATCTAGACAATGTGGGGAAGCTATAAAAAAGGCTAACAAGATGCTCAGATACATTGTGAAAAGTGTTGAATTTAAATCAAGGGAAGTAATGTTAAAACTGTACAATGCACTAGTAAGACCTCATCTTGAATATTGTGTGCAGTTCTGGTCACCTCGCTATAAAAAAGATATTGCTGCTCTAGAAAGAGTGCAAAGAAGAGCGACCAGAATTATTCCAGGCTTAAAAGGCATGTCATATGCAGACAGGCTAAGAATTGAATCTGTTCAGTCTTGAACAAAGAAGACTACGTGGCGACCTAATTCAAGCATTCAAAATTCTAAAAGGTATTGACAGTGTCGACCCAAGGGACTTTTTCAGCCTGAAAAAAGAAACAAGGACCAGGGGTCACAAATGGAGATTAGACAAAGGGGCATTCAGAACAGAAAATAGGAGGCACTTTTTTACACAGAGAATTGTGAGGGTCTGGAATCAACTCCCCAGTAACGTTGTTGAAGCTGACACCCTGGGATCCTTCAAGAAGCTGCTTGATGAGATTCTGGGATCAATAAGCTACTAACAACCAAACGAGCAAGATGGGCCGAATGGTCTCCTCTCGTTTGTAAACTTTCTTATGTTCTTAAGTAATCAAGTTATTTAAAAGAAGACATAATACAAGTGTCTAAAGCCCCTTTTACACACAAATGCCATTACTAAGCCATCTCATAGCCGTTTAAAAAAATTAGTTAAAATACCCTTTCACACAGCTTGAAACTGCGCAATTTATGCCGTTTTAATACCGTTATAACCCTTTCACACAGCCAAAAGGATCATGCAAGTACAACATTCCAACCTGTCAGTCAACAGATTGTTTTCATGGCAACGACGACACGCCCATAAATTACAGCATCACACACTGTCCCTTCTATTTGTGAATTCACCTCCTTGTAAGCCTGTAAAGTTCTTCTAGACTCCAATTCCTACCTCGTTCTTGATCAGTCATTGAATCTGAAAAAAATGAAAGCGTGTAACACCAACGACAAAAATACCCAACATATATACCCAACGGTATACATGCAGTCACGTGGGATGTTGACTTGAATTCCACACGCACTATAGCGCTTCAGTGCTGGATTAGCATTTCACACAGGAGTTGAGACGTTTCAGTGCCATCTCTGAACCACCTCGCAAGGTTCACACAGACCAAAATCTAAGTGCCGATTCTGAGCCTTCATAACTCGTCTGTGTGAAAGGGGTATTAGTTAAACAAGACACAATTTTACGAACATTTAAAAATAACGTTTTAATTGTGTCTGAAAATGCAAACATAAAATGTATCTAAAACAGACAGTCCATTGAGTTAATTAATCCCATATGACACTGCTGCATGTCATGGCAGCCAGACAGTATCCTAGCAACTCAGTAAGTTACTATCTATAAAAGTTAGCTTGGGAGAACTCCCGAGTAATAACAGCTGCATCAACTGACTTATCGTGGTGCACCATTCTACTACCTTAAAGAATGAAAACACCAATTCCGGGACTTCAGTCAAAATGTAAAAATACCACCAAACTCTGGGATAATTCTGAAAGTTAACCCAAGTAATCTGGAAAGATAGGAAACAGCACAGCAAGTTCCAATACATCTTACAGGTATTGTTATAACTTATATGGTCATGACACTGACTAACTCCGAGATGAGATAATGGCTCTAACTTTTACATTACATCTTTACAAATTTTGAACAGATGTTTTTATTACAGGTTAAAGTTTACCTTAGACTCTTGAGTAAAAGTAATTCTGTGTGAAGTATCATGTGTAATAGACCTGACCAAAGCATTTTACATTTCTGTCTCAATACTTTCTTAGGTGTACAGTGAGTGTAGTGGAAAAATGATGAGAAGGTCACATCACAGAAGAGGTTCTTACTGTGTATCATCACCACATCATAACAAACAGGCCAAACAATCAGAAAGCGAGAGGAATAGCTGTCAAGAGTTACCCCATCTGTGTTCTTTTCTCCTAGTGCTTGCAGACAGAACTCCTTGAGGTTTGAGTAGGGGTCGGGCAGCAGATTCCTAAAGATGACATCGTAAAAGAGGTTCGCTCTGAAGCAAGGTGTTTTGAAGTTGGCAAGAGGCTGGCGCAGGTGCAAGGAGTGTGCAATATCCTCCTGGACCTTCTTTGTGGCCGTGGCAGTCAGTGCCACACAGGGGGTTCCTGGAATACGATCCCGCAGAAAACCCAGCTTCAGGTAGTCAGGCCGGAAGTCGTGTCCCCACTGGGAGACACAGTGAGCCTCATCCACAACGAGGTAGGACAGCAGCCCACGGGACAGCAGCAAGGACAGCAAGGGCTGAAAGGAATAGGACGCTGCCATCTCTGGGGTGATGTAGAGCAGCTTGACACGGGGGCTCTCACTTCGTAGGTCTGCCTCAATCCTGCTCCGCTCCTCTGCTTGAAGCGTGGAGTTCAGAGAGCAGGCCTTCACCTTTATAGCAAGAAGGTGAGCCACCTGGTCCTGCAAACACATATAGGGTTAGTACTTTTACAGGTTGCGAGTTGGGACCTGCAAGTCAAATATTTGTATAGTCATTAACCAGAGTAACATTAAGAACATAAGAAAATGTACGAACGAGAGAAGGATATTGGGCCCATCTAAGCTCATACAGTTCTCTAAATTATGTCAAGTTGTGTCTGAAAATATTGGAGTCATTCTGCCTCAACAACATGACTGGGTAGCCCATTCCACACCCTCACCATTCACTGTGTGAAGAAGTGTCTCCTTCCCTCTGTCCTAAGTCTATCTCCACTTCATTTCCAACTGTGTTCTCTGGCCCTGGTCCATGTGCTATGCTTAAAGTATTGGTTTGGGTTAACAATGTCAACAACTTTTAAGATTTTAGTGACTTCAATGATAATTACAATTGCAATTGTGTAATTCATAATTAATTACAATTACAATGTAATTGTAGCTAAACCTTGGCACACCCGTGTAATTGTAACTGCAATTATACCATGTAAGCCAATCAAATCTACTTGCATTTAGTAAACAACAAAGGGAGAACTACACCTTGCTTGGGGACCAATGGTCCAAATGAATTACACTTGAAGTCAAACTCATGTGAACTGCTAATTGTGAGCATTATACAAGAATACACTTTACCATGCTTAATCAAATCGCAGTTCCAGGTTGGGTTTTACATTGAGCTATCCTTATACTGTCATATTCTTGTCTTTTGAACCCTTGGTAACTTCAAGACCTCGGGGTCCTGCAAAGCTACCTCCCACGTGGAGAGCTTCTTTAGCCAGTCCGGTCTCCAGGACGACACGGACCCACTGGCCTTCAGGCAACAATACCAAGTGACCCGTCCGAGAAACGTTCTCTCTTATATGCCTCGTTTAAGGAGCTTATGTTCCTCAGATGCAATGGACAGTTGCATTGTTCATGAAAGTAACTGTTCATATTCCATGTGTTTGAAAACGTTCTACAGCATGTTTCTGTATTTGTACCTGTGATTATTGCTGGGTTATTCAGAATAGAGTAAACATGTTAGTGTGTATTTGTTTATGTTACTGTTTTGTATAATTGTACCAGAATTATAATTATAATGACTGCAGCATATTTGTAATTATAATTATTGACCCCAAATCTGGTGGTGAGGGTATGTATGGGGTTACCAAGTCATATTGTTAATGCTGTACTTCTGGTATCCTTTAAGACCCAACTTAAAGTTATGAGATCAGTCAGCTACAAGGAACTAGATGAGTACTGATGGGCCGAATGGCCTCCTCTCATTCATACATTTTCTTGTTTTTTTTATATGAAATTAATTTTTGCATGAGATGCAAGTGTCCAAATCTAGCACATCACGATTGTTCGGTTCCCCGTAACCGAAGAGGACCGCCACACAGATGCATGCCTTGCATGCACACGACACCTGGCACCATTTATATCATCACAAACGGAGGAATCCCATCCCCATATAACACAATTAATCAGCCTCACATGTGTTTATATAATTTAAACAGTTTGAAAACTGGACTATTCTACCCTGCTTCCACTGTCCACAGGAAGCCATCGTTCAGTTTAATTCCTTTCAGGTACCAGAACTTATCTGAATAGTGATCCCCGAGGACCAGCATTGGAAAGTACTGCTCTATAGAACAGGATCTCAAAATCAGATGATTTACTAGAAAGCAGTAACTTTGTTCTACATTCTCCAGTTACCTGAATAAGTGCAATGAGTGGGGAAACAACGATGGTGACTCCCTTAGCCAGGACAGCAGGAAGCTGGTAACAGAGTGATTTCCCAGCACCAGTGGGCATGCTCACAAACACATCCTTTTCACCTTGAGGAGCAGAAAGATCAGATCAGGAATCCACAGCAGGAGAAACAAACAGAGAGAACTGCAGTTGGCAATCATCTCTATCATCAGGGTTTGCTGCATAGCAGTTTGAGAGTGTTTTCAGTTTTCACTTGACAACATTTGGCCACAGCATCAATAGGTAACATGCAAGTAAGCAGACTCACCCGAAATACCTCAAGTAGCTGAAAAATTACTAAAACCAAGATCTTAAATTTATGTACAGATTATTTGTGAATTAGCCCAGATATGAAATGTCTGGATCTTGGTTGGTCCCCTTTCAAATAAAACAAGCCCACTACAATGTTTTACTACAGTGGAAATTGGACAAAACTTTACATTGAATTATGTAAACGATTTTATCATTGAAAAAAAAAGTGAGTCTTACCTTGCACCACCGCTCTAGTAGCGTTTTCTTGCTCGGAAGTCCGAAATGAGTCAAATCCGAAGACGTTTTTGAGAACTTGTCTGATCTTGCACTCTGGGCTGGGGTTGGAGGAGTCTTTTGGGGTTTTTTTGTTGGACAACATGTCTCTCAATACGTAACTTTTTTTCTAAAAATAGTCCTGACACTGGCTACAAAAAAAAAAAAAAATAGAAAGTGGTTTCTGTGACTCATGAAAAAGCCAGATACACAGTACTGCTCACAATTGATAGACTCACTATCTAAGCAAGGGGTTTCAAACTCGTTTCTTTTGGCCGGCCTGATCTGATACGCTGGCGCTTGGCGTGGGCCGGGTGACAGTTATAAAAATACAAAGACAAACCCCAAACCTTTGCATTAGCAACACAAATTGTCATGTTGCTGTGACTGCTGTCAATCGCCGGCCACGTGGGTGAGACAGCAGTGCGTCAGCTGGTTTGAGTAGACGACACCAGTGATACCAGAACAAGGTTCTGTGGTGACAAGTGTCATTGTGTCTTTATCCATGAAAAGAAAGGTGGAACAAGCTGTGTGTTTTAAGAGAAATGGGGAATTTCGTATTTCTTTGAGGGCATGAATGGAAAGCCAATGTGCTTTGTTTTTAAGCAACATGTGTCTGTTGTAAAATAATTCAACATTAAAAGACACTATGAAGCAAACCATGGCAAGAAATATGATACATATACAGGAATGGTATGTGAAGATAAATACTCTGAATTAGCTCAGTCATTGAAAAAGCAGCAATTGATGTTTACCAATGCTTGTAGCATAAGTGATGCTGCTGTTAAGGCAAGCCATGTGATTGCTCACAATAGCTGTTTCTTCAAAACCATTTTGTGATGGCGAGTTTTTGAAGAAATGCTGCTAAAATATTATCTTGAGAAGCAGCAATCTTAACTCCATACTCAAGATATCCTCAGCCCTGTCACTAACTAATGTTATTTGTATTTATCTTTTTTGCAGAGTGCTAAATAAAAAATTGATCCGTATCTATTTATATTTTGATTTTTTTGGACAAACATGGAATGTTCATGTTTGGATATTCGTTAAAGATTTAGATATTTGTTCGGATATTCGTTTTAAAAACGTTATCAAAGCCATTATATGTAGCACTGTATTCAAGTTGAAAAATATTCCAGAATTAAGAAGGGCCTTACTTTACCCTCGTGAATTAACTACAAAACAAAGAAAGCAATACAGTAGTTAAATCGTGTGTGTATTTTAAGTAAAAACTTTTTTTTTTTTTTTTAATAATCACTACCCTTGTTGTGTCCTGTCAATAAACAAAGTCGTCATAGCCGCGTTTTTATAAAGTAATAATATTGTTTTTTAACTTGAATAAACACTTCAAATAAAACACACGCTAAAAAGACGGCGTTGTACAATATAAACAATATTTACGCCCTGTTATTTATTTTCTGCATTCAACTTAACAAAAACTAGGATTGCATCATGAAAGAAAATTAAAATGTTGATTTAAAAACGAGTTTTGCAAGTATGACCTGTATCATAATATTGCAGACAGAAACTGACCCCGATTGTAGCGGCGGTAAGAATCCAAGCGTGCAACTTTTACCTTCTAAAATAGAAAGCTATTTTATTTAGCAAACAGGGTGAACAGCAACGCTCGGACTGATCTCAGTTGATAGTCAGAGCGCACCAGGGTGACGCTCTCTAATGCTCCATGCCACACCTCCCCTCACAGCAGCAGCAGCAGCAGTGTTCCAGCAGAGTAAATCTCTCTGTCGGTTATATAAAAAGTCTCACACAGATAAAATAATTTCTCACGGACAAAGGCATTTGTTTTTTTGCCTTTGAATGCATGTGAAAAAACATTAGTTATTTTATGTTTGTCCGAGCACTTTCTTTTTTTTTTTTACCTGTATTCTAGTGGCAGTATGTTTGATACCCCTGATATAAACGTTCTATTGAGGGTACTAACTAGTCGATTGATTGTTATGATTAATAATTTTAATAATACTTCGTATTCAAAACACTAATCACAAACCGGTTTTGTTCCAAATTATTACATATTAAAATATATTATAGCAAACGATATAGGCTATGTTGCATATATCCTAGATAGTTATATTAATATAACTTGTAAAACTTTGGAGAAAGCCATAGCATCAGTATACGGTAAACCCCGCTGTCATATCAAAATATAACTATATGCAAGCTGTTCAAAAACGGCCAAAATGTTCGTACCAACAGTGTTTTAAACACTGTGCATATCAACGTGCACGCCAAAACAAATAACCCCAAGGCTGACCTTTATGAAGCGGGTAGATTAAAATAAATCAAATGTGCTCGTTCCTGTGCAGCTGCTCTCACTCAAATCCAACTTTTCCACAATTTGTTCAGACGCACACGGATGACCTCACTGCGAGATTTGCATAAGTCAAACAAAAATATTTCATACTTAATTACTTTCTGTAAGAAAAACTAAAATAATTGCTGATGACGCGTGTTGGTGGATCATAAAACACGCGAATTTAAATGTAGTGAAACAGTTAAGCGTGTATTTTGTCTGTTCTGTACATGCGTGCGTTAGACTCCCAAACAGGTCAATCACAAACTTTAGCAGATGAAGGCTGGAAATTAATATATTTTTCTCACTACTGGACACGTTTTGGTTTGTATTGTTTGTTTATGTAATTCGGGGACCACGTGTTCAGTGTTTACACTGGAATAATTTACTGTATATTACCATGCGGCTTAATAAACGGTATTTGCATGTTTATATGCATTGCATTGGCCGTTGTATTTGAGTTTATTATAACATTAATATAAGTACATTTCTCCCACTGTCCATTTCAGTTGCTACGCGCAACCAATACACAACCATGTAGAAGTATCGAGACGCAGAATAATGACCCTAATCGCTCGCGGTATTGCGCTAAACTCTCGAGGTCCAATCAGAGAGCTTCTGTTCCATAGATCTGAAGAGACCCGAGAGTCGCGAAGTGATGATGTAGGTAAGCTAGATACAGCAATGGCGAGCGGAAAGAAAAACGCGCTGTTGTCGTCCCTGGCGGCTTATGGGGATGATTCTGAACAGGAATCCGACACCGATACCGAGGAGTCAGGTAAGAATTTGTCCAAAGCTGTTTGGGAATAGGGAGCCACCGGCTAAATGTTTCTGTTCTGTTTTGTTTTGTTTTTTACCGGAGTTCTGTTCTCACTTGCTATACAGTAGAACTTGTCCGGTTACTATTATACAAGACGTCCCGGGAAAAACTGAGATTGTCACAGTTTTCAACCTTAATTTGTTGTCCCAGTCAGAAAAAAGTAACATTGTTCAGTCGTCCAGGTTTTGGTTTTTTGTATTCACAAGTACAAAACTGTAGCAGTGTGCTCAGCTCAGTATGTTGAGAGCACAGTAATGAATTATATACAAATATAAAATAAAGAGCCGTATGGATTACTTGTTTAATAATTGCTATTCTGTTTAACTTCCTGGGCCTATATTATAGCTTTATCTTGGTAAAAAAATGTAGGCCTAGTTGCCTTCAATCACTGTTTATAATAATGTATTCGTAAGAAGTAGCCAGGATCTATGTTAAAAATGGAGACTCCTTACAGATTTGGCAGTTGCAGTGATATAAAAAAAAAAAAATCAATACATCATTTCAGTAACAGAAAGTGATTTGGGAAATGATCAGAGTATTGATCATTTATTTATTGAGCCATTCCAGGATGTTACCTTGGCCTTGTAACTGCTAAGGTGTGTGTAATTAAGCATTAAAAGCTAGGCTGAAGTTGTTCTGCAAAGGGAGTCTTTTATTATACCTTGATTTAAAAAGTCAAGCCTAAAAACATCAGTGGTTGAATATGGTCTTTCAGAGGAGCAAGGAGGGCTGGTGTCAGCTGACTATGGAGATTATGATATGAGCCGTGTGGAGGAGGGAGACTCGAGGATCTCCATGGATGAGGACAGCAGGGACAGTTCCAGGAACTCTGTGAGTACCACCTGCCCACTGCATGCTGCTCCTCCAGGGACTGTGAAAGAACATTGTTTACCCACAACCTGCAGCTGCTTGCCATGCTTGCTAAGCACTGTATGCCAAGCGCTATCAATCAATTGGCATGGTTTCTGTGGAAGTGCAAACTAGTTGCTGGGACAAATGTGTTTTTTATGTTTAAATAAGCTTTTTAATTTGCACCATATTACAGTAAAACAATTATCTTGTATGAATAATCAGTGCTTGTTTGGAATAGTTCAGTGTTTGTCCCAGCACTGGAAGCTACATACCGTCTGTAGTTTGAAGTACAAACACATTCTCACAATGATGATTTGATGGGTAGATAGAGGGCAGGCTGATTCCTAGTGATGTCTACTCTTTTTTGAGTTCTGTGTTAAGTAGTCTTGCATGTGAAGTCGAGTCCAGCAGAGCTCTACAGGCACTGCACTGCTCTGCTCTGGCCCTGTCTGTGTCTCATACCTACACTGGGACCCTGTTAACCCTTTACATTGTCTTTATAGGAAGAGGAAGAGTCCGATCCTGAGCCCCTTGAAGCACATGACGGAAAGGTATTTAAATTTGACACACTGTGTTTGGGAGTACTTGGTTATCATAATAGTGACTGTGCTGAGGTCTGCTTGTTGTTACTGGTCTTACCCACCATTACCTTTCAAATGTAGGGGTTTAACGAGTGATAGTGTATCATTAATCACAATACTTTCTTTAGATGGTGCATCGTAAAAGAGGTAGGAATCGTTTGAATTGTGGTACAACACCAAAAGCACAACATAGCCTATTTGTAGTACACCAAATAGTTCTTGAATGGAGATTTAGTGTGTTTTGTAGTTGGTATACATATTCTCTGTTTTTTGTGGAACAAAATAGTCCGTCATTAAATTAATATTTGATCTTATTATGCGTAATAAAAGTAGCCCATCAGAAACATCAAATGTATTGTGTATATGCATCATATCGTGACACTCGTTTCTGACCGAATCCCAATTTTTCTGTTTATTTTAATCTGTATACAAGGCTCAGCCCAACAACATATATTGAAGAATTATGTTGTTCCTTAAAAAGTAGAATTCAGTTTTCAATACTGTATGTGCCTTCAATCAAAAGGAAATTGTGTAATAAGAAACTCCAGTGCAGAGCACAAAGACCTATCTATATTAAGTAATAGCTAATACTAAATAATGAAAAATAAAAAATGCGTCAGTTGTGTTTGAAAGAAAATAATTTGCAGTACATCTGAAATACAGCTGCATGCACAGGGCAATTTATAAATAAAAAAGGTGACTAAAACATTAGCCTTGTCTGACTCTGCGTAAATCCCCTGACTCGACAAATTACTTCTACTTCTTTACGCAGCTTGCTTTTGTTTTTTCTGCTGTCACATTCTTTAAGGATTTTTCTGGTGGACCATTTACAAGGTGGGATTTAAAGCTTTATAATACAAAATAAATGTGTGGTTTTTTAAAGACTATTCTACCTATAAGAAGGAAAAAAAAAAAAAGAATCATGTGAAATATGTATTTGTGAATAGAGGGCTGATTTGCCCAGAGCTTGTTTGTTGAGTTTCTGTGTTGCCAACAGTTCAACAGATGTGGTAATGGTAGACTACATCTGTGAGTAGTAGTAGCCTGAATGGAATAATTCAGGCCCCACATATGATCTGCAAGGGGAACCCAAGCGTTGTTCTGTGCAAACATTTTGACACTTTATTTTATACAACATTCCATTAGATGGTGCAGTTACTCCATGTTGCCAGAGCTGCTTCTTAACCATTTGTCAGTATCTGCCTTTTTCTTTATTTTCTCTAAATACTGTAAAACTTCAAATAATCGCTGGTCTCCAATACTCTCCGGGTCTCTAAAAGCCAGGGCTGTTAGGAAGTATTATCAATAGACACTGGGTCTCAATAGACCCCGGGTCTCTCTTAAACAGCGGGTTATGAATAATACTGTAGTGCTGAATGTTCCAGCCTATACACGCACATGGCTGTACAGCGAGCTTACCAATTTGTTTTTGAACAGCAATGAAGAGACCCAGAGGGTCAGGATAAATAAGAAAATTGAATTTATTTTAAAAGGTACACGTAGTGCATAGTTTAAAAAAAATAAAATAAAATTGACTATTCATTTTAAAACCGTTTGAAGCTTTTTTGAGCGTGCTGGAAGTAAGTAAAATACAAACTTGTTTTCTGGTATTAACAGGACTGTTTAGTGTATTTGTATTACAGTATTTCATGCATTTGAGTCTTGCAATGAATATTTATATTTTGCTCTTTTTCCAGCGTTCGTATTAATGTACACGTTATAAAAAACAAATTAGTCACTTTTGCTTTGTTGTGATCAAATTGGTATTTGTATTGATTTTATTGTTAATCTTTAAACAGTTTGAAGCATTTTTGAGTGTGTTGTGGGCCATCAGTATGAACTTATTTTTCATATTAACACAGTATTTCATGCAGTTGTTTTGCAATGAGGACTTGTTGCTGCTTAATTATTCATCGATTGTCCATGCACCAATGTACACGTTTTGAGGGTGAACAATGAATATAATGTGTTTTAATAATGATTTTACAACCATCTTTTTTTTTTTTTACTGTGCTGCAAGCCTATAAAAAATATAATAAGGTATATCTTTATACACGCTTGCATTCCGATATTTACAGGGCTATCTTTAGTGGATTTTACTGTTTTTACAATACAAACTGTTATTACCCACTGACACAACCTTTAATGATATTGTTGGAATGTTGTAATTTACTTATGTCGTTTCTATAAGGTTGTGTGCAGGCAGCTTTTTCATGATTGCAACTGAAGTATTTGCAGATGTTAGTGATCTTACATAATAAACGCTGAGTCTCAAATAGGCGCCGGGGCTACTGGCAAACATTGTAAGTAAAGTTTTACGGTAAATCCACGAGGATTAAAATGAATACAATGCATTTTACACTAAAGCCTGTGGGGGGAGCTCTTTACCCTACTTGTCCTAACATTCAGTTCTCCTGAGCTCGACTCACTTCCCTTACTCAAAAAGTAACATCCTTATTCACTAATTCACTCCCTAGCTAAGCCTCTGCTGGTTGGCAGTGTAGTTTAGTGGTTGTGTTGCTGGTTAGAGCTGGGAGGCAAAACCAATCTCTGTTTGGTTTCTTTAGCTTTGGTTGCATTTTAATCAGAAGGGTTGGATGCAGGGGGTCTGCCGGAAGATTGGGATGTCTCGTATTAAAAAAAAAAAAAACAAAGCAATGCAGTTTGTCTTTCCAGGTGTTCAAGTCTGGGATTTGAAAAACATGGCTGGCATGAGGCTCACTAAATCTAGCGCATAGGATTATTTTTATTTATTTATTTATTTGATTTAAATACCATGATCAGATTTGGATTTTTTTTGTATTTATGTATTTGTTTTTATACAATTTATTTTCTGTAAGAATGTAAAATTTGGTATCTATTTTCAATTAAAAACAATAATATAATGTAGACTGTATGTTTTCCATATACTAGATGACTTTTAACAAAAGTTCCATGTAGGTAAAATAGTTTTTGTCACATTGGGTCAGTCTGAGCATTGTAGATCTAGAAAAGCAAAGCAAATTGCTTGCACACACAAGCACAGGCTCTACGCCGAGACACTGCATGACAGTCATTATTTAAAACAGCCAACAGCAGGCAAGCTGTAAGATGTTAGCCATAGATCAACTGAAATAGAAGGGACTCCTGGTCCTCTGAGTGGTTCGTTTAGAATGGGAACGACAATTATGAGGCTTTTCAGTACACACAGCACACTGATCAGTCAGTGTTCTATGCTGGGTGCCTCCTGAACCCTGACCCATGCCCTTTACTGTCAAGAGGCCTTAAAATTGTGCCCATTGTCTAACTGCAGTCAACAAGTGGCTTGTGATCAGACGTTAATGGTAGCTGGTCTGAATAAGGGAGTTTACTTTGTAATGATGTAGAATTACCAACATGCTGTAAGCATTTTCTGTTGTGCTCAGCATTGGCATTTATGTACGGTGGCTATTGTCTTACAGAAACATCTTAAATTAGATGTTTCTGTGCATTTGTTGGAGTGTACCCTTTCACACTGAGTTACAGGTGTTTTCATTGAAAACATGAGTGTGAAGAAGTGAATGGCAATAGCATGGTTTCATTGTGTGTTGAGCATGAATTATTTAGGTGTGGATTAGGTATAACTTGCTTATAGCAAATCAGAAAGATCTGTCATATCTTGTAAAGTTTTCTGATTTGAAAATAAGATCCCTAGGTATTTATTGGAGAATAGACTATTGTTGGCCAGGGAAAGCAAATTCTGTTAAAGTACATGGTGCTAACAAAATAATTCCAGTAAATCTTACCTAACATTGCCAACATTTTGTAGGTCTCCGATTTTCCTATATGAAAAACGCACACGTGGTTAAGGTGCGATTGAATGTTAGATTTGAAGCTGTTAGTGAAGAAAAAAATATCAAACAGACTTACTTGATATAGAGATACTTGAATGCAACACTTCCAGTCAGCGTAAACTTGCATGAAGGAGTTCAGTCAGGAAAAACAGTGATTGGGACTTAAGTGCAAGCTAATGCTGAGCTGGGTAGATTGTGTGTAATTAACTGAATTTATTGCACGGTGACAGGTTCACATGTTCCTGAGTTAGAGCTGGGCTGTTTCTTTATCTAATCACAAGTCTTATCTTCAAAGGATTGCCTTGAAGTGCCCTTAGTTGCGGGCACTTCATTCTACGGTGAGAGATTTACACAGAAACGGTCAGTCTGATGCGGGACAGTGCGTGCTAGTTTACAACTGAACACTTTCAGGAGAGTTTCTTTTAACTTTCTTGGGCCAGGACAGTGCACAATTGACATTTCTGTTTTGCCATTTTCAAAAAGCTGAAACTTCCTTCAAACAGAAAACCCATCTTGTAAGGCACTCCATTATTTTGCCATTGGCCAGACTCTCCATTTTTATTTTATTAGATTGTTCATAACAAGTTGAAAGGTCATCCTAGGAATGCATTTGAGCCTCTGTGTATTAGAACTGGTGCTGTGTTTCTCTGGAACTTTAAGATCTATTGCACAAACGGCAAATAGAGCACCAGACATGATCAAATACATGCTTGATCAATATTTTAAGTGGCGACTAGTCAACTATTTGACATTGTCAAATTAGTAGTTGTTCTATGTCTAATGTACATGGGTTGTATTGTAATTGTCTGCTTGTAAACATTTTGGATTTGTCATGTTCAAACCGATTGATTTTACAATCAATTCTTGGCCCTAGTTAGTAGCTTTCAGAATGCACAAAAAGTTATATTTTGGGAATCTATTCCTAGTATAACTCCTCTAAAAATAATAGGGTAAAAAAACCTTTAGTCCTGCTTATTTCTGTATCATAAAGTAAACTCAAAACTATTAGCCTCATAGGTACTGATGGGGTCGAAAGTAATTTCTTGGAAGTAATTGATACAAATTAAAGCTGTGGCTGTTGGGTGGGTCCTGTTTGTTCTCAGATGTACAGTGCAGTCTCTGCAGATTGTTCATACCTGTAGTCACCTAATAGTCATTTACTGTACTTACCTTTGACACTCATCCTTTGAATCACCAAGGTTTGTGGTTGTTGAATGGAGTAGAAAAAGCAGACACTGCCTAGGATCATCAAAAATGATGTCTTTCTGTCTAAACCACACATAGCCCTTTCACGAATGGAAACCACAAGACACGATATGCTTGTGAATAACCTGGGAGTCCCAGCTCATGTTCTTGACTCACTCATTTCTTTTGGAGCTCCCGAGCTTAGGCTCATTAGAGAAAACCCAACTGCCAACATACTTTCACTCGTTATCAATTACTTGTCATCTTCATTATGTATTTGTAGTGATAGAGTAATCTGTTGGACCCTGATTCTCCTTGGATATAGAGCTGTTTTTGAATGATCTCTTTAGTTTCTGGGTTGCAGTTAACGTGTACATCTGTATTTTAAACCTGTTTGGCTACTGTACATGTCACAAAATTAACATCAAAACTGGACCCCATTTGGCCAGATGGCAGCATTGTGTACCAGAATTTTTTTGGTATGTTGCAGACTTTTACAGCCTTTATGTTTTAAAACTTTTAAATTAATTTTATAAATCCACTTCCTGTGTTAGTTAAAAGGACTATCCATAACTTTAAAATGCTAAATAGTGGTAAATATACATGCTGAAGACACTGAGAAACACTCCTAGTGAAAATGTTTATTGCATTTTACAAAATTTCTTTTAGTTTTTCAATAAAGTGAATGGGAAGGACCACACTACTACAGGCTTGCATTTTGTTACCTGTATTACAAAAATTGAACTTAAAGCCTTGTGGCAGGATATCGAAGTTTTTCTGCACTCTCTAACACACATCTGCAGCAAAACAACACTTGTGGGAATTTGATTTTAACGAGATAGGAACATGTTTTGGGACATTTTTCCTTCTTCACACATGCAAGCTAAACCCTGGCAGAGTAATACATGAGCTTGTATGTGGAGCAGGCATTCATGTAATCCGCAAGCAGCAAGGTCTGAGTGACAGGCCTGCGGGCAGGGCAGGGAGCTCGCAGCAGATCAACTTTCCTCTCTCTGAAGTGTCTGGTTTATGCAAGAAGCGGCTGATCTGGGTTAATAAATGTGTGAGGCTTTGGTTCAAAGGTGCTGCTGAACACTGCAGGCATTATTCCCTAATTTAAACAAGGTTCATGCTGAACAGTCACTAAAATCCTTCTGTTTAAATCACTTCTCCAGTTTCTTTCACACATCAACATGGATTTGTCCAGCACAGTTAATTAAGTTTGGATGGAGTTTTTACCTTCCTAGTTGTTCTGTGTGTATTTCCAGATGTTTTACTGATTCTCATGTAGTTACTCAATGCTTTTCTCAAGATCTGGATAACCTTCATTTCATTTTTTGTTTTAGTATCCAAAACCCACTACTTCCTAAGTCGTCACAGGTCTAGTGGTAGCCTTATAAACACAGACAAACCAAGATGCGACATCATTTGATTCCTTCTTGAACAAACCAATGTTATGGAAGTGACAGAATCTGATAAATTTATGAAAACCACTCAATAGATAAAATGGGAAACAAGATCACACAAAAACTTTTGGTGATCATGTCTGCTGGAATGTAAAATGATTAATTTATTGCTATATAATGCACACACTCCAATACATTCTTTAAATAAACTTAGTATATGGACTGGACTCCACTCAATAGGATATCTTAGTCATATACAAACAACTCCACCTAAGGAAGTGGGAGTGGTGCCAGAACTCGGGCTTTGTTTTTCAGTTCTAGAAGCTTGGGGTTGACTTGATTGAGGTCACACGGGAACTTAGTTTGGCAATGGATCAGTCTCGACACAATTGCTACTGGGTGTTATATTTGAAAAATAAACATTTTTATGACAGTTTTGGCAAAGACCTCTTATTGCAATTTTAATTAAGATCTTTCAGACAGTAAAGTTTCCAATTTCAGCATAGGTCATGTTTTATGAAATTGTTACTACCTGACTATGCCCTTTGGCTGATTTTAATACAATGTACATTTCATTGGACTGATTTCAGATCCTGATTAGCATGAATCTTGTTTAACATTAGGTAGTCCAAAAAATCCCTGCATGAAAATCCTATTCATTGCAGTGCATCATTATTTGTCTCAATTGTTACACTGATAAAAATATCTGCTTGCTCATTTCAGATATCCCCCACATTTTCAATAAGTTTCAATCTGAGACACAAGAGCTCTAGTGTGCACTATGACAGTAATACATTAAAGATTATAAAAAGATGTTCCTTGTAAATCTTTTTATAAGCAGTTCATGTTTGTAGTATAGCACAGCTGTAGAGCCCTTGGTGATTAATCTGTACCAGGCAAAACATTCTTCTGAACTGAGCCAGAAGCACTTGAAAAAAACATGCAGTCCAAGTTATTATTTTAATAAACCTGAAGGCCGTGTTATTTTGGAGCTTCCTGCTGTACTTTGCAACACAAACCAGTTTTCTGGGATGTGCCACTTAAAGGTATAGGGAAACACGCATTTAAAAAAAAAAAAAGTTTTCTACTTAAAACTCAAGATGAATCGGGAAGGATGTGTTGTGTGGTGTGTTTTTTTTTTTTTTTTTTAATAAATAATTTGGTTTGTAACTTTATTCAACAATTAATGTAACCTTCACAAGGCTGCAGGTTCTGTACAGGCTGGTCACAGAAAACTGCATGTGAATGTCTTTTCAACATATGCACTGGTAGTCCAAGTGCTGGGAGAGTCTTTGAAACCTACTAAAGAGACTAGAAATATATTATGTAGGCATTGCTTGTAACAGCTGAATAATTATAGTGTATGCATGGTTCATGCTATAAGGCAACAGCCACTTTTTGACCTCAGAATGTACGGGAACTGGACGGCCAATTAAAAATGCTTTTAGATTTAAGTAGAATCACAGAACACAAAACTATGGAAGAATGTATTGAGTTATATTTTGTTGACCTTGGGGAAACTGCATCTTTTAAGCTGTCCTTTTAATATATCTATTCTAATTGTCCAGTTTCCAACAGACTAACTGTTGCTGTGGAAGGTATTTGACTTGGAGAGCAATGGTTTCTCTGATTTAGGATCCCATACTGAGAGACGTTGTATCTTTGCGGACATGCCTTCCCAGCTCTGTCTCCACTGCACACCCCTGGGAGGACTTTCTCAGGCTTTTCAGGTCCTGCCAATCTTCCTGGAACACAGCAAAAATGAATTTTCATAACATTCCAAACCGAACAGTACCGATGAAAGCTAAAACCAAACCTGACACCGTCATTTTCTTACAGTAAAAAGCGATAGCTGTATTTTTGGGAGCTCATCGCGCTCTTTGCTGTATGTAAATTGTTTACATTAGCATCCCTTAATTTTAATACAGTAACATAAATCAAGTGACAAGCTCTCAGTAGGTGTAACCATGGCTTCATACATAGTCTGTTCAGATGGCCAGAGCTGTTTTGTTTTCAGAGTTTTTAAAACAGTTCATTGATGAGAGGTGCTTGTGATAGTACTAACAGGCCAACCACCAGGCATACGGAAACGCGAATCCTGTGTACCCTAAATCTTTGTTAAAAGAAATGCATCATACATTGCGTTTGTTAATTACAGGGTGTAAACTTAATACAAATTTAAACTTACTAAAACAGCCAAATGAAAATGAAGTGTTAGTTGAGGTCTTGAACAAGAGTGAAACTGGAAAAAGCAGTGAACTGGGCTAAGCTGCAAGTCCTCAGTAAGGGTTGGCATGGACATGCACAACCTCAATTGAAACCAACGTGATAGGAATCTGAGGAAGACCATGCTTGCTGCCCAGTTCCAAAATGAGTAAAAAATAAATAAATATGCACCTGGATTCAAAGGAGCATTGTAGCCTAGCGGTACATTGTACATTCTATTGGTACTTTGATTGAATTGGATCATAGTAACAGGCTATATTAAACCAGCAAACTAAATGAACTTTTTGTGTATTTTTTTTTTTTTGGAGGGCTGGTGGTGGGCCTGCATACTAGCTTTTGTTTTTTGCTGACATAAATCTAGGTGAAGTTTTAAATTTAGAAAATTTTCCAGTGATTTGCTGTTATAAAATACTGCTAGACATCTTAGTCGCCTTTGAAAACCATGAGCATTGTGTTCACCATATTCTGCTTAATTGTCCTGTGTGTATAATGAATCAGGTTTACAGACTTAAGGGAATGGGGTTTCTTCTGTGGTATGAAATTGGCAGATGGAGAAATATTTGATCTTGTCTCTGAATGAAGGTCCATCTCCTATAAAGATAACACAGTTTAGGTGTCTCTCCTTGGTAACAGCCAGCTAATCTCTGTGGGTCCGGTGAGTCAGAAAGGCTGTTTTCTTACAGCATTGTGTGAATGGAGCCCTGCCTGGAAGGGAGTCTCTTTCCGCTAACACTTAATGCTTGGCACGGCTTTAAACAGCCCTGCCCTGGAGCTGTGGCACTTTCTCGTCCTGGGGAAGCTCCATATTGTTGGAATCTACAGGATGTTTTGAATATATTTATAAAGGTACTGAAGCAAATTCACAGGATGTCCTTTAACTATTTGGAGGACAGGATAACTGGCCAGGGTAGTTAGAAACTGAAGAGCTCTTAATATCTGACAAGATCACAAACCAAGTGTGTAAGGCGCTGGGTAAGGAGATATAGGCCTCAGGTGTTGAGTCTGAGAAACCAAAGAATACCAGTTGGGTTGTTCAGGTTCGCACTTGGAGACCTGTAAGCTCTCGATCAGCTTGCCAGCACTATGCCTAATCATAGCCGGTGCATTTGTGCTTTACCTTTTGAGCACTACATTCATAACTAAATGAATCAATAAATAAAATGTGCTGGTTGGCCCCAGTGGTGTCAATAAAAATGACATGGTTTAGCATTGTAGCTGTATGTGAGCAGCACGGTATTTTCCCTATTAGTCGTCGTGAAGTATAAGTCTGCAATGAGTAACTCAGTGATGCAGACTGTCTCCCTTTCAGTCAGAATAAATTCCATTTGGGTGTAATTGTAAATTCCAGCAGCTATAACAGTTCAAAACATTTCAAGCTAGGGGCACTTCAATTTTCACTAAACACAGTGAACCAGAATTAAAGGCGAATGCGTAGCCACAGGGATTTAGAACTAATTTCTCACCGTGTCCGCCTCTGCCAGAAAAGGCCATGGGTGTCAGACAAGATGAAGGCAGCACATGTCTATTGCTCCTTTATTCCAATACAATCTCACAGGGCTTAGTTTCATGTTAGGGAATGTAGATCGAGATCATCGATCATTCCACACTACAGCACTTATCAGCAACAATATACAGAGAGATGCGGAGAATCTGATGTTCGTCAGGTTAATGGGGTAATCCTGGTTGGTAATGTGTTGAAATAATATACTAAGAAAATAAGAACGTGTACGAACGAGGGCAGGCTATTCGACCCATCTAAGCTTGTTTGATTCCTAGTAGCTGATTTTATAGTAAAGTACGTAGACATAGTTAATATGTTAGTATTAAAATATATCCAGACCACTAGAGAAAGCTACCACACTGTATGTCTTGTTGTATAAACTCAAGCTGTGGAGAATGGTAGAGATATCTGTGTGTGAATGTGAGAATCAGTCGATGCAGGCAGTAGGTGAAGGACAAACACTTGCGGGCTCGGGTCGGATTGTAGGTCTTATTAAAGCAAGTTGGTTCACGGGTAAGAAGGCTGCAGCGGATTGCGGGTTCAGGTCAGGTCCTGTAGTAGTGGGTCTGGGTCGTAAAAATCGGACACACGCAGGACTGTGCCCTCAGCACTCTGGCATGGTGATACTGCCACGGGTTAAGTGGGATAGTTTAGAGGCTTTAATCCCCTCCCTCACTTGCACCTGTTTTTGGTGGTGGACCCCTCACCCTTCAATAAGCAAGAGTGGTTAATTCAACCACTTTGTTTCAAATGACAGGGACTGTCTGCGCCGTACCGTACTGCACTATTAATGAAGACGTTTGTTCGTTACAGTCTGCGGGAATCTGGCCCATGTGTTCTCAGGCTGGGATTAGGGTTTGTGTTTGCGCTGTGACATTGCTGTTAGCACAGTTGTAGTTTTAGTGAGTGCAAGCCTCTCAGCCTAGCACGCCTAATCCAAACCTAGCTCCTCCCCCAGCGTTCATTTAATCTCTTGGATCTTGACGCTGGTTGCTAGGAGATGCAAAGGCAGCATTGTGTCTCTGTAGGGCCAGTGAATAGACACTGTGTTCCACAGAGCTGTAAACACCAGAGCGGGGAGCCTCCTCAGGGTCACCTTTAATTGAAGAACTTGTCAGACATGTCTTTTGTGTTGCAGAAGCAGGGTGGGTGGAGCCACTAAATAGTCACAGTTTTTCTTGTGCTGAGGGATTTAGTCTATGGGTTGAATTTCTGTTTGTGATAGATTTTACTGACAGTAGTTTTTAATTGGTTAGTTACTGGAAACAGTTTCCAGAATCCTCGCTGCAGACATGAGTAAAACAAAACTGTTCCACAGATACCTTCAAAATGAGAATAATGTAACAATAGGAAGACACATTTACAGAAGATTTTGCAAAGATGTTTAAGTCTTAGTGAAACAAACTGTCAGATTTGATAACTGGCAGCAATGAATAGATCAGTGTGACATTTCAAGCATTTACTCTCTGTCAAGGCCAACTTGCTTTTTTTTTTTTTTTTTTTTTAACACACCTAGTATGAATATACATATGTTAACCCAATATGCTTTATCAACAGTGCCGATTTTGGTTCTTGAACCCTATTTTAACATTGAGAAACAAGGACTCAGAAAGCCATTTTCAATTATCAATGTCTTTTTCAGTTATTTTTACTACATATTCTATTATACTCAATTATTTTTTGACATAGGCTAGTTTTAAACTTAAATTTGATATGTGAACCACATATAGGCTATACAGTAGCGTTTATGATTCTTGCGTCTTTACATACAGTCTGAGGGTAACGGGAGTAAAGTCATCATTAGGTGAAATGTTTGATTATACATTTCTCATGAGCCCTAACCCTTGCTGTCTGTTTAAATTTTTTATTTTATCTCCCCCCCCCCCTTCCTGGATCCCATAGACATAGATGACACATTTTACTTTTGTATGAGGCACTTCTATCATTTTAAATCTTTCCTTGTTTTAAATCCATATGTAACCTGATTTCTCAACACCCAATGTATTTATGAAGTAAGGATGTTGTCCAGTGTGCATCAAAGATCTGCTGAATCCACCTGAAAGTTGTGTCACCTGGACTTGGACCACTGCACCAGACTGCAGGCTGTCCACAGCTACACATCCCTCGGCATCCCTGCTGCCTTGTGTGCTTTGCTCACGCAGGGAAGCAGAATATCATAGCGGTGCCTGGATGCCTTGGGATCCCCTCTTACTAAACTGTAATGCCTCCCATCACCTCACTACCCATCTTAATCCCTGTTCATTCTGCTTTCTTCCAGGACATATCTGAAGGGGAGAAGAAGGACCCAAACGAGCTTGTTGGTAAGTCCTGATTGGATTGGATTACCCCCAGAATTTGCAGAGCCCTTCATTCAATTTAAGTAGTGTTGGGGATGTAGTGGAGTTGTCCAGTCATAAAAACCTGGTACTGTGTTAAACTCCCTGCAAAGTGGATATAGTGGAGGCGGTCATACATGTGTGTCTCATTTAAAACATGTTTGCATATATCTGGAGAGCCACTTATCCAATCATCTTAGAACTTGGTATTAAGATTATTTGGCTGAGTATCAGATGCTGGGGATATATGGGAGTGACTGTTTGTCCGTACATCTATGTGTCACACTTATGTTTGTGCATATATCTGGATAATCACTTATGTATTTGTCATGAAACTGGATAGTAACATATCAGCTTATATTGTTAATAATATTGGGTTCTGGGCATATACGGGGTGTATGTCTATCCGTTCATCCATCCGTCTATATATGTCACACTTGTGTTAATCTGGAGAACTGCTGTTCTGTACTAGTCTCTAATACTGTTGATACATTTTGTGGTTATCCGTTTTTGTTTTAAAATACTGATTTAATTTGGAGCCTTGGTGGGGATGTGTGATGCTGGCATACTTGTTTAACTGTCTTTCAAGACTACAGATAGAAACAGATTTTCAGCGTACTCTGGCATTGTTTGCACCAGTCAAATCAACGTTTCCAAAAAGTTTCTGTCTTGGGTAATAACACGGCTATGATTGATGGGGGGGAAAAAAAAAAGTATGTTTACACCACATGCTTTCACTGGCTGCCTACCTGCATTAATCAAAGCAGAGCCCAATCTGGTAAGACAAGGACAAGGACTAATGAAGCAGCAGGAGCATTTTTAAATTTTAGATTTCCAATGAATTAGAAGCAGAGAATGTGAATTGATTGATTTTATTAGCTAAAACTCATACTGTGTAATGCACTCTCTGTTTCAGCAAAAGCTAATGCTTCTTTTTGATTAGTTTGAAGCATCCTATACAAATAGTAAAGCTCTACATCAAATCCTTTTCATAATAGGGAAATGTATTTTATAAACATTATTGTTTTTAGAATGTGGATTACAGATTGTACGTGAAGTTGAAATTCACTGCAGATGACCACACACATTATAGTCCTAGTTGAAGTTTATACATTTTAAATGTGATGATTAGTCCAGTGAGCTTGAGCATGTCCAACGTATAATACAAAAAATCCGTCCCACAGTATAAAATAAATGCAGAGAAAAGGTTTAATGAAGGTTCATTCAAATCCTCAAGTTATTCATTATGAAAGGCACATCAGCTCTTGATATGCTGATTCACCATGTCAATTGCTTACACAATACGCACCCACACCAATGATCTACTTTGAAAGATTTCCGAAATGCTAAAATTTTGGCACAAAATAAAGGTTGTAGTTTAGAATTGTGAGCCCACACTAAAAGCAGTTTGCATTGCTGTTGTGAACTCCTCTGCTGGCTTTCTGTGCAAGTGATCATGGGTCTGTGTGTAGGTAAAATTGCAGCCCCAGGTGGGAGACAGCTGTGAGTAACTCCACAGGGGGAGTGTTGAAAAAACACAAACCAGGCCTGATCCTGCTAGACTGATCCAGAATCAGCGTGCGCAATAAAAAAAAAAAAAAAAATTAAAAATGCCAGACTTTTTTTGGCAGCGTAGTTGTTTAATCTTCAGGCACGCAAGCTTCACCCCTTACTTGAAACCACCCTGTTGCACTGTCATCATTCAAACTAATGAAAAAACTACTGCTGCAAGCCTAGTCAGGTTGTGTGGTTTTGGGGAGATGTCCCACTGTTATTACATGAACTTGCAAGTTTATTACTGCTGAATAATGAAATTCATTCATTCTTGTCATTCTTCTTGTTTCTGAAGCACAGTGAGCTGTGGTTAGGACCCACGCCCTTACACTGCACAGCTTGTTGCAACGACGTTTGTTGGAGGTAGTATCTTGATCCTTAACATTTTAGCCCGATTTTTATATTGGACCATGTTTTCAAAGCACTTACTCTAGTCTTAAACTCCTGTTTTCTGGAGGAGGTACAAAATTAGAACCAAACAACTAAGTAATGTAATCCAAGTTCTCATCAGCATTCAGAAGATGTTTGTTTCTAATCTTTTAACATTTACATGTTTCTCCTTTCAAAAATTAGGATATAATTCAAAGGCAGGAGGAAACACTTTGAAGATATGACCCTTCATATTTTATTGAGATGCTGACTTAAACTCATTGTGCGAAATGTAACCATCCTTTACTTTGATCTGTCCTAAATCTACAGTAGATACTGTGGCTGATCTGGGAATGTGCCATTGTTCCACCCTTAACTCTTCAAACATAACGCCAAAGCTCGCTCAGGGATGCCATGAGGGGCCACATGAACTGAGCTGTAATTGGAACCTGTGATATAATAGCAGTTGATAGTCACATTTTTATGTTGTGCTGACATTAGTATATAAATCAGTTAGTCCTTGAATGGCAGTCAGAATAATGATTCTGCTTGGACAGTCTGGATGCATAGTGGCTAAAGTCTCCTGTGGCTTAAATGGTAGAAGAACCTAGAGAGTGTCGAGAGCTCTCAAAGGCTCAGAGTCGGAGTCGGTGCCATGATTAAAAAATATCTATATTTTAAGTCTTGGAATCCGCCCGCAGTTCTACACCAGGCTGCTGGACAAAGAAAGCACCAAGTGGAGTGTTTGTCTGGTGTTGGGCTAAAATTGGTGCCTGTAATCAGTCTTGTGGTTAGTCTGCCTATCACATCTTTCTTTCTGCACTAAAACTGCAGCTCTGACCACAGCTATCACAGAGTGTCACACTGCACAGACTAGTCCTGTCACTGTGTCACACTGGCATCTAAATTATCATGATTACAAGCCAAGAAGTTGTTGCCTTCTCGTAGGATGGCAGAAAACAGATAGACCTTTTTAAGATTATTTATTCTTTTTTAAACTGTATGTATTCTCAACCTTCGTTCTCTGAGCAGCAAAATTGTCACTGGCACAATTTTGTAGAAGGTGCCGTTACTCACTGCTAAATATCAATGCAAAAAAATGTGGTATTGTATACGAAGCGTGTTTTAACCCTTTGCGGTCCATTTATTCAACGCCTATCAGGTTCATCAGGTCCAATTTATTTTCAGATGCGCCGTTTCTTTTACACACACTGTTTAAATGGCCCTGCATATCAACAGGACACTCAGTACTGAATCTCCAGCCCTGCCCCACCCCTTGTTCGCTGTGTTTGTCACATACCTCTTCATAGTCGTGCATACTGATAAATCATCTCCTGATCACTCGTTTTATCACCAAACTCCTAAATAATGCAATCCAAGTCATTATTTTTTTACTGTAACATCTCAAAAAGTTTGTCAAATTTCTGTGATATTCTTTGAACGCTGGATGCGGAAACAGCTATCTTCTTTGTCTGTGTCTGTGTTATATCTGTGGCAAAGGGACTATGGGCCTCATGCACTAAACAACGGTAACCAGTTTACCACGCAGTATACCCGTTACTGTGTGCTTTGCCCGACATCGGACCAGAAAGGGAAAATTGTAATGCCGGGCCTGGTCCGCAAAGGGTTAAAATGATGGCAACTGTATTTAAAAAATACATTCTTACCTCCATGTTGCCTTGTTCTCCTGACCCAAGCAACATGTGTGCGGTTCATCATCCTACGAAGAAGCCGTATCGCAGGTAAACTTCATCTTTTGGAGGCTTTGAATCTTTTCTTACCAAAATTAAAGCTTTTTGTTTTATGGAAAACAACTATTACTCAAGCTGAGTTATGCCAAAAATTACTCTCTCTCTTCATTGATAGTAGATCTCTAATCTCAAATACAGGATTTCTGATGGAAAGTGGTGTAAAATACTGCATCAATGTGGGAAAGACCTGCACAAATACAGAAGAGTGGAAGTTAATTGGTGGCTAATGTTCAGTAAATGCTTGTTTTAACATATTTTCTTGAATTATCTTTTATTAAGAGTAAGGTACCAATACCTTTGTCTGCGACTGTACCTTGTGCTGCACACGTTTTAAAGACGTTTTTTTCTTGAATTGTGATCAGGGTTACCAGGTTCGGAGGGAATCAGTTTTCGTGTTCCCTAGGGTTTAAGTTTTCATAACTGATTTGTGTTCCTGCCAGCAGCCTGGCCTGCCTGAGCATGGTGTACCTGGAGTAACAGCAGTGTTATTGGTTTGAGAGCTGCAGGCCAGGGTGTTTACAGGCAAGTAAAGGAATTGTCTCCAGGAGAGGGTGAGTCACGTCAGAGCGAGACACAGCAAAGGGTTTCCTGGGTAGCGCTCCTGCAGAGTCAACATGTTCACCTGTGCAGGGAGGGGCAGGCAGGCAGGCTGGCAGGCAGCGGACGCCGTGCTTCGCAGGATATTAGTAATGTTTATCTAAGCAGCTGCTCCATCACAATAGGAACAGCATCGGACTGCCTCGGGAGGAGTGCTGCACTTGAGGAATTGCACGCATATTCTGCCTGGAGAGAGAAAAAAAACAAAAGTACATTTGCTTTTTTAGCACGAACATGATAGCCAAAACAGCACTTTTTTTTTGTTTTTTTTTTTGTTTTAAAGCCTTTTCTCCTGAGCATATTTTTTGTAAATAAGCAAAAAAAAAAAAAAAACACTAATAAGCAAATATATTCACCCCTTAACTGCAGGAAGAAATGCTAAACTAACAACAAACAACAAAACTGCTCTTACAAGAGATTACAAGGTCAGTTGCGATGACCTGAAAGTACCATGCTAGCTATGGTTACGGCACTGAAGACAGCACTAATGATAGTCTGTAGGATCATACTGATTGCAATAAACCAAATCTCCAGTTAATCTGCGGGTACATTTTCAAGATGCTGTCAGTAACAGTGACTGTCCTAATGTACAGTCCTATGTAAAATCTGCATCACCTACAATTTTAGGATTGATATATATATACAGTGCCTTGCAAAAGTATTCAGACCCCTGACCAATTTTCTCGTCTTACCAAATTACAAATGGTACATTGAAATTTCGTTCTGTTTGATATTTTATTTTTAAACACTGAAACTCGGAATCAGTTATTATAAGGTGACATTGGTTTTATGTTGGGAAATATTTTTAAGAAAAATAAAAAACTGAAATATCTTGCTTGCATAAGTATTCAGCTCCTGTGCTGTGGAAGCTCCCAGTTTGCACCAATGAAAGAAATTGCCCTAACGAGGACACAGTTACCTTACCATTGGCCTCCACCTGTGAACCATTAAAGTTGCTGTCACATTTTCTGGATAAAAACCCCACTGTTGAAGGATCATTGGTAAGGCTGTGAATCTGAAGGAAAATGACCACCAAAGAGCATTCTACAGAAGTTAGAGATAAAGTAATACAAATGCATAGATTAGGGAAAGGGTACAAAATAATATCCAAGTGTTTGGATATCCCAGTGAGCACAGTTGGATCAATAATCAGGAAGTGGAAGCTGCATCACACCACCCAGGCACTGCCAAGAAAAGGCTGTCCCTCAAAAATCAGCGCTCAAACAAGAAGGAGACTTGTGAGAGAAGCCACAGAGAGGCCAACAATCACTTTGAAGGAGCTACAGAGTTCAGTGGCTGGGAGTGGAGTAATGGTGCACCAGTCAACCATATCAAGAGCTCTGCATAACACTGGCCTCTATGGGAGGGTGGCAAGAAAGAAGCTGTTACTCAAAAAGTACCATCTGAAAGCACGTCTGGAGTTTGCCAGAAAGCATGAGAGTGACCCATCTGCGATGTGGGAAAAGGTTTTGTGGTCAGATGAGACCAAGGTAGAGCTTTTTGGCCAAAACTCAAAGCGCTGTGTGTGGCGCAAACCTAACACTGCCCATGCCTCAAGACCCACCATCCCTACAGTGAAGTATGGTGGTGGCAGCATCATGCTGTGGGGATGCTTCTCATCAGCAGGGACTGGGCATCTTGTTACAGTTGAAGAAAGAATGGATGGAGCAAATTACAGGAAAATACTGCAAGAGAATCTGCTTCAGTCCGCTAAAAAACTGAAGCTTGGGAGGAAATTCACCTTTCAGCAGGACAATGATCCCAAGCACAAGGCCAAAGCAACATTGGAGTGGCTCAAGAACAAAAGGTGAATGTCCTACAGTGGCCCAGTCAAAGTCCTGATCTCAATCCCATTGAGAATCTGTGGCACTGTTTGAAAATTGCGGTCCACAAGCATCGTCCAACCAACCTGAACAACCTGGAGCAAATCTGCCAAGAAGAATGGGCCAAAATCACTCCGACACTGTGTGCAAAGCTGGTACATACTTACCCCAAAAGACTTAAAGCTGTTATTGCAGCGAAAGGTGGCTCTACCAAATATTAATGTGTGGGGGTTGAATACTTATGCAAGCAAGATATTTCAGTTTTTATTTTTCTTAAGTATTTCCCAACATAAAACCAATGTCACTTTACAATAATTGATTTTGAGTTTCAGTGTTTTAAAAAAAATATCGAACAGAATGAAATTTCAACGTACCATTTGTAATTCAGTAATATGAGAGAATTGGTCAGGGGTCTGAATACTTTTGCAAGGCACTAATATATATATATATATATATATATATATATATATAATATATATATATATATATATATATATATATATATATATATAGATATATATATCGTAGAAATTATAAAAAATCAATTAGATCTTTTAGTTAACATTGTTTAATCAAAGAAAAAAAAATGATATTGCAAAAGTCTACTGAATGTTAGATTTCGAAATGTCACAGGTTTTCAATTTGCTACAAAGCAGTATGAAATTCAATATGTTAATGTAACATTATTCAGCAAGTTTCATTTGACTTTATGAAGCAACATTTGTTAATTATATTTGTTAAAGCTAAAGTACTAACTTCATATGTTCACTGGATTTTAACCAACAAGCCTCTTTTCAAAGCACTGCAATCACAATACTGTCTCAGCCTGAATCCAGGCACCAGTACCAATAAAACTTTATTCACAGACCCTGATTCGGCACTAATCTCGGGCTTCTCAGGCCAGGTAGTGAAGAGTGATCAGGCTGTGTGAAACTGTAGTGAATATTTTTTTAAAAACTGCAGAAATACAAGCAAGCTGAAGTTGCTTCAGACCACACTACACCCACACTATTTGGTAATCCCAGGTTTCTTAACAAATCGGGCATGTAGGGATTTTAAACCATTTAATCTTATTTAAAGTGAGTCTAGGTAAATCCTGCTTAATTTTGGTTAATTTAAAAGCTATTAGCTGTCCTTTTTCCACCAAGCCCTGCAGTAATCACTCACAGAATATAATCCCTCTGTCATTGCTGCTTTTACAGTAGCACAGGTAGACCACCTTAAATCAAGAATGTGTTACTGGGGATTTATATTTTCCAGCCATTGTTCCATCTGTTTTCAAGTGGTTTGTTTATTGGTTTACGACAATAACCCCTTTTAATGGCAAAGCTCCAATGCTGTACTTGTTTTTTACATTCCCTGGTGCTGTAGTTTGCGTATTCTTTCCGATTGTCTGATCTAGCTGTTGTGTTGTATTGTTAATAAGAATATTTTTGTGTAGTCAAAGGGAGCTGTAAGTGAATTAATTAAAAACATGTGCTCTACTTGTAATTCTAGACTTCATGTGTAATTTCACTTAAGGATAAAGCAGTTGCATTTATCAGAGGTGGGCCAAATAAATCCCCAAAGCATGAACATCTCAAAGCCTAATGTCATCTGTGTGGCATGTATACTAAAGGGGTTGTCCCATTTTAATATTTTCATATCAGTAAATGCTTTCATTGATGGCATGCTGGCCCCTCTCCAGGGGGCGATGAGCCTGTCTTGTCCTTAATGTTATCTCTGCTAGGAGAGGCATGGTGATGAAGTCATCAGAAAGGGAAGAAAGGACACAGAGAAACAAATCGAGCTGCACAAAGGAGTCTTGGGAGATTTAATGACAGACAAAAATGTGAGGCCTGCAGTCACGAAAGGGCTTGCTTCTGTCTGCCCTTGACAAGCTCTGGCATTCACAGTCTTTGTAGCAGTGTTGCAGGCCAACACATTGGATTAGTCATAACATGTTTCACTGTAATCTCTACTTGCACAAGAGGCTAAACCTTTGTTACTTGCCAATATACTAAAATTCGGTCTAGTCGAGTCCCACTGAGGATTGAATATTGTTGTGTGTGGTTTTGGTTAAACTTAAACTGTGGCTTACAAGTTTGTGTTAGTTGCTGTGTTTCTTAACTAGTGTCGGAAAACTGTCCACACTTTTTTTTAACTTGGTAGCTTAGTTATTGTAGCCAACAAAATAATGTCATAAATCTTACCTGTTTTACACTTCTGTTGGCTACATGGGTCTCGTGCACTTTTGAAAGAAACACATGTTATAGCATACCTATATTTTCCATTTTAAAAAACATACTTTCTTACCAGTTATAATGAACCACACGAACCTTCAGTTTCATAACAAAATAATGATGTGATATACATGCGTGCATGCATACATACATACATACTACGAAACAAAAACGCTTTCCATTCACATAACTTTCTTGCAAATCCCTTATTCCTCTTTTTCAGTTATTTAGTCAAAGTAAAAATAAATGTCTGAAAAAGCTATCTACAGGACTGAAACAACTTGTGAGAAAGTTGGCATGCTAATGAGCCTGTCCTCGAATGAAGACAATGGCACTTAATGGGTTAGGAAGAAACTCTACATTGATTTCCACACTTGATTATGCCAATCAATGCTTATCTGATACCTAGCAGCTGACTGATCTCAGAAATGTGTAAAGTTGGGTCTTAAAGGGTCCCAGTGATGCTTACGTTCCAACTGTGTCCTCTGGTCTTTGGTTTCTGTGTTGCTTTTAAAGTATTGGTTAAAGCTAATTTTGTCAACTCATTTTAAGATTTTAAATACATCAAATTATTCATGGATTTATTCTCGATAGATTCAATTCTTTCAACCCATCTTTGTAGCTCATTGGACTTTGCCCTTTTGGTATTGTAGAATTGCAAGTAGACATGTCTTTGGTTGGATAATCATGACCACTGAAACATGACCTATTTCACCTTCTCTCGTGTGTCTGTGTGTGTGTGTGTGTGTGTGTGTGTGTGTGTATATATATATATATATATATATATATATATATATATATATATATATATATATATATATATATATATAAATTATTGCACTGCTACACGAACAATGCAAAATGTTATGTTTTACGTAATACAAGTAAAATAAAAATCATTGCTCGCCTCGATCGAGCGCGAGAGGAGGCCATTCGGCCCATCTAAGTTCATCTGGTTCCTAGCTTTTTGGGTTCCCTGGATGTAATAGTGTTAGTAGTTGCAACAGTACCGTGTTAGAGTGTATGTCTGTTTTTGTAATTCATGTGTATTGCTTATCTTTTCCGTTTGCTTTGCAGCTCAGTTCTCAGAACGGGTGCGGAACATGTCTCCAGATGAGATCCGAATCCCTCCTGAGCCCCCAGGACGCTGTTCTAACAATCTGCAGGTACCCCCAAAACTATCTCCCTGTAAAACCAAAACGCATTCACTGACAACAAACAAGTGCACTCCTGTGAGTAGTAAGATTATAATGTAATGAACAAACTGACATGACTCTGTACTATATACAACTTATTCCCACAAAACTTGCGCACAGCAGGAGGAGTGACTCTGATAGCCGCATGTGCATTACAGTGTCTATCTGATTCCTTTTGTGTGTGTAAAGGTGAGCAGTAACTGGCCCTGCACAGTAAGTTCTCCCGTGTACATGCGTGGCTTCCTGCCCATTGATGAATAGCTTCACAATTAAGAAATTAGGCAGGCACTGCTGTAAGGATGGAGATACATATTTTTTTTTTCTTGGCAACTCAAATTGACAATAAACATTGACCGTGTGTCACTAATTGATCACACGAGTTGTCAACAAGTTTGATTGGCAATCGAGTTGTTAGAATAGACCACCACTGCTCTACTTTCAGCAATTCAGTTGACCATTTTTCGACGTGCAGCTGTGTGTGTGTTCAGCCAGTGATATTGCGTTGGGCTGAAATTACTCTTCTATTTCCTTAACTTCTCTGCCATGCACATTCATTTATTGTATTGGTCTCAAATGTGCAGATTTGGAAGAAATAGATGTTTTAGCAGACATGCATTTTCATTTTAAAACATGACAGCTGGTACTGCACTAGGTTAAAGAAACTTGTTTGCAAGCCATGCTTTTAGATCGTCTTGCACTTCCTGCACTTGCACAGCAGTTGTGGAATCCTGTTCATAATGGAGCAAGAATCCTGCTCCCACAATCAAACCTCTCTGTCTGCTCCTGTTGCCCATATTAACTACAGAATGCCTTTTTATTTTGTCCATTTTCCAGTTAAACTGCTCCCAAAGGCACTGTAATGTGTAGATTCCAATATCTAGGAGCCACTGAAAAGGGCTGATGCGTTTTGTACAGGTATAACACTAAAATGAAACATTCTTTTCTCCCTGTGATGGGACAGAAACGCTTCTGTCAAGCCCATTCATAGAAAGGCCAGCACCCTGAACCTCAAGCCTTGCTGTCAAATACTGCCCCCAGGTACCAAAAACATGAATACAGAGCCCTGCTTCATAGGACTGCTCAGGGACAATCCTGTACCTCTAACCCTCCGTCAATGGCAATATTTGAGCTCACATGGTAGGCAGAACTGTTGCAAATGACCTAGTTAACTTACAATTTTAAAGCAAAAGAACGACACAAAACTGGTTTATTATTATTTAAACAGCATGAACAAATGTTGTTTTTAAGTGCTAAGGACTGGAAGTAAAGTGTCCCATGTGTGGTTTGTGATGCTGTATTTTATGATGTGTGTTTCTCTCTTCAGGAGAAGATCCAGAAGCTGTATGAGAGGAAGCTTCACAGGGATATCGACACCAACAGCCACATCCAGAATAAGAAGGAATTTCGCAACCCCAGGTGTGTCTGGTATGCCAGTTAACCCTGTAAGGCTGCAAAAACATTCAAAGGTTTTATTACTAGAATTTATCTAAACTTTGTCTACTAAGTATATAAAGTTGTCCAGATAAAACATGAAACCCACAATCTTGCTAACCCTAGTCCATGTTGTGTGTGAATTGTTTTATTTTAGTATTTATGAAAAGCTGATCCAGTATTGTGGAATTGATGAACTCGGAACAAACTACCCAAAGGTGAGGCATTGAGTATGTTGTTGTATTGAGTGCTTAATTGTATTGGTTTATCAGCAGTGCAGAGAGAATCACTGGAGTGCAATTACTGTGCCTCTAAATCCCAACCCCTTAATCTGTCCATGTACAGCATTGAATTGGGTCCCTATATCAGTGTAGTTATTCTGTTTTTATTTTCTGTTTAATTGTTGTAGCTAAATTCTTCTCTGGTTGTCGGGGCTGTATACTAATTTTTTTTCTGACGCACTCAAGTTCTCCCAAGTTTAAATGTAGGAACGAGAGCAAGGAGTGACTTGCATCTGTTGTCTTCAGTCGGGCAGTTTTTTCTGCAACTTGTGTTAAGATTTACTAAAACATTCTTAGTCCAGTAACCATTGTTGAAATGTTACAGGGCTGCATTGTGACAAATACATTATAATGCAATAAGTATACATTTCAAATGGACATATTTCTGTTACACTGCATAAATACACGACATACAGTGCTTTTAATAACAAAACAGCAGTTGGTTGGTCATTCATTTAAAAGCACAACAATTAACATACCTATTCAATTAGGTGAAGCTGGAGAGTGGTCTGAGAAACAGTTTGTGGCAAATGCACACTGGACACAAACTGAATGAAGCCTTTATACAGAATTGGGATTTTGTCATTCGGTTTGCCTGCGGTACAGCAGATAGGTGACTCACTAAGCTCATTCTATCAGTGCTGTCACTGTCAGTTTTGTAATTATAAATCTATATTTGTAGCCTGTTTGAAATGTGATAATCACAGTATTTATTGGTATTGAGATCAAATGCAAAACCTGCAACTAAGGCTTGTCTGAGCCGCTGGGCAAAGCGTTTCTCTTTAGGAATTAGAACGTGGAGATAAGGCTTCAACCACTGTAAAAGATTTGAGTGAATCATTTGACAAATAACTACTGTGTCCTGGTCGTGTAGGTTGCTGTTACCCAAATTCTGACCTACTCTAAAATTGGTGCACTTATCCAAATAACTGCCAAAGCAAAGAGAAAGTTGAGCAAATAAGCGTCTGTGCGCTGATTCAAGCAAATATGGTAGAATACAGTATAACCCTCCCTCTACCAACATCCAAGGATAGCGTGGGGGCCTTCTGCTTGTGTACTGTCATTTTGAGGGTCTGGTCACTATGTCTGTGTGGTATCTGATTGACTATAGACTCCATTCAGTTTCTAAATTCTTTGTAAGCAAGCTCCCTCATGGGGATTGTGCCATTCAATATTTATTTTTTTGTCTTTTCTTCTCAAGGATATGTTTGACCCTCACGGTTGGTCAGAAGATTCCTACTACGAGGCCCTAGGTAAGGTAGTTTTTTGGCTTCTCCTCTGTTTTTCTTTTCCTTCGTAATTCAGAAAGCCGAGTTCATTGTTTCCAATTCTACTTTCTAGCTAAAGCCCAGAAGGTGGAGATGGACAAACTGGAAAAGGCCAAGAAGGAGCGAACTAAGGTGGGTGTGTTTCCTACGAGTCGTGTGTTGTTGCTCCCCCCCCCCCAGTTTTCATTGTTGCCTCCTTGATCGGACTGGCACCAAAACAATACACAGGTAGTTTGAAAGTGGCAGTTGTTTTGTTTTTGTTTTTTTGTATGTGTGATGTGTTCTATCTTTTGTTTCTTACTGCCTGCCAGCAGGACACCCCGGTAAATGTGAATTGTCTCCATTATATATCCTGCTTGTTTGTATATTATCATGAACCTCAGTGAGGAATTTTGGTTCATTCAGCTCTATGTTTTCCCAGCAGTTCTTTGACTGCCATTAAAATGTTTACCTACTTCAGACTCAGTTCTACGAAGGTTATCATCAATAACTTTAAGTGCTCAACCATAACTTCTAGTATATAGAAATATTAAACAAATGTATTAAATTCTTGAATGAAGTCTTTATCAAAGTCTTCTGTGGTTAACATATACACACAATGGCTGTGTTTCCAATAAAATTTTATTTGATAAATGTATGCGCTTAAACCAAAATTGTACAACAAGCCCAATGGAAACATACTTCACATCCCTTTATACAAGTCAAGGTACTAACTGCTTCAAGCTCTATCCAATGACTTAAAGCATTACAACAAAAAAGGTTGTATATTCCAACAAGGGGAGGGGAATGTGTAACAAGCAGTATAGCAACCACAGCATCTGGCTCTTTCATATGGGTGAAGTAGCACTTTGGTCAGTTTTTTAATGGATACCTCTTTTTCCAGAATATGCGCATCAACTGCAGTGTCTATTTGACATTTTAATGGAAACATAGCATATGTTGCCTAATTTCTCAGAGGTTCACGGTTATGATGAGAGAGGCAGGTAGGAAGGTGTAACTGGAAAAAAATCAGTTGCTTTCATACCTACCTTTTGTATAGAGGATAAATCTAGCTGGAGCAAAGTTAGTGCGACACAGACAATGACCTGCATTAAACAAAATATTAAAAACAGACCAGACTGAGTGACCAGCTTAGTCCCTTTGCTTTCCTAATGGGGAACAAGCCAATGAAACCCCCGTTCCTGCATGCAGCTTACATGGTGGAAAAGCAGTGAGAGCCACATGTGTACCCCATCGCTCCACTGGAGAGAGGCAATATAGCAACCAGCATTCCACACTAAACTTGTCTGATGGCTCTTCTGATAGGATTAGTAGACCTTTGAGAAAGGAATAGTTCATGACTCATTGTAAAAATTGTCACTGTGTGACTAATAACCATGGAATTTTCTCTCTCTGTGAAGTTTGTGAAGCATTACTAAATTGTGCAGAAAAAACCCACTGTACTTTGCCTTTTGGTTTTACATCCATCTAGAGCAGTGTTTCTCAACCCTGGTCCTGGGGGCCCATTGTGTCTGCTGGTTTTCATTCCAACAGGGCTCTCAATTACTTAATTAGCTCTTTAATTGAATTGATAATTTGCATAATTGGACCTTTTTAATTGTTTTCAGCTCTTAAACAGTTGCAGAGTTCAAGTTAATTATAACATTTTAAGTAACTTGAACTCTGCAACTGTTTAAGAGCTGAAAGCTGTTGAAATGTCTAATTAAGCAAATTCAGTTCAATTAAGGATCCAATTAAGTAATTGAGAGCTCAGTTGGAATGAAAACCAGCAGACACAATGGGCCCCTAGGACCAGGGTTGACAAAAACTGCTCTAGAGAACTGCTTATCAAATTGTGATGGCTTTTGCATGTGGGTCATTCCACATCAAGTGGACCAATGACCCCCACCTCAGCATCTCAAATTCCTTTTGATATTGCTTAGTGGTGTAGCTGGAAGTGTTTTAACTATGGGCTTATAATAGGCAGGTGCCCATGACAGATGAAAACAAGCACTGAAAAGGGGCCTGGTTTGAGATCTTTCAAAGTATTCTCGCTGTCTTCTTGATGCTCACTGTGCACATGCCTGTGTTTCTCTGATTTGATGCCCTGTGTCTCTCAACATAAGTCTCTCAACATAACGTTCTAAAGCATTCAGTCACTGTTACTGTTTTCACACGAAGTTGCTAGGTCGTTACTGTTTTTACTGTTTTTCATCTTAAATGAGTGAAGTGCAGGTTGCAACAGGCTGTGAGTGACAGAAGTCTCTAAACGTACTTCCATTCAGAATAACAAACCTGCCCCTCTGTATCAGGAGTAGGGGAGGAGGAGAGTCTCCTAGGGAAACAAGTTCAGACTTCATAATAGGAACATGTATGAACAGCAGAACATTTTTAAAGATTGAGAACATTTTGTTCAGTGTAGGAAGTGAATTTTTACAGCTAAATAAAGACAATTTTTTTGATTTGCTCTTATAAAACCAGTATCTCTTGGTACACCATATGTGCTGTAACAACTGCACCAGTCTGCACCCCAGTCCATTGGCTCTAGCCACTAGGCCACTCTGCCTCCCAGCTCCTTGACTGTAAACCCTAGGCTGCTTCCCAGTCCCTGTGCTCTGAGTGTGCAGTGGCTCCCTGGGTAGAGACCTTTCTGTGTTTTCCTAGGAGGCTACTTCAGGAGGACTATCTCTCTTTCAGATTGAGTTTGTGACTGGTACCAAGAAGGGCACAACAACCAATGCTGCTGCTACCAACACCAGCACTGCCAGCTCCACAGCCGCAGGTATCTAATTTCCTAATAAGATATTGTGTTGCAGTTCGAGATTGTGTATTTTGGTACATGACACATAATTACATTGCTACTTGTCGTCCACCAAGTGATTCTTGAATGATAAATATTATTTGGTGATACATATTGTATTGCACCTTTAGTTGATCGGTACAGCCCTAATTGAGGTACACAGGTTGTCATTCTATAGAGGTACACAGAAGGTCATTCTAAGGACTATGAGTGTAGTATTGATAGATACACCTGTAAAAGTGTACTGTGCTTCAATTGATTTCTTGACCTTTGCCCCCATTAACTGAGTTGGACCTTTGTCTTTTTTGTGATATATTTTTTTGCCCATATTAGTCCAAAATGCCCATGTTTCCTAAGTAAAATAAATCTGACCTTGAAGAACACACCTTCTTGGTTGTGTACTAGACAAGTTTCTTTAATTGTATTCAGCTCCTGCTCAGTCCTGTTGGTTAGTGGCTGCTCTTCTCACTTCTTGCTTTTCCTCCAGATGCTCAGAAGAGGAAGAGCAAGTGGGACTCTGCTGTGCCAGTAACCCTCGCACAGCCCACCATTCTCACAACTACGGCAACTCTCCCCGCCGTCGTCTCGGTAACCACTACTGCCAGCGGCACCAAGACCACTGTCATCTCTGCCGTGGGGACCATTGTAAAGAAAGCCAAGCAGTGACGACATCTGGTGTACTGGCTCTGAAAGGGGATTCTTCCACCTTCTCTGTATTCAGCTCTGTGGATGTCTCTAGATAATGTAACAACAAACTTTCAACAAAGCCATTTGCAATTCACTGTTGTCAGCTGTACAGATTGGTATTCATGCAGCTGCTGAGTCCAGGGGTCCATTTTGCTGGGATTTCTGTGCCCGTCTTTGTTAGTTAAAGGAATTCAAGGACCTGAAGTATTGCATAACATTTTGTATGATAAAACCAACTGGCATTTTGTGTTCTTTCTTTTTTTTTTTTAAATACAATTGTGAATAAAATATTTTAAGTATGAAAGCTTTCAAATGTAACATTTGGGTTTGACCTTGTTCTTTTCAAAAATGTTTCTTGCTTGTCAGTGCAAACCATTATTTCTCCTTTCAAAACAATCGGTTCTCACTCTCCTCTCTAAAAAATGATGTTCGATTTAAAGGTTTTTTTATATTGTATTCATTGGGTTTTTTTTTTTGTTTTTGGTATTGACTTTTTTAAAATTTTGGAAGGAACGAGAACTGCAGAAATTTCAAGCCATCCTCCATCTTTAAAACTTTTGTGTGACCCTTGTCATCGCTTCACCAAAATCCAGTTTCATTGAATTACATCAGGAGTTGGCAACTCGGGCTGTGCCAGTCCCGGGGCCTGCTTTTCCACTGTGGATAAATTGCCCATGTTATACATTTACTATTGAAGGGGCTATTTGCCCATAGTGAAAAGTTTAGGTCCACGTTTTTATTTCTACCATTTCCCTTAGTGTTTAAATTTCTCCCATTAATTTTTGTAACTGGGAATCTTGAATCACACACATTTTAAAGTAGGGCGTAAAAATAAAGATGACCCATAATAACTGCTCACATGATACCTTATTATATATATATATATAATATATATATATATATATAGTATATATATAATATATATATATAAGTATATATAACTCTGTTCTAAATATCATAGACGTATATATACAAACTTCATAAAACTCATCCTTAAATATAGCAAGCTACTAAAAAATTGCAAATGACAATATTCTTTAAAATACAAATTGCTAAAACCTTTTTATAATGAGTCGAGACTGTTCCCGTTGTATTAATTTTCATGAAAAAAAGAAATTTATATATAAAATATGTTGCCTTCAGTCTGATATGCAGTGATAAATCACAATGTACCATTATGCTGTTCAAAGGGTGTGGCAGTTAACTGTAGCACAGATGAAAAACAAACTCTTCAGAGAGTATGTCTGGAGGAACGCTCTTCCAATCTGCAGAGGAAAATGAAAGATCTTAACATTTTATTCATTATTATTTTTTGGAGTTTGCAGCACATTGGTAAGCTTGTACAATAGCCCAGTTTTATATTTTCAAACTGATCCATAAGGCACTCTTGTAAATTAACTAGTAAAGTTTGAATGGTTGGTAGAGCCAAAAACAAAAAAATGAATGAAATAAAAAAAGCTTAACATTGGCTATTTATCAGTTCACTTCAAACCTTTCCCACCAAAACTACTCCACATTATATGCACACTGTAACTCTAAAACAGCAATCAAGTTTTCAAAAAGGGGAGTTGACCCCAATGTCTGTCCGACAGCTGCAACATGCTGAAGGTAGATGGTGAGTGCATTCAAAATATAAATCGATGTAGAGGAGTTCACCAAAGGTGATTTGTAATTAGGCTATGAAGAGAATGGTTCATTATGAAAATGAACCCTGCAGTTGGCACTGCTGCTTGTTTTCTAAGGATTGTACACCCTGATAATCCAAACTGAAAAGCCTGGTCATGCACAAGAAAAGACACTTTACAGTCTACTGTGTTTTGACATTGATCCTGGCTTGTTTTAGAAGGCAGTGTCTCGTACTGGTCTGATTATAGAAATCAGATGTGAGCGGAATGTCTGGAAATGGAGAGCAGATCACAGAACCCACCTGGACAACACATGCTGGATTGTCATGCTTTTAAAAGAGTATTGGATTACGAGGCTCCTCTGGAATGCAATTTGAGATTCTGCAAGTCCAGGTTTGACCACTGACTGCACCTATTAGCCACAATGCATGAAGATTGCACAAGCCCAGGGTGTCTGACAAAAGCATCTTATTGCACAGGTTTTATGGTTTGTCCCTCAGGTGACAAGGAGGTTTGTTTGAATGCTAAAATATTGTACGAGGAGGTGAGGATAAATGGTGGAATTCAAAAGTTATAAACCCAGAAGCAAAGATGATGGTTAACATATATTTGAGAGGGTGCCATTTTATGCTTAGAATAGGGGTGTCAAACTCCAGTCCTCGAGGGCCGCAGAGTCTTCTGGTTTTCATTCTAACTCTCAATCAACATAATTGATCTAATTATTTATTCAATTTGACATATTTAACATTTTTCAAGGTATTTTACAGTTGATGGTTTTAAAAATGCACTTGATTCAAGGTACACTACCTATGAAACATTTTGAAGTCTGAAGAGAAGTGTTAAATGTGTCCAGTTAATCAAATAATTAGACCAATTAAGTAATTGAGGTCTTGGGTGGAACGAAAGCCAGAAGACAGTTCGGCCCTCCAGGAACTGAGTTTGACACCCCTGACTTAAAATGTTTTTTAACAAATGTTTTCCAGGTGCAGATTTAACATTGTGTTGCAAAAGAAATTTTATTTTATCTGTGGGTTTATCAATTGATGAATACAAAAAAAATAAAGAACGATGTCTGTGAGATGTATGCACACTGCAATCGCATAGTAGTTTACTTAATGGTTGTTCTTAACCCCTGTTATGAAGGTTTTGTATAGCACATGGGTTTGCAGTGCAGTTTCAGGTAGTGCCACTATATTTGTTTTCCACTTGTGTGGCAATATAACTTTAGAAGGGCAAATATAACATCAAATATAGAAAGCATAAAAACAACTGGATGATCCAGTGGCAGGGAGGAAGCCCTGCCGATGTAATGTGTGTGTAGAATATTGGGTTGGCAGGGAGTGGGCTAAATTCCTCCCTGCCAGAATACATGTGAGAATGTGGCTGGAGCCTTAATTGAATGATTGACGGTTAATTAGGCTCCAGCCACATGGTATACAGAAGAGGAGAAATCCTTTGTCTGGTAGAGGGAGTTGGTGAGTGAACACTGTGTTGTTTGTGGTTTATGTCTATAGTGATCAGTGAAGGCGAATGCCCAGACTGACATTAGTATTTTGTGTGAACTGTTTATTTTGGCCGTTGTTGGTTCCTGTTTATTTATTTGTTTAATAAACGTGTGCAACAGCACTTAAACTGCAGCTCTCTGTGTCTGGGTCTCTCCTGCCAGCAACTAGCCTCGCCAGTGATGCTGCCCTGTTACAGATCCCTTTTAATTTGTTTTTATCAAACTCAAGTGAGGATTTGTCTATAAGCGTGTACAGTTCCTTTCTGGAAATCATATTTCACCAGTTACTTGTGGTCCTGCCTGGATTCTTATCTGAGACTGGAGTGTTCCAGCTGCTTATTGTGTAGTGCCCTGGAAAGTGTAGAGGGAGCAGGAAGTTTATTTCTGTTTAGTACTGTTGAAACCTTAGGAACCACCAGTGCAGACAGCCGATTATAATCATTTACCAGGCCTTCAATGCACTTCACTAATCTTTTATTAGGGGTCCACTTTTTGTACAGCATTTTAGGTTCCCGAAAGGATTGATCCTATGAAAACCGTACATGTTTTCTGTTGCCACGATTCAGACCACTTTATCATTTGGAAAAAAAAAGAATACACATTCCATGTCAAAGTTTTTAGAATAATTGTACTGCAGTATGATCACTTTATATAAATGCCAGACATAAAATAGATATAAAATGACGCCACACAATGGTTAGCAAGGGTAAAATATCACAATCTTTCCTGCATGGAAAACTTAGGCCAAGTTCAGTGACTACATTTCAGTGCAGGAGGCCATTTACTACACTCTTATTTCTCACAGACAAGTAATGCAGTCTTGACTGAAAAAATCTGATTCACACCCAGGATGTGAAATAAACAAATTCTCTCTAAAATCCATTTTATGTAACTCAGAAAGAACAGGGCAGTGTAATGTATTGGGAATATTTAGCAGGTTTTAATGGTTATGTTTTTGGACAACAAATTGAGGATATGTGAATCCTTGCAAGCAGTATTGCAGTTGTGTTTATAGAAGAGCCTATGTATACCATCTATATGGTTTCCATGGAGAAATATCCCACCTGGATACACCAATGAGCTGCACTGATCTGTTACTGCTCAACCCTCGGGGAAGAGAACCCCACCCCTACGTTGCTAAACACTGACTAATGTGATACACAAGGTTAACAAATATCTCCTGACAAGTTTGAACACTCAGCAGCATGGTGAGGGAACAAGCTTTCTCATCAGAACATTTTCTTCCACACAAAACCATCCTTTTTCCTTCTGTGCTCAATCACAACACACCACATGAGACCCACATATTTTACATCAACACCTTTGAGTTTGAGTTATCAGAGGGATTCTGTGTGTGATCTAAATGTTTGGTCAACACAAAAGTGGTGAGGGTATGGAATGGGTTACCTAGTCCTGTTGTTGAGGTAGAATCACTTGGATCTTTTAAGAGCCAGCTTGGCAGGTCTGAGATAAGTATGACCTCTCGTTCGTACATTTTCTTACTGTCTTATGAAAGATTACGAGATACCAACCTTGCTGCCCTGGCCAACTTGTTCTTGTCACTCCTATGAAAGGGAAGGGAGAAGAAATAATAATGAATGTCTTTTTTAAAACACTTAACAGTGATTTGGCAGTTGCTATTGTCCACATTCTGCAATCACAGATAGTTTTTTACCAATTCTAAAACCTACTTGTTTTAACTTTGTAAAAGACCACATTCTAGATCTGGAGTTGATACCTTGAATTCAATAAAATCTCAAAGATTTGCATACACGTCAGGACAATAGATAAAAAAAAAAAAAAAAAAAACAAGCTGCAGATCCTATAGTTTTTAGAACGCAATGCTTGCAGGATGGATTTAAATTTGATTTGAAGACACGCATTGTAGTAGTTCCTCACTTTAAAATCCATTAGAGCCATATCAGTTTCAAAGAGTAACAAGATTACAGGAACAAGGCATTACTGATTGGCTCCTTATGTGAAAACAGATTTTGAGATCATGTCTTTTCCACATGCTGCAGCTAACATAGCCATGCTACAGTATGTGTTTTAAAGATGGATCTTTAATTATATTCTATAAATGCATGCAAATGTTAACTGAGTTTCTTGCTCTTTATTGGTAGGTGGAATTGTCCTTTATAAAGACTACGTAACAAGGTATTCATAGCGTTATAACAGCTATCACAAACCAAATGTACTGTAATTGAAATTCAGAATTTCAAGTGCAAGGCTATATAGAGTGGCTGCTGGTAACTGCACTAAGAACATATTACTGAACTTTAAGTAACTTTATTCCATTGTATCTTAGCGAGGAAGCTCTGATTCCACTACAGCAGTTTGCTGCTTCTGTTTATCACACATCCTTTAGCATGTCATTTACCCCATTGTTCAATCAACAAACAATGGGTTAACATAGGCTACAGGCATTCAGGTGTCCCATTGCTTTCACTTCTATTGCATATTCTCTTTTAAAAACGTTTTGTGATTTGGAGTTTTCTGTTTTCTCTGTGTGTTGTGTACAAAAGAAAGTATTGACGATTGTATTCTCTTACTCCATCTCTTTCTGTCAGATCCTGCTGTGCTTATCCAGCTCTGGCAGGCTGCAGACAGTGATCTTTTTCATACAGTCCGCGGCTCTACAATGTGAGGAATGCGAGCAGCATCCAGCCTTGTCTATGAACACACCTAACCTGGCGGGCTCACAGCCTGCCCTGCCCTGCCCTGCTTCACTAAGAGTGAAAAACACACCCAGGAGGTGACCGCATAAAGTTTGCAAACTTTGCCCTAAAAATCTACTTCCCTGCTGGAAAGTTTTTGAGCAAAAAAATATAAGAATAAAAAGCTATGTACTGTTACAATAATAAGCTATTTACAATGAAGTTCATCAACACAGTGTCTCATTTTTAAAATCAGTGTAACAGATGAAAGCTATTGTTATTTTTCTTTAGCAAATGGTTAACTGAGTTTCTTGCTCTGTGCTTCTACAATACAGGACACGTGCGCTATGCCAGTCTGTGCTGGAGATCCTCAGGGCACGTGCACTATGCCAGTCTGTGCTGGAGATCCTCAGGGCACGTGCACTATGCCAGTCTGTGCTGGAGATCCTCAGGGCACGTGCGCTATGCCAGTCTGTGCTGGAGATCCTCAGGGCACGTGCGCTATGCCAGTCTGTGCTGGAGATCCTCAGGGCACGTGCGCTATGCCAGTCTGTGCTGGAGATCCTCAGGGCACGTGCGCTATGCCAGTCTGTGCTGGAGATCCTCAGGGCACGTGCGCTATGCCAGTCTGTGCTGGAGATCCTCAGGGCACGTGCGCTATGCCAGTCTGTGCTGGAGATCCTCAGGGCACGTGCGCTATGCCAGTCTGTGCTGGAGATCCTCGGGGCACGTGCGCTATGCCAGTCTGTGCTGGAGATCCTCAGGGCACGTGCGCTATGCCAGTCTGTGCTGGAGGTCCTCGGGGCACGTGCGCTATGCCAGTCTGTGCTGGAGGTCCTCGGGGCACGTGCGCTATGCCAGTCTGTGCTGGAGGTCCTCGGGGCACGTGCGCTATGCCAGTCTGTGCTGGAGGTCCTCGGGGCACGTGCGCTATGCCAGTCTGTGCTGGAGATCCTCAGGGCACGTGCGCTATGCCAGTCTGTGCTGGAGATCCTCAGGGCACGTGCGCTATGCCAGTCTGTGCTGGAGATCCTCAGGGCACGTGCGCTATGCCAGTCTGTGCTGGAGATCCTCGGGGCACGTGCGCTATGCCAGTCTGTGCTGGAGATCCTCGGGGCACGTGCGCTATGCCAGTCTGTGCTGGAGATCCTCAGGGCACGTGCACTATGCCAGTCTGTGCTGGAGATCCTCAGGGCACGTGCGCTATGCCAGTCTGTGCTGGAGATCCTCAGGGCACGTGCGCTATGCCAGTCTGTGCTGGAGATCCTCAGGGCACGTGCGCTATGCCAGTCTGTGCTGGAGATCCTCAGGGCACGTGCACTATGCCAGTCTGTGCTGGAGATCCTCAGGGCACGTGCGCTATGCCAGTCTGTGCTGGAGATCCTCGGGGCACGTGCGCTATGCCAGTCTGTGCTGGAGATCCTCGGGGCACGTGCGCTATGCCAGTCTGTGCTGGAGATCCTCGGGGCACGTGCGCTATGCCAGTCTGTGCTGGAGATCCTCGGGGCACGTGCGCTATGCCAGTCTGTGCTGGAGATCCTCAGGGCACGTGCGCTATGCCAGTCTGTGCTGGAGATCCTCAGGGCACGTGCGCTATGCCAGTCTGTGCTGGAGATCCTCAGGGCACGTGCGCTATGCCAGTCTGTGCTGGAGATCCTCGGGGCACGGCTGGTAGCTTGTCTTCATCATTGACATGCTGGAAGTTGCTTCATACAAGCTTTTGTACGCCATCTAGTCCTACACTGTGCTGAATTTGGAATTGTGACATGGCTTGATCTTACCAATATCATCAGGTTAGCTGGACTGCCAGTCACTTGATTCTCACACTGTTTGATCTTATTGTCTGGCCATATTGTCTCACTATCAGCTCAGAGAGTAGACTTAATCTGCTTTGAGGTTTGTGAACATTTTAGATTTGGGAAGGTTATTTTTTCCCCCAGGTAAAAAAAATATTTATGGTTGCTGTGGATTTTGCAACTTGATGTAAATATCTATATTTTTTAATTAATTGTTTGTGATTAATTTCCTTCAGTCTTCTGGTTGACAATATTAACCATTATTATGTATTTATACCTACAATACCAGCTTGTTATCCTTTATTTTTGTTTGTGTGATTCACCCAGCTGTCTTTGGAGAGAACAAACTGTTGCCGGCCAGAACTGTAGGTCCCGTAGCCCAGCCTGTAAATATACCTAGCCTGCCAATTGAGCTTCTTTGATTACTACCCACTTAATAACTCAATGCACTGTTGTTAAAACTACCAAATTACCTAACTGTACCTTATTGTCTTTTTAGAGTTCTTACATTCTTAGCACTTTATTGAGTGTGGTTCTGGCAACAGCCTTGATAGCCTCCACTGCTTACTGATAATTAAATACAACCCCAGAATGTCTATTCAATTGGGTGTCCAAGGAATTCAATCTTGGGAGGTTCAAAATACAAGAGATCCTTTTTTCTGCCCATTTTACAGCCGACTATCTGATGCACAGCCAATTGCTCTCTGAGTTATACTAGACTGTACAGTTCATCACAACTGTAACACATGACATAGTGTGAACACATTATATTTCCTGACATGTCTATTTTATGGAACCGTTCCTATTAAATTGTCTGCTCCCTGTTTATATTAAAATCAAACATCCTACCTGTGTTCTGCTCACGTGTCTGCTCATAATTACAGTATGAGAGTAATTATCTCAAAGCATTTGCTCAATTATTAAATTAACTTATTTTGAAAGTTAAAAAAAAAAAACTACTATGCTTATTCCCCCCCCCCCCCCCCCCCCCCCCCCCCCAAAAAAAAAAAAAACTATACAACTAAGTAAATGGGCTACTACAATAAGTTGAAAAACGTGACACATTTTACCCAAATCAAGCTATATTATCTCCCAATGGGTCAAGACCCTTATCTTGGTAACAAGTTACTCTTTTATTTTTGCAATCAGTAGCACTGGAACAATTTTTAAAATGGGGGTGCTGAATGCCATTGAACAAAACTGTAACCGAAGTATATGATGGAAGCCATGAAAAGCCAAGGGGGTGCTGCCACACCCCCAGCACCCCTAGTTCCAGCGCCCTTGTTTGTAATGTATTTTTGTTGAAAACTATATGTTTACTACTGTATGACGCTATTTGTTGCAATATATACTTTCAAGTTATTTGTTTCTCAGTTTGGAAAAAAAAATGGAGTTAATCAAAGATTGGGGTAAGGTCTGCTTTGCCCCACTGTCTGTCTGTCCAGTTAAAGTATTTACCAGCTTATTTATTTATTTATTTATTTTATAAAACACTAGTCTAATATTGCCAATTATATTAACTTTACTCAAGTTCAATTATTTTAAACCAGCATTGAGCATTTCAAATCTTCCAGACAGACAAATTGAACAGTGTAACGCGGATGGGGGAGTCTCATTTGTGAACTCCAGTCCAGCAAGGAACCCACACAAAGGCTATTGAATTAGTTCAATGATCTGAGAACACCACCAATTCTCATGGAAATTTTTTTTCCCCCCAGAGGCCAGACCTATAGGAGAGAGAGAGGGGGAGAAGGGAGCAGTAAACTTGTTCTCTTCCTTCTAAGCAGGGCCATAACTTACTTTGACATGATGTAGATCCATCTTAGGGAATGCTCTTAAGTACCACCAAAACGCTGACGCGATCCAAGAAGGACTTTTAAAACCGGACTCCACTGGAAACTAGAAAGTAAGATAAATGATTGTTTTCTTTTGTTTTGTTTGTTTATTTATGTATTTATGTCTGGCAAATTCTATAATAATAATAATAATAATAATAATAATAATAATAACAACAACAACAAAGTGTCAATGTTTACCAAACGTTTCTAATATAAAAGTTAAATAATGTGCATCGGCAGATTTATTGCACACTCGAATGTACAATGTTAAACTTTTATAAACGGCATTTTTGAGGGTGCGCATTCGATGTTTATGTTGAGAAATCAAAGTTGTTTTAATGGAAGTTGTTATGGTTATTTTTATCATTATTATTTTGTAATATATTTTAACAGAAACCAACATGTCGATGCAATAAGAATGTAGCTAAATGATGTAGTCTTTCATTCATTCGAAATTGAAATGCCAACGTATTGCCGCTGAACAGTGCTTTCAGTTTTAACCGAGAAGTTCATGCCATACATTGCACATAAAAACATGTTTATTTGGACTGAATTAACAAACGAGGTTTCAGTCAGCTAATTAAATCCAAACAGATTACAGCAGTGTCCTTTGTCAGAAGTGATCAAAATTACCTTATTTATTAGCAAGATAACCAACGTTTAATTTTTCTTTAGTAAAGAATTGGAAATTAGGATGGGCACCCTGTGTAAGTAAGGACTGTTAAAAAAAAAAAAAAAATGATCCCTCTCTCTTGTTCCATTATAAAACCTGAAGATTCCCATTCTTTGAACTTTTTGTAGGACCCCCTCCATAATTTTAGACCACTGTTGAAGTGTTTTATTTTGAGTATATTCATGTCTAAATTCATACAACTTACACTTGTATTTTCCAACCTTCCAAAGTTCAATTCTCATGTAACAGATCCACTCAAAACTGCTTTATTATTATTATCATATCTGCTGTATCCTCTGAGGTCCTTCCGTTATTGAACTGTGTGTATTCAGGAAACGCTGTGACTCCAGTTGTTCAGTTTGCCACATAGTTTGCCAGCTTCCCTGAAATCCCTTGCCATCCCTGAGTCTTGAGTTCTTATTACTTTAACACCCCATGGAAACGTTTCTCAAGTTGTTTACATGTTGTCTGTCTGCTCCAGTATATGAACATTGCCTCCAAAAACAGTTATGACTGCAGGCACACTTTGTTTTAACCAGTTTTAATAATTAAACTACTGTTACAAAGTGTCACTAAGTATTGTTTTAATATGTTGTTCCATTACCCTAATCAACCCAACCCTTTATTACCCTAATCAACCCAACCCTTTATTACCCTAATCAACCCAACCCTTTAACAGTTGTTATTGAGAAACAGAAATGACAGGTTATTAGTGTGATAATTGCTCTGACCAAATTAATGGAATTAAAAGTATCTTTCAGTCTGTCATCATCTATCCTGTAAGTATAATACCAGTGTTCTAGGACACAAGCAGTATTTTATGAAAGTTGTTTCCCTGGCTGAGGTACATAAAAACAACTCGAGTTCAACTCCATTGCAAGTACAGGAAATGATTGCGAACAACAGGCTGAAGTTTAATTGTGTTCTAAATGTAATTCCAGTGGCACTGTTATATTTCAGAAAACTGTTTTTGTGACTGTGTTCTGCACTTTCGCTGTAGCTTAAATGGTTTTGTTTTTATATAGAACCACAGTCTCACAGCTGGGCTGGGACTGAGACACAAGGAGGCTGAGTGTGCCTCCTGCACTTCACATAGCCAGTCCATGAGGGAGCTGGAATCTTAACCATGGATCAGCAGTGTAGGCTAATAGCTAGATTACTCTGCCTCCAGATCACAGACACTTAGAACCTTTGCCCTCCATTGCTTTAGCCCCAGACAGCTGGTACAGGATGACCACTTGGCTACACTGTCCAGGTTTGCAATGCATTTTGCTATTTGTAGTCCTGTAAGCTCTTATGCAATATACACAGATGAAAGGTACCTAGACACATTGGTATGTGAATTATTAAAACAAGTCCCAAACTGTCCTGATGAACCAAAGCCAAATGGAAACCCTACACTGCTACCAGTAAGTATATCTGCAGCTTCTATATTACGTACAGTTTGTAAAGGGTTCAGTATGATAGAGCTCTAGTCCCCAACTCTTCTCAAGGTTTTTGACCCAGATGACATCAACATAAGAGCATTCACCAACAAGAGAGATTCATAGTGGGAAGCCAGCAGAGCCCTTCCTTTTATACCTAAGCATTCAAACCTCATATAAATTCCCACAATGTTCATTGATTGATTACACAAAAACCTCACCCAAATTACTATAAAGGCAGTCCAGTAATGGGCAAGACTTGCTGGATGTACATTTTCTGCATAAGGAGAACACATTTGCAGCAAATGCCATTATATTGCATACCTTCTGAGTCAGGTTACTGATTAAGATGAAAAGCTCACATGCATATCAGAGATGGCAGGTCAACCATACAGAGGTATGCATGCCATTAAGAGAGGTATTCAAGCCAAAGAAAGCAGGACTGGAAGAAGTAGTTAGATATTGGGAGGCAAAAGCTGTGTGCAAGTAAACAGATATAGAAGGAAAGGGCGTGACAATCCAACTGAGACGGTCCCAGGGCTGGCATACCAGATTCTCACCCCACAAGAATTAGATACCACAAACTGGAATGAGGACAGGGCAGTGCAACAGTATAGTGCAGTTGAAAATACACATTGACTGTTTTAATAAATAATCTATCATATGAGTTTACTGACTGAACCTAAGTGGTAAGATCAAGGCCACAAACAGAACATCAGCAATAGCCATTTTAGAAATACAATGCATACAACTACATACTGTAGGCAGAGACATAACAAAAACTGTGCAAGGCTAAAATCATGGTGCAAGCAAGAGGGATTCAGAATAATGCAGCCCTAGTAATCATTCTGCATTGACAGGGCATTTACAAATTGATTTTTGGGTATTTAAGAAGGGAGAGTCCAGGTTTGTTGAAATGCTGTATTATATGTAAGGTCCTGGGAACAATTTACATGCTAGGTATCTTGGGTTCAAATGCTGGGCTGCAGGGTGGAAGGCTGTGGGTTTGAGTAGCTCAGCAGTTTGATAAAGTGCTGATCTGCAGTGTGGAAGGCTGTGGGTTTGAATAGCTCAGTGGTTATAGAATTAGCTGGGCTGCGGTGTTGATGGCAGTGGGCTTAAGTAGCTCAGTTATTAAATACAATAATGTTCTAGGCGGTAAGGGTGGAAGGTTGGGGGTTTTATGAGCACAATGGCTAGAGTTATTGAAAACTATTACTACATTTTTAAAACCTCAGTATTTTCTCTATACATGCTGTTCATTTCTGAGAGCACTCCTATTAGTTAATGAGTACCCCCGAGCTCTGAGTCATGGAAGTGATCCATACCTTTAGTAATGAAGTTGTTTAGTTAGACTGATCCTGTTGTTACATGCACATCTCAATACAGTACATAAATGTGTGTAGTAAAGTTTTAAAATACAGGTGTGTCTCAAGGGTATGAATTAATTCAGATAATATGGTGCTTGGGGGTAGGATATTTGCTGTCTGTTTATCCCTATCTTGATATTCCTTCTCCTTCAAAATATATATATATATATATATATATATAAATATATATATATATATATATAATATTAATATACCCAGATCACCAAATCTCGACTGAGGGATGGAGGGAGGGAGTGTGATCTAGTGGTTAGAGCTAAGGGATGGAGGGAGGCAGTGTAGTCTAGTGTTTAGAGCTGAGTGACTGGGTGGAGGCTGTGTGGTATAGTGTTTAGAGCTAAAGGATGGAGGGAGACAGTGTAGTCTAGTGTGAAGGGACTGAAAAGGATATCAAAGCAGCAAACACCCCTGTAGTTTGCAGCTTGTAACTTATCAGTGCGCAGCTAGTAAAAAGAGGAAGAAAGGATGTTCCAGCACACAAATAGGTTGGGCCAGATGTCCTTCGGGCATATGGAAGTTAAATAAGAATGTGCAATAAGTATTTATCACAAACCACTCCTTACATAATCATAAATTGGTATTAAACTGGTTTCTGAAGTGAACATAACAAGAGCAAAGGAGGGGGACAGTACAGCCCATTGTAACATAACAAGAGCACAAGTAGGGGACATAAAAACCCCTGTCACCACAGCCATTGGTCCTGGTTAGGAGTAAAGTATAATTTAGGAGGTAACTACTAAAACATTGTTTGCTGGGTGCTAGCTTCTGATAGGGGTAAGTGATTCTATGTAAAACTATATAAATCATGTACATGTAATACTCCGGCAGAATATACTAGTTACTGATGAAGTGACTGTTGTTCTCCAGAGCGCTCTGTTGTTTGATATCCACTGCAATAAACCTTTGAAGCAACGATCTGAAGTGATTGATTGTCTCTGATTGTCTCTGAGTTTCATCTAGAACCCTACAAATGTTTAGAGCTGAGAGATGGAGTGAGGCAGTGTGGTCTAGTGTTTAGAGCTGAGGGTGGGGCGGAGGCTGTGTGGTCTAGTGTTTAGAGTTGAGAGTGTGGAGGAGGCTGTGCGGTGTAGTGGTTAGAGCTGAGGGATGAAGTGAGGCAGTGTGGGCTAGTGTTTAGAGCTGAGGGATGGAGGAAGGCAGTGTGGTCTAGTGGTTAGAGCTGAGGGATGGAGTGAGGCAGTGTGGTCTAGTGTTTAGAGTTGAGTTGGGCGGAGGCTGTGTGGTCTAGTGTTTAGAGTTGAGAGTGGGGCGGAGGCTGTGTGGTCAAGTGTTTAGAGCTGAGGGATGGAGTGAGGCAGTGTGGTCTAGTGTTTAGAGCTGAGGGATGGAGGAAAGGCAGTGTGGTCTAGTGTTTAGAGTTGAGAGTGGGGCAGAGTCTGTGTGGTCTAGTGTTTAGAGCTGAGGAATGGAGGAAGGCAGTGTGGTCAAGTGTTTAGAGCTGAGATACTGGGAGGCAGCGAGGTCTAGAGCTGAGTATCTATAACCCTAGTATACAGAGACAACTTTTTCAAAAAACACAATATTTGGAATAGTTGAGTCATGGACTTCCATGCCTGTTGTCTGTTTGAACAGCTCTGGAATCAGGAATGTGTCCATCAGTAGCAGCACAACAGCAAACTCCATTCAGAATCTCTTCCCAAAGGGTGTGGTCAAGGAAATACAAAGTTCCACTTGTCCCAAAGCTACATATTTTTGTATCCATTTTAGTTTATTATTGGCAAGCAGTTATAACTGCAAGCATGGTTGAATGACTAGTGTAGGGACTGGCGTGGGTAGCTAAATTATAAGTACTACTAAAGGTGATTAGCAATTTATTAAGATCATTTGGAGTTTTTGCCTTATAAACAGTTATGTGTCAGTGTTTCAGTCTTTGCGAAGATAAAGAAGTCAGACCAGCCAATATGCTATATAAATCACAATGATAAACAGAATAACCCAGGTTGGTTATAAATCTCAATGCAGAATGGTGCAAAGGATCCAGTTTTCTTAAGACAATGATAGTAAACACTATATAAATAATCTCACCAGTCAATAAGTGGCAAATAGTACTGTTGTAAGATCTGTTTTTCTGTAGTACGTTCTGAAAAATAGGATTTATGTCTATAAAACGAAAAAAAACATTTCAATTTTAGTTTTTTTGAGAGCATATCGATATGTGTTGTAAAATTCAAATTCCTATCTTGCCATACTTCAAAATATTTGTAATTATTTACTAGTTCAATACAGGAACCAAATCCAAGAAATTTTGCTGAATGATATTGAAAACTTTATGCAAGTTTTTTTATTAACATGGTCAAGAAAGAGCCATTAGAATACAATACAGTGTTGTCTGCATAAATATGTTAGAATTTTCAGTAGTTATACCCTGCTTGTTAATGTAAATTAGAAATATAATAAAGGCTTCTAGATGGGCTGTGAATATCCTACAAAACTGTCTCCAAGAAAAAGGTAGACTGACATGTAATTTCCAAGGACGAGTTGAACAGTCTCCTCTCGGAATTTTATGTCTGGAGCACAATACAGCATATCAAGTTTTATAAGTCTGCGAGCTGATATAAATTGCTGTACGAATGACCCACCACACAGCAGAAAAGTGAATTTAGTGAAAGATGCAGAATTTAAGAATGCTAACAACATATTCTTAGCAGTAATTAAAAAGACAAAACAACACACTATCCCTAACACTAGCAGAGCTGGAGAAGCTAAAAAAAAAAAAAAAATCCTGCAAGACAAAAAGCGAGCGTTATCACACGGATGCTGTTGCTTTCACCTGCAGCTCCCCTTCAACAGTTTTTCAAACTGCACAATGTCTGGCAATCTTTTGGCTGTGATTAGGTTGTTTGAGCTGCCACGCTGTACTGTAGGCTACTGCTTGTATCCCATGGGTGCCCACTGTGGGGGCAGGGCTGTTACCTGGCTCGCTCAAGCCCATACAGGTGTGGCTCACGTAAAGGAATTTGGAAGCTGACTTACTTATACAGGGATATGAGTCACAGGCAGCTACCTGTGAGCAGAAATAAAAGTGCTTTTCAAATCAAACTGGGGAGGGATCAAGTAGCAGTGCAAAACTCTCTCTCTCTCACTCGCTCACTCATTCACTCACACACAGCAGCAAGGCAAAACAGTTAGGACTCTTTTGAAGAGAAAAGAGAGAAAAGGTCAATATTTGAAATTTACAAAACTCCTCTGCTGGAGACAGACTCCATTGGAACTTTATTAGAGTTTTTGAGAGGGCAGGTGGATATTAGTTTCAGTAAAAAAAAAAAAAAAGAAGTGGCACTGCTTTTTCATTGAAAATAATTCCAAGCATAGTACTGGACTTTGGAGCACAAAGTTTTGAAGCTGAACACTAGAAGGTTTGTGAAATTATTCAATTAAAAATATATAACTAATGTTATGTTTTTGCATTGCTGGAAGTAATAAGGCATATCATTTACTTCGCACACATGCTGATATGCGGAGAAACTGAAATAGTGAATTTGTGTTTTCTTGTATTGTATGCCAAGTACTATTATTATCTGTTTACTCAACAAAGCTTGCATTGTTCAAATGCTACCTGATTTACTGCAGTATTCTTCCATAGGAGTTATCCAGGTTTTCACTTCTCTGGTGTGCTGTTGAGGTTGGTAAATGGAGGAATTTCAAGACTAATGCTGTTAACTGTTTCAGTTCTGGTCTGTAGTGCCTGGAGTGTGCTCACCTTGGTTCTGTGTTTCACATTGGAATCTCAGTCACAAATTGAATCCTGTTGTCACAAGGAGAACTCAAGCACAAACAGATGGAAGCGAGTGTTTCCAACCGACTGTAGTTTACAAAGCAAGCTAGTTCAGAGTCCTGTAGGTTTGTGTTATGCTATGTTACCGGAGCTAATTGCTATTTACAATGTGCCTGTACTATCAGAAAACTATATAGTTGGGGTAATGATAAAATATATGCTAACAGTGCAAAGTAAACTGATCCCTTAAAGCAGGTGAGTGGTTTTGTATTAGTGTTTGTGCACTATTCTAAGGTGGGGCTTATGTTAAGTTTAGAGTTGTCAGCTTAATTAAGCAGTGCATACTCTATTAATGTAAGTGAGGTACTGTACATCTGATTGGCAACATGACTTTACCATTTTCTTTCTGGGGTTAGTGAATAAATAGGTATATCCTGTTTTTTATTGTCTGTTTTTCTTTAGGTTGACTTATTTTCAATACAGTTTAGCGGCAAGATGCCTTTTCAAATCAGAAATAATATAATAGTTGTAAATGATTTCTACATTAGATAAACCTTTAGTGATTCTGTTCCCTTTTATTAAAATGCATAAATTTGTGTACACAACATTATATTTCTAGTTTACTTAACATGGAATGTAATTAACCCACAAGCCATTACAACAAGGAATACTGTCGGTTTAAAATACAAACAGGGATCTTTCTTTCTTTCTGCATTTTTTCTCAAAGACCAATTGATCAGTAGTCAGGCTTTAAGCAGCAATATTAACAGTGATAGAAATTAATTGATAAAGTGGCAAATACTGATTAATGTTGAAATAGAGCAATGGCAGTTAGGGCAGTTATTGGTAGCATAAACACTTTCAAATAGTGGCAAATACTTGGGACTTCATACAGAATGAAAATCAATTGGATAAAATTATATGTGTGTGGACATTGATTTAAAGTTAACATTAGGTTACTCACAAATGTATTGAACGTATGCAGACATTTTAGGCTATAGCCTGCTCATCTCCTTTATTAAGTATCGCCTTTCTGGGAGTGGGCTGAACTCAATGGAGGTTGCCCCCAGGAGGTCATACCTGAAAATGATCAGACAGAAGGGAAGACGAGACCCTGGGTCAAAATGATAGACTTGCTATTCATACAGAGAGGGGTGAGGGTATGGGATGGGTTCCCAAGCCATGCTGTTGATTCTGAATCATTGTGATCCTTTAAGATCTGACTTGATCAATCAGCTCATACAAAAGAAGCATGAATGAGCTGAAAGGCCTACTTTTCTAATTTTTTTTAATGTTTTTATCACCAAACTGTCTACCCACATGTAAAGTGCAGTTATGAGTTATTGTCAGAAGAAGAACAAGAAGTAATGTCCTGACCAACCAGGTCTCCTCCCAGAGACATCCTCCCAGCATAGAGTACTGTCACGATTCCACGAATGAGGATAGCCAAATAACCCATGAGCCCCCAAAGAGATCGAGTGTGTTGTTAACAGCTATCCTCGCGAGTAAAAATAACCACAGCACTCGGTGAACGTTCATGGAGCATGGAGTATTCTGTTTATAAAACAAGTGTAATGTACAGAGAAGAAAGTCTGTTTAAACCTATAATTAACAGTTGAAATCGGAAAATCACTTTCCTTAGCTCAAGCTCCCCATCTGCATAGCAACGTCCATTTGGATAAAAATGCAATTCGTCTGGTTGTTCTTTTGCTGGATTTGAATGAATGCAAGATATGAAAGCTTATTTTCTGATTGGCCTTTTTTTGCTCAGACAAGTTAAGTACAGTTTCACAACGTTTCAATTATATCACTTCATCAGTTCAAGTTCTTCTCGCATTGCCTGCCTGTAGCTTTGCAATACTAGATTCCACTGTTTTCATCCAGTTATTATATTAATCCTAACATTGGTTAGTGTATTATTAAATAACTGAATCATAACCTGTGCTTGCTTGTTTTGTGGGCAATGGGCAGGCGTTTGTTACAGGAAGTTCTTGCAATGAAAACCTCCCTCAGGAAACTTTCCTGTAAATCATTCCGGCCTTATCTCCAATCGTTATGGATTTTACAGTATATTTGCTAAACAGAAACCAGTATTGTTTGTATGGGTTCTTTCTTAGAGCAACCCACATTACAGCTTTTTGTAGGAGAGGTATGCAAATGGCAGGGCAGTGAGGTTCTTTCAAAATATTTTGCAATGCTGTGTTTTCTTCCCCACTCCAGGTGGTTGGGTGACCTTGGGCTGCAAATCAAATCCATCACATTCACTTGCCCAGTCTTTAGCAGCTCATCCCTTTAAGTTAAGATCAAATTGCCAGACCGCTGAGTGATTTGCTTGGGAAACAAAGTAAAAATCCAATCCTCAGTGTTTGCTTTATGGGTGACTGATCACCCTTGAGTATATAAAAAAAACACCTCTCTCATGCCTCTGGGTGCTGCAGTTAGCAGACTGGGATAGCCCCAGAATAACCTCTAAACTGCTGGGCTCCAGGTAGGTTAACACTTGGGTTTCCAGGTAACATGTGTCAGGCAAAGGCAAAGTCACAGTGTTTCTTTGATAAACTGGTGCTTTTCTTAAACGTACAGGTAGCCTGTATTAAAAAGCTACAAATTATCAATTATAAGTTACTGTTTTATCTGACAGATGCAACAAGATTTTACTGCATTTAATTTATCAAGTAAAAAACAAGTACATCAGCAGTTAAAGATCTGTGCATAGTGTAGTGTAGACTTCATCTTCAGCCTGCTTTCTCTTTGAAGTCAAAAGATAAAAGTAGAAGTAAATGATTACGTGTTCAGTTCTGTAACATGGCCCGCACAACTACTGTTTCACTGAACTATAGCTAGGTAATTCAATACTTCTATACCTTATCACATATTTCTGTCCTCAAGACTCTTATGAACTGTAATGAACAAGATGTTACATCTTAGTGGCCTGAAATTAGTAGATATAGAAATCTATATGCATTGGGCAGAATTATAGGCATTCCCACACATTTCAGGTAAGTTGATAGTTTTGTTAAGATCTTGTATATAAGTCTGTTGTGAAATTTCCTTCAGCTTTGCTGTAGATCTGCTAGAGCCACCTTTTAAAATCCAGTGCACGTGTGGACTCAAAGCAGTCCAGTTCTACAGCTTTCTCAGGCTGTTAAACATTCTCTCTGGAAATGTTTCAAACGTAGCTTGCAATATAAAAGCAGAGGTGGGATTGACGCTGACAGCAGGAATGTGTGCCCCGTGTGGATTTATCTGTGTTTACCTTCTGATTTATTGCTGTTCCTCAGCTCACAAACTGGTTGCCTTGGTAGGAGCGGGGCAGAACGTGGCTACACCTTTCCTGTGGTTCACTGGGTTTGCTGGGTGAGGTGCAGTGTAGGGCTCTGTAGTTTGAAAGGATTTAGTCCCTGTCAGTGAAGTTTGTGCACCAATTTAATTGTTAGTCAAAGGGCCATATTAACAAAGCTTTAACTCGTGAGTTTCTTAAAGAATGTTTTTTCAAAGTCTGTTTTTTGTGCATAAAATAAGTTTGACTGATTACAGTTTCATTGATATAAAATTGTATTTCAATTATAAAAACAGACTTAGACCTTTAAAATACATTTAAAGCACTGTGAATAGGGACCACAATGATTTTTTACTTTCTACATTTCTTTTATTATATTTTTCTTACATTAAAATTGACAGCAGTTAAACACAGAAGAGGGGCAATTGCATCTGTAGTTACTGTTAGTCAAAATAATTCCACACTTGCATAGCCTATCTTCAAACTCTCAACAAAAACTTTAAATGCTCAATCATAAAATCTTCAGTAGTACTTAAAGATCTAATTATCATTAGGGTTTTTAATTCAACCTGATGTGTGGGTAATTTAAGATTTGGTATCTTAAATAACTCAGTACGTTTCTGTAACAATCTGTGAAACATGTAAGGTTATCCAAGCATTTCTGAGTGAGTGGGAGATGGTACATCGGCTTGTTTGACATGACTGCTGGAATTGTATTAGACTTTAAACAACAGTGTTTTCTTCTGTGTTTACGTTTATATACACATGCTGGTGCTAGCGTGGGTCACTCTAACCCTGCTTCTGAATAGTTTGCTTTCTGTGTTCTTAACTATGCTTGCCATGCTTTCACAGTGCTTTTAGCAATATTACTGTATATACAATAAGGACAATACTCTGAAGTCTTGTATTCTGTTGGGTTAATTCAGTGGAGCGTTCCCTGACCAGGTGCACATCACTAACTCCAGTTTCCACAGGACCTACAGCAGCTGTAACAGAGTGTATACAGGGTTGGGATCATAGCTGGAATTATAAGCTTAATCTACTGTCTCTCCAGCACCTTCCTATTAACCATTACTGTTATCCATTGAAACCATACCAACATACGGCATTTAATTACAAAAGCATTACATTGTTAACTATGATGTCAGATACCTTATCCACAGGACAAGGTATTCTTCTTCTAAAAACATACTGGGGTCTATTTAATTGATCTAAATACAGTAACCCTTGAGATCTCAGATTCAGGGGAACACATTTGGAAAGTAAGTGGAGATAGACTTGGGACAGAGAGAAGCAGATATTCCTTCACAGGGGGAGTGGTGAGGGTATGGAAAGGGTTACCTAGTCATGTTGCTGATGATGAATCACTGGGATCCTTTAAGACCCAACTTGACAAAGATTTGAGCTCAATCAGCTACTAGGAACCGAATGAGCTTAGGTGGTCTCCTCTTGTTTGTAAATATTCTTATGTTCTTAATAATGGTTTTAAGGATAGTGGTATTTAGATCTGCCCTGTTTAAACCAAGATTACTAAAATATGCAGTTATCAGCAGGATACAAATACCTTGAATATGTTAACAGTGTTTCTGAGCCCCCAGATTAGAGTGCTATTGAATTCCCAGCTCTCAGGTTCAGTCCCAGTTGTACTGGATTAATCCTGCCTCTCTGTGTTACAGGAGGGAGATGGAGAGATGGGACGTGTGTCTCTCAGTGGGGATGGTCCTCCTGATGCTGCTCTGGACCACCAGTGAAGCAAGAGGTAAGGTTCTTTGTGACAGCCCGAATCACAGAGAGATTCTACCATGAAATAGGGACAAAGGCATTCCTGGAAATGCTTACATATCACTTCATTTTTTGAGCTGTCTGTTCATGTTTTCATGAATCTGTCTTGGAATATGCTTGCGATATCTCTCAGCACTAAAACTGTTTTCCAAGTTCAAACCTGTGTCTAATGTTGGGTTATCCCCCTGTCCAGAACTGGATTTAAAATATGATATAGCATTACATATAAGGTACATTATGGAACGATGACAAACTAATAATATTACTCTTGACATTGCAGCAAACTTTCTTTGAGCTGATAGCCGATGCATTTCCCAGCTGCAAAAGAATCTTGTGTTTGTATATAAAGATGGAACGTAGCCCTTTGCAGGTTACAGATCTTGTAACTATATACAAATGACCAGGATGCTGAACATGATGTAATAATACTTAAGGCTGTATTTCTTTTCATGTTTATCACGGATTTCATGATTTCCATGAAATTTACCCATTGCCGTGTAATATAGTATGTAGTTCCCATTTCTGTAAAAGAATAGTGTAAATATGCATATTTATCACTTAAAAATATATACAGCAAACATTTGTCTTATTGACGCCCTACCTGTTAGACAGCATTTAGGAACCTGGCAGCCAGTTTAGTTTGCTTCTGGTAAATGCTTGAACACACTGAATAGAGCTGCACAATTTATTTAAAATGTCTTCAACGAAAAAGACACCAGCTGCAGCAAAGATCGGAAATATTTTTGTTAAAGATCGCTCTGTCCAGTACAAGAAGGGGACATTTCACGTGTCATTTATTTTGTTTGATAATTCACCCATAGTGAAAATAGAACATAATAGGAGATAAAAAAACAAAATATCTACAATTGAACATTTATTGTTTTTGCGTAAGAATTATTTTCGAAGATCATTTGTTTGATAACTCTAGAGACAAATGATATATTTTGTTATGTTTATGTTAAATATCTTGAAATAGCTTGAAATACCTATATTTAGACTGTGAAATGTTGTGAAATAAGCCATTTTTACAGTGAAAAAATACAGCCCTAATAATACTGATTTGTGTAGACAAAGGAACCAGATTAATCTGTGAATCTTATGAAAGATGATAAACAGTTTCAATATACTTCGTCTATTTACATTATGCAGTATTTAAACTAGTGCTGTATTGGAATCAGAGTTGTACTCATTGCCTAGAGCTGCTCTTTGCACTGAAGATCTCAGAAAACAATGGATTGTCAGCATCTCACTCTTGTTTTTTGTTCACAGTCTCATTTCTCTCCATATACACTGCCCAGATACGCATACAGTTGAGGTCAGTTTTAATTCCATTTTGGTTCGTTCTCCATTCTGTCTCTCCAGTGAATCACTGCCTGGCTGCACAAGCCTCCACCTGCACAGAATGTATCCAAGCTGGTAAAGACTGCTCCTTCTGCACAGATGAGGTACGGCACACTGCGCGTTGGCGCATATGATAAATATAATGAAGCTTCACTATGCATACTTTTCCTAGGTCAGAATGAAAATTAGATTTTTACTGTCTTTAAAGTCCCACTTGCATGTGCATGTGTCTGTGAAGCTCAGGGAACACAAATCACTTTGTGGCTTGGAACTTGGTTTCAAGAGACTAGGTTTCAGGCCACTGTATTCCCAGTACAGGGGAAAATTAGGGATTGACACAGCAAAATTGCTTCAAACTTGGTCTTCCGGTCTTTTGGAGTCAGGTTTCAAACCACTGTTACTGAAAAAATGGTTTTGTGTTCCCTCAGCTTAAGTGCTACAATGAGAGTGCTACAGTGAGAGTGCTTCTGTGAATGTGCTACAGTGACAGTGCTACAGTGAGAGTGCTTCTGTGAATGTGCTACAGTGAGAGTGCTACAGTAAGAGTGCTTCTGTGAATGTGCTGCAGAGAGAGTGCTACAGTGAGAGTGCTACAATGACAGGGCAACAATGAGAGTGCTACAGTAAGGGTGATACAGTGATAGTGCTACAGTGACAGTGCTGCATTGAGTGTGCTACACTGAGAGTGCTACAGTTAGAGTGTGCTACAGTGAGAGTGCTACAGTAAGGGTGATACAGTGATAGTGCTACAGTGACAGTGCTGCATTGAGTGTGCTACACTGAGAGTGCTACAGTTAGAGTGTGCTACAGTGAGAGTGCTACAGTAAGGGTGATACAGTGACAGTGCTACAATGAGTGTGCTACACTGAGAGTGCTACAGTTAGAGTGTGCTACAGTGACAGTGCTACAGTGAGAGTGCTACAGTTAGAGTGTGCTAGAATGAGACTGCTACAGTGACAGTGCTACAATGAGAGTGCTACACTGAGAGTGCTACAGTGAGTGCCACAGTGGTACAAAGTCCAGCTGTTCACTACTTTTCCCCCTTGATTTGCAGGATTTCAAACTACCACGATGTGATCTGCTCACTAACCTGAAAAACCATCAGTGTATGAACAGAGTGGAGCTATTCAGTGAGATGAGTGTCCAGGAGGTAATTACACAAATGTAGCCATTTCAGGTATAATGAGTTGTCTTTAAAAAAAAAATCATGGAAGTTACTTAATGATAATTAGTTAACAGAATGTACTGTCACCTACAAACGGCTCATTTAAAAAAGTAAGTGGATTCAAATTACATTGTTTATGTTCCCTTACCTTTTTTATGATACCAAATGAAGAATGATTGCAAATATCATAAAAATGTTGAGGGTTATTTAAAAAAAAATGCTGCATCATTGTAAAAGGCAGAAACTATAAAGAGTTTATTACAGTGAATGTATCTGTTCTAAACAATCAGCTATATCTCATCACTGGGGGTTAGGCAAGACAGTATTTATTAAGCACCTATCTGCCTGCACAGCCAGTATCAGGAGGGTTATTGTTATACAGTATACTGTTTTGTAGTCTGTTACAGTAATCAAATTGAGTTACATATACTTGGATTACTTTTTGGATTCTTTTTTGGATTGCTTCTGGAATTATGCTTTTCTTGTGTGTAAAAATAGTCAGGTGTTAAACTGTAAACATGTTTGAAAAGACGCTCACAATATTGGATAAAGCGTGATTCAAAGTTCCAGCCTGAAAACGGACTGGTTTTACTAGTACAAACCACCATCATTATAGTCAAACTCCCTCCAACAGACCAGAGAACAGGTTATTAGTCTTTCAGTATTGCCACACTGCTGTGCACGAACCACAGTGTATTTCTTAAGTTGTTATGTCTCTCTCTCAGGACGTGGCTATTGACATGTCTCTGAAGAAGACACAGGTGTCTCCCCAAAGGATGACAATGCGTCTGCGTGCGGGCGAGGAGAAGGTGGTCCAGATGCAAGTCTTTGAGCCCACTGAGACCCCCGTCGACCTCTACATACTCATGGACTTTTCAAACTCCATGTCTGACGATCTTGCCAACCTAAAGAGGATGGGAGATGAACTGGGTAAGGGTTTTTGGGACTTCCTAGGACTTCCTGGTAACACAGTTCAATAAATACACAGGGAAGACAGTTTTTTATAAATCCTGTAACTACGTTACTCTGCCATGGAATTGTGTCCCTTGTTCACTAACTCTATTGGTCGCAACCTTAGGTCTATGCAGGCTCTGTGAAAGGCTAGGTCTTTTTTTCCAGCGTTGTGTCTGGAAGATTTTAACCTGCATGTCTGATTCTGTTTCTCAGCTAAAGTGGTGAGCACTCAGCTGTCCAGCGACTACACCATTGGCTTTGGGAAATTTGTTGATAAAGTGACTGCACCTCAGACAGACATGAGGCCCTCTAAGTGAGTATCTTATAAAAACTGTATTTGTGACACTGTGATGATAAAATGTATACTTTAACAACCTATTTAATCCATTTTAAAAAAGAAAAATGTAACCGAATTAGTGAGAATGTACTTCTGTAGACGGTAGACGTCTTTCATTGTAGTTTTGTACAATACTGGTGGGTTTTCCTTTCACAAAAGATGGCAAACTGCAGTGATCATATTCGTGCATATTCTTGTAGTGTATTATTCTGATGATAAAGTGTTTCTGTGGTGCCTGTTGTCAGGGTGGCTTAAGGTACAACAATAAAGCAAGTAAAAACTAAAATAAAATAAAAAATACAGTTTAAAATCAGCAAAAAACTGCTCAGAACAATACCTCTTCCTAAAGCTGATTTTTTATTATTATTTTTTTAATACCATTTTCATTGTTTTTTTTCCTCTCAGAAAATGTATCACTACAACTAGGGTCTGTAATAATATACTTTACTATTGTATATGCATATTGCCATGCCTATATCTCATTCCTAACTTTAAACACTGACATTTCAAAAGATATATTAGTAGTACCAGAAACAATGCGCAGCAAGTAAGACCAAAGTTTCAACAAGAAGCCTTCTCAGTGTCACTTCTCCTAGGCACATTTGTATAAATTGTTGATTGTTAATACCGCTGAAGAAGTATGGGTTCAAACCCCCGATTGGTGAGAGTTTCTATGTGTGTGTCTGCAGGTTGAAACAGCCGTGGCCAGACAGTGACCCACCATTCTCCTATAAGAATGTAATTCCCCTGACGAATGACGCCGCCAAGTTCAGAACCGAGCTGGAGAAGGAGCGCATCTCAGGAAACCTGGATGCTCCTGAGGGAGGGTTTGACGCTATTCTCCAGACAGCTGTCTGTACGGTACAGTCACAGAGCTCAGATCTCCACAAGTATTTCAGACACAACCAAGCTCAGAATCCGGGAGACTATTGTGGTCTGCAAGCCTAGCCTGGCTCTTAGTGGACAGGGGTCCACATCATAAAAAAATGAACCGTGTAACATGGGAAAAATTTCTGTGGGTTTTGCAGTGTATATGGCATTCTGCAGTCATTGTGCCTTGCATTTGCCATGAGTGGAAAAACGATCTACACCCCACATGGAAATGTTTGAGATTCCTCCCACTAAAAATACAAATTTAAAACAAAAAAAACCCATCTTATTCTAAAACTATTAAATGTGCTTGTTAAAAAAACAAAGTGCTTCCTCTCCCTTACGCTCTCTCTCTCTCTGCCTCTCTGCTGACCCTCAGAACCAAATCGGCTGGCGAGACCAGAGCACGCACCTTCTGGTGTTCTCCACAGAGTCCGCCTTCCACTATGAGAGCGACGGTGCCAACGTGCTGGCGGGGATCCTGAAGCGCAACGACGAGCAGTGCCACCTGAGCCAGGACGGCACCTACACACATGACACGGTGCAGGACTACCCCTCGGTGCCCACACTGGTGCGCCTGATGCAGAGTAACAACATCATCCCCATCTTCGCAGTCACCAACCATTCGTACTCCTACTATAAGGTGCGTTCTGGCAGGCATGGCTTTATGCTCGGTGATTATCCATGCTGGGGACGAAATTCCTCCAAAGGGGATTTTGGGGACAGGGGAAAGTCACAATCCACAGACGTTTATCCAGTTGTCATGAAACCTGGTGTTAATATTATCTAGCATAAATTATTCAGAATATCAGATTTTGGGGATATATGAATGTCTGTCTGAATGGACTGTCTGTCCTTCTGTCCATCTATAATGGTAGACTGCATATATCTGGATAACCACTTATCAACTTGTCATGAAACTTGGTAGTTCTTCTTCTATACTGTTCTATACATTGTGTTAGTATATGCAATGGTCATCAACTTGTTCATCATACAGATGGCTCTGGTTTTGAATTTATAGTTGTGGCAGGAGATGGATGTTAATGACACACTTGTTTGCCTTGAAACTGTGTAGAGCTCCAGATCAGTTGTTACTGTACAGAATTCTACTCAATTAGTTTAGTTGCTGTCTTCTTTAAAACAGTTTCACGACTATAAAACATTATTTTATTCATAAAAAAGGGTTCTTTAGATAAATGAGCAGCTTTGTGAATAGGGCCTACAAACAGAAGGACACACATTCAAGTTCAGGCTGGCCTAGATATTTACATTCTTTAATTTAATCCATTCCTTTTTTATTATCTGCAGAAACTGAGTCAATACTTCCCTGTGTCGGACATAGGGCAGCTCTCAGATGACTCTTCCAACATCATTGACCTGCTGCGCAAAGCCTTCAATGTAGGAATGATGTATTTATTTACTATGAGATCAAACCTATGTATAACTATGACAGAGAAACAACCATTCCAGCCAGTGCCTTCATTAGTGTACACTGAAATGTTTGTCCACAGTAGAATCTATAACCTGTGCCTACAACATCACAAGATATTCTTGTCATGAAATTATTGTTATTCTTTTGCACTTCCATTCCATGGGTCATTTCATATCATCAGTCACCAAAGCATGTTACTGGTTGAAAGCAAACAAATCAATATGGGAAGCAGGCGTTTGACTATTGACAGGAAAGAAGACAGTAAAGGGGTAGAGACAATTTCACATGTCAGGTGAAATGACCCAGGAAGTACCAGTCAGCCTAAAAGCATGGCTTGTGAACAGAGTTTTCATTAACCTACCAAATATCAAGTTTTTAAATGAAAATACAACTTTGTTATAAATGTGCTTCTTTCAAAACTGCACATTTGAGACCTTTAAAATGAATAGATGTGCATGGTGGAGAAATTTTAAGGAACTATTTTGTTAGCTGCAATTATTTTACCAGTAGAGCAGTTGTGTGACATGTTTCTTCTTCTTCCCAGAATATCCGCTCAAAAATCAGCATTCGCTCCGACAACGTTCCCAAAGCGTTCCACACAGAGATCATATCTTCTCAGGCCTCTGAGTTGGCACATCCTGGGAGTTTCAAACTGACCCCCGGAGAAAAGGTATGTGATTAAGACTAGAGGCATAGAGACAAAGATTTAGTTAAAGGTTTTAAGGTAAAAAATAGTTGACTAGTCGAAAATTAATATATCATGTATTTGATAAAATCTGGATCTGTTTGTGAACGTACTGTTTTGTGACACTTTGCTGTTTATAACATGACTATTTTTGTTAAGCTTGTAGTTTTGCTGGTAGTAAAAAGCTACTCTGCCACGGCTGTTTTGAAATTTACACATTCGGTCAGTCGATTGCCCGCTTCTGAGGTCGACTGTCACTTTTCTATTCAAGAGGTCGACTTTTCGGTGCTACCCCTAGTTGAGGACAGGCTTGTCTAAGCTTATAAACCACAGCCATGCTTTCATTTAATTGTGGTTTGTTAGTGGACGCAGGCTGTGGGCCTGCTCTTCACGCGTATCTGTGTCTGACTCTGGCAGGGTACGTTCATGGTGAAAGTGAAGGCTCTGGAGGAGGTAGGAGGGGAACACATCTGCAAGCTCTCTGAGGATGACAAGAAAGGAAACATCCGCATCAAACCCACGTCCTTCACTGATGCTCTCAACATCGATGCCGCTGTCATCTGCGCTGCCTGCGACTGTGAGAAGGTACAATGAGGAGGGTAGTGTTTAGAAAGTAAACCACCACTTATGATGTAGATGTCACTAGTGGTTAGGGCTGAGAGACTAGGGGCACAGCGAGTTAAAGCACAAGCCTCTTCTAGAGACTTGAGTCTGAACCTGGGTTAGAGCAAAAGGCAGCAGTATGATCAACCAATCCAGTGACATTTTTAAAAAGGAGTATTCTCATTTAAGCCTTCATTTTATCCCCACATAATAATATAAAGAAACTAATTTCAAAAGAAATGTGCAATGTCATCTGTTGTTATTTAAATGGATAGTAAGTCTTACTCCAGAAAGCACTGTTCATTTTGAAAATGTTACTAAAACTGAATTTGTTTTTCTTCTTGCAGAACCCGGTTCGGAAATCTCAGAAATGCGGAGGGAATGGAGATTTGGTGTGTGGGCAGTGCAGGTGCAATGGTGGATGGTAAGGGAATACATGTGGTGTGCATTGTGTGAAATAAAGAGTGAATGCCATTAATATTCCATTAGTGCTTGGGTGATGTGCTGTGAGCATCCATTAGATGAACAGAAACATTGAAATTCGCCCTCTTGAAAACAATTAACACAAATTATAACTGCTCCTACCTGCAACTAAGGTGTTTCTTGCTCATACCATCACATTCTTGTTTATCTTTCTGATAAAAAAGGGCAAACTTGTATTGTTGTAGTTGTCTTCATTTTATTGTTTTACTACCAAAGGTTCCTAGAAGTAGGGTTAAACTATTGATACACCCTCCACCAGATCAAATGGTTTACAAATCTGTGGCTGTGCTTTTGTTTATGTGTTTGCACAGTATATAAATGTTCAGTTGTTCACATTCTTAATTCAGGCTCTTAGGCACTCTCATCTCAAAAGAGAGCCATTAACTAATAACTGACATGCTTTATATTGAAATAAATCTCATTTTTTAAAATGAATAAATTATTTTGACACATTGAGGAAGGGCTCCCTGTGTTAGTGTGTGTTTTTCACTCGCCTCCTTTCCAAACACCTTGCCCCTAGGAGAGGACCCTACTGTAACTGCTCAGTGGATGCGAAGGACGATGGCAAAGCCTGTATCGCCCCGAACAGTAGCAAGGCATGCAGTGGAAGAGGAGAGTGTCTGTGCGGCACCTGCCAGTGCTACCTGTCACAGAACCCACTGGAGCGCTACGAGGGCCGCTTCTGCGAATTCGACAACTTCCAGTGCAAGCGCTTTGGAGGATTCCTCTGCAACGGTACAGCTCTTCAAAAATACCCTAAAAACGATTGCCTTCAATCAAGTACATGGTGCTAACAAAATAATTCCAGTAACTTTTATCTAATATATACTGCCATAATTTTGTAGGTCTCACATTTGCCATATGAAAAACACACAAATTATGGGAATGGTAATTTATCTGTATAAGCTGTAAGAGAAGAATATTTATGAAATTGCAACTGTGTCGACATTGAAAACACGTCAGTCTTAGGAAAAAGGTGGTGATTGGTACTCCAATGCAAGTCAATGATTCTGGCTTCTGGTACTTCTGAGTGTCTTAAAATGATAGATCTGCAGTTATTAAGATCAATTGAATTCACTGCTGTGAATATTTGCAGAGGTTTATGCAGTAATAATGTTTTAGAAGCATATTGCTAATCTTTTGTTTTGTTTTAGTTGCTATTCGTTGTTCTGTTTCTACAAACTAGCTTTTTATCTTAGTTTTTACAATTAAACCTACATTTTATTTTCTCTTTTTTAATTTCTGTTTAATCAGTATTCTGTATTAGACCGTTTTTAATGTAATGGTTTAATTTTTCATTTTGTGTGTGTGTGTGTGTGTGTGTGTGTGTGTGAAGCGCTTTGTGATCCTTGCGATGAAAGGCATTGTAGAAATGTGAATTGCTGGCTCCCGCATCTAGTAAAAGCGTAGAGTGCAGGATGTGCCCTATAGTCTGGGGATCGCAGGTTCGAGTCCAGGCTATGTCACAGCCGACCGTGACTGGGAGTTCTTAGGGGGTGGTGCACAATTGGCCGAGCGCTGCCCGGGTAGGGAGAGCTTAGATCGTCAGGGGAATCCACGGCTCACGGCGCAGCAGCGACCCCTGTGGCCGATAGGGTGCCTGTGGTTCTGCAGTGGAGCCTCCAGATCTGTGTTGTCCTCCGGCACTATAGTTCTGGTGGCCTCGCTGTGGATCCGCAGTGGAAAGAATGCCGGATTGGCAGGAGCACGTTTTGGAGGACGGGTGCTCCAGCCTCCGTTCCCCGAGTCGGCGGGGGGGGCAAGCGGTGAGCCGAGGATACAGATAATAACTGGGTACACTAAATTGGGGAGAAAACCCGGGTAAAAAATTGGAGAAGACTAAATTAAAAAAAAATTATAAAAAAAAGAAATGTGAATTGTTGTTGTTGTTGTTGTCCCTGCAGCTCGTGGCCGCTGTTTCTTGGGGGAGTGCGTCTGCGAGGATGGATGGCAAGGCTCAGCCTGCGAGTGCCCCTCAAGTAACGCCACCTGTGTTGACAGCAACGGGGTAAGAGTGCCCCTCAAGTAACACTACCTGTGTTGACAGCAACCAGGACATAGCCTTCCCCTTACAGTCCTACCTTTCAAATACCTATCAGACCGCACGTGAACATTCCTCAAAGGTTATATATATTAAGGTTGAACATTTGGAGGCTAAAGCAAATATACGAACATAAAAAAGCTTGTATACAGTAGGCAACCTACTAAATGATACATTAAGAAAAGCAAACATCTATGTTGTGTAAATGTTGCCGCAGCTTTGTGAATGCTCTCACTGTGCTTTCATCTCTCTTAGGGCATCTGTAATGGTCGTGGGAAGTGTAACTGCGGGCGGTGCATGTGTGATGAGAATCAGCCGTACACCGGCAGCACCTGTGAGACCACCTTCCTGGTGAGTACTGAACCAGAGTTCATCATCCACCTCCCTGGTGAGTACTGAACTAGAGTTCATCATCCACCTCCCTGGTGAGTACTGAACCAGAGTTCATCATCCACCTCCCTGGTGAGAATTGAACCAGTGTTAATCATCCAGCTTCCTGAACCCAGTACAGTACAGTAGGACTAAAGGCAGACCAACCCAGCCTGATGCCCTACCTGCAGGCTCCCAGTGAAGGGAGAATAATAAAGCGAATTGACCCAGTTCTATTCACAGCCAAGTTGATCTGAGAGCTTGTTCTGCAGCTTGGACATTACCAAACTGCAAGCTCTTTGTTTCTTGGTTTTCTTATTTGTAAATAGCTGGCTTCATGCAGGGGTTTGTTGTTATATGACAAGTGGGGTCTTACTGTTCTCTCATTGTGATAACAGATAATTATTAGTTCAGTTTAATAAAGAAAACATCACAAAGGCTCCCATTCACAGTACAAACTGCTGCTGAATGACTTCATCAGTTGAAGCCAGACTTTAAAAATTAAAATCTAGATCTTAAATAAGCAATAGCATTTACCATATAGCTATAACTAGAGGATGCTTCAAGTATACTTGAAGACAAGCGCTTCATTCTTAAATATTCCATGTAAACTGCAAAATGACTGCAAATTTACCATTCTAAACTTTTATAAGGGTAAAAACCTTGGATTGTTATCACCTGTATTAATTGATTAATTATGTTGCATTCTATTCAAAACGCATGAGTATATAAAGTAAATCAAATATCAATGATAAACAACCAACATGCCCGTGATGTGGTGTGTGAGCATGCTGAGGTCTCTGATTGGGTGCTCCTGTCCCCAGAGCTTGCTGGGCATGTGCGAAGACACGCGGACCTGCGTCCAGTGCCAGGCCTGGCAGACCGGCGAGAAGAAAGGAGACAAGTGCAAGGAATGCCCCTTCAGAATCAAGATGGTGGACGAACTGAAGAAGGGTAGGCCAGCGCTGCTGTCATTCTACAATGAAAGATCTGTCATGAGCATCGAGCACTGGGACAACAGTAAAGAAATCAAAGAGAATTAAACTGGAAGAAAAGTAATAAAAAAAACAAAGGGAATCAGATTAGGGTTATATTATGTGCTGTTTCAGACCTGCAATGCTATGAATCTGGAAAGAGAGAATCATACCTGACATGCTACAAGATAGTAATACACTAAAATATAATTGGAAACCTTGAAGCATCTTTCATGGCAAACATCTCTCCCTCTCTCTCTCTCTCTCTCTCTCTCTCTCTCTCTCTCTCTCTCTCTCTCTCTCTCTCTCTCTCTCTCTCCCCCCTCTCTCTCTCTCTCCCCCTCTCTCTCCTCTCTCTCCTCTCATCTAGAGAGAGTGAGCAGTGAGGGAGAGAGAATCAGGGGAGATTATTACTCCCTCTATATTTCTCTCTCTCCCTCTCACTCCCTCTATATTTCTATCTCTCTCCTCTCTATCTCCTCTTCCTCCACTAGGAGAGGACCCGCCTCTCTCTCTCTCCCTCTCTCCTCTCTCCCTCTCACTTCCTCTATATTTCTCTCTCTCTCTCGCCCCTCTCTCTCCCTCTCCCCCTCTTTCTCCTTTCTCTCCCCCTCCTCTCTCTTCTCTCTCTTCCCTTTCTCCTCTCTCCTCTCTCCTCTCTCCTCTCTCTCTCTCTCTCTCCCTCTCTCTCTCTCTCTCTCTCTCTCTCTCTCTCTCCCCTCTCTCTCCTCTCTCTCCCTCCTCTTTCTCCTCTCTCCCCCTCTCCTCTCTCCCTCTCACTCCCTCTATATTTCTCTCTCTCCCTCTCCCCTCTCTCCCCGCTCTGCCCTGCAGAGGAGGAGGTAATTCAGAAATGCAGTTTCCGAGACGAGGAGGATGATTGCACCTATCACTACACTGTGGACTCGAACCCCAACTCTGATTCCAAGGAGACCCAAGTGATTGAGGTGTTCAAGAAGAAAGGTACAAGCATGTGTTACCAAGCCATTGCTGCTGAATCACTTGGATCCTTTAAGACCCAACCTGACAAAGTTTTGAGATTAATCAGCTACTAGGAACCAGTTGAGGCTAGATGAACTGAATGGCCTCTCATTCGTAAATTGTCTTATCAGATACACCCCAACACTTGAACTAATCCTTTATTGTTGATTACTGATTAAGCAGCAGATATATTTAACAGTTCAGTTTTACTGCAAACAGCAGCCAATAGGCAAAGAGATTTTACAGTGAAAAAGGCTAAGAATGCGCCAGACCAATATTCAGTATTATGTTCTTGTGTTGTTATGAGTGGAATATTGTTGTTCCTGACTGTGCTTCCGGCTCCTCAGACTGCCCTCCGGCCGGGTTCCTCTGGCTCATTCCTCTCATCATGTTCCTAATGCTGCTGGCAGGGCTGCTGCTTCTGTGCTGCTGGAAATACTGTGCCTGCTGCAAGGTAACTCAGTCCCTCTGCCACTAGGGGAGAGTGAGATCAATGCAGCTTTCTATTTTTTTTTATATATATTTTGGTAGATGCTGTAGGTTCACAGTACCTTTGAAGAACCAGCTGTTTCCTCCTGTGATGCCATTTCCTAGCAAGGTGATATGAAAAACATGTTCACGCGACATGTAAGCTTTGACTTGCACTGTTGACGTGTTTCTGATTTTCACGTGATACATTAGTCCTTTTCTAAATGTAATGAAACGTGACTACTAAATATCTTTTCCCATAAAATATAACCTGTTACCATATTTTGTTGCCTGTCTGAAAGAGGAACCGTTAGTTACAAGTTACTGAACAATGTAATCAGCACTTTCTATAAACAACAAGAAACATCTGTGACTTACAGTAATGGCTCAGTTTTGCATAAATATCTAGGCATTAATTTTTTTACAACATTTCAACTTAATAATGTTTCTCCTTGTTTCCCACTTTTCCAGGCTTGCCTGGCCATGTTGCCGTGTTGTGGACGAGGTAATATTGTATGATAAATGTAGTTTGATAATAATTCACAGTGTTAAAAGGATGTTAAAACACTGTTTTATTTTTTCTTGAACTTCCCTAACCAGTTCCATCTAGATGCAAACACACACAACCAGCTCCAATCCAGTCACAACAAAAAAAGAAGCTTATAATAACTCATTATTCTGTACATTTTAAAATAATGGTCTTCTGGGATTATTATTATTATTATTATTATTATTATTATTGAACAGTCAACAAGAACAATCTATACACAAGCAGAAGACAAACACACCCTTCCACCCAGCTTTAGAGACAGAAGAACTTATTGCAATTTAGATCAAGTATAATATGACTGTGTGCTTTTATAATTGGGCTGGATCATATTATGGTACCCAAGATATTTTTTACAATCAGTTCCCAAAACTGTTGTGGGACGTGAACCATTGCCCAGGCCTTGCGTTTCTCTGCAGAGCTGCTCTGACTGCTCTCTGTTGGGTTCCTGCAGGTCGGATGGTGGGATTCAAGGAGGATAACTACATGCTGCGGCAAAGCCTGCTCACCTCGGACCACCTGGACACCCCCATGGTGCGCACCGGGCCCCCCAAGGGGACTGACGTGGTGAGCTGGAAGATCAAAGACAACGTGCACAGACAGGCTGCCTCCTACAACCAGGCCCCCAACCCCAAGGACATAGGTGAGCCTCCCCAGCTATACTCAAACACCCTGACACAGAGACTTCTGACATGTACTGCTTTCAGTATGAACACCTGTCTACTATACATGAACATATTCTACACATTTCAGCTGTCTACTGTGAAAGATGTGTTTTAATAAAGTTTTTAAAACACAGGTCACAAGGGCTATTGATGGACTGCTATACCCTCTGTATGCACATGATAATCAATTGTATTATGTTTACTACCCATGACATATGTAATTAATGATTATTCATGACTGTTTCTGTTTTGTCTTAAAGAATACAATGTTTTACTTGTGGAACAAGTCTTAGCAAACTGGAATTTCTGTAATGACACCAGTATAAAAAGTACCACTATAAGTGCACATGTAATTTCTTCCAATAGCAAATCTATAAGCATATGAAGAAAAGAAATGATTGGTGCTCAACCCAAGTGCTCCCCTAGAAGTCATTCCTTTACTGACCCCACCTTGCTCAGGCTTGCTCAGAGACAGTCCCAAAGAAAATTAAACTTCATTAAACATGCCAATATATATATGATATGTTATGGAAGGACGTGCTTTTTACTTGAATCTAATGTCTGCTGCTGTCTGCTGTTTGTACACATCAGCCAGCCACCCTCTCCACAGAGGAATTCCTTACAATACCCTGTCTGTGTCTGCTAACATTTAAACTTGTGTGGGCAAGTTGAATGGAATGTTTGTAAATATGCAGGATTTTTGTAGCTGTAGCTATGACCTGGTGATGTGTCCACTGACTGTCCCCATGTCCTTACAGTCCCCTATGGTGTGTCCCTCCGCTTGGCCCGGCTTTTCACAGAGAACCTATCCAGACCAGACACCCGGGAGAGTGACCATCTGCGACGGGAAGTCGAGGAGAACGTGAGTCCAATCAGAGACCTTTTGTTATTGTACTCTTTGAACAAATGTTTTAGTCTTGATGATTCATGCTGTCCTTTTTTATTTGCAGCTCAATGAAATTTACAAGCAGGTTCCTGGAGCTCAGAAGGTTCAGAGAACACGGTTTAGGTGATTATGAAGAGTGCATGCTCAGTTACTGCTTCAGAGTCAGTGACATGTGTGATTGACAGTGGCGTGACACGTGAGCAACTTGCTGTTCTATATAGTGGGAGTATTTCCAAATATTTAGCTAGTAGAGTTGAACTATATTGTTACAGTTACATTTTAGTAGAACTGTGACGTAAAACCATGTAACAGTGATATTTCAAATGTCTGTGGGATTATGGGGAGTTTATGAACATTGTAGTTAGGCTCTACCATACCTAGCTCACCCTTTCCTTCAAAAAGACACCTTGTAATCCGAAAAGTTATTAATGTATGTAACTGTATGATAACAGACATAAGGTTTTCATTGTTTGGTTTTGTTTTTGTGTTGCAGGCTGCAGCCTAATGCAGGAAAGAGGTAAGATGCAATGTAGTTTCCAGCACAATGGGCAAATTACCAAACAGCATTGCATTGGAATATCTATTCATTACATTAATCTGATTTAGTGATGAAAAAATGTTTAGATCTTATTGAAATGGCTGAGGGTTGGACAGTGATTTCTTCAGTAACTGTCAAAAAAAGATGTTATATTTTGTGTAAGCAGCAGATGGTAGGTTAAAAACAAAAATCAATCAGAGCTTTGAAAAGCTAATGATTAGGGCTGCATTTTTTTCATGTAACAAAACCCGCTTATTTCACGGTATTATACAGTCTAAACATAGGTATTTCAAGACATTTTACGATGACCCATACAGTAATATTTATTAAAGCAGAAAAAAAATGTGCTGTCACATTCAGAACGGATCATTTTCTCTAGTTATTATACAACACATTTTCCTAAATATTTAAATGCTTACCTGAAAAACAGTAAATACTAAATTGTACAATATTTATTTTTTTATTTCTGCCTTTTAAAGACATTCCATTTTCATCACCAGTGAATCATCAAACAAAATAAAAGCATAAATAAATGTAAAAATAACAACAGACATGTGGAATGTCCCTTTCTTGTACTGGACAGCGCGAAAAGTAGAAATATTTCCCATCTTTGATGCCGCTGGTGTTGTTTTCGTTAAAGACATTGTAAAGAAATTGTTCCACTCTATGCAGTGTGTTCAATCAGTAACCAGGCGGAAGCAAACTAAACTGGCTGCCAGTTTCCTAAATGCAGTGTAACAGGCAAACGTTTACTTTATTTATTTTTACATAATAAAAAATATGAACATTTACACTATTCTTTCAGAAATGGGAACACAGGGAACTACATATTACACGGCAATGGGAAAATTTAATGGAAATCATAAGATTCATGATAATATATATATATATACAGTAACGAAGGGAGTTTATTCAGTGTGAAGGGAGTGTGTTCAGTGTGTATTATATTAGTGCATGTTTAACTGGAAGCCCCTCTCTGATGCCCTCTCCCTCTCACAGGCAGGACCATGCCATTGTGGACACTGTGCTAGAGGCTCCTCGCTCCGCACAGCCAGACATCGTGAAGGTGACAGAGAAGCAAGTCCAGATGGGCAACTTCAACGATCTGAAGGTCGTTCCAGGCTATTACACTGTGGCTTCTGACAGAGGTGAGGAGCTGTGTATGGTCTGTCTCTATAGTTACTGTGCTATACTCCCTCTGCATTACTTTTTTTTTCAGTTCAGATTACTTCATGCCAAAGTCTCTGGAGTGATTCTTGCTATTACAAAAGGGTTTAACAATATCATTGGGATAAAAAAACATAACGCCACAGTATGACCTCAAAGAAATGGTAGCAGATTACATGGCATGCTTTAAACCAGTGGTACAAACTAGGAGCTGCAAAAGACTGGTTAGGGGCAACCCAAAACATTCTAGAAACTGTACAGGTCTTTCACTGCTGTGGCAAGAGGGCTTGCAATACAAAGAATATTCATTTAACATTTACTTTCAATCTCATACAGTTTTAGTTTCTTGTTCCAGTACAGGCTCCCTGTTCAAAATGCTTTAAAAATGGTCTCCTTCAAGTAAAAAAGTTTTAGGACCGCTGCTTTAAACAGTCTTTTAAAATGAGCAGGGCTGTGTTTGAAATGGCTCCCAATGAAATAACGGCTCTCTCTGGTCCTTCCTCAGACGCGCAGGGATTGGTGGAGTTCCAGGAGGGGGTGGAGTCTCTGGATGTGCGTGTGCCGCTCTTTGTCAAGGATGAAGATGATGATAAGAAACAGCTGAAAGTGGAGGCCGTGGATGTGCCTCAGGGCATTGCAGAGATTGGACGCAGATTTGTCAATATTACTGTCATCAAGGACCATGGAGCAAACTTGCAGTCCAAAGGTAATAAACATAGCCTTGCACTATAAACGTACCAGTAAATCAATCAGGGGAAATGTGTATATATTCCACACTTATCAGCATTGCATTATTACAGAACCTTTTGCAGTGTTTACAAGAAACACATTACTTTACCTTTGCTCTATCCTGTGCTGCCCATATCTCAGTGATACATTGTTCAGCATGATTTTGTATAGACAGCATAGGATACAGCAAAGGTGAAGTAATGTGTTTCTATACTATAGGGAGCACGGTTTACTTGCGTGTTTAGGTTGCACATGCCAGAGGATTGTTTAATATTCTCTTTTTTTATTGGCTAGCCAGTGTATATTCCATATGTTTTGCTTGCTATGGACGGTGCTATGAATTGAGAATATTTGTTTCCATAGCCAGAAGCACCCTGTCCTTTGTGCAGCCCTCCTACACTTACAGCCGCCAGGAGAAGGTTGCCACCATCCCCGTGACGAGAGAGGGGGACGACGGTCACACCCAGGTCACTTACCGCACCCGGGACCTCACAGCCAAAGACGAGAAGGTGAGAGCAGATGAGAGATGCACTTGACAAGCTCACTCCAAATCCAGTCACATTAGATGTGGTATAAAAAGAATGCGGGACCCCTGACCACCCCCATTCTGGGGTCTGTTATATTTCCTTTATTTAGCTGAGGAAACGGTCATAATTGACTATCTATTTTACTAGGGGGTGAGATTGCTGAGGCCTCAAATACACACCCATCACAAGCATCTTTAAATTCTATTTATTTTAATCTAACACATTGAATGCTACCTTGTATGTCAGACTTTGATCAACAAAAATAACTAATAGCACAGTTGCATCTAACTCATTGGCTGCTGCCCTGCTATTATTCCCTGGCAGTGTAGTTATGCATATTGCTGGGGACAGGAATATAGGGAAATTCCATTATGTATGCATGTGTGTATGTATGTATGTATATATGTATGTATGCATGCACTTCAGAGTTTAAGAACATATGAAAATGTAAGCCCATCTGTGCTCGCCCGGTTCCTAGTAGCTGATTTTGTATGTAACGTGTACCTTATGCCTCTCTCTCTCAGGACTACGTGTCAACGGAGGGTGAGCTGACCTTCCTTCCTGGTGAGACCCAGAAGAACATCTCAGTGAAACTGCTGGAACTCTCAGAGACAGACTCTCTTCTCGGGGACAAACAGATCAAGCAGTTTGTCATGGACCTCACCAACCCCAAATACGGTGCCAAGCTTGGGAAGTACCCACGAACCACTGTCACCATAGCGGACACCCCCGGTGAGCAGTACACCTCCCAGTCACTGGAGCAGGACCTCCATGTGCTTATTGAAAGTCATACAGTATATAGTACAGTAAATCTAACCAGAAGCCCTTGGACAGTTTACTTACACTTGTGCTAATTCACAGCACCTTTTAACTTGGGTCCTATAGAGTATATCATCCTTGTACAGCAATATAATAGTGTCACTTCATATCAGTTAGCTATACATTCTCATTTTATAATTGTTACAATGCCTCTTATCCCCCACTATCAGAGCCTGGAGTGGTGATGTTTAAGAAGAGCAACCAGACTTACACTACTCGGGATCAGCTCTATACAGTCCCTGTGGTTCGAACCCGCAACCTGGAGAGCCCCGCGACCATCCGTTGGCGAACACGCAACGCGTCCCGCTTCGAGCTGTCCAACCCACTGAAATTCAGCCCTGGAGAGGCAGAGAAGAACATCATCATTGACCCCCGCGTGCACCCCGGACCCATCAAAGCAGAGACCTTCCAGCTGGAACTGTTCGACCCCAGTGACAATACAGTGATTGGAGAGAGGAAGAGCACGGTGGTCTCGGTAATGCCATCAGGTGAGTGCCCAGTGAGACCGCAGGACCCGGCACAGTGTTAAATCAATACGTTTTTGTACTATTTATTTACTTACCTGTTTAATATCCTGGTATGTATGCTCTCTTGTCTCTGCCTTGCCATTATTTACCATCCTTGCTACCTGTTCCAGAAAAGCTGTCCCTTTTCTGGTTCTGCTTCTGAAAATTTTTCTGTCTCTCTTCCAGAAACCATGGAAACACAATCCATGGCCCAGAGCTCTGGCATGAGTTCCCCAAGCGGCCGCCTGGCTCCTCCTCTCAATGTAAGTGCCCAGGCAACCGGCCCCAAGAACATCTGCATGCTGTGGATCCCCCCCCCAGGCAAACCCACCGGCTACAAGGTAGGTGAAAATGTATTAGAAATATCATATGAAAGTAAAATGTATTGGTACAACTGTTTACCAAAGATGCCTTTTGTCATAAGTAGAGGCAACAATATGAAAACTGTATATCGATGTCATGCAAGTATTTTAATATTGATATCGTTAATATAAATCTGCCAAAACACAGAAAAATATAATTGCAATATCAAACATGTTGTAGCATTTCAGGGTAAACAAAAAGGAGGCAGACGACCACAGCAAGATCTCATTCAGATGTTTATTAAAGTCAGCATCAGGACACCACAACACAGCCCCGAGCTGCTCGCAGGCAGCTTCTAAATAGAGATCCCTCTCCCCGAGCCCTATTGGCTCACATACGCAAGGGCACATTTGCATACACACTGACCAATCGTTCAGACCAAACACAAATCACAGTGCAGCAAACACTTCCCCATCTATATACAGCTGCACTGTGCACGCGACACCCCAGATTCTCAGAGATTCATGCAGGGTAACACACAACCAGCGGGAATGACACACACAGTTAGCACAGATCGCTATAATATATAGACGTTAACAGATATTTGCATATGAAAAACAATAACTTACTTTAACTTAGTGGTGCTTTGCTTCACAGTATCCATGGAGAAAAACAAGGTCTTGTTATATTGTTTTACTATCCATCATCAGCCACCTCAAAACCAAAATATTTCTATACTTCACTGAGCACAGACTTTCTAGCCAATCCGGAAGTAATTGAATCTTCAGCTGCTCTGCGTGTAAATGCTGACTCACGACACCTCTAAAAGTATAAAGCATGGTATCGTGCCGAATTTTGCATTATTTTGACATGTATTTTGATGTTTTAAAAGTGCATCTCATTTGTAATACCAAAAGTTCACATTTTAAAAATACATTAATAATAGCGTAAGTAATCACACAGACAAAATGCAATTAACTGCTCACACAAGCACATATCTCCAAATAATGCAGCATGCAAATAGTCTGTTACTTAGACTGTAGTCACATATGTCCTAACCCCATGTTGTATAAACACCGGGCATGGAGGCGACACAGACAGAGAAGCCTGTAATATCTCCAGGATCAATGTGGACCATCAGTGAATCAGTCTGATGGCTCTTTCCAGGGGTTCCGGTAATCTGATCAATTGCCTATCTCTGTTAATACTAGCGACACGTACTGCATCTAAACAATAACATTCAATGTAGAATGTAATGTGGGTATTTGGAACTAATAGTTAAAACTTGAAACATGGTTTGCTCTCATCCTTATAGTATAACAAAGTAGATAATTCCATGTTTATCTTAATTCATAAACATACACTGGCGACTCTATGGCACCTTACAAACTGGCAACTCTGGTGTGACTCTACAATGGGAATAACCCTTATATACTGACCCTGTCCTCAAGCAGGAACACAGCTATCACTTATCAATCCAATTCAATGTAGACAGCTGATCCCTCTGTTAAAACCAGCTCCCAATCAATGCCCTTATGCCCTTTGCTTAAATAGAGTATCCCACAGTAGACTGCAGAAAAGAATGTCGTGGCAGGTACAGTCTGTTCTGGAGGCTCACTTTGTTTTATTCCTCCACAGGTGAAGTACTGGATCCAGGGAGACTCAGAGTCTGATGCCCAGGTCATTGACTGCAAGGGCCCCCCAATAGAGCTCAGTAACCTGTACCCGTACTGTGACTATGAGATGCGGACGTGTGCCTACAACTCAATGGGCGAAGGGCACTACTCTGATGTGGTACACTGCTGCACACTGGAAGATGGTGAGTTAGACTTTCATTCTGCTATACATTCTTTAGTACTGGAATTGATTAGCTAATTCTTATTTGCATTGATATTTGCTGATCCGCTTGAGAAAATGTATTGTATTGATAAATAGTATTTGATAGCAAGTGACATACACTGATGTGTGACATTGAAATGCAAACTAAATGTTCAGTATAAGGTTGCAATGGATTATTGCTTTTTACTGTTGGTAATACAGCCTCACAATCGCTTCACATTTGTAAATGTTGTGAAAACTGTTTCTTTGGAAGATAGATGTGTATGCAGCACTGCCAAATCATTTCTGAATTGATTTAATACATTTAAAATCTAGCATGTTAGTAAATCAATAATGATAATAATGGTGATCATGATATTTTGTCTTGATATATTCTATGAGATTATAGCCATAATCTGCAAAGAAGAATTAGGGGGGACATGATTGAACATTTTAACAGGACTTGGGAGATAGATTTAGGTCAGAGGGAAAGAGACACTTCCTCACACAGAGTGGTGAGGGCATAGAATGGGCTACCTAATGCTTCAAGACCCATCTTGACAAAGCTTTGAGATCAACCAGCTACCAGGAACCACACTGCCTCGTTTTTAAATGTTCTTCTCCCTCAGTTCCCAGCGAACCAGGGCGCCTGGCCTTCAATGTCATCAACTCCACAGTCACACAGCTAAGCTGGGCGGAGCCTGCAGAGACCAATGGGGATATCACAGTCTACGAGGTCTCCTACACACCCATCAATGAGAACAATAGTAAGAGAAAGGGGTCTCTTTTCAGCTAGCTTAAGAATGTCATATTAGTGAGCACAACAAAATGAGCTGATACACAACTGTAATCTATTTTATAAAAGTTTCCCAACAGCCGTTTACACAAGAGAAATCTGACCAAATACTAAGTAACTGTGAATCTGTATAGTTTACTGTCTTTGCCTGGCTAGGTAGGGTTTTAGGGGTGATAGATGGGTAGCTGGTTGGGTAATTTGCTATGGGATTTTCTTGTCTATATTCCTAAAGGGAAAGTTTTGCTCTGTTTCAGAGGCCATGGGCCCCACCAAGACAGTACGGATTGATGACCCTAAGAAGAGAATGATGCTGATTGAAAATCTGGTGGAGTCCCAGACATATCGCTACACTGTACGGGCACGCAACGGGGCAGGCTGGGGACCTACGAGAGATGCCACCATCAACCTGGCTACACAGCCCAAGAGGCCCATGTCAAGTAAGTCACAACAGCCCCGTTGCTGGAAAAAGTCAGACTTTCTGCTAGAAGCACTTACATAAGAACATAAGAACATAAGAAAGTTTACAAACGAGAGGAGGCCATTCGGCCCATCTTGCTCGTTTGGTTGTTAGTAGCTTATTGATCCCAGAATCTCATCAAGCAGCTTCTTGAAGGATCCCGGGGTATCAGCTTCAACAACATTACTGGGGAGTTGATTCCAGACCCTCACAATTCTCTGTGTAAAAAAGTGCCTCCTATTTTCTGTTCTGAATGCCCCTTTGTCTAATCTCCATTTGTGACCCCTGGTCCTTGTTTCTTTTTTCAGGCTGAAAAAGTCCCTTGGGTCGACACTGTCAATACCTTTTAGAATTTTGAATGCTTGAATTAGGTCGCCACGTAGTCTTCTTTGTTCAAGACTGAACAGATTCAATTCTTTTAGCCTGTCTGCATATGACATGCCTTTTAAGCCCGGAATAATTCTGGTCGCTCTTTTTTGCACTCTTTCTAGACTCTTTCTAGAGCAGCAATGTTAGCCTTTTTTATAGCTTCCCCACATTGTCTAGATGAAGACATTTCTGAGTCAACAAAAACCTAGGTCTTTTTCATAGATTCCTTCTCCAATTTCAGTATCTCCCATATGATATTTATAATGTACATTTTTATTTCCTGCGTGCAGTACCTTACACTTTTCTCTATTAAATGTCATTTGCCATGTGTCTGCCCAGTTCTGAATCTTGTCTAGATCATTTTGAATGACCTTTGCTGCTACAACAGTGTTTGCCACTCCTCCTACTTTTGTGTCGTCTGCAAATTTAACAAGTTTGCTTACTATACCAGAATCTAAATCATTAATGTAGATTAGGAATAGCAGAGGACCTAATACTGATCCCTGTGGTACACCACTGGTTACCACACTCCATTCTGAGGTTTTTCCTCTAATCAGTACTTTCTGTTTCCTATATGTTAACCACTCCCTAATCCATGTACATGTGTTTCCTTGAATTCCAGCTGCGTTTAGTTTGAGAATTAATCTTTCTGGAAATCTAAATAAACCATGTCATATGCTTTGCAATTATCCATTATCGATGTTGCATCCTCAAAAAAATCAAGCAAGTTAGTTAAACACGATCTCCCTTTCCTAAAACCATGTTGACTGTCTCCCAGGACCCTGTTTTTCCATTTTGGATCTTATTTTCCATTTTGGTCTTGAATTCTGTCAAGACCTGATTCATGTTTGACTGAGGAAAAAACTATTGGCACAAGAGAATTTTAGTTCATAGATCTTTCAAGAACATTCAGAAGCTCCTAGCAGTGAATGGTGTTTTAGCAAACGTCTTGTCTTCTCATCCCCAGTGTTGCTTATGTTCTACTTGCTCTCTCTTCCCCTCAGTCCCTATTATTCCAGACATCCCCATTATTGATGCCGAGGCCGGGGAGGGCTATGACAGCTTCTTGATGTACAGTGCTGACGTTATGCGGTCTCCAACAGGCAGTAAGCGCCCCAGTGTATCCGATGAAGGTGAGTAATACATTAAATTAATGGTGAAAATATTTGAGTAAAATAATCAGGGGATGTTATCTATCTATCTATCTATCTATCTATCTATCTATCTATCTATCTATCTATCTATCTATCTATCTGTCTGTCTGTCTCTAAGACAAACCTCATAGGGTTTCAGTTGTTGGCTGTTCTAATGTATTCAGAATGACTAATTTGACAAGGTATTGGTCTCATCGTTATCAGCACTGATCCTGCAGCAAGGTGGTGCAGCTGTGCCCCTCTATATTCTACACTCTCCTGCTTTGGCTTGCTGGGAATAGAGGGATTGTTTCTCTTCTCAGGGATTAGCTAAATTGAGAAGGTGCTTCCTACAATGCCTAGTTTTAGGGTGCAGAAAGCAGTACCAACACTATCAGTGCTCCAGATTAGTTTTTAGGTCATTGAGTAATTTACTCTCCAATTTAGACACCATGTGAGTAAAATGTATTTTGGGTGAGTAAAATGCAACATTTCCTTGCAGTCATGAGTACTTCCAATAAATACTGTGCATACGTTAATGCTAACTTATGGGTATGCATTAACTACAACTATAACATCCCATACACGGAATATTGTATTTATTATAGATTTACCTTCCAAAAATTAGGCTGGCAGATAGGTCAATTTATAAGTTAGGTTGAGGGGTACTAAGACGGCGCAGAGAAATCCAGAATTCAAAATCAAGAATCCAGTCACTTATTCACCAGTCTCAAAAACACATTGCAAGTGAGTGAATCCAAACCCGGACTCCTGTTTCTGGCAATTCCCAAGCAGGCTACAATTGCTGTCCCTTCATTTCTAAGATCCATTCTCTAGCTACCGCATGCAGTATATTCACAATTCACCACTGAGACGCCGGGAACCAACGAAGTACAAGACGCTTGATAACGTGCAAACTCGGGTTGTGCAGAAAAATTGCTATGCATATTCGTTTCACATTAAATTTAAATTACGCAGCTTATCTGGAGCGCTGAACACTAGTGCTTGAATTGTTCTGAAAGGAATGAAATGGAAGTTTGTCCAGTTGGTGGGTGAAGGCTTGGACCTGCGGAAGGTTTCCTGGAGGTTGCCGGCTGACGTGATCCCGCGGCCGCCGAGCTCAGACCTAGAGAGCAGTATCAACGGGGAACTGGAGGCCAGTCGTCTGAATGCCAGGGCCCCCACTACACCTGGCTGGACTAGCAGGACTGCGGGCACAGGCCCTCAGCAAGGTGAAGACCTCCTGGTAGCAGCATGTGTCCCCCTCAAGCTCAGGCCGCCGCAGCTCTCAGCCGTTCAGAGCTCCAGTCCTTGCACTCTCCCACACTGTCTGCACCCTCTCAGAAAGCTCTACCTTTCTCTTACCAAACTTGGGTGCTGCTACATGTTGACAAGAGCTCTGCTGGCATCAACTGAGGCGTCAAGCAGCAGTTGATGACCCGTCTGTGTGTGTTTTTGTTTCTTTCTGGTTGTAGGGCCTAGGGAACCTTGGGCACAGCTTCGGAAAACATGGATTTCTGAGACTTTAATGAGCAGTTTCTTGTTCCCCATTGTCTTGCAGATCAGTTCATGAATGACAAGTGGGATCAAAGCTACCTCTACCAGGGAGGGGGTGGATCCCTCTCTCGGACAACGACCACAAGTTACAACCAGCTGAGTCCAAGCAGGCAGAAGAGTCCCAACAGCCAGATGAGTGTGAACAGCCAGTTTGAGACCCGCACCATTGGAGGAGGGGGGTCTACCATTACCAAGGAGTACCACACAACTCTAATGCCTGGGCAAGGTTAGTACACATTCTTTTGTGTTGGTAACAAAGGTTGATAACCTCAAGGTAATTGCCACATCTTTATAACAAATCCCAGTCTAATAAGATTTGCAGCCATTATTAAGAATTATACAGTGCTCCCTTTATAAACTGGCTCTTTAGACCAAAGAACACGGTCATTCCTCTTTTTAACAGTACATGCTGTTCAGCTATTACCAATATCTTTCACCAGTGTTTATGGTTTCATGGTGGATCTCCTTGTAAATGATTGTATATACAGTGTGCTCCCCTTTTTTTATACGTGCTCGTATTGAAGTCAGTAATACATAAAATACACCTAAACATAACCTGCTGTGGAGATTATTCAAGATTTTATGACCATGGCTCTCCAGCTTCCCAGCAGTCTGTCACTATTAGTAGTGGCTTATATTGTACAACTATCCATTGTAAACAAGAATTTTACTGTAGATGAACCTGAGGGCACCGTTAAGAGTTGCATTGATTTCAGACAAAATTTACTAGTCATGCAGGATTCCAGAATAGACAGGTTCTGAATTGTAGAGCATATCGCACCATTAATTTCAATAAGGATTTGGTTTGAGACTCCAAAATTATGCAGAATTATAAAGAATGCTGGTTGTAAAGGGGCTGGATTAGTAGTTTGTTCTGTACTTCAGACAGAGACAGACAATTGAACACAAGTGCTGCTTCTCAATACCAGCCCTGAGTGCATCGCCATATGAAACACCTGGAGTGTGTGTGTGTGTGTGTGTGTGTGTGTGTGTGTGTGTGTGTGTGTGTGTGTGCTGCCGCTTTGCCTCATTGGCTCTCTCGTCTCTCACCGTCTCATCCAGAGGTCACAGGGAGGTTACACTCCCACAGAGAAGAGGATGCTGGGAGGAGTGGTTTCAGGACGGACGAAGTGGTTCTCAGGAAGCGCACTGAGATGAAGGGTTACTATGGAGACGATGGCGTGCGGGATTCTATTGTCATGGCCGATGAACCGAGTGGGTTCTCTGAGAGTCTAGGTATCAGACGATAACAAAGATGGGATTGCATGCCTTTACAGTTACTGCTACTTCGTTATGTTACAGAACCTCTATAATTTTGTTAACCCTGCTGTCTGTCAACTCCTTACCTCTCTAGAAATGTCAACAGATGCACACCCATTTTAAACAGCTCTCCAATCTAAACAGCAGAGCAGCTCTAGTTTCAATGTTGTCAAGTATTCAAAGCAACACCAAATGAATGTGTTATAAAAGTAATGTTTTTTTGGTTTTTTTTAAGTATTTATTACATGCTCAGATTTGTTTTTTGAGAACATACAATAATCAGAACAGTGGGATGGTCTTTTAAATCAGTCATACAGTGATGTTTCTAGTATTCCCTTTGTGTTAAACCTGTCACAAAGCTCCACTGGTTTACAAGGCTGCACCCTTAACAACCATTAGAGGTCAATCTGTCTCTGTTGTAACATGTAAAATCTGTCTGCAGATTGTTAACAGTAAAGCACGGTCATAAACCATATTTAAATACTGCTCTCTCATATGGAGAATTAAAGCAGTATAATAATGTTTTATTTGATACTGCCAGACAAATCATTTCTCCTTGTTAAAGAAACCAATGTTTTAAAATCCAGTTCCAGTGACAATATTAGCCACTTTTTCTTCTTTGGAAGATCTTTTGTTTTTGCATTTTATACTTTTCAAATAAGCAATTTCAAATATGCAAATGTTCCTGTAGGATGTGAAGTACCCAATCCTGTTGTAGTTCAGGCTCCTTCTAGTGGTCTAGCTAGCAATCAGACCAAAGGCAAAGGTACCAGAAATGATGTTTAGAATGTAATAATCTTTAATGGAAAAATACAAACCATGAACCAAAAGTTAAAAGAAAACCAGTAATGTTAATAAAGGTAAAAAAGAGGCAGGAAAATGTATTTTGAATCATTTGTGATCAGATATACAGAATGTCTGCTATAGTGTGCTTTTGCCAAAGACATTTAAAAAGTGTCTATTCCAAACATTTGTCATTGAATTTTAGTTTCTTTTAGTATTTCTAATTCAGCACTATTTAATAGCTCTGGATGGCTGTTATGTTAACTGTTTATTCGACGGTGCTTAAAAATACACACTCTGTTGTAACACAAAAATATGTTCTCTTATTTAACTTCTTAAAAGCATGCTTTTTCTTGGAATGCATGGGATCTCCACCTGTTTCCTGTACAGTACACAAGCTCTTTGGTGTGTGCTGTGTCCTTGTGTCAGTGATGCTGTTATCCAGTTCTACCCGCTAGATCGAGGGGAATCATTATTAATCAAGATGGTTTGCTGTTGCCTCTAGGAATTTCTGGGTACAGCAAGAAGGTGGTGAACTATAGCATTTCCCACAGCATGAGGGGCCGCACCCAGTCAGAGGACGTGAACGATGCACTACAGAACCTGGACATGGTGCTGCAGGGTGAGTGAAGAGAGAGTGGGGAGAGTGGAGGGGGAAGGGATAGTGAGAAGAGACAGAGGAGGAGGAGTATGTACAATGTGTTCCTCAAACTAGACATGATGTTGCAGGGGGAGTGAGGACAGAGTGCGGGGATAGATAATGAGAGTAGCTTTCAAGCTCACTGTCCCTCTGTGCCTGCAGATCCTAGACTGCCCCCTGGTGTTCCGGACACGCCCACGCGCCTGGTCTTCTCTGCACTGGGCCCCACCTCCCTGAAGGTGAGCTGGCAGGAGCCTCACTGTGAGAAGGAAGTTCAGGGATACTGCGTCCTCTACCAGCTCCTCAACGGAGGTCAGTGGCTCTGCATCACACACTGCATTCAATCAATGACACTTTGCTGCCTGCATTAACTAGTACAATATGTCAAGTTCTTCATGATTTCATTTGTAGTATCCATGTTTCATTCACACTTTGTATTCTTCTGCACTGGTGCATATTGTTTTGTTTGCTGTACCTTTATGTTCAGTTTTCCATGCCTGTCATAGACATAAAGTATGTAAAGTAAGCTAGATCAGCCAAAGTGCTTTTATATTAGTGAGCGACAGCACCATCTAGTGTACAGCTAATGTATTGCCAGCAAAATGTGATCCAAAGTGGCAGATCACTAGATAGCATTGGCTCTAGAAAGACAGATTTAGCATAAGAGCAGCTCCTTAACTCTGGTGGAAGTTACAGTTGTTTTTTCTATTTTATTTATTAAATTTCAATTTTTTTTTAAATGAAAGTACTGATTCCCCTCAGTGAAATGCAATGTTGAATATTTACACAACAGGCACCTGACCACATACATGTTTGAAAAACTTGTATGTTCACGTTCAAACTGGTGACCGTCAAGGAAGTTATCGGAAACGTTTTTGGGAAAAAACATTCTAAATGAGATTTGTGTGGAACCCATCGAATGATTTTCAATTTAAACTGATTCCTAATGAGAACAGAAGGATTTTGTAACATGTCATTGTTCATTGTTACACCCACCCAGCTGAATTGACAGCGGTATGATTTTTCTTTCAGGTGACGTGAAGCGAATCGACATCCCAAACCCTGCTGAGAACTCAGTGGTGGTGAAGGAGCTGCTGCCAAACCACTCGTACATTTTCAAGGTGAAGGCGCACAGTGAGGAGGGCTGGGGCCCGGAGCGAGAGGGGGTCATCACCATCGAGTCACAGGTGGACCCCAAGAGCCCCCTGAACCCTGTGCCAGGTAACTGTAGCAACACCCAGCCCCTACATGGCTAACTTGGCAAAAGATTTAGAGTTGGGTTGCAGAGTTTTGTGGCTGTGCAATGTTGCTGGACTTCGCTGAGGATTCCGGAGGGAACATTGTATTAGCACTAACAAAAACAGCAGGGACTGTTTCTCCTCATTGCGCTTCAGATGCCTGGTGAGCTCAGGTGGACACCTGTAGGGCCGGTACCTCACTGACATCCACTTTCGAGTTCAGAGGACACCCACTGAACTTCAGCTCTTCTCACCAGTTGTGGGTATATGCTGTGATGAGGGAACATAATTGGCCATTCTTAATTGGGGGAAAATAATTCAATTTAGATTGCCCATTACAAATAAAAATAACATGCAAATAATAAATAAATAATAAATATTATACATTTCAGAATCAGACTCATCTAAAGACTTTGAGGTGCATTTAAGGCCTGTAGCATTATGAATTCATGACTCTTGTTGGTTTTCTTTCAAGCTCATCTTTACCCCTGTCTTCCGCTCCCCTACAGGCTCTCCCTTCACTCTGAGCACTCCCAGTGCCCCCGGACCGCTGGTCTTCACTGCCCTGAGCCCCGAAGAGCTGCAGCTGAGCTGGGACAAGCCACGCAAACCCAATGGAGACATCCTGGGCTACATGGTGACCTGTGAGCAGCTCCATGGCGGAGGTAAGCAGGCCAGGAAAACCCTTGAAATGATCTGCTTTTGATTTGTTGGGACAAAGGGCTTCCAGTCAACTCTTGTCCGAGTCTGTTAAGTACCGGAAAGTGTATTAAAACCATTATTTAAACCTTTTTTTTTAAACTAGGCAAAAGAGCACTGAGTGGAATACATTTTGAATACACAATTGAACTAATATTGTGCACATATTTACCAAAGGCCCTATAGCGGGGTCATGTTGTTGTCCAGGGTTTTCTTAAAGAGCTGTACAAAAATAACATATTTTACAGAGAAAGGACAGACTGTTACATAAAGTAAGTTTAGTTTACGAAAACAAAATAGCTGACTGAGTAGTAGCAAAGACGTTTTAAAAAAGATGGTGTTTTAAATAAGCTGCAAAAAACAGCTCCAGTATGTTGCTCATGTGTCATGCTTAAACACAGAATCAATTTATTAGCATTTTTGCTGTACTTGTAGTCTTTTCTAAATTGTTAAGAGCTTTGAATGGGAAAATCCACTTTCAAATAAAAAAAAAGCAATACTGAGGAGGAGTCAGACATCTCTGCATTTTATTTTAAGTAATTGGACTACCGATATGTGCTTTATAATGATCTAATATGATGAATACTCTGTTATTTAAGAAAATGTGTTTCGTGACACAAGTAGTGTCTCACAAACCTGTCTTCTCTTCTGTGTGCTAGGAGAGGTGCGCTCCTTCCAGGTGAATGGGGACAGCTCTGAGACCACCCTGACCGTCCCCAACCTGAACGAAAATGTGCCCTACAAGTTCAAAGTTCAGGCCAAGACCACCCAGGGCTTTGGACCTGAGAGGGAGGGCATCATCACCATTGAGTCACAGGACGGAGGTACGCTTTCTCACCCTTGTCTTGTCTCTCTCCAGCTCTGTTTCTTTTTCCTAGGGCTATGAGGCAGCACTGCCTAAGAATTCTCTATTGGTTTACACGGTTGGTAATCCTGGTTAGCTGGGTCAGGGGGCCCAAGGAATCATTGTGTTCTGTGATTCAATTGACATTTTAGTACAAATTCAGAATAAAAAATAAATAAAACAATAGCAGTATAGCATTTCAAAATAACATTATATAAAGCTATTTATGCTTATAATATATAGAATACATATGTTGTCCATCAGTTTGAATGCAAAATCATTTCCAAACTAACTATAGTGTTTAATTAACGGTTAAAGTTATATATATATATATATATATATATATATATATATATTATTAATATTATATATATATTATATAATATTTTAATATTGCAACAGGGTCCCAATGTAAGATACAAGTTGATTTTCATCCACTCTCACCTCTCGTGCTCTGGGTATCAATGTTGATATTGTGTACGATATTCTATACATACCGGCAATATTGTTGATGAGATCTTATCATTGTGTCTTATGCACTCACAAGCCAGTACTTGGCATCACAGTTCCTGATCTGAGTCTCTTTTCCATTTAGCAAACATCTCCCAGTTTGGTAACCAGCAGATGATGAGAAGGGAAGTGTACAACCTTCCTGGGGAGATCACCACAAAGACCACCCACACAACATTCAACGACCCCTATTTCTCAGGTAACAAATAACGAGTGTTGATTCGACCATGTTTTCTTTCAGTGGTGGGGCTAAGATAACGAGTTGTATCTCATATAGTCTGATGCTTTTCAGTTCCCCTCCAATCAGGTGAAACACACTGTCCAGAAACATTGCTCTAATACAAAAAATAAACAGTATTAATGTGCAGGCTCCTCACCTTGTCACAGAGCTACTCTATTGTACTCCAATAAACTGTCCAGGGGGTTGAGACCACCGAAGTCTGGTGGCATAACCCCGATCTGCATCTTGGCCCCTTAGATTGCTGATGGGTTCTGCTGAGCTTGAAGTGTAATGCAAATGCAGTATAAAGTTTAAAGTGTAAACTCAGACATGTAGGAGCCAAATGGTGTTGGTGGTGTAAGAGACCCCTCGCTGTCAGCAACCAGACAGTGCAGGGAAGCAATCAAAAAGGCAAACTGTGTGCAGTTCTGGACATCACAGCATCAAAGGGACATTGTGGCCCTGGAGAGAGTCCAGAGAAGAGCAACCAGACTGAGCTTAAAGGACTGCGCTACAGAGATAGGCTGAAAGAACTGAATCTATTTAGCCTGGACCAAAGACAAATCAGGGGGGCTTGATCGAAGTCTTTAAAATCTTAAAAGGAGTTGACAAAGTTAACCAATACATACATGGCAGCACAAACCAAAGGACCCAGTTGGAAATGAAGTGGAGATAGACTTAAGACAGAGAGAGGAGACACTTTCTCATACAGTGGTGAGGGCATAGAATGGATTACCTAATAATGTTGTTGATGTTGAATCACTTGGATCATTTGAGACCCAACTTGATAAAGATTTGAGATCTATCAGGTACTACAAACCGGGCAAGCCTAGATGGGCCGAATGGTCTCCTCTCATTCATAAATGTTCTTATATTCCCATGTTCTTCTGTTGCTCCTCCTGCAGATGGAGGTATGATCACCACACAACACACGTCTGGGGGAACTGTCACCCGGCAAGTCACCAAAGAAATTGTCAGCAGCATGACCATGATGTCTGGAGGCACCGTCACCAAAAAGATAGAGAAGTTCTATGAGGCTTGAGACCTTCTTGAGTTGTGATATTTGGGGGTTTTATTACTCTGTTGCTGATGCCAATTACAGATGGATCAAAATTGATAATAATAATATAATGTAGTTTTCAGCATTGCTCAGCAATGGGATTTTTTTTAAAGCATGTTTAACTGCCTTTTGAAAATCGAGTGGATTACCTCATCACAAATTGGACTAAGAGGTTTACCAAAGGACATTACAAACATGGTTTTCAGGACAGATGTTTCCTTCTGTGATCCAGTGTTTCCAAGAAATGTATTGCAATAATACAAGAAGTGTGAATGTTACTCAGTTCTGCCCTTTTTTGCATTTGTAGTTTCTTTAGCACATGAACCTTTTCATGAACTAATTAATGTAAGCATCCTTTAACTTTTGAAAACGTATTTGGTACTTAAATCATAAAAAAGGTAAACCCAATCATTTTCAAAGACACTGGCCCAATAGGTAGAACCCACAGCCAATACAAATGCGTAAAAGATAACTGTATATTACTGTCTTTTTAATGTATTTTTGTAGCCCAAAACATGAATGTTAATATCAGATTGTCAATATTAACTGCCATAGTACAACATATTACTGGGACTGGGCTTGGCAGATTCTGTAAGTTAGCTTTATGTAAGTTTTTTTTTTTAACTCACTCACTCTCACCCTCTCTCTCTCTATATATATATACACACACAATAAAATAAGTAATGTATATAATTATTTTTAACAACAAGAAAAAAGTGGTCTTCAATAAAGAAAATTAAATCTCAAAACTAAACAAATTTCTACCTTTGGAAAACAAAACATGTACCAAATATACCTATTTTATATCACATTGAATTAACCCATTTTATAGGTTAAGTATTCATACTATTGAAAGGTCAATGGGAGGTATTTTTCAAAAGACCATCCTCCATTTTATGCTTTTTTTTAAAGTTTTTTTTCAAAGCAATTACCCCAAATGACCAATTAAAAATCCAAATATTATGTTTTTTAGAGAGTAGACATGTTGTTGTTAGAGCGTTTTGAAAATACCCTGGTTGTATATACAGTACAAGTCTTATACAATGATGTACAGAAAGATTTCAAGGCCAAATACTCTTTTGTAAAATATTTCTGCTTTGGCTGGTGGGTTATTTGGGGACTGAACAGTATGGAAAATAGCACAACAGGTAACTTATTTTTTAAAGTCAATATTTTGTACTAATACTAATCCTGATTTATATTAAATGCAATGTTTCAGTGCAGTAGTTTATAACCACAAAGCTTCTGATAATATGATCAGTCTGTATGCATTTTGGCACTGCTGCATTAAGTACCATATAGCAAGCTTTCAAAGACTGTAGAAATAGATTCAAATATCTTAACCTGGTAAAATGTTTCAGACCTACGATTGTGCAAGTTTTTAACAGATGTGTAAAATCTTCCAGGACTGTCTTCATAACTATTGTTTTTAATAAAAATATATTTTCTCTTCATACCCACTGGGTTTATACAGTGTTTTCTACAATCACATCATACATGTATTGCACTTAATAAACATTTTCCGTGTTTAGTCTGGCTTTGTGTTCTGTTCTCTCAACTTCGTAGTGGTGCTGTAAAAAGGCCCTAGGCATTGAACACTCAATTTGATTAATCTATGGTTCTTCTTTGGGAATTGCATAGCAAGATAAAGGCCAGTTTTATGGAAAATTAAATTACAGTGTAAAACTTCTAATTAAAAGACACAGGAAAAGAATATAGCAATAATGTCACTTTCTGAGGGCCTGGTTGTGCTCATGGGCCAAGGTCTTGTTCTTGGTCTGCAGGGGTGGTTGGACACAAAGCCTCAAGGGCATCACCGCTTCAATAATTTAAAAAGCCATTAAAATACAATGGACCCATTGCTGAAAAACTGATACAGTAAACTGCATAGTTCTGGATCATTGTGACATTTGAAATGGGGTTCCATGTTTGGGGGGGGGGGGGGGGGGGGGGGGGGGGGGGGGCAGACCCAGCACATTGTAATACTGCAGTATTGCATTATTAAAGAATGAATCCCAGCCCACTTTTGGGATGAAACAATTATATTTTGTTCCAGTTTACCCATTTCTAGAACTACCATGTACTGCCAAAATTGTGTTTTTCGATCAAGTAAAGCAGAGGTTTCAGAAAGCCTTTACCAGTGTTGATGAGGTAGAGCCTTACTTAATGCCTATATTTTATGCTTGCAAGTCATTTAAATAAAATGTAATTATCTATTATAGTTAAAATACTTAATATTTACCTAAATGCGGGTCAGCTGGATGGCCACAGACTGCCCATAAGGTACCAGACAGAGGTATAGGATGAAAAGCCTCTTTTAAATGCAGATAAAAAAGATAATCAGATACATTACCCAGACTCTGCAGATACAAACTATTTCAAGGTCATTGGCATGTTTACAACAAAAACAATGGCAGCACACTATGACAGGAAGGCTATTATTCCTGAAAAAAGTCTACATGACCCTGTCCTTTTTTTTGTCTTATCATGGGTTAAGAAACTTCTAAGTGCCAGTGGGTGTCATTTTATGGTAGTTAAGGAGGGCTATACTAATATTTTGGAAGTCATGCATCAAAAGAATCATGCAATCAATCAAACTTTTTTGTAAGTTGTATTACAGAAACTTTCCAATTCTACTTACCTAGTCATTTCCATCCAGGTGTACAGCAGATGTAAGCATTCTACTTGTCATCTCTGCTTTTTTTTTCTGATGGTGAAATGTAATTACTGTATTTGTTAAATGTTTCCATTAAGGTTTCCTCATAGCACAGAAGAGATTTGTAAATGTTCTGTGCTAAAGATGTACCAATGCCGAAACCTACTACATTAATTCAATTGAAGTAACTATATACTATTATATATGCTTTGTTTTAGGGTTACTCAACAATGTGACAGTCAGAATAGCTACAAAGAAGGCTGTAACTGGAAAATACTTTCCAACAGTGTTGTTGGCCAGTTCAGACACTGGAATGGAAACAATATGAAATATTGAGGCACTGGAAATGGAATTGACCCACATGATCTTCTGTCAAAGAAAAACATCCGGTAGTCAACAATTTCAACTCTATTATTTATTGATCACAAACTACATCATTAACACAGACATACATTCAGGATACAAGCAGTAATATAACACTGTTTTCTTAGCATCTTAAACCTGTCCTTAATAATATAAATACATTAAACTACTACATGTTAAACAATCATGGAAGCAGCAATTTGACACAGTTCATTAAACCAAAGCTAGTTTTTACAGTGTGCTTTTTCCTACTCTTTTTTTGTTTTGTTTATGTTGGACAGTGTGGAAATGTTGCTGTGTTTGCTTTATCCTACCAGTAAGGCTCAACACCATAAACACTGCCCTGTACAATAGTAGTGTTCTGCAAAGTTAAAAGAAGACTTTATTACCAGATCTTTGGTAATGTCTACAGTGCCAAACAGTGGATAAAGTTTCTCATTAAATGTGTCGGTAAAAGTGTAGATATGAGATCTCCTCTCCACATTGTAAAATGAGAGCTGCCCTTCCTCAAAATCGAGATACACACCCACCTTCTGGGGAATGAGGCTCATGGGGAGAGGCATGTAGGGGACAGCAAGAGCCTTGAGCTCACTGCCCCTCTCCAGCCTCAGAGTCCAGAAACCTGACTCTGTGTTTAATGACTTGTACCCTTTCCTCTGTGCAGACTCTCTAGTAACGCCTAGTCTCCAGTCTCTCAAGCCCCCTACCTCTACCTCCCAGTAGTGTCTTCCTGAGGTGAACCCCTCCCTGCCTAGAGCACACCACCAGCCATCAAATCTCTTTGGATAGTTTGGGAGGTCCTGACGTTCGTAACCACATCTCACTCGTTTCTCATCCTCAGATAGAATAAGATCAGGGTTTGCTGTATCAGGGTCCAAAGTCACATCATCTGGAGATGAGACAGTGATCAGTAAGACATAGCAATGCTTTCACAAAGCCATGAACTTGTCTGTTGCAAACTATATGTTCTACATTTACATTTGTCTGTAACAGTGTTGCAGTATTATCATATGCATGCTGTAAAACTGAACTTACTTTGGCCTTGTTCTGAAATTTCTATTTCAGCATTAAACATTTAACATATCAAATTATTTATTAAAGGTCGTTCCATTTGTATATGTTTACCTAACTACCTCTAACCAAGTTTAGAGTGTATTTCTTGCTCACTTTTACTTTCTCAGACCCATAAGCAAAGCAAGTCAGGTCTGTCATACAAAGAGTGCAGGAGAAAGTACACTCTCAGCTTGATTAGAGGTAGCCACAAAACATGTATAAACAAATGATAAGACTTTAAAGCTCAGTTGTGCAAGCACATGTTTCCATCAGTGTAAAATACGGTGCTATTAACCAATTAGGGTCCAAACATTAAATCACAGCAGTATTTATATCCACTGCAGTCTAGCTCACTTGAATTAGATCTCCTGAAAGTTTCACTCCAAAACAAATGGAAACAGTACCTGATGCACTACGGATCCACTTCCAGACTAGAAAAAAGAAGAGGCATTTAAAAACCTGTAACAGACTGATAATTTCTGGAAATCAACAACTACAACTAAAGGCTGCAATGGTTTGATTTACCTGTGTTAGGGATGTAATTTGCAGCATCTGTGGAGAAAAAATACAGTATTAGCTGAGCACATTTCATTAAATCAATATAGAATCCATAAAAATGAACAGAATGTGATGACCATGTACGTTGTCACAAGGGTATAAATTACAACTCTTATTACAGGCGTCATAATATGATTTATGTACAGGATAAAACAATGAGAAGTGTTGAATCAGTAAAATGAATTCACTGTTTCGAGTTCCGTTAGGCACGAGAAACTGGATTATTTTTCTTACCAATTTTGGGTTGTTTATGCCACTTAAAACATTTATTCCCAATTGATACTTGCTCCATAACAAGATTCAATTGATTGTTAATTTGGCAATAGGACTTGGTTATCGCTACTTTATATTTATTATGCTTAGTTCAAACAGTTAAATGTTTATCTTTCACATTGCGGCAATCGTGAAATCCCACTTACACAGACAAAAGTGTCTGTTGTAAGTGAAGATACTAGCAAGCACTGTGCTTTAGATGTAGAACATGAAACTGGCATTAGAAAAATAAAAATGCAAAAAACAAAGGAATGTGATGTGAGAACAGAGAGGAAAGTTATTGAATGTTATGCCAAACCTAAACAGATGCAACCCTAAATACCATTGCAAGTGATCGGTTTTCCAGATGTACGGAAGTGGGCTGAAGGCTTGTTTGAATAACGGTTATAGCCAAGAACGAAATGCAAAAGCCGAGTTTAAACAGGTTTACAAAGTAATGATGAAATTGCTTTTGTTAGTGAAAAAAAAAAAAGAAATACAGTTCTTACTGTTTAAACATGTAATGAAAAGCGGACTCTCCCAGAATGCCATAGCTATCTAACAACACTGGTTGATTAGTAATTAGTTAAACTATTACACCTGTTCGTAATTTAACAAGCCAGGCAGGTATACAAGTTTTCAAAGATTTCAAAAGCTGCCTGTGGGAAGGTAAGGAACTGTGTATAGACCTGAATGCGGTGTATCTTAAAGCAAATTACATTAAATCAGTGATTTATGTATATTTAAAGTCAGTTACCTAGATTAGTGTCTGACTAAAGTTAGGGATCCTGTTAAGTTTAGTTGGCGCACCAAAACATGAGCTAGAGTTTATCTTTGTTTTGCAGTGTTCGTTAAAAGAAGCTGTGTTCCTACTGGAAAAGGAACACAGCAGAAAAATAAACCTACTAGTATGGTCCTGTTTAAACCCATCCTTTGTTATTGAACGTGCTTTATCCACCAAAGATGTGTGAGGAACCCAGAACTATGTTCAAAGTTATACTGTTAATAAAGAAGCTTTGTCAAAATTTGTAATTATGAAAAAAAGTTTTACTTGCTTTAATTGTTAATGTATAATTGTATTACCCTACTTCTAGCAAACACTATGAAACTGAAATCGCAAGCCCTTTTCTAAGTGTTAAGTTTTAAATGTGTAATACTAATGAACTGTTGAAATTATTGCTGCGTAATAAAATGGTATTCACTTTTCTGTTGAATTGTTCAAACTGTGGATTCGTTAATCAACAATACATCTGCACAGCACTACCCTTCTCTTCAATGCCACACAGCCAGTTTTTGCTAGCAGATTGGTAAAATTACTCAACCAAAAGATATAGGTTGATGTCACAGAAATGTTTTATTCTTGTTTAATGGTTTTTCGTGTGCGTAAGTTTGTATTAGTTGTGGCACGGGTATGAAAGTAAGCTTTGTTGATTACTTAAGTTTTTTCTACGTGTAGTTTCATTTTTTATAAAACTGTATTTTATTAAACTGCAAACATGATGTGTGCATTTTCAAAACACATTCTTTTAGTTTTTCATCATCTGTGAAATAACTAACATCTATCCAGTCACCGACATGACGGAAACTGAAGACCTGAATGGGAGAAGACCTGGGCTGGCTCTGAACAGGTTTAAGGTTAGCATGGTCCAAAGTAGACCTAAACAGAACTTGGTGTGTGTGAAGGGTTGCCCAGTCCCTAGATACACGTGCACTCTATTGTTATTTTGGGTGTTTTCATTTGTTTTCTTATAAATATTGTATTTTGTGCGTGTTTATATGCGGGCAGACAAAAAAGTCTGCCCTTTAATATTGTGTTGATTCAGCAAGGAGAGGGTTAACTTCCTCTTCCTGACCTCACGTGTGGAATGCAGGTGGTCAGGAGATAAATGATCGCCAATTGTCTCATTAGCTCCTGACCATCTGTTATATAAGGTCTTGCTCTCAAAGTGTGCGAGTCTGAGTTGGAGAGAGGCGTGTTGCATGTAAACTGTAAAGGAACAAACAAATGCGACTGTGAACCATCCTGAAGTTACTCGTGTCCTTTGTTTGTTTTTGTTTTTTTATTTTGGCCATCGAGACGTTTTCTTTTGTATATTTGTGTTAAATAAATATGCAGCGCAGCCACACGGTTATTCCCCACAGTCCTGTGTTTATATACTGCTTCCTGGCCTGATGTCATCCACCACAAGCCAACCTGTAACAGTGTCTCATTCACTAAACTTCAATTCACTCGGTTAAATAAAGCAACTTATTGAACTGGATCATTTGTTTCATTCACTTTATGATTCTCTGTTTTTCAGTGTGCGGATTGGAAAAGTAACTCCCTTAAATTAAGTGAATTGTGTAATGCAGAAGTTGCAGATCAAAAAGCAAGCTGAAGAGGGAAAAGAAAAGATGACATTTTCTACAAAAACTTTGCACTAGGTAAATTCCACATACTTTTCCAATATTTTTTAAATTATTCATATTAGATTATCATCTAATGATAAAACCTTGCAGTTACTAGTATCTTAAATATTTCATATAGTCTATTTCTCGTTATGAAAAATGTTTTAAATACCACATACATAAATACAAAAGTGAGGTCAATCACAAAGGAAACAAATACATTTACTGTACATCATTTCTACAACATTGTGTAAGTATAATGATAAATGTTAATTTGGAAAAAAATGTTCACCCATGAATGTAGTATTCTAAAAGATGGATAGGCAGATATCCTAACCTTATAAAATTCTCATAGTTTGAGCATTGCAAAAGTATAATGAATCATAGTGAAAGCATGGTAAAGCATATTAACATGGCTAACCATGATAAAATAATATAACCATGGGAAAAGCTTGGAAAAACAAATAATGTACTGTGGTAAGCTTTTAAAAGCGTACTGCGTTGCCTGAGGTTAACTAGCACAGACACAGGCATTGAAAAAATCAATCCAAAGTGCCGTACTCCCAAGAAAGTATAAATGAACACAGAGAAATCCTGACTGAAATATTCATTAACTACCTTCAAAGGTATTAATCACAGGAAATTTGCCTACACGTGAAACCTAACGGAAATGCAGGTATTTACCACATGGAAGAGACTTAAAGTACAAAATGCCCTGCACTGTGAAGTCTCCCCTTACTCACCACTTTTCCGGGATCTTTGCTTTGTAGAAAGCCAAAGCTGTGGAACAATTCCCTAAAACATAAGGACAAAAATATGACAATATGTACTGAAACACAAAAGAAACACAACACTCGGGTCTAATGGATTTAATCAAACATTTTTCACACACATATCAAACAAAATCACAGAAAATGTGAACAAAACTACAGATCAAAAAATCATTGCAAGTTTTCAGTATGAAACGTGACACACTGTCAAAATGAAAACATTACGAAGTTAGTATTGGGTATGACCTCCCTGAGCATTAACAGAATGCTGGCAGCATTGACACATAGACCTGATCAGCCTCTGGATAGACTGCTGTGGGATATTCTCCTACTCTTCCTGTGCAGCTGCAGCCAGCTGGCGAAGGTTGTCTGGTTGCAGATGTTCTATTGGAATCAGGTCAGGAGAAAAAGCTGGCTACAGCAAGACCACGACATTGTTTTCTTGAAGTTGTGTGAAGACTAGCACTGTGTGGTCTTGCAATGTCCTGCTGGAAAATCAGCACTTCTGGATTAGCTTGCAGGAATGGAAAAACTGCTGCCTCAAGGACTTCGCTGAGCAGTACAGTTGCCCTCAATCTGCACCAAAGGTATTCTTATGTTAAAGGAGATTCCTCCCCAAATCATCACACTTCCACTGCCCCACCAGTTGGCTTAAACGCCGCAACAGTCAGCATAACGGTCCTGGACCAGTGTGGTGACCCTCTGCCTTCCAGGACATGGCCTGTCCCTCACAGAGCTGGTTTCCTGGTTTCTCTGGACTAGTCTGCTGATTGTTGAAGCTGAACATCTCATTCTCCGGGCAACTTCTCTCACAGACAGGCCACCTTCAATCATGCCGATAGCAAACAGGTGATCTTCATTACTCAAGCAGGGCATGATTGTACCTTTCTCTGATCTTACATCAATTAAAATCATGTCTCTTAGAATGGCTATTTATACAGATTCTAAATCAGCTCACTTTGGCAACTTTAACTCAACTCAAATACCAAACACTGAGCACATGGCGTTTTTATGAAATCACGACTTCAGCTCAGTAGTTTGTTATCCCAAAGAACAATTCTACTCAAACAATCAACAAACTTATCTGCTCACTATTTAAAATGTAAATAACATTATGTATGTGTCCAATAAGCTACTGTTGCGTTTTCATTGTGCATCAGTATATAATGCAGATGCACTCTGTGTATTTAAATGGAAGCTATTGTGTAGTCTGAATGGATTGACATGGTAAAAATATATTTCGGTGTGTCCTGTGAGATTGAATACCAAATGTAATGGAACTTTGTTGAGAGAATTGTAGAATACGTCTATATATAAACTGTCAAAGTGTTTGGTCTGTATCATTAATATGACCAGAGATGTGTTTTGGTTCATGACTTGTTACTCTTGAAAGAAGAGTGGAGAATAGTGGAAAGAGAGAAAGAGGAGAGAAAGGCTCATATTCAGAGACTTCACTCACTCTCAATGAATAATCCTGAATGACTGGTGGTGTCCCTCAATATGACCCAAAGATAAAAGGAGATAGACAGAAAGAGGGTGGGGGGGAAGAGAGCATGAAGTATTCTAAAATGTAGACAGTGATGGAGTTTGAGTCTGGTCCAGGTACCTTGTCCATGTCCTCTACGAGCAGGGTCCACATGATGAATTCCATGGCAGGGATGAGGTTGGGGAGGCGCCCACGCTTCCACTGCATCTCCAGTTCCTCCAGCACCAGGGCCACACTCTCTCCAGGCCACATGCAGCGCTAGTGGAAGGAGTAGAGGACAGCATGGCAGACTGTTCTCTGGTAAGGGTTATAGCAGCTATACGGTTCAACTGAACATCGGAGAGAAGCATTTAATTTAGGCCACCTACTCATCTGGACACAGTTCAACACATTCGTCTAACATGTTAGAGGCTAGATTTGAGTGGAAACATTTATATTTTTGACTAAAAAAACTAAAAAACAAGTATAAATACCAAAATCACTCTACTTAACCACAAAACATTATGAATATGAACACCAACATCACTACATTAAAAAAAAGCACTGAATATAAATGCCAACATTAATGTATAAACAAACGACTACCAACCATTCAGTAAGAAAACAACTTTAAGAAAAAAGCTGCATGATAAAAATATCACACTGTATGCGTACTTAATACAAGATACTACAAAATTGCTGGGTTCAGCTTACTATAAGTATCTTACTTTTTCAAATGCATATTATTTAGCCCTGTTATTAATCACGGAATTAAGGGATTTGCTGTAATATTGTCTCATTCTAGATACTGTAGTTTATAAAATTGCTAGGCACAGGGGAATGCATCTGCTACAGTACAGTCACACTGCTTACACTGCAATATCACTGTTTCTAAAAAGAAAGATGGTAACATTTTTCAAAGTTGTATCTCTGTGCTTAAATGAATGTCAGCTGCCTTACGGACTGAGATGCTGTGTTCTCATTGTATGTCTCCCACAGCTCTCTCACTCTCTACCTCTGTCCCACCAGTACCTGAGACATGCTCTTCAGCCCTCTTGCCCACTCAGCAATGATGCGCTGACCATCCTCCACACCTCGCTCATCCCCCTCTCTCAGCTTTTCCACAGCTAGTCCAGAAATATCCACTTTCTCCGGCCAACCGTGCGTCTGTTGAAGCCTTTGCTGGTGACAAAATACATCACAATCATCATCTCTCCACGAAAAGGTTAGCTCCTGTGAAAGGGGGCAACGGCAAACATGTCTGCATCAACGACAGTGAACTTCCACATTGTCAAATCGTAAGGACCAGGGGGGGTGTTAAGAAAAAACAACAACTTTTGGAGGTAAACCCGAAATATTTCCACTAGTCAAACATAATAAATATTACACAGAAACAGAAATTCTGAAATCAGTCGCAACGCTCTTATTCCTGACTATGCAATAGGCTGTAGTTCAGAGGTTCCATTTAAACTAGATGCAACGGCTATGATTTTCCCAAACCAAAACCAAACCTGATGCTGCCATTTCATAAAATTCCAAAGCGGAAGATACCAACAGAAGAAAAAAAGGTGTGTTTTTATATAAGGAATATATATATATAAACACAGGCTCTAATGCTACTACCCATTCCTGGTGGAAACCTACTCCCAATTTCCCTGTACATGTACCTTAGACTCCAGCTGTGCCGCCCATTCCACAATAAAACAACGACACTCCTCAGGGCTCCACGTGTCTTTACTCATCCAAACTCCGATCAGTATGTCCGAGTTCTTAATAAGATGGATGTACAGTTAGGAAGATTTATTCAAAATAAACAAAGACATAAATGTAAAAAATATTACTGCTGTTGGTATTCTGCATCCCTTGAATTAAATGAGGGGTGATACACATGCTTGTCACCCAGTCCTGTGCTTGGTAACTACTAAACTACTAGGTGCAACCCCATATAGACACATACTAATTGTGGTGAGTTAAGTACAGTCTCTTGTGAAACACTGTTTGTGTAGCAGATTAAACAATGTCGATTAAACAGTAATTTAGCTTTTTTGTTGAAATTCGTCAGAGTGGAGATTGCGGTAAAACAGTCGATAGTCACAGCACCAATAATTGGCTAGTCAGACAGATGCTGGGTGCAGCACTTATTGGAATGTGTGTCACATTCTCTTCACCTCACACACTCTGTTCAGCTCTCTGGCCAGCTCCATGATGAAGAGCTGGCACTCCTCCAGGACTCGGTCATCCCTCTTCTCACGCCGCGAGGCTTTTCTAAGAGTCTCCTGAAGCACGAACAAAGCAGCAAATACAATTAAAGGACATATTCTCTATTTTCTTTGGACTTAAGATATGGGGGCTCATTTCCAAAACCAGAAAATAAAATGGCATTTCTAATTACACTTTGGAAGAAAAAAAGCTTTGAAAAATCAGCCCTCTAATATTAAAACCAGGAAATATATGAAACCATGTCTCACTTTTTTTCACTATTCTCTACCACATTATCCCCGTTCTGTCTTTGCTAATTCCCCCTTTTCTCAAACAAACCTTGATTTACGCATTTAAGACAAAATACGCATTTAAGACAAAGTGTGTACCTTCAAGACTGTCTTCAGGTTCTTTGCAGGTTCTATGAAAAACTGCAAGCACTCCTTCAGCATCTTTGAAAGTTCTGCAAATTTCTCAAGGATAAATAAAATAAATATATTTATAAAAGAAAAAGAAAAAAACAGACAAGCGACCACAGGGACATAATGACAGAACAGTGTGTAATGATGAAGTAAAATGGATATGTTAAAAAATAAAGCAGAACTATCCTTTGATGGCAGATATTCCTGAACCAGTCTAGGTGGGTTACTAACACAATATTGACTGGGTGCATAAAAACATAATAGAATATCTCTGCCAGTGTAAATGGATACTTTTAAACCATGAACACACTTAAAACAAATCCTGCACTAACATATTTTATGTAAAGTTTGAGGTTGGGGACTTACATACACAATTGATTCAAGTATCACATTCTTTCACAGCTACCTGCACAGGTCGTCAGTGCAAGCATTAACAGGTCTGTCGAAGTGAGTCTATTCCTTATTTACAGTTAATTTAATTGCCTTTGCTGGTCAACAGCTGAGACACAATTTGTTTTCATTGATGGCTTATTATTTTATTATTGGTCCCGATATAAAACAACAAGCTAGCAAGTCTAGCACAAAATGCTGCACACAGCCTTTGCACACACCACAGTGTATGACGCAGTTATGGGAACGCCTACAGACAAAGTATCTTATATAATGCTGGGCACAAACAATTTAATTAGCACTGTACATACTAACAAATTAGAGTAATCTCACAAATGGTTTCTACAATATATTTTACCCCCGTGGTTTCACGAGTTATGCATGCACACCTGTAGTTTTCTTACCTGGTTGACAGAGCTGCAACTGAAATCCCAAATCTTAAATAAAAAAAATGACAGCGCCCCAAACAAAATATCCACCTTAAATCAATCTGTACTCGCAACAACATACATTCGCGTAATCTAATAAAAATAACTCGTTACAACAGCTTGACTGACAACTGTACAATAACAATAACGTCTATCACCTACAATTACGCATATGTAATACATAATGACATTCTAAAATATTAGGTGAGATGCACAAAAATATACATTCCATACCTGAACATATGGAATTTCAGAAAAATGTAAATCCTTAGCGTGCAAGCTTTTCGCTGTATCAACACTTCAACTAATGCAAGCTTTACCTTTAACAAGCATAATACTTTCTGTTTCTCACCAGTCTTCAATTAAAATGTACAGAAATGCATTTCAATGTTGACACAAACACTAACCTACATTAATATATATATATATATATATATATATATATATATATATATATATATATATATATATATATATATATATATATATTGCAAATGTTAAATGCTTACTTTAGTACTAAAAATGTCCAGATATATCCCGTTACTTTGTTCCAGTAGTCTGGTGTTGAGAGACACCGTTGGGAATACCTTTCGAAATACAAAAACAAACGCCACAATTCACTGCAATAGCGCCTGACCTAAACTGCAGTACTCCGTCAGGCTGGCAAAAACCGCTTGTCGTTCCAGTGCACACCAACTGCAAACATAACTTCGCCCACAGGGGAGCAATTCAGTCGCCATCTTGGTTGTGGCTTTTGCTTTTGGAAATGTAGTCATCATTACACTGGGATTACAATATAGTATGTGTAATCACTATATTAATATATTGTTCCAGAGTATTACACCAAATACATTTTAATAAGTGCTTTACATATCCTGCATTGAATATGGCTGAAATAAACATGGAATATGTATTTTCAAAAATATTTTATGCAGTATATTTTATATTACTATATTTTTAAAATGCATTTTAAGTACTTTGATTTTACCGGATAACATGTTACTGCTTTCCTTTCCACACGGCTGTAAATTCAAAATTAGACCTGTCAGTAACATGAAAAAGTAGCTTATCATTCCTACATTCAGTGTATGCACATGTAAAAATGTAAGATATCTTCAGATACCCCTTCGATTCTGATACTCTCAATAGCTAGTGCACAACTGAAAACCTCCTTCCCTGCCTACTGTATTGGGTGACGCCATGCTGAACATTCCGGTCTGATGAGATGAGAAGGGTACAAATCTCTCAAACCCTTCCCAGATTCTGATTCGATTGAAGAAATGATTTCCCTCTAGTGCAGTGTCTTTGTTTTTGTTCCTCAGCTGTCCACGGAAGCAGGTACAGCATTGCGAAGAGCAGCAAGGGCTTAAAGAAATGAGCTGTGGACATGGGCTAAGAACTTAATATATTTAGCCTAGAACAAATAAGTCAGGAGGCCATCACTGGAGTCTTTAACATTTTGAAAGGAGTTGACATAGTTTGCCAGAACCAATACGTGCAACACAGAAACCAGGACCAGAGGACACAGCTGGAAATTAAGTGGAGATAGGATCAGGACAGAGGGAAGGTGACACTTCTTCACACAGAGTGGTGAGGGTATGGGATTGGTTACATAGTCATGTTGTTCAGGCATAAACACTTGGCTCTTTTTAGACCCAACTTGGCAAAGTTCTGAGATCAATCAGCTACCAGTGGTTATTTTCTTGTGTTCTATCATAGTGGTATATAATAGATGTATATAATAACAAAATATTGGCTAGCTGTTGCAAACTATCTATCTATCTATCTATCTATCTATCTATCTATCTATCTATCTATCTATCTATCTATCTAACTATCTATCTACCACTATGTTATCCTACAATAACATGATACAGTACAATATGGATTTTAAAAGGTCACAAGGTGTCCATTGCAACACCTATAATTATTAAACACTCAATTGTGCTGAATTAAGAAATCCCTCAAACTAAAATTCAATGACAAACGTTTTGGCTACAAGTCTTTTTTAAGACATTGATTTGAAGACATTGAAAAAAGCATCTATTCGAAATGTCATTGAATTGTTGTTTATTTTAGTATTTCTTACTTCAGTCCACACCAACAGCAGCCTGTGGCTAGGAAAGGAAGCAGAAAATAACTTTTTAAAAATGAAATAAAATCCGGGGATAAAATGTCAGATAATAGCTATAACTACCGTGCGCATCAAGTGTACTTGGTGAGTTTTCCTCGCTAGTGTAAAATCCTTTCAGATTTCTCTTTGTACACTTGATGTGCCATGTAGCCTAAATGTGTTCAAATGCTTCATAAGCCATTCCTTTCTTGTCTACTATCATATCCCTGCCATAACATGACTTCACTGTGCATCGAAGGTCATGCGCATGTGTAAATACCTTCTGAAATTACCAGAAGGTGGCAGTAGCTGTATAGATCAGATGACTATTCAACAGGAGGAAGCATCTCAGTTGACATTTAAATTAGTTTAATGGTCATAAGCCACAGAATCCAAAATTAAAACATGTGCTGCACCAAGAAAATACACATTCTGGTTGGAAAAAAATAACTACAATTTAGCATTCACTGTTTTTCAGGTATGCATTTAAATATTTAGAAACACTTGTTCTCTAACAACTCTATTAAAAATGATACATTGACTGTTGCAATGTTTTTTCTGGTTGAAATATCTTGAAAGACAATACCTATTTTTTAAAACACTATTTATAATATACTAGAAGTTGACAAAGAGGAGGTTTGGTGGTCCACTAGTTAAAGAAAGCGCTTGGGAGGTCCCTGATTCAAATCCCAGCTCAGCCACTGACTAACTGTGTGTGACCCTGAGCAAGTCACTTATCCTTGTGCCCGGTCCTTCGGCTGAGATGTAAAAACGAGGTCCTATTGTAAGTGACTTTGCAGCAGCAGTTGCTGATGCATAGTTCACCTCTTAGTCTCTGTAAGTCGCTTTGGATAAAAGCATCTGCTAAATGACTAATTAATAATAAAAGAGGCGAGGGTGGGGGGGGGGGGGGTAACAATAACATGAATACTTGCTTCACTGGGGTGGTTTCTGTGCTGTATCTATAGTATAGGTTTGGGTTAACTACGTTAACACCTTCTAAGACTTCAGTCCAGACCCCCCAGATTCTTCTTTGCTCTAGGCTACACAGATATCTTCATATTCCTTTAAGCCCTGGGATTATTCTGGTGAGCAGAATTTATAAAGAAAATTCACCAAAATGATGCAGACAGAATAATCATTACTCAGAAATTAAGATTTAATATTCTATTTACTAAATATTCTTTAGAATAACTGGTGACTGAATAACTGTATACAGGCCTAGTTATCATTACTGTAAACAGTTTACTATATATAATGGTAAATTGCAAAGAATGGTTAATATACAGCCAATGCTCTATAAAGAGCAGATTCAAGTAAACCACAGTTAAAAACACGATTAACAATGGCAATACATTGTCGGAAAAGCCTGGTTAATTACGTTGCCAAATTACAATGGTCATGTTTTATAAGGATATATTCTTAAACAGATTATTTCTTACTCTTTCCATGGCAACAATACTTTTTTCAGGGTGGCGTTCCAGCCTGTTTAACACTCCAGTAACCCGACCAGGCCATCAACGGAGCCACCTGGGGTCGCTGCGCAACCACTTATCTTCATCCTGAAACTAGTCATATCAAATGTAATCTAATTTTACACTTTTTAAAAAATTAAATCTTAGAATATTATCGGATGTGTTTCCATTATAAATGCTACTGTTGATGAACAGAGCACCTCCACGATATATGAATTGTGGGTGTTGGTTCAGTACCCCCTTCCCGGTTGCTACGAAGATGGTGTGCCCCGGTATGTAAAGCTTGTGTGTGCGGAAGTGCACTGTCAAATAGTGACTGGCTCTGAACGGCTGCTTGTGAATGTGATAACTGAAAGAAAACTGCGAGAGTACCAGAAGATGTCGCCGAAGGAACCCCTGTTGGCGACTCTGAAAGGTGAGTGCCGAGGAGTTCTGTACAAATACGGACTGAGGACTAGCGTATGTTCATACTGCATACGGTACTTGTCGTTTTCCCCCTGAAAATCAGTTACGCTTTCAGTGTTCCAAAAGGTTTTTTTTTTTTATACTCTCTCAAACTTAGTGCTCTCAGCCCGGAGCTGACAGTTCGGCATCAGCTCTGGTGGAGGTACGAGCTGCTACTTGACAGTGCAGGAATGCTGACAGGTGGCTGTGTATACAGTAGGTAGGCATTGGCTTACAGCTTGTGTACCCTGCACTAGATAGCCTGTGAGCCTTTTGTTCATATGAATGCCTCAGCAACACGTTTTGAAATACGTGAAAGACCTATGTCTTGCGGTCCCCAAGATATTTAATCAGTTTACCAAAATCCCATTAGCATTCACATCTGAATAAGTAGATTATTCCACCAGGGCGTTTAAAAGAATGCATAGTTCCTGTAATGCCCCAAGCGCATACTGTACACATAGCAAAACAAGTTAAAAACAACAAAACAACAGCGTTGTAATTATTTTCTACTGCATGAGGTTTTTTTTTCTTCTGAATTATAATACTACAAAGAAAACCTATATTTTGGGTCATGGATGGTGTTTTACATTATCTACATAATTCAGCCAGTCATGCTGAATGAGTATTGTTTGAGAGAACAACAGGGGTTCATGATGTTTTATTATTTAAAGACATTCTGAGACATTCAGTGATGTCATTCTGTCTTTTATATACCTATTTTGACCATCATGTTAATATTGTAGCTATATGCAAACCCCTATCTTATAATCCAACTAGCAAAGAGTGGGTTATTTTTTAACTTTTACATTTTGGCAAAGGTTTGTGGTGTTTTTGTGACAGAGAGACCTAGCACAAAGCTATAGCCATTATATTGACATGGTGGTCAAATGTCAACCAATGTAAAGTGTTACATGCTGGTCACAAAGATGTAAGATCCAAATACCACATGGGATACAACTAGGCCTACTAAAAGAAAGACCTTGCCTCTGCAACTACATGATTGAAGTCTTTAAAGTCTTAAAAGGAGTTGAAATGGTTAGCCACAACCAATGTTTTAAGCACAGTATAGAAACCAGGACCAGAGGACACAGTTGGAAATGAATTGGAAATGGACTTAGTGCAGAGCGAAGGAGACAGAGAGTGGTGAGGGTATGGAATGGGTCATGTTGTTGAGGCAGAATCACTTGGATCCTTTACGACCCAACTTGACAAAGTTTTGAGACCAATCAGCTACTAGGAACCAGATGACCTTCAATGGGCTAAATGGCCTCCTCCTTTGTAAATTGTCTTATGTTCTAAGCTATCCTGCCAAGGTGACTGGACATCTGGAAAATGCCTCCACCCTGTCAAATTTGCTTGTATTGAGGTGTACAGCTATGTATGGCCACAAGTTTAGCATCACCCTATGCTTCATAAAGTCGAATGAAACCTTCTGAATAAAGTTATGTTAATATTGAATTTTATACCGCTTTGTAGTTTTCCATATACTTAATGAAAAACTGACATATTGAAATATTTGACATTTTGAAATCTAACATGAAAAACTGTACTACTTTAATGGCTTCCGGTAGACTTTAGATATGTGTAATTTTGTAGTTTATTTGATTACTTGATGTTAAATAAAATATATCTTACAAAATATCACAGTACGTAAAGAATACAGTAAATTATTACATTTAAAAGCGAGTTTGAGAAAAATTTGAATGGAGAAGTAGGCCCAATTTCTGATTAAGATGCATGCATGTGAGGAGTTTAGTGTTCATTTTGTAGTCATTTATGGCAGTTTCTGTCAGACCTGAAGCACTTCTGTGTAGTTAAGGCTGGGCTGCATAGCACTGCAGATAAATTAGTCAGGCAAGACAAATATTTGTATAAGTCTGCTAATGTATATTGTGATAATAGATAGCAATAGACTGTGTGGAATTTATGGCCACTCAAGTTTAATATTCAAACTGAAAAGATTTTGTGAGTAGAATTTTACCTGCCTGGCTTTTTTATTGGTTCTGTTTAGCCAAGTTTTAATTGTTTTGTATTTGTTTCTATTAGTTTGATTGTGTTGTGGTTGTAATGTTGTGTGTTGCTGTGTCTAGGACACCACTGGGAACAAGACTCTGGTTTCAGTGGGCTTTATTTCCCAGTAAATCTTTAAAAAACAAAACAGGTTCTATGGGGAAAAATAGCATGAGATTTTTTAGATGTTCTCCAGTTAATTGATTGTAGTTAACAGAATAATTCCATCAGTCTCACCTGTTTTGCACTTTCATTTGTTATACAGGTTTTAATAAATGGTATCTGGTACTGCACTTGGGAAATGTGTTACTCTTGCACTTCCTGGATCATTTCGCCTGAGCAGTGTCAAAGCATATCAGTGAATAGGGGAAACAGCTAGTTGGTTAATGACAGGAAAGAAGCTGTTGAAGGGGTAGGGACAATGTGCCCCTCCCTATGAAATAACCAAAAGAAATGCAACATTAACTGAAAGCATGGCTTGTAAACAGAGAACCTAGAGTAATGTGTGATATCATTTTTAAAAGAAATGTACTAGAACATGTGTTTGTTTGAATAGGGCACAATGATTATAAAAAATCTTTCTAACATATTTACTATCATGTGGAGATAAATAGCTCTAGCACAGCTAAATACATTATACTGTCCTTCAGGAACTGTGCAGAACCTGTTCAGATAGGCAGAGTACCAGAGATAACATTACTGGGCAGAAACTAATAAGATAAGACCTTTTATTTGTTACTGTTTTTCATGCTGAAGATTTAACCCACCGTAACACTAAAACAAACACAAGACAGTTCATAGTGGTAACTAGATTAAGTTTGTTTCTGTTTTCATTCAGTTGAAGCACCGTCACTGTGCAGGTATCATGCTGTTGCACTATGTTAAATGTTGTGTCTCGTAAGATCATTATTTACCAGGCTTACTTAATTAACTGTTCCAGCAAAAAAGGCAACCACTTTAAAAAGCTAAATTGCGGAAGTGTTGTGGTTTAAAAAATTTGCAATAAACCTCAAATTACTGTCCCCTCTAAAACTGGTTTTAAAGGTTTTCTATTTACTAACTTGCAGTTTCCACAGTTGCAGAAGAGACAGAAATGACCTTGCCATTTCTAACACCACCTTACTTCAGAGATGCAGCTTTTAAACAGGACTGAAGGACCATTTTTTTTCTTGAGTAGTTTGTAAGCATCATAAATAATGATCCAGGCAGAAAAAAAAAAATTTTTTGGATAGAAAACACCCATACTAAGGGGGTCCTCAAGAGTTTCACCTGGTAAAGGCACGGCTGTATTGGTGTGCTGGATGAGTCATACAGTCGGGAGCGTCCTGGCTGTGCGAAATTACTGATCTGGCTATAGCACTCCTGCAGGTTAGGGAGACAAAACCGGACGTGACCCTACTGGCCAGGTGCCTGGTGAGCTCAAGCGGACATCTGCAGGGTTGGCCTTTGTTCTCCTGAAGATGGCAGCTTGCTGACATCTGCTCTCGAGTTCCTGGGTATAAAGAAGCAATTGGCTTGGTCATAGGATCGGACACAGGGAACATAACTGGACATTCTAAATTGGAGAAAAACAAGAGTAAAATGGTTGGCACTTTAAATTAAATAGAACACACACATAATAGGTTATTAAACAAGCTTTAAGTGATCAAGCGTTCAGTATGTTTTTAACCTACCTTACATTCATTTCAAATCCAACAGTAGAATGATGGGTGATCATCTGAATTCAACTTAACATACTTTAAACATACAGGTTTAAACATACTTTCTTTTCCATACATTACACTTGTTATATAAACAGAATACTCCATGAATGTTCACTGAGTGCTGTGGTTATTTCGTTCACGAGGATAGCCGTAAACACACTTGACCCCTTAGGGAGTTCATGTGCTAATCGGCTGCCTGTTGTCCTTTGTGGAATAAGCACTGTACTGTATGAACGCTCATGGGGTATCCTGTAAGTTCTGAAATAATAAAAGCGTGTTGATGTTTGCAGTGTGTATCCTGAACATGCAGGCGGACGGAGGGCCGGTGACAAACGAGAACCCCCACCTCTCCTCCTGCTGCCAACTTCTGGAGATCATTCTGAGAAAGGGGCTCCAGCGTGAGTAACACAAGGGCCTTATCTGCCTCTTTATTGTTCTCTGCTGTCTAGAAAAAGCAGAGACCGGACTTCCTGTGACACATGTTCCTTTTTAAGCTCTTTTTCAAGTGTTTATGTTATTGAATTTGAATACATGACCAAACTTTTAACATTCGCTTAACCAGTTTTTGCCTAACACTGCTAAACGCAGACCCTGAGTATCTGTGGATTAAGCTGACAGTGCTGTAGTTGGGCGTCCCTGCTGTCCTCCTGCATGTCAGCACCTAGTAAAAGAATTGTTCTGGACAGTTAGAATCTAGTGGGTCAAGGTTTTTGTTTTTGTAAAATCCTGTATGGGGCTGTATTTTTTTTTTTTTTTAACAGCCAAAACAAAAGATATTACTGTGGTTACTGGCTAAATATATGACCTGAGACTATTATTATCGCTGCTGTGCGTTCTTATGTAATTCTTAATTATTGAGAGGTGGGTCTTTGCTATTATATGCTACCTTGGAGTTGCAGCATTCGATGCTCTTTATTACCACAGTCAGACCCCTTGCTTAGGGGTCACTGTTGTTGAAATTCATTTTCGGGGGTAAATGAAGAAGAAACAGACAGAAGAGCATCATAACTAATATATACAAAAATATATATGAAAAATTAGCTTTTAATATCAAAAACATAAAAACAAAACTGAATTTTTTGTAGTTATAATATAATTATAGTTATAATTAAAAATATTATAAACGCAAGTGCTTTATTATACTTTCTGGTAGACCATGATTCCAAACAGTTGATGCAATAAATGCAAATGCCTGCTTTGCACATTTCTTTCTTTGGTAGTGTTTACAAGAAACACATTATATTACCTGCCGAGTAAATGTTGAGAAATGTATTGCCCAGTTGATTTATGATCCACAATGTGTTATTAAATATTTCAAAAAAGTCTGCAGTATGTTTAAAAATATAACACTGTGATACGGACAACATGGGAGGGAAAGGTAGTTTTTCTTGTAAACTTTGTAAGATTTTCTGTAACACAAAAGTCAAGTAAGATCTCAATGAATAGTGCTGGTTAACAACTTTTAATTCAGAGATTAAATAAGATGCAACTGCAATGGGAACAAATTATCTTCATATGTATTGAACAGTGGGTTGAAGTGAGGTATATGCCAACCCCAATTGTTTCAGAATTCTAGAAAAACAATGACATTTTGGGCTACTACTTGTTGAACAAGTTTATTTGATATATTTGAAAAGGAGACAATTATTATTTGAGCTGTACCATGATATGTAATGTGTAGTTTCATGAGAGGAACAGACCCCATGTGAACAGGAACAGGTTTTGGGGTCTGCTCTTTGAGTCTTTAGGGCTGTTCGACCAAACAAGAGTAACCCTTTCCAGAAAAGGAAGGGAGCGGTTTGCCAAATCAGATTGTATTGCCTTTCAAATCACACCTTTCGTATACCAAGTGACCAACCCTAAGTAGTTCTAAATGAATGAATATGCACCAATACATGTTGCATGTGGTAAATCCATAAAATGTATTGTTTTTGTGGTGATGATTTAATTCATCTTTTGAGTTTTGCAGCCACTGACACTGAAAGAGGTAAATGGTGAATGTGTCCTCTGCAGAGTCAGGCCTGGGGCTGATCAAGAGGGATGTCTGGCACTGGCTTGAGCAGCTTCCACAGCAGGACACCTGCGGCAGGTACAGTACAGCGAGTGATGGGAGGGAGTATTGATTGATGCGCATCTAGTGCTGTACAGAGACGTTAATGAGCTGAATTTGCATTGACTTAAATACGTTCATCAGAAAAGTGTAGCATCCGGAAATTGGAGAATGAAGCAAAGAAAATAGAAGCACCTACCCATGTTTTTCACACCTTGCTTTCTGTGATGCTTCAGGCAGAGCCAGTTCTCTGTATTAGTGGAGACGGCCGCTGCTTGTAAGAAGTTGCTGACGGCTCAGGGACGCGGGAGATTTTTCCTGCGATTGGCTCTAAACCGGAGGATCCTGGGAAATGTAGTTCAGCATCTCATTCACACTCCTAAACTGCTGGAGGTATACAGTATTTTTATTTGGTGGGGATAGGGTGGGTTGTTGAGGGGTTGCCCAGGGTCCAAGTTCTTGAGGATATTCAAATTCAGGACATGGATGAGTGGTACTCTTAAGTTTAATCTTGTAGAAAAGCTTGCACAAATTTGATGACACTTTGTATAGCAGCCTATATACTGGGAACCACTTGTCCAGTTATATAGAAGCTTTGTGTGGGTTGGAAACATCTTCGTAACACTGACATGTCGTATGTACTTTATGTGTACCATGTATGTTAATTCTACTAATTAACAGTTTATTTATTTTGCAACATAAATAAATTAATCTATACTTTTGTAACTGTTTTTAAATGTATTCAGTACAGAAGGGGTTTCATACGGAAATAAATAGATTAAAAAAAAAAGAAAGTATTGTACACACACATGCCTAAAGTGTTACAGAACACAAGAAATGCTTTACGTTACCTTTGCTGTGTTCTGTTGTTTGTATCTCAGCGTTTTGAAACATATTTCCATTTTTTAATAACACATCATGGGCTAGAAATCAACTGGCAAATACAATTCTCAACATTTACTCAGGAGAAAACAAATTCTCTTCTAAGGATCGCAGGATATCAAGATCACATTCAATCCTGCAACAATGCTGCTTTTCTGTTCCCACAAAGGGGCACTCATTTCAATCACAGCAACAGCAGTCTTGCAGGAGGGAGCATAACCCTAACCCTAACCCTAACTGGATACGCTGCGATTCTTATAAAAAAAATTATCTTTCTCCTGGCAAACATTTCTGAGTAAAAAAAATATATATATATATATATATATATATATATATATATATATATATATATATATATAAAGATAAGTCTCAGAGATCAAATAAATGGATATTACACACTCATTTTTTTTAGAAGTTTTGTTAGCTCTTATAAAGGTTTTTTTTCTTTTGGATCGGCACTACACCTGGTACAGTGTCCCATGTCGTCTCCCTTTCATTACAAGACGAACATTCGTGACGTTCCAAGACATTGTGAAGAAGACACACACACACACACACACACACACACACACACACACACACACACACACACACACACACACACACACACACACACACACACACACACACACACACACACACACACACACACACACACACACAATCAAAGACACATAGACTCATACATGCATGCATACATTTTCCATTTGCAAGGTAGTCTATGGGCTGTATGAGAACCGTTTCACTGGCACATTTGTTTAACCTATTTAAGTTCTCCACAAATTTTCTATGTACATGCTGTTTTGTTTGATGCTTTATGAAAGCTTATTAAACTAACGCTAAACACAGCCTGAACATTATTAGACATTTCTTCTCAAGCTTAATTCCTGTTGAAGTTGCAAGAGAGAAATTCTCATGCACGTGTGTAAAATGTTCTTTCTGCTTCAGTGGTATGATCCAGTCATATCTGTCCTTGGAAATGAGGAGTTTTTGGGTAAGTTTAACACATTTCAGGTTAATCTGTGTTTTGCTTAGAGGCACAGTTGGATAATGCATTAATTAGGCTTTCACCTTAAGCCTTGCTATGTTCCAGAGGGCTAGCTGAGGAGGGTGGTGTAATATTTAGAGCTGAGGGACTGGGAGTCAGTGTGGTCTATGTGGTTAGAGCTGAGGGACTGGGAGGCAGTATGGTCTATGTGGTTAGAGCTGCAGAACTGGGAGGCAGTATGGTTAGAACTAAGGGACCAGGAGGGAGTGTGATCTGTGTGGTTAGAGCTGAGGGACTGGAAATGTTTAGAGAGTAACACCGAAGAGCATTCTGCCTGTGAGTGAGTGGGTGAGTAAATGGACTGGGGTTAGCAATGTTGCACTCTTCATTATAAAGATGTAAATCTCTCCACAGAGCCGTTCCTGTCCTTGTTGCTGGTGATATCAGAGATGGATTTCTCTCTCAACACTGAGGTCAGTGCCATCGATGCACTGAACTCAAAATCTATCAAAAGTTGTGTCAATGCATTCCAATCTGATAAAATCAACCATGGGCAGAGTCTTTAGATTAGCTTAGGCTTAGACTTGTTACGTAAGTGGTGATACAGCATTATTTAAAATACCACTGAAGGGAGAATGGCAGAATGTTTCTGAAACTCGGCATGCTTTTCGAAAAGTTCTTAACAATACTAGCATGACATTTTTCACAATTCCCTCCTTCCAAACCTTACCATCCATTTTCTTACCTCTTTTTAGTACTGGGACCGTCAAAAACTGACTATCTCTTGGTTCTTTAATACAGTTATGCAGATTTTAAATACAGCGCAATATATTTACAGCTGCTGTTACTTCCTGTGCTGTAGGTCTCATTAACACAAGTGTTCTTCTTGTTTTTTTTTTTATTTAGAACTCCAGTTTCCTGGATGAAAGCTGGCTGCTGCCCGTAAGTGTTTTGACATGGTGTTTCTGTTCTTGGTTTAATTCACTTGGGTGAGGTGGGTGGAACTTCAGTACACACCAGGGCCCTTCAATCATTATCCTCTACAGTGCAAAGAATCAGACCTGGCACTAACAGACAAATAAAACAGGGTGGATTTGAAAATACTTTGCTATCACTAAAGAGAAAATGTGGTCCCCCTTGATCTAGTTACCAACATTTCAATATATCATTATATGACTTATTATAGGGGGTTTAATGGAAACGTGTATCCAATTGGGAAGGACATTTCTAAGATTCTTAGCACTAAGAGTCATTTTTACATGTGTGTAGGCACGGGTCATCTCATTTCTCATGATACAGCTATTGCAACAATGGTGGGAGATATACAGTAGTGCATGCATTTATTAGAACACCTAAAGATATGTCATTTATATCCATCATATACCTACCTGCATGAAAGGGTGTGAGAATTTCAATTTTTCATCAGTAATCAGTGATATAGAAACAATACACATTCATGTGTGGAAATGTTTGACCACTTTGTGCTTTAATTAGGCTTCTTAAACATTTTCTAAAGAGTCTCATACATTTTAGCATTTGTGGCTATGTGTTCCCTTTTTCTTACGATTTTAAATTAATTGCACTGGTCTTTGTAGTCTGTGTGGTCTGTTAAAGTCATCAACTAAAAGACAGTCACTAATTTGTCTATTTTGACAGTTTCCCAAGATTTTCAGTTGCAGTGGTTTGATTTCATACACATAACAAATCAAAACTACAGAAGCAATGGGTGTTCTAATAAATGTGTACACTGCTGTAGGTTTTGTATGTCAGTAATGTTCCAAGCAGTTTCATACACTGATTATTTCCACATTCATTTCAAAATGTTAAATGTTGACATAAAAAGTGTAAAATTAAAAAAAGTATACATGTATTTTTATTCATCTTAAAGATTAATAATGTGGTAGATAAAGCTGCAGTGTGCTTTGTTGCAGGTGTGTGAGATGTATGAAACTGTGCCTTGCCGAGAACTGGGAATGGTCCTCAGGTGAGAGCACTACAGATACAGCTTTAATATATTGGCATTCTCTTGCAATAATTACGGATAATATAAAACGTATATATTGTGGTGTTGTCACCTTTTTTGTGCAAAAAAAATGCATAGACTCACCAGTGAAGCAACTCAACTCATTTTACACGGGGTATATCCAACGCGAATGTAGAGGCCTAAAGTGCGTATCCTAGCAACCTGCTCACACTGTTTATCTACTGTAATAGCACTAAAAGAAGCGCACTCAAGGTTTTAATGCAGACCGGCAACAGGAGACTTAAAGCTGGGTTCTAATTTGATGCATTGATTCACCAATATGTAATCACGCTCGGGAAATTTAAGGACAGATGATCAACAATTGATGCATCGATTTAATTTTTGCACCACTACTCAGCACTAACCTCTAAACCCTCCCGCCCACTCTCTCAGCTCTAAGCACAAAACTACACAACCTCCCTCTCTCCCAGTCCCTCAGCTCTAACCAATAAACCACACTACCTCCCTCCCTCCCAGTCCCTCAGCACTAACCTCTAAACCACACTACCTCCCTCCCTCCCAGTCTCTCAGCTCTAACCTGTAAACCACACTACCTCCCTCCCGCCCAGTCCCTCAGCACTAACCTCTAAATCACACTACCTACCTCCTTGCCAGTCCCTCAGCACTAACCCTTGGACCACATTGACTCAATCTCTCTGCTCTAACCGCTATACAACTCTAAGTCTCAGTCTTACACCCCTAACCAACAGACCACTCTGACTCCCAGCCTCTCAGCATTAACCACTAGTCTACAGTGAACCCCAGTCTTTCTGCTCTGTCAGATAAGCAATTTTCTTAGTCCTGTGTGACAGGAACCTGTTACTCAAACTGCTTGGGTTAGTAACCACAGGTACTGTCAGTTAAACTGGAATAACCAGATGGGGATTGGCAGAGTCCCAAGGCCAGTGATCTTTACAGCAAATATACCTCATCTGGAGTACGGTGTGTACTGCTAGAAAAAGTTGATAAAGTTGATCTAGATAGACTGTTTATACTGGTAAAAATTTCATATTACTTTTATTACAAGAAAGCATACCATGCTGATTGTAGCTGTAAACACATTGTGTTTTGTGTCTACCATGGATTCAAGCTTAGTATTTACTGTGCTGTGTGCAAGTGTGGATGGCTGCAAATATATACAGTTTTTATGTATCTGAAGAACCACTTACCCAATTCTCATGAAACGTGGTAAGCACATTCGTAAAATTAGTTATTTAGTCTCAAATACAGGATGTATGGGGGTGTCTGCCTGTCTGTTTATATGTATCATACATTCATTTTCATGTACAGTACTGTGGATATGCTATCTACTGCATACTGTGCTCTCTTTACACCCCTATCCTACCCAACATATTCATTGGAACCAGATTTCTGATCACATTGTGCATTCTGCTGTACACGTACTGAGCAGGATTACTATTGCAACAACACATCACCAGTAGGGTAAAACTAACCTGTCTCATGATGGTCTAATCCCAGCTCACATTCCCTATTAGTGGGTGAACAAACCAACGCTTGGTCTGTACGGGCCTCATGTAGCTGTCTCCCTGCCACAGGTACCTGGGCAGCAGAGTGTTTGTGTTGGAGTTGCTGGAGGGAAGCCAGGCCAAGGTGGACAAATTTGTCCTTCCAGGAGACATTATTGACGAGATCAATGGGGTATCCCTGAGGAATGCCAGCAATGGACAGGTAAATCTCAGGAGTAATCATGGCTTTAGAATTAGGACACTCCCTATAGAGTAGTATGTACAATACACCTTTACAAAATATTTGAAGATAAGAAAAATAATAAATAAAAGATCAATGACTAATAGTCAGTGGTTATATATACTATTTTTACCCCATGCACCTACATTTTGCAGTTTTCCCATGCCTTGCCTATGGTTATACTATGCATTTACTATGATTTACCATTGTATGCCATGTTGTTAATATGCTGTACCATATATATCTGGGCTTTACAATGCTTTCCTGTACTTTCGCTGTGCTTTATTACAATATATAAACATAAGAAATGTTATGAATGAGAAGAGGCCATTCAGCCCATCTAAGCTTGCCTGGTTTCAAGAAGCTGTGATCTCAACTTTGTCAAGTTGGGTCTTAAATGATCCAAGTGATTCTGCCTCAACAGTATGCTGTGCCATGCTACACTTTCCTGTGCTATTACCATGGTGAACCTTTATAATGGTGACCACTATAATGTGTTATTTATATTCTACTTGTGAGAGCATGAACAGTAATTAAATAACGGATGATATGTGCTTTTTGAATGCCTGTATTTGCTCATTTTAGTGGTTTTCATTGTCTTTGTGTATTATTTGTCTGGTAGGCAGTTGTCTTGTTCTGTTTCACTGGAAGCCTCCCCCCATATCTCCTCAGGCTGGGGTAGTACTGCAGAGACTGAAAGGGAAGCCACTCTCTTTCCGGCTAATTCGCTGGCGCTGTGGCGACGGGACTGTCTACCGACCAATGGTAAAGCTCCTTAAAGCGCTACAGCAGGAGAACCCCAAGTTTCAGCTGCAATGCGACCCCAAACCCACACCGTGGACTGATACATACTGCCTGCAGGATGGCAGGTAAGGTGCTAAGACAGTCTGTGCTGTACAGTGTGACTGGAAACAAGTGGGTTAAGAGTTTATTATGGTATCTTTATTTATTTATTCATTCTTTAACCAGGAAAAAAAACAAAACACCGAGTGTCCTGGCAAGATGAACGGAAACAGACAGCAGTAATTTCACATCCCTAAAAATCACTGTAAAAGATGACCACATCATACATTCTATCTGGGATCAGAAACTTTTACACTTTGATAATTCTTGGAACCTATTCATGAAAATAAATATAATATTAGTCATTAGTCTTCATTTAGCTGATAGTTGTTTATCTGATGCTCGATCATATCCTGTTTTCTTGTAGCAGCAAACCTAGGTAACCTGGCAACAAACCTATTACAGTTTTACACACAAAAAGTACCCAGTGTAATTGCCTTTTACAATTAAGTGACATCCAATTTAAAGAAACCAGTAACTGGCATTGATGGGTTTGAGGGTGGCATTCTAATACAGATCTGACCGCTTTGTTCATTAGTCGATCCAATTTTTTTAATTGCTCAGCAGAGGCATCTACAAATAAAGTACCACAATAATCAAACAAAGGAAAAATACAGCTCTTTATAACACGATTTCTACTTTTGAAGTGTAAAAAAGCACAACACTAACTGACCTGCACATCATTTGGGGGGCAGGCCGGGCCGGGCCGGGCCGGGGGGGGGCTTTTGAGATGTATGGTAGCAATGGAAAGCATGGCGTTATTGAGTAGTAGATACTAACATTTTCAGTTATTAAAAGACAGATGGGGAAAGGCATTAGGCAATTGCACAATAGAAACAGAACTTGCAATACAACATACATTAAATAACTGATTGCCCTACCTCCTGTACAATCATCCCAGGCTATTTTAGAAAGCAAGAGGCTTACAAAAAAAAAAATTCCAGAGTACGACAGCTCACTGAAATAGTAAAGACAGCTTTTCTAAGTGAGAATCAACATTTTAAAATGATACACAAAACAGAATCAGCAAACAGCACTGCAATACACTACTCCTCAGGCTCAGCAATGCTTTTTAGGAGGCAAAAGTAAACCTCAGACATCAAGTGCAGATTAGAAAAAAACAGCATGACCAATCTAAAAGCAACTCCCAGAGTTTCTAGTAGACAAATTTAAATAATCTCCTTTATGAGGTTCTAAAAACCAGAGTGTGACTTATGACTGAGCCTTGTTTGTGAAAATGCCCTGGTTTCCGGAGGAACATCAGCAAATTTTACTAATTTTTTACAATTAACGTTGATGGGAACAAGCTATTATTAATCAATGGTTATATCAATGAATGTCAAGTGGTTAGTTTTGACAAGATATTCTTACATTTAGTATTATTATAGGACTCGGTATGCATGGCTATATTTTCAAAGCATTTACTCTTTAAATAATTTTTTTGGAGGAGAAAAAAGCTGCTGATTTTTACAAAAACTAGAACCAAATATCTTAAGTACTACTATTCCTGGCCTTTCAAAATAAATAAAAGATATATATGATTGTAATTGTTATCAACCTTAGTACAGTTAAACCTTCAAATGATTATTCCTGTAATAACATCAAAGCGTTTTTATAAAATTTTGTTAAAGTTGCATCCAACTTAACAAGCTTTTTCCTTTATCTCAGAAATGTTTTCTATAACCCATTTTTATTTAATATTTTACCACTGCAACTCAAAATGAAATGATACTTAGGCTTTTTAGAACAGCTGAATGGAGTATAGATATATAGGTAAAGCTCAGGCAGACCTGTAGGTCCCGTTCTTGAGATGTGAAGAATTGTTTTCTAAGTTTGGAGGAAAAGAAAGTCCTCAGGAACACAGCGGCCAGGGCGTTTACCTTCTGGTTATTTGTGAAGGCCCCCCTTATGATCTTTTAAAAGTAAATTAGAAAGACACCAAGTTTTTAACATTAAGTAGTTTTCCACTGCACTATCACTGTTCCAAGGTTTGTTTATGCAGCATGACTTTGCACCATGAGGCAGCACTAACATGTTAGGATGCAAAAGCAAAACAGCTCCATATTAATCACAGAATGCATTGGAGTAGACCTGTTTATGACCATAAGAAGGTGAGTCAGTAAAGTAATAAAGTTGATTTTTCAATTTATCTTTTCTGTTTACAAATGTATTACAGACATTCATGTTAAAGGAATAGGCCTTACTCACAAAGTTGAATTCTGTTTTTATAAAAAGAAGTGTTGTTTGATAGTCATAAGTTTGGTAACTTTTTTTTAAATAAAATAAATTTGATATTCCTTTAATGATCATGCCCTTGTTAAGCGTACCTGTGATGGGACGTTGTAACCTGCCAGCACTATTTCAAATGCTGCTATCTCATAAACCATTGGAGACTCTGACTTCATATTTGCAGTGCTGTAGGAAGTAGTGCATAGGGCCCATTGTCTTAATATTTGGTATACAGCTGTGTTCTGTAATTCTCTCTTTAAGATCCATTACAGATTGTGTCCAGTAACAAGTAACCATTTCACTGCAATGTGTAGCCATACCACTGACACATCATTTTCACATATCCATTTCACTTCATGTTTGCTTCAGAGAAGCCCTTACAGTGGTGAAGCCCTTACAGTATGCACCCGTGGGTGTTTATTTTTACAAAATCTCCCATTTCTAGTTTATTTTAGCTGTATTGGTGGGGTTGAGAATTACTTTTTGTCTTTTAAAATAAGAGCTGTTTTTTTTTTTTCTTCTAACAGAATATTGTATATCCTGAAGTACCTGGGGAAAGTTGAAGTTGGAATGGTAACTATGCAGTACCTCATTTAAACACTTTTGCTTCATTTTAAATTGCATTCTTTCTGAGCTCTACAACCATGCTATTCATTACAATACAGATTTTAATCCTACCATTGAATTGCCTGATTCAATCCCATACATGTTTGCATATTATTTTCATTAAATTGATTGACACCTATGTTACAGCATTTTGCTGAAATGTGACTAAAAAAAGCTGTTCTGATTTACAATTTCATATTTGACCGATTTGTTAAAAGAACAACCTTGGTATATCAGAAACTTGCTACTAGAAGTTTGAATCTGTTACGTCTGTTATATCTGTAATTATCCATTTTCTTGTACTATATTTTCCAAATTTGCTAAGTATATGTTTAAAACCACATTTGGGACAATGTTTGTCTCGAATTGTGCTGTTATCATATTCAATTTTTCTAGATTTTGGAAAGCATGGTATGCCTGGAGGTGATAGGCCAGGGACATTTTGGGTTGATTAGACATTGTGCATCAGGGGATCTGCTTATACATAAAATACATACGCTAGTGGCCAAAAGGTTTGCATCTACCTGTCTCATTTCATTCAACTGCCTTCTCAGCTCTTTACTGTGATAGTACAGTACAGCGCCATATCTAGCCAGGGCAGTTAAGCTGCTAGATTTGTTCTTGCCTGCCTTAATCAGGCCTAATAATATTTAGCTTATACCCCTTGAGTCGTATTAGAGACACCTTCTTGGGTTTTAATAAAAAGAAACATAAATCTCAATAACTAGTTGAGATTTCTGTGCAGCTCATTCAATATGTTTATTTTATTTACAAATGTCATTGGTTTTACCATACAGTAAATGGAAGTCTCTGTTCATGTTACTGTAGCGACAGTGAACCGATGGCGCTGGTGGACGTGTTGGCTGAGGGACAAGGAGTAGGCATTGCCCAAACTATTATTCATAAAACAAAAAACATATTTATACCAGGTATATAGAATTTAAGTTTAAAATAATTAGTATTATTGGTACAGTTTTAGCACAGCACATAAACAAATCTTTTTTTTTTTGTTTGTTTGTTTTTTTATGTGCTAGTTACATTCATTGTGAACCCAGGTAAAATTGAAAAGTTTCTGTAACGTCATTCTAAAATCTTACGAAATTGCTTAACAATATATTAGCAATGCTCCTCCAAGAATAGGGCTGAGTGGACCTCTAGGTTTTATTGCACATACCAAATGGCACCAACTACTTCAGCTCTTAGACAAAAGGGCCCCTGTAAAGTGTGAAGGTGTTCCCAAAATAAATCTTTTCACAAGCTAGCAACCGATCTGCTGTATACAGAATGCAGCTCATACTATCCATATGCATATTGGATGTACACATCTTTGACAGTGCCAGCATGTTTGGTCTTTTTCAGTACGGAGGAAAGGAGGTGCTGGAGCAAGGGATCCCAAAGGTTTTGGAACAGAGACTCCCCCCCCAGGTAAACAAGAGCAGACTTTGAAAGGGTGTGGGGGGCTTTTAAAAGAAAACTACATCAGTTTTTATAGCGTTATGCTTTTAACAATTAAGTTAAAATCAATTGTTGTGACAATAGTAATTAATACTGTAATATGCAAACCTGCAATCAAATCTGTAATTTGTAATCTGCTATAAACATCATCAGTTTTTTTTTTATGTCTTCAAAGTAATTATTATTGTTAGCAGTAGTAGTAGAATACATGGTGAATGATAATTTTCCTATAAACTTCGGTGTGTTACAGTGAGGGCACGAGACCTGTGCATAGTAAGGTTGCCACTATATAATAAGGTTGATGATAAAACTGCTAACCACAATTTCTTCAAACAAACTACCACCACTACATGAACACAACAAAACACTGTCAAAACCAAAACAAACAACAATGGCCTGCAGATTTAAAGAAAGGGTGAAATTTGAGGAAGAGCAGAATAACGGGTACTCTTAGAAGAACAAGCAACATACATTTAGTAAGAAATGACCTCAACCACATGCCCTGTGTCGGCTGTTGGGCAGTGTAGATGGATGGCACTCTGAAAGCAGAGGCTCTCGAGTGATAAGGAAATCATCTAACTCTTCCCTCCAAAAATCGCATGCAAATCTTCTTCGCATGCAGTCCTTCGTATTAATACATGTAGTTTTCCTGCGCTCACCCAAAAAAATGTTAATAGAATAAAATACTGAAGTTTTAAAATGAATTGTTAAAAAAAAAAACTTGTTTTACAGTTTTACTGCATTTAGTTTTCCAGTATTATTCTCAACCCTTCTGCAGTTATTAAAAATAAACACTGCTAGCTCTACAATTTCTGTCTGTTATGTCACCATGTATTATAACAATTAATATTAACAAAAGCTGTACAGCATATATAAAGCTGTAATTCTGTCTCTATTTCTGATACATTACTCAAGCTAGCGCGCAGCAGCCTAATTATGCAGTTGGGTGTACATTGTTCGTCATTATTATTATTATTATTATTATTATTATTATTATTATTATTATTATTAACAGTAATTGTGATTTTGACTGATCAGCATAGTAGACAAGCAGGAGCCATGGTGGACATGTTACTTCAGGATCAACTGTCTCCTTCACTGATATTTCTTTTTTTTCTTTTTCTAGGAAGTGTTATTGGATGTGAAAGAAACCCAATTAATATGTACTGAACACTCATCCAAAAAGGTACACCTAAATACCAAATATTAAATTTAGATAAGTAAAATATACTTACAGAAAAATGAACAGTCAATATGGTTACATGCACAGCGATGTGTTTGTTTTTTTTATTTTTTTTTTTTTAATCTATTTTGCATAAAAAAGGGTACATGTTTTGGTAAATGAGCTTTTGATTCAATATCTTGATATATAGGAAAATGTAATTCCCTGGGATACATTGTGGGTCTCAGTGAATCATGCAAAACTCAATAAAGTGGCAATCATTGTCAGTCAAGTATAGTTAAAATAAGTGACCTGCATTTAATTGCTGTTTGAAATCCAGAAAATGTTCTCGTTTTTAAAACATTTTGCCTGGCGTGTCATTGCAGTCCATTGGTAATTGTTTTAATACATTTTCAAACAGATGTATTTTTTGTGCTGACTCTAAGCTGTTTCTTCAGTTCTTACTCCTCGGAATGAAAACCATTCACTCCCTGCTTGTCTCTGTACTCTCCAGCTGATGTTCAGTTACCACTACCCAGAGATCTCCTGTGTGGGCCGCCTGCTTCGAAATTACCAGGCTGTCTTTGCCTTCTGTGTAGCGTGAGTATACACGGGGGGGGGGGGGGGGGGGTTTAGACCCTTTGGTTTATTTTATAAACTGTTACCAGGCAATTGTTGGCTGTAGTCAGTCAAGGTCAGTTTTGATCTTTGCAGGCAGAGGTGACTGACTGCGTGCTCTTTGCGTGGTTGATCAAAAGTTAGTTTTCATTTCTTAAAAACAATTCCAATTATTTTAAATATTACTTAGAAAAAATATGATGTTATAAGGGTTTTTCAGCATGTATTACACAGCAACACCACAAATCTAACCCAACCATCAATGCACACCCTCAACCAAGCAGTTCCACTGTTAAGGGTAATATTGTTGCCATGCAGTTATGATACAGCCACGAATGAAACGGTTGAATTAGATGCAAATTACAGCAAATTACAGCATTTCAAACATTGTACACCTTGTGTGTAATTTTTAGTTTAATAATTAACTCAGTTAAGTAAAAACATATTTTATTATGACAATTTCTGTCTTGAAAACATTATTGAAGATGGGTTTAATTGTATGCAAACTCATTTTGTTTAAAAAATGAGTAATGTTGTTTTTCTGATGGCAGTAAAACAGTGAAGCCGTAAAACTGATGAAATTCAGCATGTTGTAACTCAAAGTCACAGAAAAATACAAAGTTTTTGAAAAATTTAAGAATGCTGGATGTAGTAAATTCTGGGTCTGGAAGTGCATGGAGCCCAGTTAGGAGCCAATAAAATATGGTGTTTGCCAATTTAGTACACATGGGGTCTTTAAGACAGGTTTACTTCCCAGCCATGAAACATTAATAGAAGTGCTTTCGGGATTATTTGCTTACAAAATACCTTCTAGCTCTGTCGCCAGCAAATGATATCTAAACACAGTAACACTGTCAGCATCACTGAGACATTCTGCTCCCTTCAATAAACCAGGAAGATACTCTCAATGCATTAGGAAACCATAAGGACACTTTCATTGCATTCAAAACAGTTCACATTAACACATTTGTTTCTATTTTCATCACATCTCTGCAACAATAGCATGTTTATTAGCCACTGAAGGGAATGCTTTGACTCAGCAGTGCTTCTGTCTAGTAGAGCAGTGTTTCTGTCTGGTTGAGCAGTGCTTCTGTCTGGTTGAGCAGTGCTTCTGTCTGGTTGAGCAGTGCTTCTGTCTGGTTGAGCAGTGCTTCTGTCTGGTTGAACAGAGCTTGTCAGAATGCATGATTTGTATAGTTTATGTCACTGTGTTTCAGGGACTGTCCTGAGACCCCTGAGACCTCCTGCTTCACCTGCATTGTTCTGCAGGCCAACTCTACCTGCGAGAGTGACCAGATCATCAGCAGGATCGGTGAGTTAGGGGCCCTTGGCACAGACACATGATTTACAGCATTTCATTTATTCCCTTGCGCACGGCAGCATGTTATTACACAGCAAAAAATGCACAAGGACCACATTACAAATTCAGTCAAAAACAAATGGATCATAACATTATAGTGTAATAAATAAACTCTAAAAAATGGCATAGTCGTATGGTACTAGACCACAATACAATTATTTTATCATTTTATAATACCAGGTGTTATTACACAATCAAGTTTTTATGGTTAATCAGTATAACATTACTTTGTTTCACAACAGAGTGTGGTATTACGCTTTTCAGATGTTCTGGAGCATAACACACCAAAAATAACATTTTAATACACAAAAAGGGCACAGTCTACAAAAAATCTGCTTTTGTCCAAAAAAAATATTGATTGCTAAAGGAAAAATTAAATATACAAATATTTATTTAAGGACTCCTGTACTTGCACTGTTTTTATGATTCTCTCTAGAGTTCCAATAAAGTTCTGGCCACATTGATACAGACCACATCGCTTTCACTTGCCATTTGACTTCATTTTAACAAACAGTTTAATCAGAGAAGCGATTCCCCTCACACCCGTTTTTTTCTTATTAATTACTCATTTCTGGTCATCTATAGAAAATGCCAAAATACATGATGCATTTTTTAAAAGAACATTTTCCTTCAGTGACAAATGCATTAAAGCCTGCAATGCCTACAAAAGCTATTACATAGGTGTGTATAAAAACTGAAATTTGAACAGGCCAGATTAAATCTGTGTATTTTATCTTTAATCTGTATTTTGTACCTTGGTTTTGTTATGGTAGCTTGACTTGCTGGTTTTTTTAAGGTAGAGTTTGACTTACAATATTTTAAGTAGTTTATACCTCCCATTTTATTCATGGTCTCGTTATCGTATCTTTCTGGCGCTTTCAAGTTAACAAAACAAAGTTGAGAGCTAAAGCCAGAGCAATTAAAAAGTAGAGCGCCCTCTAGTGGCAACTTCCTGTGCTACAAATTTGAGGAATTTTTCCAATGGCCTAAAATATGTAGGCACTGGGTAGAAGCGTTCATAGCACATCAGAGTGTAAGAAATGGCACAAAAATCTTAAATGCGCTATAAATTCAGCACCCTACACCAGTCATTTGATCCTGACACCCCTAAGGTTGATGTGGTTTCTTCCCTTAAATTTGGAAAAACAAATAGCTGTTAACAAATGAAGCATTGGTAACAAGAAGGGCCATATCAAAATAGAAGATAATACAATAATCATGACAGCAATTGTCTATTTTTCTATGTTTTACCATTAGCAATCTGTGATACTCAAATTCCTATTTTAGTTACCTGCAGTAAAGTTAGAGTACAGCAGAGTTTGAAAACCAAATAAGTTCATTCTAAAAGAGCTTGTCCCTTTTAAGATAATGTGACCAGCCATGTGACTGGTATTATCTGTGATTTGAGGTGCATGCGACGCACACAATTTCTGGGCATTAACCCAAGCAAGCATCTCTTGGGTGAATTTGAGTGCTGCGTTTCTGGCCACAGTGTTCTGCCTACCTCATTGTTGGGTCTTTTTCTCCAGGCCATCATTACAGAAACAAATGGGTCAACCTGGTAATAAAGTTGTGTTGTGATACTTATTTCATTGCAATTTACTTTGTTATCACTGCAGACCTCAAAGACATATAACTAGTGCAGACATGGGGCAGGGACAATAACTCCACTCAACGCGGCAGACCAGATACCCAGACCCAGGCTTGGGTGTGCCCTGATATATTATTTGCAGAAATGTCCCTACCTGAAACTACTTCAGTAGATATATTAGGGTTCTTTTGTGTGCTGAAAGTGTTAAAGATTTTACTACAGTACTTTAGAATTGTGCCTTGACACATTGCAACTCACTCACTTACTTAGAAGAGTGCGAGTCTGTCTCATTAAAAAAGGACATGAAGATAATGTGGCGAACCACTGAATGTAAGTTATTGAAATTCTTTAAGAGCTGTAGATTATAATTACAACTGTCCTGTTGGTTTGTTTTCTAGCATCTGGCTTCAAACACACTGAGTCGTTTGTGTGAGGAAGGGGAGAAGGCTCCTGCACACACCTCTTGACTGCCTTTTAACTGGCTAGGACAGAGACAGAGGGTAGCTTACTATACCTGATGAGACCTGTACACCGGCATTGACAGCTCTGGAGAAACCATCTGCACTACCGATCTAGCTGTGAAGACGATCATTATCGCAAGCCATATTGCTGGTTGAGAACTACAATTTCAGTAGTTTGCCGATTTGCAGAATTTGAATAAGCCACCGTTTAAAACGTCTGACAGCTGCTTCATAAGAGTGTATTTGTCGTATTTGCTGTTTTAAGTTTAAATATTCCTTTTGACATTCAGATGAGCAAACCTCAAGTTTTCCAAACGCTTTTAACAGATCTAAGACTTACTATATGGCTGGTCTGCAGTTCTGAGTTTCAACAGATTCTATGACCACAGAATACTTGCTTTTGAATGCCACTGGCAGCAGGATACATGTTCAGTTATTTATGTTACAAACCAGGATTCCCAGTGTTTTGAAGTAGCCGCTGAAGTTGTTAATTGTCCTCCTCGTTGGGACACAAATGGGTTTATTTGGTGGCAAAATTATATATTTTGGAAAATTCTTATTTAAATAAAATACAAGACATTTTATAATGTAGTTTCTGAACTGATGCACATGCAATTACTATCCCATTTCTGATCTGATTACTAGAGCTTATAATTTATAATGGCATATAGACCTTTCATCATACAGATCTCAGGTATGACGGAATAGGCTTTTGGTGTGTTAACAGCAACACAGCTTTATCTGTTCTCTGAAAATGCTTGTGCAGCAGTAAATTCTGTTGGAATGGTTTGAGTCACTACATACACCATTTGGGGAGTGTGTGCCAATGACCATTGAATAGGGAATTAGGCTTGAAGAAGTCACACAGGCAACAAAGGGAAATAGAGGTAAAGAAAAAATAAGTAACAAAATAAAGATGTGAGAATTAGAGAAAGTTGATAAAAGAACATAGAATAATACAAGATGGGGAAAACCAGTGTGAGCTCTTAAGCTGCAAATACATATTTTCATCAAGGGACCTTTTTTTTTCTTTTTCAAATCTACCAAAGGTTGTGTGTAATAGCTAATCTATGTAAGTAATGTGCAGCAAATCCCAGTGCATGTTGATCTCACATTAATCTATTGGCATGGATAGGGTATTATGGTGTATTCATGGGAAATGTATTTTTCATCTGATTGAATTGATGAAATGTTAAGATTAACTAGAGTGCTGGCTTTCCCAATCCTGGTCCTAGGGGAGCCCTGTATCTGCTGTTTTTTATTCTAACTGAGTTCTCAATTACTTAATTAGACCTTTGTAGTTGTGTTCAGCTTGTAAACAGTTGGATTTTCAGCAGAAAACAATTAAGGTCCAATTAAGGGTTTTATTAAGTAATTGGGAACTTAGTTGGAATGAAAACCAGCAGGCACAGGTCCCCCAGGACCAGGAAATCCTGTACTAGACTATCATGTCTGATAATTCACTTTTGTGAAGAGTTTATTATTAATGCCAAGAGACAAGCAGATTTTTACACAACTAGAGCAGCCAGAAAGCTGTGACCTCTCTCTATAAAAAATAAATAACATTTTAGTTATGGCCAATGTGTGTGGTTGTCATTAAAATTAAGAATTGCAACCCACTGATGTTCTGCCAATGAACCCCTTCGCAAGCTCCATTTCCCCCCCAGACAAACATGTTGCTAGTAGGTTACATTTTTACACTTCCTATTCTGTAATTATTTGCCATCGGCAACTAAAAGCAACAGGATTAGGCATGTTCCTTTATAGCCAAGCTTGTCTCAATTTAAAAACTTCCTACACAAACACACAACAGGCATCTTTCTTAAAGTCATTTAATACAAAGATCAACCCTAAGACAAGATAATGCATCATAAAGTGTATATTGTAGCTGCCAAGTCTTGCATCAAACTGTACAAAAGTATATAAAAAGCAGACTCTACTATCCTGGTGCCTGCTACCGGAGGAGTGAACAATACTTTTTTTTTATTGGACACCTAACTAATTATACTCGTGATAGGGGAGTAATTAGACCTGGTTTTGTATTCTGAAAAGAGCCATCAAGTAAAAATTATTGCAAATATGGACCTCAGATTTGGAGTGTTACAATTAAACCCGGAGGCAGTAGTAGTGATTCAGTGGCCCAGTTATTCATCTAGAGCACCAGAGAGCACACTGCACTACCAACTCTAGGCCCCGCATAAATGCTGCATTCACTTTTATACCAAGTTACTTGTGGAATGAAGTTACCATCACAGTTATAAATTACATATCTCTTCACAAAACAAGTGCCCACTAAGAAATAAGGAAACAGTTACAGTACATTTTACTAAAATATCTGGAAGAAAAACTAAGCCCTTTCCCCTCGTATCCTGCGTGCCAGCTGGATGTCTTTGGGCATGATGGTGACTCTCTTGGCATGAATAGCACACAAGTTGGTATCCTCGAACAGCCCAACCAGGTATGCCTCGCTAGCCTCCTACAAAGATAAAAGCAAGATCAGGATGGTTTTTAAAAGAAAAAAAAATAGGATTTCATGATCATTGCCCACTCCCTGCCCAAAGCACCAGAGCCATGTACCTGAAGGGCCCCAATGGCAGCACCCTGGAACCTCAGGTCAGTCTTGAAATCCTGGGCGATCTCCCTCACCAGTCTCTGGAATGGAAGCTTGCGGATCAGCAACTCTGTCGACTTTTGGTACCGCCTGATCTCTCTCAGTGCCACAGTACCAGGCCTGGGGAAGTTACAAGCCAAAATATGTAAAATTAACTTCAAAATATATTTATTTTTATGCTATTTAAAAAATATTTATTAGCCATCATTTAGAGATGCATCTATCTAGAGAGATCTCGAGAGCAAGAGAGAGAGTCTCGTCAGAAATTGAGGGATGTTACAAACAGTTGTACTAAAAAAAAAAAAAAAGTTATTTATTGGTGTAAAAAAAATGCTAGCCAGAGCTCTGAAGTCATATTTAATAAAGCTTCGCTTCGATTTTAAGATTCAACCTAATTAAGGTCGTCCTGAAAGGGATTTCTATAGTATTGAACCTAAATTAATGACAAAAATTAAGGCAATAATGTTGATTCACAACTTCCACGTGACAAACACAGTAACTTGCCTGTAACGATGGGGCTTCTTCACTCCACCGGTAGATGGCGCGCTCTTCCTGGCTGCCTTGGTTGCCAGCTGTTTCCTCGGGGCCTTGCCACCAGTGGATTTACGGGCTGTCTGTTTTGTACGGGCCATTTTCAATTACCTATAGTGATGAAATGGAGCTTACAACATGTAGCCTGCAATTTAACAGCAAGCAAGAAACGGAAAGCCAGACGTATTTAACTTAATAAACGTTATGCTTCTTTTGAAAGATTAAAGAATACCTGGGGATAAGGGAGGGTGAGGCGAAATTTGCCATGACAACCTTAGCAGCCCCTTCCCTACAGACTGTTACGTACCAGATTAACAGTCTCTGCAGAACGGGTTTGTCTTCCATGAAGAAAAAAAAATACTTAATGACAATACACGTAAAGCCCCGTGTTGAAACTGACGATGCGGCAGACAGCGCACATCACTCGCACTGATTTAAAAAAAAAAAAAAAAAAAAAACTCCAAGCAGTGTGGGGATATTGGAATCAACAGTGTGGATAATAATAATTTAAAAAAAAAACACCATCCACAAATACACTCCTAACAAAGCTACATACTCAACGAGATAAAGTCAACCAACAAACTAGCTTATGCTGCTGCTGTAGTTAGTGTAAAGATTCGATATGCTAATTACAATATTTGAATATTTGTACAATATTTCGAGGCGGACAATCAATCAATCAATAAAACACACAAATAAATCAGCTCTGATTTCAATACCACAGGAAGTGAATTTAAAAAAAGTCCACGACTCGCGACAAAGCCCTTGCCCCAGCTGAACACCCACGTCGGGAATTAGATCTCGATCTCCCTTTCCAAACCCCTCAACCGCTCAGTCTTACACAAAGCTCTCCTTCGGCCGCCCTTGGTAATCGAACAATGAGTCTGGGCCTGTCTATCCTAAATCGCACAAAAAATCACGGACTGCTACTACAACAGTACATATTTAAGAAAAGCCCATTTCTTCTTACCCCTTTTTACGCAGACTTTTCTTCAGACTTGCTGTACAAAATTCCTGTAATTCGAACAAGACCCCCTAAATTGAACAACTCAATTTTTTTTTCACAACTATCTTTTTCGCTGCCGGACCTTTGGTATTTATAGTTTCAGCAGGCTGACGTATTTGCGTAACAATGTCGTATATTTACAAATATGGCAAACCCTTTGGCGATTGGGTAAACGCTTTGTCAATCTATATACGTCATGCATAGTTTTACAACAAGAGACCCAAAACAACAACAAAAAAACCCCTCGGCATTGCTTTTGAGTAATGATTGGCTGCTCAAGAGTGACAAAAATAACATTATTTGAAATCAGTAGTGTGCTTAAACTAAAAACAATTCATTTCAGGTTTTCCAAAGTGAAAGCATAAAAGGATATATTTTTTTCATCAATTCAGGCTCCCTTGAGAAAGATATGTACAACATATCGAAACGTTGGGCAGCTGGCTCTTTGAGCTAATATATATATATATATATATATATATATATATATATATATATATATATATATATATAACACAATCATAATTTAAAAATTAAACATTGGGTGTATTTATTACAGATCATAACAAATCTTTGTTTTCTTTCTTTCATCTGATCACAACATGTTAACTTGCAAAAAACAGGTTTGAAAAATTAGATCAGCTTTTACCTTTTTTAAAACGAGAGATTCTAATCTCATTCAAACTAGGTGTTAATTACTCCCAGCGTTCCCTGAGTTAACAATTCATATAGAAGCAGTGAGCGACAATGACTTTAAAAAAGGATCGATGCTCTTATTTATGCAGACGTTTTATCTACCTACACTATTTTATAACTAAGAATACATTGCGCAGTCTGACAAGAATGTGCAGATTATGCTCAACAAGGACAGTAAATATGGGAAAAAAGATGTAACCGTTTGCATTGTAATATACCGATTACAAAACAGATTTATTTAATTTCCTTTTATTCAACAAATATGATTTTGTATTTTTATATTAAAGCTGCATAGTTTTATTAAAACAAATACCAAACGCAAACGTTATTTTTCCATTCCAAATTATTGTCAGCATTGCATACATTGAAACTAACGCGAAACGCTAAATAGAAAATAACCATCATAACCTCAACATACGAGCAAATTGGGGGGGGGGGGGGGGGGGGGCTGCTGTTCTTGCTGCAATGCATCATGGTTCTTGATTGTTTCATAAGGCACTACAGTTCCCAGGGTGCCATGCGCCACTGCCTTGATTTCCCGTTCCCGGAACCAGGCGCATGCGTAGTTTAGGAAAGTAAGCGGACCGCGGAGTGTAGAGAACAATAATAAAAGGAAGCTCGGAAGACAGACAGAAACATGTCGAAAGGCTCCGTTGCTGCGAGCTCTTCGTCCGGAGCTGTCGCTGCCACACCTGCCCCCATCGCCACAGGCTCATTGTCTCCTGCCAGCTCGCTGCACGCACAGCCAGAGAAACCGCAGCACTACACGTACGTAACTCAAACTCTTACGTGCACAGACAACGCGCAGGCCTCTAACACCTGACGCAGCGAGTGAGAAAGGGGGTTGGGCTTGATCCGGTCCGAACAGGTCCAGACCGAACCAAACCGCGTAGGAGGGGATCTGACTGATTGCTTTTGTTCTAGGGTACCTGGCAGAAGGGTCGAAGTAGTGCTTAAAAATACTCGCATGTTTTTCACATTACTTTCTTTGTGACTTGTTTTGATTGCTAAACAGCTTTTATTAAGTGATGTCATGTTTTTTACTACCATGAGTCAGCTTGTGCAATGCATTGATGTTATAATTTTTATTGTTTTGTCCAATTCTTTATTGAAATATACAAGACAGTAAGAAAACTAAATTATATGCGCTTAATCTCTAGAATCCTTTAATTTTTAATTTGCCCTATAGTGATAAACGTGGTACACAGTGTTGCCAGATTCTCCCTCATAGAAATCTTTAGAATTGCCCTAATACCTCTAGGGGGGGAAAAAAAAAATTAGTATGAGGGCTCACGTTCCTGTTTTTGTAATTGTAAACACAAACAGTTAGGCTGTCTAAGTGTTCAGTATATACTGAATTTATTAAGAGACACTGAAATCCAACTTGATAATTGCATACGGTTGTGAACTGCATTTCTTTTGAAAATGTCAGTTATTCTGGTTAAATGCATAAAACTGTGAGGCAATTGGGCTATTCATCTCCCATGATCAACTGCATGTGCATTTTCATAGGCTTCCCTTTTTGAAAGTTAACAGGAGTATACAGTTACACATGGGAGGAGTCATATGCAAAAAGCACTCATTATCATATAACTAGATGTAAACCCCCCCCCCCCCCCCAACACCACGACCATCATGAGAGTAATGAAGCATCCATACCTTTGTATAAGTTAGTGATCAGCAGATGTGTCAGCCGCACCAAGAGCACAGCGTGTGGTTTTCGCTAACTCAACTGTGCAGAATATTTTTTTTTTCCTATGGGTAAATATCGGGACTTTCTTCCTATGCATCGGGACGCAGGACATTTGCTAGGAAATCGGGACTGTCGCGACCATATAAGGACTATTGACATATATGTCAGAGCACATCCACCGTATTAGTAAAGGACTTGCGCATTAACAAAATGTTTGCAGAAGAAAAAAACGCTAGAAAACAGATATGCGACAGATTACTGTACTGTAATGACATTGGGTTAGGGCACTTTCTAGCACAAGTACCAGTCTGAGGAAATAAGGGTGCCTGGTGATATAGCCTAAGTCATTGTGATATGATTTAACTGTTGCAGGGCTCTAAATTGGCAAGAAAAAAGGACAAAGCCAAACTGACCTTCAGTTCAGTAAATTTGTAGAGGGCACCAAGGCCACTAAACTTAGGTCAAGGCCAAAGTGTAGGATGTTGTGGAGGATTTATATATGAATCTAGTTATTAGCCACAGAAAGAAACAACATTTTATTTAATTTCAGTAGCATATATTCTACACAGTTTAACATATTGCTCCCATGTGTAACATACAAACTGCCAAGCTCCTGTGTTGCATTTATAGATGAACTGAAAAAACATAAACTTATCTTTATCATAAAATGGACAAATCTTGATAATAAAACTTCTTGTCCAAGGGACAAAATGGTAGAAAAATCTACTCAACCCCTCCCCATCGCACAAAACAATAACTTGTAGGATTTTGCTTTTATTTTAATGTACCATTTTGGTTTTGTTCTGGTAAAACTAAGGAAATTAAAAGAAGGTAAGCAATTAATGTTATTTCAGCACAGTGATTTATACATTTAAACTGAAATTTAAAATAAACTGAACCTTTTAAATGTATGTGTATGCAATTTTTATTTTCTGTTTTTTAAACTGGACACCTCGTTATTTCGGACAATCCTGGCTGTCTCCCGGCATGTCCGGTTTAGCGAGGGGCTACTGTACAGCTGAACAGCAATGCTCAAATAATAACGAATTTGCTAAATACAGTTATTCTGCTTGTTAGAGTAAAACATAGTTGCAAAAAAATAATGATGTAGCACACCCTTAGAGTTTCAAGACCTGGTCCCACACTTGCTTATTCCTCATACCTGAAGTACCTCTGCAATGTTGTACTCCTGTCTCCATCACCACACTCCTCTTTCTCTGTCTGCAGGTACCTGAAGGAGTTCCGCACTGAGCAGTGTCCCCTCTTTGTGCAGCACAAGTGTTCCCAGCATCGACCCTTCACTTGCTTCTACTGGCACTTTGTAAACCAGCGGCGTCGCAGGCCTATCCGCCGCCGGGACAGCACCTTCAACTACAGCCCCGACATCTACTGCACTCAGTACGAGGAGGGCTCAGGCACCTGCCCTGATGGGGACGAGTGAGTGAGCACAGCTCTTCCTTGGGGCGGTACCACATGAAAAAGAAGGGTCTATTTGTAGCGTAGACAATCAAAGATGAGATATTATATATATATATATATATGTGTGTGTGTGTGTGTGTGTGTGTATACTGTAATATCTCAGGCACCACTAATGTGTGTCTTAACCACTGTGCAAAAGAGTTGGGCTTGTCCACATTCATGGTTACAGAGCTTTATCCTCATCTCATCTCACCAACGGGACAGAATCTGTAACGGTCACAATCACCCAACACTGCCTGTTACACCAGCTGTAATAAATGAGCCACAAACATTTTCAGAACTTCAGTCTGGACGTTCTTTTCTGAGCTTGATCTTTTGAGGATTACAATTGCTCTCAGATGATTATTCAAGGCTTTAACAATAAGAGAGGCACACAACACCCTGTGAATGAAAAGACAAGGTAGTGTTGTGTATGCTTGCTGGCTGCTCCTTAGTATTGTGACAGAAAGATAACAAACCAGGAAGGTCTCATGTTCTTCCAAGGGGAGATACAGATGGAGACACATGTGCAGGCTCCCCAGCTGCACCGCTGGTCTCTTATTTTAACACACAGCACTTTGTAACAGCACCTCGAACAGCTAACAACACAGACTGCTGCTACAGCCTACCACCTTGAAGGAGTGTCCCAGTGAAATTGTCAATTGAGGGTCAGTTAAACAATCACTGCCAACTATATGTATACACACTGATTTCTTTCCAATTTGTGCGATTTCTTTTCATTGTGTATCAAAGCTGCTCTGAATACTCTGTGAACTTCCAAGCACAGTAATACTTAAGCAATTAAAACACCAGTTACAACAATAATACAAATATTTACTCCCACAATTTACATTTGGGAAGTCACCTTTTACAGTGAGGATTAGACAGCTCACCATAGGCGCCCACACACAACCAGTGCTGCCCACAGCATGGACTTGCCGTTGCCCCCACAAGCCCATGCCACTGTAATATAAATCAGGCGATCTCACACTTTCACACAACCACAGGAGAAAATAGGAAATATAGTTTTGACCTTTTGTTTTACTTGAAGTATGTGGGTCCATTCCAATGTGTGCCTAATTGAGGATGTATTGCTCTGTTTCAGCTGCCCATTCCTCCACCGCACTGCAGGCGACACCGAGAGGCGCTACCACCTTCGCTACTATAAGACGGGCACCTGCATCCACGAGACAGACGGTAAGGGCAACTGCAGCAAGAATGGGCCACACTGCACCTTTGCACACGGACCACAGGACCTGCGCACACCTGTCTACGACATCAGGTAGGGAGAAACTTGCCCTGATCAAATATCCAGCTCTTCTGAAAACTTCACACGTTAGCATAAAGTGACCAACCATACAGAGATGTGATATCTATAAAATGGGCCGTATAATATGATAAAATTATTAAAAATGGCCAAGTTAAACAAGATACAATTGTGACTATGCCCAGGTATTCCAGAAATAACCAAGTGTTTTCACGTTGCTGTTCCAGGGAACTCCAGGCGATGGAGGCAATGCAGAACGGGCAGGCCGCTGCTGAGGGCAGTGCTGAGGGGCAGCCAGCCATTGCAGCCAGCTGTGCCCTGATTGAGAAGATCCTGTGTGAAGAGCCCCGGTGGCAAGGTAGCGTAGGACAGTCCTCATGTGCACATGTCTTGGTTCCCAATGACTCCTGGCTACTCTGCTCTGCACAGTCAGTAGTTTAGTTACTTCTTATGGTTTGCTGCTGTGATGATGTTGCACATGCACAGATAAAATGACATCTTTTCCGGAGTATTAAATATATAAATAGATACATCCACAACGTTTTGGCTTCTCCCTTGTCCAGGTGGTAAGGTTTCACGTGCTGTGTCAAGCTGTAGCGGGTAAATGCAGCAGTGAGCACTGAACGTTCTATAGAACACTGCTATAGTTAAAAGATCCACGGCGACAGCATGTATTCCATTCAAACAGTGGTGTTAATCTCTGAGTTAAGTCCACCCGGAGAGACAAAAACTAAATTATTCTGATAATATAAAATAGATTCAGTTTAAATCACAATAAAATTACTGAGACAGTTGAAAATGTTAAAATGAGAGGATCCACCCCAATATGTTGTTTACACTGAAAATTAAATATTCGGAAACTAGGAATAATTCCAACTGGATTTTATTTGAAAAGAAGTCATTTAAAAAGGAGACTATCTTTCGGAATCCACATTACTCAACTGATAAGAAAAGAGGCTAATTTAAGTTTTTCTGCCTCAGAGAGGGATACAGTTTTAACTATGTCAACCTGATGGAGGGACTCCTGTGGGTCAAAATGAGACAGGGTGTCTGGCAGATCAGTGGCAGGGCTGAGCTAAGATCCTTTTTTATAGAAGCAGGTACTTCCTAAATTTTTCTAAAATTCCACTCATTTAATAGGACAGTATGGCAATATAAATAAGCCAGTCCTCTTTTTGTTCATAATTTATATTTTCTGTTTTGAAAATGAGCTGTGTAAAAGTACAGTTTTTTTTTTTTTTTTCTTTTAAAAGGGGTCAGTTTTTAATGGTACCATTATATGTCAGTTGTATTGAATATATTGAGGTGATGGAAATTTACATCAGTCACTAATCAGAATTGGAATCTTGTTCATCATCAAATTCAGAGTCATTTACAGTCATTTGAACTTTGCAAGGATTTGGGCAGCAATCTTTCATGCATTCACAAGCTTCATTGCAGGCAAGTCTGTTCCTAGTACAACTGCAGTAGCTTATGGACTCAGATTTCCTACACCCACATGCAACTAACTGGAGCTGCTTGCAGTGCCTTTGATGTTGGCACCATCATTCAAGTGACATTATCCCTGTGCCAGCCATGATCAATGGCCGATGGTATATGAGGTTGGGCCACCAAAGCATTACTCCAGATGTACGTCTGATAGTTTGCCTTCATTGCGTGTTGTTATTGACTGTCTTGTGTTGGCGGTAGAAGTTCATTTTTGTTTTGGTTCTCGCAGAACTTCTTGTAGAGCAACAGATTCACCCCACAATCAGGTTCTTCACCATACAGAGCTGAGGTGAATCTCTCCAAAGCACTGAAAGTAGCCAATGTAGTTTTGTTCAAGCTTTGTAGTCCAGTAAAATGAGCAAGTTTTCAGTGGCTTTACATTCCAGGTTTCTGCCAGTGCACTTGTTGAATCACACCCAGTGAGCCACATGTTTTTGCAATGCTATGTGTAGGAATCAAGCGCTGATTTTCCTTTATGCCAGTCCTTAGTCAAACTTCCTGGCCAGCCAGTTGTGATGCAAAATGCACACAAAGAAGTTTTACATCTGAATCTGGTGACCACATGACTAGTTGTGGGCAGCTGAGTGCTGCATGGCCTGCATGTTAGAAGAGACATGTATCTGCTTCCTTGTGTAGAATAAAGTGCTGGAACTTCTGTAACACTCTCTTAACACAGACTTTGCCTTCATTTTGTTTTTAAAACCACTTGCAATGACTAACTCCTTCCCAGGTTCCAGGGTTTTGCTTGCTACATCACACCACAGGTCTGATAGAAAAGCTGCAAAGTTCTCCTTGTTGCATGGATTGCTGTAGAACTTCTGCATGGTATAGGTATCTTGCTACACAGACTGTGGATTTTTACTAAACTGCTGTATTCTGAACCTTGTCTTTTTTGTTCCCCTGTTTTCATTGAGTCCTCCTGATCGTATCGATCAAAAACTACATTGAATCGAACATAGCTTGGATCTTGCACCTTGACCAGTAAAACGTCTAATAGCCTCTTTGCAAACTCGCCAAATGTAATCCCAGTGGTTCCCTTTATTATCTGCGGTATGTCAGTTTGAGGAAGCTTTGTCAAACAGTTCATGTTCTTTTCTAGTTCCTTCATTAGATTTGCTTTGTTTCCACATTTTAAGGTACCAGCTTAATGAGCTAGTGACACAAGGACACTTGTGAGCTCGTACTTAAATACCTTCTTCAGGTCAATCACTTTGGACTGTGCTTCAATCATGAATAACTCACAGTCTGTGTTTAACACTTTTGTTTTCTCTACACTGCAAGGTAATTTAGATCTTTGCCATAGATGAAAATGTCTTCAGTTTAAGTTTTGGTAGTGTCTCAATAAATCCACTATGCAAGTGGCCAGCAGTTATTTTTGTGATATTCCTAAATCCTTTGCATTAGCTGCTTCATCCAGTTGGAATGGAATGTAGCAGGACAGGAGCCCTGCGCATGAAGAGTGGGTTTTGTTGTATATATTGTAAATAAATGTGTAAATTGTTGTAATTAATTTAATGAAGTACCTGATGCTCCTGGGATAGCCTGCCTGCTTTGTGTGATTGCCAGCTGTGGATAATCAGCAGGTAGGTGTGTTCCAGCATGGCGTTGGGTATAAAGAGGTCCTGTTTGTTCACCTCGGAGCTGCTGCAAAGCCGCGGACAATGGGCTAAAGATCGTCCACGTTACCCGGACATGTAGACCTGGCTGCGTAATCCTGATCACCGTGAGAGTGACCCGGGATCAGAAGCGAAACCGTCGTTGCCCCTGTAGTAGTCGGAGTCAGGGTTTGCTTGTGATTGAACAGAGAAGATTAGTTCAGGGATTGTAAATCCCACTGATGTATAGTGAGCGAGGTGTATAAAGCGGGACCTCCATGCCTTAGGGAGTAGCGCACGCCGTTGTTACGGCACCTTTATTTTGATAGTTTTTTTGTGCTGTGTTTTATTTTGCACTTTTTGTACAGCTTGCTGTAGCAGTCCTCTGTGCGTTACCATCGTTCGTAATGTCACATGAACATTTTTATTTACTTTCGTTTTCTGTTTGTTAATAAATCCTGCGTGCCTGTGCAGGCGTTTCAACTTCAACCCCTGTCTTGATCTCTTTCCTGTCACTCGTCAGCGAATGCACATACCCAGAAGCAAGACACTGTTACAGGAGGTTATACAGCACTGTCAGGATTTTCTGAACATCCAGTTCATCCCGTCTAATACACATTGGATCTGCTTCTTTGTGTCCATGAGTAGCAGCATCTTCACTTAAGTTACAACATGGCTGTTGTGATGGTTGAGCGTTCGTGGGCTGTGAGGATCCCTTGCTTTACAGCTTCTGGCTTCAAGCTGAAGCCAGTTATTCCATCTCTTATTTTTTTGTTCCAGAGCGATGCCAGTCCAAATTTGATTGCATTTCTGATTAGAACGACAAACAGAGTAGAAACTGATGATAAGCCTTAGGTGCAGTCTTTGGAAGAAGATTCATGCCTGCAGCATAAGCCGTTGCCCAACGCGCATAATGTGTGCAATCATAAGCACAGAAATAGGGCAGCATATCTGTAATGGAAGCCAGATGAAGCTCCCATAACCCAACCCTTTCAGCTCGGATGAATCTTATTAGAATGTTGATCATATCAAGGTACCTTTCCCAGAATGCAGATGTCCTAGCTATCATGCTGCCCTGGCATTGAAACTTGTTGAGAAGCTGTTTAACTCCTTGAGTCTATCAGTCAGTGATTCCTCATCAGTTTCTACACAGGCCATATATTGTAGGTCAGCAACAATGGCATTCTCATTAAATTCAAGGCACAGTCCACTTTGCTGCTTCACCCACTTCCCAAAGGCTTGTCAACGCAGGCATTGCTTTGCTTCAGACACAAGCTTATGAAATCTATCCCCTCGATTTAAACCATGCCTCTTAGCAGAGCTGCAGCTGTGAAACTTCCATATACTCCAGAATCTAGAAACAAGTCCTCCAATCCGCTCTCTTCAACATATCAACCGATATAGGCAAGGACTGTCATGGCAGTGTGCATTCACTAGTCGCAAAACTAAAACTGCATACTCTTCAGGGCAACACCATTGAATTTCCTTTTCTTTACAGTAGATTGCCTCATCAAAAGTGATGACTGCATTCTTTTGGCCCAATTGCTTTGTTATCGTCTGAACGTTTGTCAAATCAGTGTATACTGTATTCAGTTGGAGATGCATTGTTGAATTTAAATTTTAGTGGGCAAAGTGGGTGCTTTCCATAAGCAGAGAAATCTGCCACTTCATAGACACCCGTGTTTACGTTGAGATTTTCGATGCAATTGCACAGAACCGAAATTCCCAGGAGCCAGGTGGGCGATAGAACTTACACTGGAAAAACGTTCTCCCTTGCGCTGGTACAGCACTATGCTGGTGGCATGAGTTGTGTGCTTGCTCTTCATTTATGTCAACATTGTCAGCTGCAGCTTGTGAAAAAATATTTGGCTTAATGTTGGATGGAGTGAGTTTCTCCCTGGTTGTGACTTTCAGTCAGACATTCAGCAATTCCATTTCTACCCTCTTCCATGTACTACAGGAAACAGTGTGACCAGGATGATGAAGCAAAGAAAGAAGAGTTTTTGAGCCAATCTGGCTTGAAGGAATACGGAATGGTTTAAGCCCTTTAACTCTTTGTAGATCAGCTTTTATAATCTGAGCTGTAGTGTACACTTACATTCCGCATTTGCAGAATGTACAGGCTCTCATTCAACTTTTGTTTCAAATTATCAGCTACTTCTATGGCATGATTTAGTATGATGGCACTGCTAACAATGCCTTAGCAGTGCAGCTAATTCACAGGGATTGCCCTTCATGAGCTCAGAGTGAATACGTTTTACTAGCTCCTCAAATGCCTGTATATATATATAAACACGTGTGTCTTCCTGCTTGGAAGCATGCTTTGCTCTGCAGATGTAGTTGTCACGACAAGACTTATGGCACTTAGCATTAGCAGCAATAAGATCAAACATAGACAGGTTCAAAAGAATGGCATGGTCTTTTAGGTACTTTGCTGCAATTCTAAGAGAGGTTTCACTGTTTTTACCTTGGTCAGCTATGAGATGCTTGTTTTCTTTGTGACGCACCTTTTGACTGATAAAGCACCTCCTCCAGTCAAGATGTGATGATGAAGAGTGGGTTGCGCTTTCTTTATGAGGCTCTGGATCAGGAACGCAAGGGGCAGAAACAATTTCCCATATTTTAGTGGTCTTGTTCTTTACCAGTCGTTCAAGTAATGTTTTTTATTTTTATGTTTAATAGCAATTTTCATGCCAAAAGATTGCTGTGGATTCATCAAGTTCGGTAGTAATCTTGTCTGAAAGTTCATGTTTTCGGATCTTCATAGCTTTGCAAAATGTCTTTACACCCTCTGACCTAACCTGTCTTAAATGTTCATTGGGGTTGGACTGACATATAGCACACCTGGACCAAGCTGTGGTGAAACACAGCTGCTTTATGAACCTTCATCAGTAGTTTAGTGTTGTTTTTACTTTAGCTCTCAAGAACACCATCCATCTACAACTGACACCCAGCTGCTCAAAAAAGGGTCCTAGCTCAGGCCTGTCACTGACACCTGCCTCATTTTGACCCCCATCAATCTGACATAGGTAACATTTTATTCCTCTTTGGGGCAAAAAAATGTTAAAATCTTGACTTGGGTCCCAGACTAGGTTAATGTATACAGAACATCAAGCAGGGTAAACCAGCACATTGCTCGTAGAATTATGTGCTGGCTTGGATGATTGGTAAGTGACTCCTGTCCCCTTGTTCTCACAGAGGCCAGCTATGTGCTGTCCAGTTACAAGACGGAGCAGTGCAAGAAACCCCCGCGACTGTGTCGTCAGGGTTACGCCTGTCCCTACTACCACAACAGCAAGGACCGTCGCAGGGGCCCCCGCAAGCACAAATACAGGTACCAGTTTGTGCTTGTCTGGAAATGCAAAGTGTCATTGATTTGTCGAAATCTATATATGTCAGTTTCTGTCTACTACCCTAAATACTGATGTCACGCGTGTCTGTCTGTTTATCTCTCCTGGTTGTCAAAGCCAAGGGTAGAAAGACTGAATGACTTTGTGTCTGTGCTGTCCCCAGGTCGCTGCCCTGCCCCGGGGTGAAGCATGCTGACGAGTGGGGTGACCCCAGCAAGTGTGAGAGCGGAGACGGCTGCCAGTACTGCCACACACGCACAGAGCAGCAGTTCCACCCAGAGGTACCTCCAGCACCTGGGAATAGGGTCTGGATAGGGAAAAGGAAGTTACCGTTAAAAGATGGCAAGCATTGTTTCAGTAAATATGCTATGCAGCCTTTCTTTAAAACTGTGCTGTTTGAGGCCTTGCAGCAAGCTGTCTCCTTAACTCCAGCCCGCTTGCTGGAAGTGATTTTATATGACTGCCTCCTTTCTGTGTCGATCCGAAACCGAAGATTGCCTTTTGGTTGAAATGAAAAAGTCGGTAGTTTATTTTAGCAGAGGACATCAAATGTATTGAAGCCAGAATGACTCATTAACGCAGTCAGAAATAAGACTGTAAAGACTTCTGTGTAGAGAGCATGACAGAGGGAGAGAGCATCTGTTGTTGTTGGAGGAAGAGATTAAACAATGGGGTTTTATGTTGTGTCTCCCTGCAGATTTACAAATCCACAAAATGTAATGACATGCAGCAGGCTGGCAGCTGCCCACGCGGACCCTTCTGTGCCTTCGCTCACATGGACCGTATGTGGCTTTCTGATCATTTTCACACAGTGAAATAACCTTGGGTTATTTTTAAAACCCACAAATATTCACAGCTAATGAACAGCTAGGTCAGAATGAAGAACAGACCAGTTACTAAATACAAAATACATAGTAACATACAAATCTATTCTAAGATATGAATAAAATAGCATTTTGTAAGTTGTTTCAGTTATTTTCGATATAATAAGAAAAACAATGACAAGTCTATTGAAAAGTAACATCCTATTAGAACAATTATTGTTCTTCATTTGTATCAATTTAAATACAACAATTGTGTTCTTTCCTGCATCCACACTCTTCCCACGCTCAAAATGAAAAATAAAACAGCAGGCTCTGTTATTTTCATTCTGCTACCATCGTACAATACTGTACTTCCCCCATAAATCCCCTGGTGGTTTGTATTACCTGTATATTTCTAGATCATTAACAGTAGATTTCTATGAAGGTACTGTAAGCAATGTGTGATTAAGAGTGAGTGTGGTGTTTGATTTTCACAGAGCCCTTATGCAGTGATGAAGCCCAGTCCTCCTGCTCGGCCTCCAGCCCAACGCCTGCAGGCCTGCCCCTCTTAACTCCTGCAGACTCGCTGCCTGTCAGCCCCACCAGCCCACACACCTCTGAGCTGCATAGTGTAAGCAAACAACCTCTCTTTGTATCTTTTCCATTTTGATAAGATTAGATCATTTAATAGACAACCAGTTCTCAATTAATGTCGTACAAAACATATAGATCAGGGGCCTTCCTGTCTAGAGGCCTGATTTTTCACTGTGGGCAAATTGCTCTGCCATATATTTACTGTGTTCTAAATTGTTTTATTTAACAAATGAAACCTCTGTTAATGTCTTAAATGTATTTTTTTTTTTAATTTAGATTCTGTCCAGCAGCTGCAGCTCTCTCAACCCTTCCAGTATGTGTGTCTCACCACAGGGGATGCTGGGAAGGATGCTGTGCCAGGAGTCCTCCAGCCTGGAGGCCCCGTTCTTCACAACTGCAGGAGGTGGCTATGGGAAAGCACCAGGCTTTGAACGTGAAGACCAGGTGGGCACACTCTCCTCAGAGCTTACATGGTATTATGACCCTGGTACTTAATGGGTACTTGCTGGATAATGGGGTGATTATGACATAGCCATAATATGCAAATACAGTGTTTTTTTTTTTTTATTTCGGTTAGCAATAAAAAAAATATTATGATTTTTGGCAACTTGAAGGTAAATTTGAAATTTAAACACAAATACCAGTTAACCACTTGACTGCCAGTGAATGCACCTGATTGCTACTTTAAAGTACAATTAAATGACCTTGATTTAACCTTGATTTATTTATTTAACTTCACCTGTGTGCTGCACTCAATTCTCTTGTGTCATTCTGACAAATTACGATAGCAATCAAAGTCAGAAACATTGAGAGATGTGTAGCAAAAGTATATAATAATCAGGAATGAAGTTACTCCTAAAAAAAGGGGGAAAGAAAGTCACTGATTCAGTGTGCATAGTGTGCATCTTTAAATGGTATACATTGCACTTTGTAGTGACATGACAGTAGCAACTTCAAATTCAGCAGCTCTTTGTACATGTTTGCGCCCTCTTGTGGCAGCAGTGCTGTAGGTTAGTGTGGTGGAATCAATGTTAACAATCGAGCAGGTAGACACTTTCAGATGTTTCGACTCACATTTGTATTTTTCAGTTACTTAACAGTTCTTGCACTACAACGTGTGTTGAATGAAACAAAACCCATGTTATAACTATGATCTTCTACAGCCTCAGTGTATTTGTGTATTTAAAAGAGAATCAAGAGTTCGATAGTATCAAAAATTGCCAATTGTTCAGATAGTCCAGCTGTGGAGAGAGGCAGTACTCCAGCAAAAAATCAGTTTAATAAATAAAACAAAATATATCAATAGAGTAGCAGTTCAAGTTATGCGTACAGTGCATGATGGTGCACCATCTTCATAGTGTGAGCATGTACTGGCATAGGCAGGCCTGTTCTACTGGTTTGAGGATGCTTCCTGCACTGTCTGGTTGCTGACAGTGATGAGTATTACAACACCAATGTCTTTCTCTTGGTGAGTTTGGATTTTTGTGACCGACATGTAACATTTGCCGACACTGAATTTCTTTTGCCACTTTTCTACTCAGTTCTGTATGCGTTGTACATTTTTATGGTACATGCTCAGACGTTTGAATCCATACAGTCAGAGTGTTTTGCTTTCCTTAAACATTTTACTTGCATTTTCTTTTTATGTTACGATGACCTACTTTTTTTTTTCCTCCTCACCTGTTTTCTTCTTGTTCGCCCCACCCTGCAGGCAAAACAGAAAGCACATACCCTGGAGCATAGGAGTGGAGACTCAGCCCCCTTCCACTGTAGTACTGGACCCACACCGGTTCGACACCATGCACTGGTACTGTTACAGCACAGTACAACTCGATCTACCCCTCAGAGAAACATGATATTCTTTATAATTACTGAAATGCAGCTTTGATGTGTGCTGTTGTGCTGTACTTTCCTAATCCTATATATAAAGTGAATTTCTTCTTCGCAAAAAGGATGGCTGCAATGAAATGCACAGTCGCCTGACCACTCTCTTCTTGTTTAGGATGGGCTGGGTCTGCTCCCTGTGGGGAGCCCCCCAACGTCCAGCATCTCCTCCAGCATGACATCCAGCCTGGCCACAACCCCCCCCAGCCCTGCAGCCAGCAGCACCACCCGTGGCATGAACGCCAACGCACTGCCCTTCTACCCCACCAGCGACACCGTCGAGTCCGTCGTGGGTGAGGACTGCCAGGCTTTTATTTGTCATTTATTTATTGGTTTCTTACTCACCAGGATATTCACAGCGCGGTGTCCCATAGGACAGCTGTGACCAGTTTTGGTCACCTCACTACAAAAAAGACACGAATGGGGCTTCCAGCAAAGGCACTCCATGTGAAGTGCAGGATGTGCCCTGTAGCCTCGGGATTGCAGGTTCGAGTCCAGGCTATGTCACAGCCGACCGTGACTGGGAGTTCCCAGGGGGTGGCGTACAATTGGCCGCGCGCTGCCCGGGTAGGGAGAGCTTAGGTTGGCAGGGGAATCCACGGCTCACCGCGCATCACGGACTCCTGTGGCCGTTAGGGCGTCTGTGCTTCTGCAGTGGAGCCGCCAAATCTGTGTTGTCCTCCGGCACTATAGGTCTGGTGGCCTCGCTGTGGATCCGCAGCACGAGAAATGACGGATTGGCAGGAGCACATTTCGGAGGACGCGCGCTCCAGCTTCCGTTCCTCGAGTCGACGGGGGGGTTGCGAGCAGTGAGCCGAAGATACAGATAATAACTGGGTACACTAAATTGGGGAGAAAACCGGGGTAAAAAAATTGGAGACGACTGAATTTAAAAAATAAATAAATAAATAAATAAATTCACTTATGGTGCAGAGAAAAGTCTCCAGGCTGAACTTGGATTAATGACATGAGCCATAAGGAAACGTTCAAATAATTCAATATTCTCAGCCTAGAAAAAAGTAGAGAAACTCTACTCTATCAGATGAAGTAGTAGGATCTAAAACACTGTGAATATTAAAAAGTATATATTGACAAGAAGTTGCTGGGGCCCGGTGAAGTGCATTGTGGAGGATGGAGTATAACTATACCAGTGCTAGCACAGCAAGGACAGTATAAAAAACAAAAGCCAAGTTTTGCGCCAGGTTGTTTCGTAGGTGATGAGGATTTGATTGCAGCGCAAGACAAAAAAACCAAAAAAATTCAGGAGTTTAAATATTTAACACTAGAACTGCCGCAGTTATACTCATACCTAAAATCTCCGGCAGTCATATCAAACCAGCAGTCATATTGAAGCATGTCATATCAAACATCTGCACAGCTGAATCACCACATTTAAATGAATAATTAAACATAAAAGGGTTTGTTTTCTAACTTACCACATATAAAGCACTACTTCAAAAACTGAAAAACTATACAAAAATATTTCAAAATATTTCAAAAGAAAGTGAGTAAACAGGTATATATGCAAAAAAAAAAAAATTAAAATGAGTTACATATGTTTTCTCTTGCATGTGTCAGTCGGTGCAGCACTGAATCCAGGTTGAGCTGCAGCAGCCTACTGCTTATCTCTCCTACTGATATTTTTCCTGGTGCATTCCTTATGCAAAACAAAGGAATTGATGGCTGCCAGGTCCAGTAGAGATGATAACAGATTATATATATATATATATATATATATATATATATATATATATATATATATATATATATATATATATATATATATATATATAGAGACTATTGTAGGTTATATTCAAAATAAAAACATATATTCTAAAAGGCAGTCAAAATGACTGCTTTGGCGGTTCTAGGTGGGCAGGATTTATAACGTCCTTATTTTTCCGATCTTGCCTTTGAAACGGCATCTAGGTATTTAATGTACCGTCAAAATGACTGTCGTGGCGGTCCTAGCATTAAAGATGGCAGTCTTAGTCCGTAAGGACCATAAAATAATATTTATTAAAGAAACTGCTTCTGCCACCCAGCAGAAAGAATATAAAACGGCTAGTCCATGTCAGAGCATTATTTTCACGCTTGTTTGCATTGCTATTGTTGCAGAGTCTGCCCTGGATGATCTGGACCTCAATGATTTTGGCATGGCAGCGCTAGAGAAGAGTTTCGACAGCACAACTGCAGCCCACAGCAGCAGCAGCATCATGATCGGTAAGGGGGTCCAGCAGCAGCATCCTGATCGGCAAGGGGGTGACTTATACAGGGTCCCAGTATCTTCACCCCTTGGAAATACAGTTTAAAAGCATGGCCATGTGATGCAGGATGAGTCATACAGTCATGGGAGAGCAGGTTTGCATCCTGGCTGGCTTCGCTGGGGGTTGCAGAGGGAGTGTTGCATTGGCTCTGTTGCTCCCTTGGGTTAGGGAGGCGAAACTGTCAGAAACTGTTTTTTCTCACTGTACTATAGAGCAGTGGTGTGCAAACTTTTCATATGCCACCCCCTTTTCTTAGCATATATTTTGTTGCGCTCCCCCCCCCCTCCCACACACACACACACACACATATATTTAATATAAATCGCATATTTTTTTCTAACAGAAATTCAACATTTAAAATCAGTGGGAATTAGTTCACCACTGCTATAGAGGACCATACTGATCAGGAGCCCAGTGAGCTCAGACAGACACCTGCAGGGTTTGCATTTGTCCTCCAAAGGCTGATTGCTCACTGACATCTGCACTTAAGTTCCTTGGTGAAAAAGAGTAAGCTGGTTCGGTCATGGGATCAGGACACCCACTAAACCTTCAGTTCTCCTGAGTTGTGTGGGGAATTGCTGCGTTGAGGGAAAAAATCATTGGACAGCCCAAATTGGGGAGAAAATCGGGGGGTAAAATAATTGGGCACACTAAATTATAAAAATACATTTTTTTAAATTTTATTTTGTTAACTTCGCCTAGGGCTATGAAGTCAGTACCTGTATGTAGGCGTGGTAGGTGTGTAACAGGGCCCTTTCTAACCTTCTTCTGTCTCTTTTTCTCTCTCAGGGGGGAGTTTGCTTCAGAGCTCGGCTCCCGTTAACATCCCTGGCTCTCTGGGAAGCTCCGCCTCCTTTCACTCTGCCTCACTGTCTCCACCAATCAATTGTTCTCATTTCATGCCCTCCAGCCTCCAGCATCACCAGCGCCACCTGAGCCAATCAGACAGCACCTTTCCACAGGGCTCACTAGGTGAGTCGTCTTCCTTAGTTTTGGGGTTAGGATAACTATATCATATGGGCTGTTAAATGGCTAAATATGAGTAAAAATGAACTGTGACATTGAGTGAGACATTGTAATAAGAATGTATGTCTTTACCAGGTCTGAACGGGATGAACAGCAGTATCTGGGAGCACTTCCCACCTGGGAACTTCTCCCCTAACTCCTCCCCCGCCTTCCTGACAGGCGCCAGCTCCGGGGAGCTGACACGACTGCGGCATGAGCTGGACGAGGCCAGCGGAGCACTGAAACACTGGGAGGAGTCCTGGGGGCAGGCCAGACAGGTGAGGCATGAACCCCCCCACCCCTTCTGTGTCAACTGCAACTCCTGATGCACCAATAATTGATTACAGTTTGTTAACACAGACAGTATTTTGAAGGACTGCACTAATCCTGTGGTTTCTAAGAAGAAACGTGGTGTTGAAATGACTACAGTTTCACAGTTACTGAAGGTGAAACAAAGCAGCCACTCCTTGTTCTCTGTGGTGAAGTCTTGCCATATAACTAGATGAAGCTGTAACATTTGCACCGTAAAAAGAAAGCCATTTGTAATAGGGACAGTTTCTGTTTTACAACATGTTAAGACTGCTGTTACTGGTACTTGTTGAAACCCACTGCTGCACTCCCTCTTACAAGTGTGTGACATAAGCAAGGCTCTGAAGGAGGTCATTGTACTGTATTTCTTTGTGGGTGTGTGTGCGTGTTGTCACCCTGTGTTAACAGCAGGTGTTTCCTGCAGGCATGTGACATGTGGAAGAGGGATGTGGAAGAGGCAAATGAGGACGCAGCCAGCGCAGGCCGGGAGGGTGCTATGGCGCTCAAGCGGAGGGAGGTGCTGGAGCAGCGAGCTCAACAGCTTCACGAGGCGCTTCAGCGGCTGCAGGCCGGAAAGGAGCCGCAGATCCTTCACTGCTACGAGCAGCTCCAGCTGCTGCCCCTGCCCACACTGTATAACCTGCAGACACAACTGCGCTCCGGCCTGGAGAGAGTCGAGCAGGTATTGGCATGGCCAGACTCTAGACACGTAGCATGGGCTTCAGAAACAGAGACATGTACCAACAAATTCTGCTTGAAAATATTTTATTATCCACGTTATTTACTCTAAATAGCTATAAAATTAGATCAAATGTAGGTTTCTTGGTGTGTATTGGCTAAATAAAATCAATTTATTGAAATTTTAAAAATCCTAAGTTGACCGTGTTACCCCAAGTTGAAAGGACACCGTTGGAGATTGTAGAAGACACTTTTTTATACAGAGAATGGTGAGGGAATAGAATGGATACCAAGCCATGTTTTTCATTCTGATCATACAGTTGTGGGGAGAACTCAGCTACTAGGAACTGTATGATCATTGCTGAATTGAATGACCTCTTGTCCTAAATATTCTTAGGTTCATTAAGATAAGGGATGCCGCATTGATTTATACACCAAATCCTCTTTCACTACTCCAGTTTATTTCCCAGGTTCACCGCCACCACTTTGACTTCGACAGTTCATTTTTCATTATTATATCAATCATTTTACTTTCTCACCTTAGCAAATGGACCCCCATTCAAGCACCTGCACATTCCTTCTGTGTGCGAGACCACATACTGCCTACAACACCAACACAAACAGCTGAAAACAGAACACTGTGAAGGCAGTACCTAAGCAAAAATGACTTTCCGGGGAATTTTTCAGATTTTCCTGTCCTTTGTATTCTTTCCTAAGCATTTAAAATATTGTATTTAATTGTGTGTCTTGTCCACTTTGTGAGCCCTGTGCTGGTGAGCTGTGTTGAGATCTGAGCCCTGTGCTGGTGAGCTGTGTTGTGATCTGAACCCTGTGCTGTCTCTCCCTAGGCTGTCTTCCAGCTGCAGAAGGTGAAGTGTCTGCGCTGTCAGGAGGGGAGCCGTGTGATGTTGCCGTGCCAACACACTGTGCTGTGTGAGGCCTGTTCCTGCATAGAGGAGTGTCCTGTTTGCCGGCCTCCCGGGACACTGAGCCTGCAGTCCTGACCACACTGGCTTTCTTGCAGTAGATTGAGGGGGGAGACTACTCGTATCTAATAGACTGTTAAAGCTGGAAGAACCCTTCTGCGTACAAACTCGAGCTGTTTAGAGCAGGGCTGTCAAACTGGAGGGCCGCAGTGTCTTCTGGCTTTCGTTCCACCCGAGCTCTCCGTTACTTAATTGGTCTAATTATTTGATTAACTGAAAACATTTAACACTTCAGACGTCAAAATGTTTCATAGGTGGTGTACCTTGAATCAAGTGCTTTTTTAAAAACATCAACTGTATAAGACCTTGAAAAATATGAAATATGTCAAATTGAACAAATAATTAGATCAAATATGTTGATTGAGAGCTTAAGTTGGAATGAAAACCAGAAGACCCTGCGGCCCTCGAGGACTGCCCCCCACATCCTTTCCTTTAAGAAAGGGCCATATGCATTCCAAACCTGTATTTCATTGCAGCACTTTGTGTTTTCCTTTTTCATATGCCCTGTAATGGTAGCTATTGGATGTGCAGCACGAGGGTGACAGGGTGACTAAAACAGTATCCTGTAGCTGGCACTCGGAGCACCGTGTGTAACTATTAGCAGGTAACAAACACATCACTTGATATCCTGGACTAAAATGGCAAAGGTTTATGTTGTCAGCAGCAGAAAGTGGTTATTATCGCAGTGCGAGATCTATCAATCTTTGCTATTTATTCTTAGACCTTTCTCCAAATATGGTGGTACACTGGTATCTGGCTGACCTCTTACGGATTTCTCCCAGTAAGGGCAATGTAAAAAATACAATTCAACTCGGCAGAAGAGCACTATCATTAATTGCAACCATGATCTTCCACTTTGTAACATACCTGCTGTGTATAGTTTGCAAGTGAAATAAATATCTTGTGCTTTGATAGATAATCCTAATCATTTTATGATGGCACATTTTGATTTCTGTGTCTGATCTTTCCCCATGGAAATTCAATTCTCCTCTTCACATTCATGAAATTCAGATTCTCTTTTTCTTTGTAAATGTGAGTGTACTTCTACTTGTTAAGCATTTGTATTGGATATGTCTGAAGGGAATTTATATGAATTCAACTCGTTCCAAAATGATGTTTTTGTATTTTGTAGAGGAAAATAAATCTATTTTTTGCTAACAGGTGTTGTGTTGAGGTCTATTGAAGCTTGTGTTACAAACTTCCATTTAGAAAAAAGTCATGAAACGAAACTGTACAGGTAATACATTGCAGGTCCTTGTGAAACCACGTGTAAGCAATCAGCAACTGCCCCGTTACGGTTTTGTAATTGCAGTCCTTCACGAGTGGTTCTGAATACTCAAACACTGTGTTTAGTCTGCTTGTCAAATTGGTTTCAGGAGCTGTTCTTCAGCTCTGTATGCCTGCTATAGATATGCGTAACTAAGGCTAGATCACTGTCTTTTTAGAAGAGCCAACGCCATCAAGTGATTCCTTTGGTCTTACTGGCAGTACACTGTTGAGGACTAGATGGTGCTGGTGCATACAAGTTGTCTGATCTAGTCTTCATTACCCTATAGCAGGCAACTGAAGAGCAACTCCTGAATTCCTTGTAATTGCACTTTGACACAGACTTAACAGAAGACAAAAAACCACAGGATTTGAGTAATTGCAGTAAGGACTAGAAGGGTTTGCACACCATGAAACAACAAGTGGATAGTACAATAATATTAACTTGTACATCAAGCTTTCTTCTATGCAGATGTTTTCTGTGATGCTGGTTTTACTTATTGGAGTTCTCAGCAGACAAAATGATAAATTGTAGCTGTTGGTTGAGGTGCTTGTCTATGTATGGTGACTCATTTTCCTTGTGGCGCAGTTGGGTTAGACAGGTTGGCAAATGTGCCCAATGAAAAAGACAACGTTCCACTGAGATCTGGGGGCTGTGCTGGGCAAGAAGCTGAGAGATTAACAAGTAATTTAGGTACTTTGAGGGGTCAGATTATGTTCTAAAGTGTACTTGTGTATATTGATGGGGAAACAAACGTCTTGTTGGATTTATTTCAATCAGGACATTAATTGAATAAATAAATAAATAAAACAGTTCCTTGTTAAAACAAAACAAAATTGAGCCAGACATCTTAAAAGCAGAGCATGCCTTCACAGCCTTGTCTAGACATATGCGGCACAAAGCATATTGAAAAATTGCATCTAGAATCGTTGTTTTCACAGCTACTTATTATATTACTAATACTAAAATAATACATTCAATGACAAGTATTTTGATGCAAACATGTTATCGTTCTAAGTAAATCCCGAACAATTAAACGCTCAATAACTCTCAATTTAGAAATACTGAAAGAAACTTCATAAATTTAATGACAAACTTTGATGTTTGTTACAAAATGTATGAAGTTTCAGGATAATTATTATTCTTTTTTTTTAATAAATAAAAAAATATATATGTTCCTTCCTATGAAGACATTTCTAAACCTAAAATAAACTGAATCCTGTATACAGTGTGATTAGATAAGTTTACTGCATCAATGATATTTTCACATGGCCAGACTCTGGTCCAAAGTGAAACCTGTAAATACCATGCCCTGATTAGCGCACATATTTTCTTTCTTTGATTCCACTCAAGACTCAGTGAGTGTTTTGACAACTTGCTGGGCACAGCTCCTTGGTGATGTGCAGGGTGAGGCTTGCCCGCCTCTCCTCTACACCTCCTGAGATTTCCTCTCTCTCTGGCGCCGCTGCTTGATGAAAGCCTGGGCTTCTCTGTCATTGCGCCGGGACTCCAGCAGCTTCAGGATATTGTCCTCTGATAGGAAGAGAAAAAGGCTGTTACACCATCACACCTTACTGCTGATCAAGTGAATACAAAAGAACGAGAACATTTACGAATGAGAGGAGGCAATTCAGCCCATCAACGCTTGTCCGGTTCCTAATAGCTAATGCCAACCAAGTTAAAAGTATTACAGAACGCCCTGCAGTGTTTACAAGAAACCCAATATTTTACCTTTGCTGTATCCTGTGTTCTCCATATCGCAGCAATTTTAATTTTTTAACATATTCACGATTGTTTTGATATTTTATTATTCCCACATCATAGGTGAATCAACTTGGGAATTACTTTTTTCGACTTTTACTTTGAAACAATGCAGTGTATCCAGTTCCTTCTGCAGCGATGCTGGCGCTCTGATTGAAATGAGTGGCGCATTGTGGAAAAAGAAAACCAGCATTGTTGTACAAAAAGCATGAGCTGGATACTCAGATCCTTAGAAGAGGTTATTTTTTCTCCTGGTGGCTAGCTAATGTTCACTTATATTTAACAGGTTTTCTGGAATTATATTAAGTGTCGGGTGCCAATACATTTAGATTGCCACTGTATCTTACTCACCATTGGGCTTGGGGTGCATGAGTGGTAGTCTGATTTGCTGGGTTTTTGCAGGTTCCTGGGATTCCCTCAGACCGGGGATAGTCTTCAGTGACAGGAAAGCCTCTCCCTCGAAGTCATCAGTGCCCAGCGTATCGTAGTCAAAGACGGTGAGTACCAGACAGGCTCCATCAGCATGACATTGCTCTGGGGACACCAAGCTGCCACAAACAGAGCTGTTCAGGGTCTGAGTAGCTACATACGGACAAGCCACAGCAATAATGATCTAAACTAATGATATGCATGCATGGTGCTTCTGGCTGAGGGAGTGATGTCAAAACTGATTGGGACCGTTAAGAGTTGAATCAGATGGTAGCCTTCATTTCTTCAGCTATGATTGAATATACAGGGCGATTCATAATTCACACAACGTGAATTAGAAATCATAAGAACATAACATGGGAACATTTACAAATGAAAGGAGGTCATTTGGCCCATCAAAGCTTGTCTGCTTAGTTTATTGCTAGCTGGTTAGTATGATAAACATTGTCCATTACAGGTACTATTCTATACTCTTAGTCCCTAATTCAGGAAAGGCATCCTCAATCAATTATTTTGGTAGGAGGTGTAGGTTTCCAACAACTATAGTTCATATCAATGTCACCATAAGAAAAGGTCCCCCTCCCCAACCCCAACCCCGACTCCCAGTGAGCCTCGTACAATTCAAAGGACTCCTCAAAGAGTGGGTTCAACTCAGCCTTTTTCTTCTTGGTGTTCCTGGTCTCCACCTCAGGGAACATGTATCTGGGCTCCAAGGACAGTTGCACAAAAGGGTCACTGGTACCTGTGAACAGAATACGAAGTTAATGACATTGCTAACCACTGAGTGTATTATTCGGTTTGACTATCTACTGTATGCTCAGAAGTATCCAAAATGAGTTTTACCCCACACAGACGGTTTGCTTACTAAATGCCTGGGTATCCCCAAATAGACAATTCCCTTTTCAAAAAAAGCTAAAGATTTGAAATGGGCAAGCCGTCTCACAAGAGCGGTAATATCCCAAATATATTCAGCAAAAAAAAATGTTTTTCACATTTAAAAAAATAATAAAACACCTAGGGATAATTTTTGCAAAAATGCACAGTATAACCTTGATAAATTAAATACCTTCCACTCCAGCAGCACTAACCACAAATCTATGAGCCTCTATTAAACAGCATGACGAGTACACAGTGCTTACCACTGTAGTCCAGGGGGATGAGATTGGCAGCGTTCAGCACCTCGATGTGAAGCTTCTGCTCTTCACTCTTGTAGGATCCAATCAACGTCACTGCACCATACTTCTCACTACTGTATCTTTTCTGCAAACGGTAATCAGGAGTGTCCACTTGTACATTTCAATATTCATTTCATTAGACAGTGTTTGCCCAAGTGTAGGACTCAAGTGCCCTTGTGAAATATAGAAATGGGAATGTCTTCCCACGTCTTGCTGGGACTGTAAAGTAGAGGTTCCTGCAACAGCACTTCACTCTTTGGTCCTCAGAACTCATGACCAGTGCAGCTACTAAATAAAATCTTTCTTTTCCTGAAACAATCTCTTTACCTCCTCTAAAATGGCATTTATGTGTGTTTAGCAGTTAGCCACAGGTTGTGCTATAGTACAATAAGTTATTCTGCAGGTTGAGGTTGCATGGCAAAAGCCTCTTCTTTTGGACTGCAAAACAATACCAAGTACATTTTAATTTACTTAGCTTGAAAATCAACATGTAAGCACTACCTGTACTATGGTGACACATCCCTGAAGCCCATGTTAACCCTCCCCTGCTGTGCTCCTCACCTGCTCTGCAACTTTCCGATCCAGGTACTTCTGAATGAGCTCCCGGCTGCTCAGCGTGGTCAGCTCCAGGTTAGCGTTCAGTGTCTAAAATACAGCAAATTACATTTTAAATATTTTTATTATTAAAAAAAAAAAAATCCATTTTTAAAATGTCAGAAGAACAATGTCATGCAAAGCTCTTATTTGTGAAGTAAAAATGGTGGGGGAAATGACTAAGAAAGTCTGTAAGTGTGGGTTTTCTTGTGAAGCCAGAGATGGTGCACAATAGATAGTTGGAGTCCAGTACTGAAAAGTGGTTAAGTAATAGGATATTGTGCGAATGGGGTTTGCTGTACTATAACTGAGTGAAGTGCTACCCCCTTGAAAGCTGGATGATTGAAATAAATCAAATAAATGAATGGCTCACCTTGTACTCCCCAGCATGCAGTGTTTCCAGAGACAGACCATTACCCTCTCCATGGAAACACTGCTCCAGACACTGAAACAAGACACATAAAAATCCCTGTGTTATCCTGCACACTCACAGTATTCACCAGTTACCACCACTCGCACCTCAAACTTACAAGCCCTGGCTAAACATTTCAAACGTCTAAATTAAAACCGTGATCAAGCTCATCTCTTGCTACCTCGGAGATTAAATTAATGAAGTAACAAATTGCATGTAATGATTTACATTTTTCAGTAACTTGTACTTGTAATGGTTCCTTTTAACCAAATGTGATACTGGATTACATTTTATGTGAAAAATAACGTAGTTACTTTTCATTTCATGTAACAAGGACTACAGATAATGCATAACATGCAAGTCAACTCAGTGATAGGCGAATACATGCAGTCCAACTCCAGTCTGGGGGCAGTTCCTGTGACTAGCATTGAGTACTCGTGACCTGGAACATGAACAAGAAGTAACTGTAACTAGTTACAGTTACTTCTCATGCACAGTTTACATTTTATCCAGATATTGTTTTTGGTTTGGTCAGACTGCAGCTTGAAATATTACTTGTAGATCCAGTTATCAACCCCACCCATTCCTCCTCTGACGGCATTTTCTAGCAAGATGAAATGAAATGAATGTGATATGTAAGGTTTGACTTGAACTTTTGAAGTGCTTTCTGATTTTCACATTATGCGTTAGACATTGTTACTTTTAGTTACATTAAAAAAAATAAAGGATAAACTGCATTATATAAAATATAATGTGTTACCACATTTAATCACCTGTCTGAAAAAGGAACCATTACAGGTACAAATGACAGACATTTTAAAGGTCTCAAACGTACAGTATTGAAAGAAACACATGTGATAGCAAACATTATAGTATTTTAATTTCAAAACATGACATCTGGTACTTTACTAGGTTAAGAAAATGTGTTTAGAAGCCATGCTTTTTTACTTCCTTCCTGGGTTATTTCAGCTGGAGAATGAAATTGTCCTCTCCCTGTCCCTGGCTTCTTTTGCAATTAGTGCAATTACTATAAGAAGATGCTCACCTGCAGTGCATACTGGAGCCTCTGGTAAAACACTAGGGAGCAGACCTGCTGCTGGGAAACTCTGTTCAGAATCTTAATGGCATGGGTCCACAGGGGAGCCAGGAGGCTGAAAAAGGGGAAAGCATGGCAGTGTGGGTCCAAATACACAGCCAACCCCTAATCTGATTGTACTTTTAAAATATATTTTTATTTATGTTAAACAAATTAACCCTCTGCTGTACAAAATGAAAACCTGGTGTTTATCCTAATAATACACATGGCACAGAAGTTCTGGTGAAGTTTACTCTGGTTTGACATTATAATGCTTACCTACACACTCTAGTGTGCTTTAAACTTGCTTTTATTATGAGAAACATTTGTAAGCTGTGACAAGCTTACACCCAGTGATGACCAAATTCCTTCAAGAACACCACACTAGAAGACATGGCGCTATTCTAGTGGAATACCTGTTAAAGTTTTCCTGCACCAGATTCTCATTCATGTATTGCAGTTCTTGCTCCAGAAACCGCATCAGAGAGACAACAGCCTGCAATAATCAAGATACAAAAACAGGTTACTACAAAACACCCCACCCTCTGCTTTATAAAATTACCACTGCTGCCTGTTATGTCAAACAATACATGGTGCACCAAACTAAATGCTTCATTGGTTTAATGTATTTTTTTTGATTAATTGAGCACATTTTCCAGGCCTCAAAATGCTTTATAGGAAGTGTACCTTGAATCAAGTGCATTTTTTAAATCAACTGTAAAAGACCTTGACAAAATATTAAATACTGAATGGCCAACTGAACAAATAATAAGACCAATTAAGTTAATTGAGAGCTAAAGTTGGAATGAAACCCAGAAAACCCTACGGCCCTCGAAGACTAGAGTTTGACACTCTAGTGGCATGCTGTGTATTTCACTGTCTGCACACGTCTCCCAATATTTAACTGTAGGGTATGAAAGATTGCTCAATTCATTTTTGATCAATTATTTTACTTTGCAAGGAATACAGAAAGAACTGCAGAAGACACAACTGCCACAGAATTATCCATCCTAACACTGTCTCCATTTATCCAATACTATCAGCAAGACAAAGTAATATATTTCTCTGAACTTCTGTCCTTTGTAGATGACCATTAAGCCTCACAACTACAAAAGTTTCACTATAAAGTAACACAATAATACGTTATTTTACTCTTTATTGAACGACATTTTCATTTTCTTTGCAAGGTATGAATTTAAATTTGCTTTTTAATTTTAACTCCTTTTCAAACAAAAATTAGGTTAAGATTAGGATTTTTTTTCTAATTTGGCTAGATTTAGGGCTGAAGAAAGAGAACCTTACTCAAAGTTTATTTTATCAATTCTTAATATTAGGTTTTTGTCAAGTTCCCGATATAGTAACAAAATAATAATACTTGTGAAATGTCAAGACAGTTATCATGTTCACTATGTAAGGTGTTTTGAATGAGGAAGAGTGATATGGTGCCTTTCTCTTAAACTGTTTTAGTCAAACTAAACTTTTTTTTTATGTTTTTATCCTTGGATCTACCTGGACAGCCTCAGCTACAAAGGAGATTGTTTAAAAAAAAGTTAGTGGTGTTTCTTACATCTTCCGGTTTGGGAAGGGGACCGTGGCTGTCAGCCAGAATCAGGATTTGGTTCTCAATATCTGCACGGAGCTGAGTAAGAGAAAGACACAGAGCATTACGATGCACAGAATTACCTCACTGGGGGCATTGAATCTATTTCTTATTGAAGTTCGTGAAGTGCATTTTTCTTGTGAATTACAGTAACATTTAAGGTGAAATAGTTTATGACAACCATAATAATCACTATACAGCAGAAAAGTACTGTAACATCACCTCAGTATGGCAGCCATATTAAGTCAGAGGAGTTAAGTTCACCAGCACAGTTATCTGAGATACGAGGCATGGACAGTTCAGCAACAGAGGCTTTGAAAATTACTGTCACAAAAGAGTTAGTATAAATCTCAAAGAGGAACCAAATGCACATGAGCACAAACTCTTTGCTGTTGATGTCTCCAGCACTGTGTGTATCCCTGCATACAGTGCATGAGCGCAAAATCTACAGAGGAATATACACCATATACAATTTTCTTAAACATAGCTGTAGTGTTGTTACTGTTCGGGACAAGAATGTCCAATTGACCACCACATGTGGTAGCATTAATAAGAAGTAAAGGAAAGCTCATACCTTGTGCCCGAGGGTGAGCACGGCATCACAGATCTGCCTGTTCAGGACTCCCTGTGTGTGCTGCAGCTGGGCGTACAGGGTGTTCCGGAACTGCTCCTCCTCAATCACATGACCTGTCCTCCGCCTCAGCCCTGCCCAGTCCAGTTGGTCAGGGACCTTCTGCAGCACTGAGCGTAGGTGTTCTATGTTGTTGACCACCACACACAACTAGGGGAGGGGCATGCAACTGTTTACACTCAAACCAAGCCAGGTACAGCATGAAAAGCTTTCAATTGCTGGATAAAACTGCTAGAAAACTGTCCTGATCAAATTTTGATTCTCATGTGTATAAACATTTCACAGTGTGCTTTGCATGTTTGAATTTCTATATACAAATGCATGCTTTATTGAATGTAAATCATTGTGTTTACCGGAACAAAAGTTAGAACTTCTTTAGTCTCCTACCTTACTGGCTGCATCTCCATGGTCTGATTTGAGTTCCTCAGCCCGTTGGTTGATCATTTTACAATACAGCAGTGTGATTTTGCACATATCCTGCATCCAGAGACACATAGGCTAAAGTTATCAAGGTCTTTCCCAACAGTGGAAGAAAAATACAACTTCATACTATAAACTAATAACAAGCAACTCAGACTTGTGGTTAAGGAGTTTGTTACTGATTTTCTTTTCACAAATAAATGGTGCAAATTTAAAGATTGATCTGGTCATATTGTTTAGTCTTATTCTAACTATTGTATGCACATCATTGTGTAAATATTTGTTTTTCCAAAAATAATACCCAAATGCAATCTTAGGACAGGGAGAAACTTCTTCAAACAGAGAGTGGTGAGGGTATAGAATGGATTTATCTAGTCATGATGAATCACTGGCATCCTTTAAAACTGAACTTGACAAAGTTTTAAGATCAATCAGCTGCTAGGAACGTGCACAGATGGGCTGAATGGCCTCCTCTCATTCATACATTTATACATTTTCTTATGTTCTTATGAAATTTCTATAGTCAATGATAAGTTTGGAGAAGATGTCAGTTAGCATCACCATTGATTCCAGAGCACAAACTCCATCAGTCTAGACCAACAAACTGTGAAAGTTCTCCCAGCATGGGACACGGCAAACCACCCTGTACCTCGGTCAACTTAACCATCACCATGAAGGCATCCTCTGGGTCAGGCCAGTTCAGCTGAATCCACATCTCGCGGATCTGAATAAAACATGTGGCCAGATCGACGGCAGAGGAGCTGTGCTTGATCAAAGGGCTGTTCTCAATTAAGGGATTCAGCTGAGAAGAGGAAGAAAAGTTAGGCTTGTGAGTTTGAGTAGATGAGTGGTTAGGGAAAGTGCTGGGCTGCAGTGCACAAGAAAGTCTGTTTGAGTAGATTAGAGGTTAACGTGGTGAGCTGCACTGTGGAAGACACTGGGTTGGAGTTGATCAGAATAATAGAAATGTATAAATGAAGTGACAGTAAGGCAGGGAAGCACACAGACAGACAACTGACTGTACCTGATCCACCTGCACGGCTCTCTGAACCCTCTCCAGTGCAGTGCTGTAGGCTTTCTGCAGCCAGCAGGGAAGCACATCTCTAAACCTGACATGGAACACAGTCAGAGCCAGCACTTTGTCCCTGAAAAACATTCACCAAGAATATGTCATTGCCTGCTTTCGTCTGCGTGTGTGTGTGTGACCATGGGTAAGGGTGGGTATGTCTACGAGAAACCCTGGATTGTGTGTTTCTTGAGCATGCATATTATCAGGGCAGGAGTAGAGGGGGGGGGGAAGTTGTAAATGGGTTATGATGAACTAGCTCCATCATTACAGGTCATCATAATTTGTTATCAAGTTCATCTCACATGGGCCAAACCTGAGTGGCTATACTCAATAATATTTCAGCCTTGAGAGCTACCGATTCCGAAGTTTGATGGTAAGGAGGTAAAAAGCATTGGGGAGAAATTAAAAGATTAAAGATTAAGTAGGGACTTTACATTTGAAGATATTAATTTAAATGCAGTACATGTTTCCAAGATACTGAACCCTGGAGACGAGGGCCCAGCCAGACCAAATTTCTCTGATAATAATCATAATAATCATAATAATAATAATCCTCCCAACATGCAGGGATGCTTTATATGGCTCCCCACCTAAAACTGAAAACCAGGATCATATGAGCCACTGGAGAGCCCCAGCACTGGCATTTTCACCTTTACCTTTTGTGTGTATGCTTTCCTTCACAAAGACTGCAATTTCTCTTTCAATAACCAGACTGCCCTCTATATACAGAACATACACAAATGAAATGTAACCAGTGAGACATTAAGAAATGCAGACAGTATAAAGTATCAGCAGGTAGCTCAGGGATTGTGATGACTAATGCATCAGTCAAGTTCATCTCAAACATATCAATTGGATTGAGACCCAGGGATCGTGGTAGTCATGGGAGATGCCTAGTCTTTGTCATGCCCCCCCCCCCTTGAGTGATGCCGTATCCTATTTAAAGTGGCAAGCAGTGTAATTGAGGTAAATAAAGGAGAAATCCTTGTGTGACTCACTTGTTCTGCATGTAGGACTTTGCTTTGTGCACATCCAGTAGACTGAGATAGAGTGGGTAGAGAATGTCAGCTACCTCCTGAGAGAGCTGTGTCTCTGTACTGATGTGCAGAGTCTCCTGCACTTCCACTGCCAGCTAGACAAAGACAGATAATAGAGGCTGAATGAACATTAACAGTCATTGCTTCGGTGACGCCCAAACGCAAACCTATAATTGATTCAAAATGATTGGGGCTGGCAGAGATGAAAAGTCACATTGTCACATGATTTGATTGGAATGAAGCTATTCAGTACCAAGCACTTGAGATTCTCTTGACAAACTCAAATAATCTCGAAGCTAGATACTGTAAAGGCAGAAATAATTAAATACTGGAGCATCATAACACACAACCACTCATGCTCTAATCATTTCAGTCACAGCACCAACACTGCTCTAAGAGGAAGCACAAACTGCATACAGAATGTGCCCTGGCAAATATTCCCAAAAAAAGCAATCCCCTAGTTTATTTACCTATGATGTGTGAATAAGAAAATAGCGAAACAATTACGAATATGGACAACAGCAAAAACAGCAAAGGAGAGTCATGTTTTTCTTGTTTCAGCTAAAGACAGGTGCACTTACCAAGGCATCAAACTCCAGGTAGACGACCGTGAGCACATCCACTTGAACAGTGCTGGAGACAGGTGCACACACAGTCAGGACACAATAGTTTGGGGCAGGCATGCATACAGGCAACAGCATTCAAGAGCACAGCACTAATCCATGGGCTATACTTGAAGACACCATTTGTACCTCAGTCCTCCCTTGGGCATGACGGTGGGTTGCTCAAAGTTGGAAAACAACATTTTCAAGGTCTTCAATGTTGAAATTAGTTTTAGTTTACATTATTATATGCCATGGGTTGATGTAGTGTCCACCATCTAATATTACATTGTTAAAATCTCATTACGGTCCTTTTATAACAATCAATGTATGCTTATTGTATGTATTGGATGTTGATAATCTTGTACAGGTGGGAATAGATTAGTAAAGTTAGATTATGAGGTGGAAATGTCAGAGAGTGAAATGTGGAAATTGTAAAAGTGGAATCCAGTAAAGTAGGAAGGCATGAAAGAGATATCAGTGTGTAGGAGAAGGAAAGGAAAGGAGAGATCTGTAGTACTGGTGTGGAGTACTAGCAACAGAACCATAACCCACTCCGCGTGATTGCAAACGCCAATAAATAGTGAGAGAAATCTAAAAAAGAAATTAAATGTTATTTGAAGCTTCCTACTTTCACGAACTGTGGATGCAAACCCTGTCATGCTTTAATTCATATTTTAAACTATGGGACACTGCCCTCCATTGTTTTCTATGGAGGTCACTAGTTCTGTTATTACTCAATAAGGGAAAAGCAAATGCTAAATACTGACACCTCTTCTAAAACCAACACTTCACAGGGATGCAGTGATTATTTGAGATAAACCAAGGTCAATAAATAACTTTACGAAGTCGTAATATAATAGTGGTCCTGACAGTGCTGTTGCGTGTTCCTCATTAGTAAAGGAACTCCCTTATTTGGTTTATTGACTCAGGACTTCAACTGTTACATTGTAACATGCCACAGCAAAGCCATTATCTGATAATTAATCCCATTTTGTTTTTTTGTTTTTTTTACCACCAGTTGTAATTAATGAGCCTCCTTATTAATAAATACAATAGTATAACTGTGAAAGGCAGTCAATGATAGTTCAGCTGGCAGTGTAAGGATCTGTACGGTGTGGTTCATTAGACCCTGGTTATTGGAAAGCTGCGGTCTGTGTTGAAGTCTCACCTGGAGAACACTTTGGTCCACACCTCCTTGTTGACTTTAAGGTCATCCTTCACTTCCTGGACCAGGCTGGCCAGGGCTCGCACAGACTGCTCCATACTCTGCTGGGGAAGTGGAATTTTATTAGTAGGAATAAATAAATAATATCTGGAGCACATCAACTTAACTGGAGACTTTTTACAACACATTAAGTATTATTCATACGAGGCATATAGGATACCAGTATCTGAAGTACTTACATACTTACATATTTAATTAATAACTTAAGAAACCAAATGTTGCTTAAGGCTGGACATATCATGTGAACATTTGTTTATTTAACCCTTTCAATAGTATGCTGCAACAATTTGTTTACTTTTGTTTTACAAAGTACAATGATATGGGACAGTATTTTATAAGTGAATGTCAGTACTATTCTGAATGGAAAATCTTACCAGATGACTCGAGCACAGTATACAAATGTATAGTATTTAAATGCCTATCACGACCACATGCCTACCTTCACCATTGGCTGGTGTAGTTCTTTCTTCATTTTGAACCATTCCTTAGTGCCTTCCTGAATAGGAAAAAAAAATAAGTTTCCTTAAGATTTCTCCAAAGAGTACCAGCTGGAGGGCACTGCTTTAAACAATCTGTTCCTGACTTGCCTTTCCACATGTAGTCGTCGACTTTTCATAATATCATAGACTATATTATACTGCATCTAGATAGATACTGAAGTGTAGCTTTTGCTTGACCACAAACATGAAATGGTGAAAACTGTTTATATTTGATCATAAAGAGAGGAACAACCAGTGTTATGGCACAAAGGACAGACATCGACAAGTCTAAGCAAAAAAAAAACATACATTGCTGCTTAATACAGTACCTGAAGAGCTTCAGTGGCTTTGTGTTGAAACTCAATGTGTTTGAGGTTGAGCGCTGGAAAAGCCTTCATTTTACACATCTGGACCAGCACTCTGCAAAGAGACCAGGAACCAATAATCAGCTTGCTGTTTCAAATCATTACAATGCAGTATTATATAATCTAACAGAACAGCTACCACTGAATTACCAGGAGTACGCTCATTTTAACCTTCCTCAGAATTCTTTCTAACCCACGGTAGTGGTTTTGTCCTGTTTTTTGGAAAAGGAAGCTATTCGGCATAGCTAGGCTGGTCTGGTTCCTAGTAGCTGATTCATTTCAAAACCTGGTCAAGGATCCAAATGCCTCAACAACATGACCATGTAACCCACTCCATACCCTCACCACTCTCTGTGTGAAGAAGTGTCTCCTACCCTCAGTCCTAAGTCTATCTGCACTTAATTCCCAGCTATGTCCTCTGGTCCTGGTTTCTGTGTTGGGCTTAAAGTATTGGTCCAGATTAACTACGTCAACTCTTTTTAATATTTTAAAGACTTCAGTCATGCCCCCACCTCAGCAGGGACTGTAGGCGGTGGGCTGACTTGGGAGGGAAGACGTCACGGAACCTGCGAACCAGCGAGAGTCCGTAGAGCAAGAAAGCCTGAAGTGAATCCGCCAGCTCGTGTTTCTGTCAGGGAGCCAGAGAGCAGCAGATTACACACAGCAGTGCAGCACTCTAGCAGTTAGTGTCAGCTGCTGTTTCAACATATTGAAAAGCACATATTTAGAATTTCAAACAATTTAACAGACAACCACTTGTCTCAACACAACGCACAAGCTGGAAAACTAAAATAAACAAAATAGACATTAACATGAAACAAAATAGCATCATCACACATGATACACATTAAGACCAAGAAGCAACTATATCATTGCAGTAATTTATTCTTAAAATGATTTATCATAATGTTATATATGAAAGACACACACATCATGGTTAACATGTATTTAATTTTTTTTTACAGTAATGAACCAAAAACTGCCCTACACTGATGAAGGAGCAGTGATAGCTGCAATAATTTCAACCACTCTAAAAGTTCAGATTATGATCAAATTGGGTATTACACTGAGTAATCCCCTGATAGGGGAGCTCCTCCATACACTCACAGCCTGCTGATACAGGAGCTCCTCCACAGACTCACAGTACCTGCTGTTACAGAAGCTCCTCTGTGGACTCACAGTACCTGCTGATAGGGCAGCTCCTCCATAGACTCACAGTACCTGCTGATACAGGAGCTCCTCCTCCATAGACTCACAGCCTGCCGATATAGTTCCTCCTCTATAGAGTCACAGCCTGCTGATACAGGAGCTTCCCCATAGACTCGCAGTACCTGCTGATAGGGGAGCTCCTCCATAGACTGACAATCTGCTGATACAGCTCTTCCACAGACTCACGGTACCTGCTGATACAGGAGCTCCTCCATAGACTCACAGTACCTGCTGATAGGGGAGGTCCTCCATAGTCCACTGGTACTCGATGCTTGTGAGCTGGTGGAGTAGGATGTTCGAGTCCAGCTCTAAACTCTGGTATAGTTTACTGAAGGCCAGCCATTTTCTGCACAAAGAAAACAAATTCACTAAAGCAACCTTGGACTGGAGTTTTATTTTCAAGAGTATAGTTTCTTGATAGAAGCTGTCTGTCTAAAACTTTGGTTTCAAAGAACTACTGTTAATGCTAAATGTAAGTTACTTATTAAAACTATAGATATGCTTTGCACCAATTTAAATGATGGTATTCTCTACAACTGGCTTACCATCCTAACAGCAATCTCACAGGACTGCAACTGAATAGCGTTGAAACGAATAATACGTTTTTTATTATTCTTTCAAACATTTAGCACATATTCAAAAGTATAACTCATATCATAGTACAGTAATAAAAATCTCTTAGGAGTAAAAAATATTCAGACCCCCATCAAATCACCAATTAAAGAAAGGAGAGAAACAGAGCATGTGCTTTTCATTTCAGACCTCATTTACGCATTGGTTTCCTTTGTATCTTTGTGATACAGTCATTTATAAATTCTGCTATATGAACCAATACAGACATGGTCATTTTTGTCACTGAATACATTTCAAGCTGTTTTTGTCTGACTATTCGAATGTGTCCCAGCAGTGAATTATAATGAACTGCTATCCACTGAACAGTACGATACAGTTCTGAGCAACGTTACTCACCCCAGGTCCTGCAAGAAGGGCTGCAGGTTGTTGAGGGTGGCGTGCAGGTGCAGCAGGGTCTGAGCTGGGGCACAGAGCTCTCCTTTCCAGGTTGAGCTGCCTTCCTGCACATGGGGAGAGGAGGAGAGTGATTGGGAGCTCTGGGTTTCAAACCACACGTATCTGGGCTGTACAGAAACTGCTGGTTCCCACAAATTAAACTACTATTACAAACAAAATGTTAATCAATAAAAACCACTAAGAAAAATGTATGTTTGTGTGCTGAATGTAATCTAGATGAACTGTACAGTCAAAAGAATCATATTTTGTGAGATTGATTATACTATTAATTGAAATTAGTTTTGTCTTTCACAATTTATAGCGTCTTTAGAGTTTTGTTAAACATATGACCATCCAAACATACTTAAATATTTTAGTAAAAAGTAAAAAATTTATATTGTTTGCAATTGATGATTTGCAATTGATAATTACTGGAATAATCTTACATCGTTTTCGAAAGTGCTGCACTGACGAAACTGATCACCCTCTGTTTGCACACCCTAATATAACACACATTTATGGAACTTTAGGCTCCCATCCAATATTTGGTTCCACCACTTTTGTGATTGCGTTAAAATCTCCCTATTGAATATTTTATTAGCGGTAATATGATCAGATTTAACCGTGTTGAAATCCAATTGCCATATGTTTCAACAGGGGTTTAATGCCAACACTATATAGGCCCTGCCAATATGAAGTTGCCAGCTAGAGTAGTTTATGAAATGTAAGCAGTTGTATTTGCAGCGATAGATACTTGATTATCAAATCTGTTAAAGCATGAACATTGAACATTGAACTAGCATTTAAAACAGAAACAGACATAAGGCTGGCTTTATTGATCTGCATGTTGACCCCTTGGTGCCTGTAGGTCATGTAAAGTTTCGAAAGAACCACATGTTGTAACTAACACATTTTCAGGGTCACACACAGTGTCTGGGATTGAACCTGGAACCTCCTGGTAACAAAGGTTTGTGTGGCGGCAGCGTGGAGGCTGTGTTTTTTATTATGCTTTTGGAAGAAAGTACAGTACGTAATTGATAGAGAGCTCATCAAGCACAGCTATGCTCTTTTCTTCAAAACAAGTGGAGACACCGTTTTGCCTTTTCTGCACTGCTAAATACATTTATAAATACACTGCTAAATGAATTTAGTTTGCTGCCATCCACTTTAGCCTGGACCCCAAACATTTAAGAATTTTTTGGTCTCTTCGAACCAAGTGAGTCTGCAGTTTTAACACACACACACATACACACACACACACACACACACACACACACACACACACACACACACACACACACACACACACGAGCTGCACATTAACTAACCAAACTGAATAAATAACCGAACTCACTATTTGTTCCAAACAAGATTAACTAGTACAGTTATCACTGCCCTTTGTAACCGAACTGTGTGTGTATTTAAACCATATTAAGAGCAAAAGGTGAAATCGCAATTGTGTGTGTATGAGGCCTATGTAAAAGAAAACTCTCAGTTTACTTTCATTTCCGTTATTCTGTTACACCTCAGCAGCTTCAGTTTCAAAGCAAGTCACTGACTGCAAACGTTAGTCATGCAGGAAGCAGCTGGTTCGTTTTGACAGGAAAGAAGATTTTGCTAAAATGAAATTACCTGGGAAGTACAATGTTTCATATTCTTGGACAGGTATGATAAGTTGAGCAGTGCATACCTGGTGCTGAGAGATGTCGTACTGAACAAACTGCTTCAGGAGGCCACAGTATGTGGTGTAGGCAGGCTGGCCAGTCCCAAGGGTGGTGTCTCTCTGCAAACAAGGAAATACTTCCTCAGCAGCAAGTTGTAACACATCCTGGAGAGTAACATTGTTGTAGAAACCTTGCTTTCGTGGGGGATCTACAACAACCTTTTGTCATCATTGCATACCAAATTGTACCAGAATGATTTTTTTTTAAAATTGCAACAATCACTACAGATATTCATGTTGCAGGCTGATTTATATGCAGTGTAAATGCTGCATGCAACCAGCTTCTCCGTGTGGGCAGACATTATGATAGTAATTGGTTGAGCCGTATTATGTTTGCTTTACTGAAGAGGCCTTGTCCCAGTGCTGGGGTGGGAGAGTGGGGATACATAGAAGAGAAAGCTCTATCTCCCAAATGAAAGACTTCAAATCACATGGTATGCCCATCAAGGTGTCTCATTGGATCAGTGTTGAATTCCTTAACAATCAATCCTTCCAGAGCAGAAACCCACAGTTACAATAGACCATCTCTTGAGAATTACAGTTAAAGTGGACCTCCTATGACCATGCAGTGACTCCTATTCTGTGGCAATGCTCTTACCTCTTTGTGGATGAATTTAAACTGCAAGTGGCATTTCCCGCGGTCAGGGTGCGTCTCTGTGCGGGGCTGCAGAATGTACCACTCATCCTCTGTGCAGTGCAGGTCCTATAGAGGAGAAGATCAGAACAAGAAGAGGCTATTAGCCCAACACAACTCACACAGAGACAGATTCAGACTAGACCTCATTAATTGCACCATACAGAAATACTTGTAGTACCCACAAGAAAGAACATTCTAAAAATGTAAGATTATGTATATGACTGTTTTTAACCCTTGTTTTTTGAACTTCATGGTTTATGAAACCAAGACTCCTTTATAGCATCCTTACATGCATTATATATTGTTGATATTTTGTTGCCTGAAAACATTAAAATAGCAGTTACAAACTCTATACATTAAAACCTTGATTATCCAAACTCCCGTGTTATCCAAACAGCCCCTTGCTAGCCTGCATGGTTGTGTGCTGTGCTATTCTACCCTGCTGTCATAGAGAATGCTCAATTCAGCCCTCAGTGTCTATTTACAGAGTAGTTCAGTACTGTATGTTAATCTTTACAATTAAATAGGTTGAATAATATCTTTTTATGAGGTCACTTGATTGGGATTGGCAATTGGATTATCTAAACACACCCTGGTCCCAATTAGTTTGGATAATCAAGGTGTTCCTGCACATGATTTTAATGTTTTCTATTCCATCTGGACAGCATACATTTTTACTAGCTATTTGCCAGTGTGTAGCTGTTACAATCAATACAATGTGTATTCAGATCTATTTAGTTTCAAATAGAATGTTTAGTAGAACATCTTTAGCACTGCCTGTTTGTATCTTAGTTCTGAGGAGTAGCAGTTGCCATGGTGACCATGCACTTGCATGACATAACAGTGAAAGTTGCACTAAAAAAAAAAAAAAAAAAAAAAAAAAACCTACAACAAAAAAATAATTCAACATCTTTGCATATGGTTAGGAAAGAAGAAACACAAACACCCCACTTCCTGAAGACTTCACGATAATGAAATAACCAGATGAAGCTGAGATTCACACCTCCAACTTGATAACAACGTTTCCCAGAAAGTCATCCTGCCCATGTCCCTTTTTGGCATCTTTAAAGATTCTGTCACCAGAAGAGAAAGAGAAGTGAGCAACATATTGATTACTGTAGCTGGCTTTTATACTATACTGCTTCAACAATCAAATGCAAGACAGCAATTTCATGTATTTGGTTGTGTGGTGTTTATGAAGGACTTGCATATCTATTGCTGATTGTTCTCAAATTGTTGTCAAGTTGGGTCTTAAAGGATCCAAGCGATTCTGCCTCAACATGACTAAGTAACCCATTGCAAATCACCAGCGCTCTCTGTGTGTAGAAGAGTCTCCTTGTCTCTGTCCTCTCTACTTAATTTCCAACTGTATCCTCTGCTCCTAGATTATCTACTGCACTAAAAGTATTGGTTAGAGTTAACTATTACGGTTTATTTCTCTAAACAGTTGTTGAAATATATATATTTTTTATTTGTGTCTGATTTTTTCATTTCAAATTCAGATGTTTTATAGTTCTTAGCGTAACTGAGTGTTGAGAATGCTTTTCATATAGCACTGTACATACTTATTCACATTGCCAGGTGGTAATAATATCAATATGAATTAGAAAAGCATGATATGACAGGTGGAATCCATCTTCATTTTGATTGGAATTCCAAATCCTGTGATCCTACAAAAACACAACACCATACAGTTTGGATAAACTTTGGGTCCATAGCAGCTGTAACCTTGAAAATAATGACTGCAAATGTATATGAATTTCAAGGTGGTGCTAATATGTAACCGTTTACTGTTATCTATGCTACCCTTCATCAGCACACTGTCATGTATTATGTACAGGAAAGCAATACATTTTTTTTTTTATAAAATAAAAGCATTCAAGAATGACACATTAGCTAGTCTACTGTTTGCCAACCATTACTGCTGTAGTTCTGTTACTGTTTTTCTGTCTGGGAGAAAAACTTCTCTGATGATCCTCATGAGCAGAAACACACAAACCTATGTCCAGTTGGACTTAATATGTCTTCCTTTAATATGAAGAAAACATTCACACAGTCTTTTTTTATTATGCAGAAAACATACACACAGTCTGGTTCTGTGAACATCAAAATGCCTTGTGAGAGATAAGCAGACACATATAGACAGACGTGGCTCAGTTAGAGTACCTCTTCAGTGAATGCAGGTCTGTTATCTCCCCAAGTTTCTGTCCCAGCGTCTCAATTTCATCCATATCCCTGAAAAAAAAAATAAAAAATCAAATAAAGACAGGCTCATCAACACGACATAATCATTTAAACAGGTTTTATTTATTTATTTATTTTTTTTTTTTTTATGTAATCGTCTTACCAATAGTATCCCAACTATTTTAAGCTGTCAGTGTTTTGTATACCTGCATACAGATATATGGAATGAGAAAATTACATTGGGATCGAGAATACAGGAAGTGACTTGAGGTGTTCCCAATTTTCAAGTTCATTAAGTCAAGCAATTGTTAAAACAAGTTCTGTTTTTTGAGGCAGATTGTCTGCACATAAAAAATACTTAGTTCTCTATCACTGACCTACTGTACATAGTGTGAGCTGAAGTTAATGTGCTCTGTACATAGCGTGAGCTGTAGTTAGTGTGCTCTGTACATAGTGTGAGCTGTGGTTAGTGTGCTTTGTATATAGTGTGAGCTGTGGTTAGTGTGCTCTGTATATAGTGTGAGCTGTGGTTAGTGTGCTCTGTACATAGTGTGAGCTGTGGTTAGTGTGCTCTGTATATAGTGTGAGCTGTGGTTAGTGTGCTCTGTACATAGTGTGAGCTGTGGTTAGTGTGCTCTGTACATAGTGTGAGCTGTGGTTAGTGTGCTCTGTACATGGTTAACAGTCACCGTGTATGTGGTTCTTCAATGGTAGCAGACAGTCTCTAGTACTCACCACATGTCCATGTGAAACTCAGCACCCACATTCTCTTCAAATTCTCTAATAGAAAGAGAGAGAGAGAGAGAGAGAGAGAGAGAGAGAGAGAGAGAGAGAGAGAGAGAGAGAGAGAGAGAGAACATATAACATGAGTACATTTACAAACGAGAGGATGCCATTCAGCCCATGAGTGCTTGTCTGGTTCCTAGTAAATGATCTTCAAACTTTGTCAAGAATACCAATGAATGAACAACATGAATGAACAACACCGATCCCATACCCTCACCACTGTCTGTGGCCTCTGGTCCTGGTTTCTGTGCTGCCCCCTAAAATATTGGTTAGGGTTAACTTTGTCAACTGCTTTTAAGATTGTAAAGGCTTCAATCATGTCAACAAGTCAACCTATCTTCCTTTAAGCCCTTGGATAAGTCTGGTTTGTCTTTGCTGGACACTCTCCAAGGCCACAATTTTTGTAATATGGGGACCAGATGTGAACACAGTATTATAAGTACTGTCTCGCCAGTATGTTACACAGCCTCATAACCTTGTTTGATTTGTACTCTACATATTTGACTATCTAACAAAGCATTCTGTTTGTCTTCTTATGTGTTTCAGGTTGCTGCCAGCGATGTGTCTATTATAATGCCAACATCTTTCTCATCTTGGATCTGCTCCAGTTCTATGCCACACATAGGGCCTCATTAGAATTTCTAACTCCTTTACGTGCAGTTTTAATTTGCGTTGCCTCTGCCTGTTACCTGTGGTGGGCTGCATCTGTTGATCACTTATTTTCGGACAATGTAAGCCACCTCCACCTTTCACAATAAGCTCTGACTGAAAGATATGCCTGGACGGCTGGGGCTTTATATATCATGGTAGTCACGGGTGTCTTTTATAGTACTACTGAAAATCTTGTGTTCAAGGATATTATAGATCAGAGGTTCTCAAACTGGGGGTGGGGGTATATTAGTGGATACGTGGCAGACCCAAGACACTTCAAGAGGGTCCCTTTCAAATGACAGAGGAAGAGAGAGAGAGAGAAGACAAATGTGAAAGACATACAGGACAAAGGTCTCGTTCCAGATGGGGTTGAGGGTTTGTTTCTTGACGCTGCTGCGCTGGATGAAGTCCTCAGAGATGGTGTTCTTCACCACTGCTTTCTTGGGTTTGTGGAAGAGTGGTCCGTGCCCCTTGGAGTTCTTCTCAATAGGATAGTCAGATGGCTGCACAATCGCCAACATGCAGTAGGGATCGCTGAAGCCTAGAACAAGATCAAGAAAAAAAGTGAAAGCACATTACAACTACCAACAAGGTAAACTTCTTGACTGATCTCAGAGCATGTATATTTTGGGAAATTGAGTTCTGTGGACAACATAGAGGTGAGAAGACCAGACTCGGCCGATTGTACCTGTAATGTAAGTTTGACATCTGCATGTACTCTGATATACTCCATAACAGTCCTTAGCAAGTTTCAACATTGCAATTGGATAAGCAGTTATTTATACTGTGTATATGTCAAAAAAAAAAAGTGACATTATAACAAAGACGGCTGTAGTGGGGACGTCAGACCAGAAGAAACACAGTACTGAGAGAAGAAATGATAAATGGATGCGCTGCTGCGTGGTTTATTATTATAAAATAAAACAGTACAAAAAAACAGGACACGGCACTGGCAGCCAAAACAAAGAGACAAACAAAAACGAACTACAAGGTGAGCTGATACTTTAACTTTAACTATTCTTATTATCGTTACCTCCGTCTCCAATCCCGTTCTCCACTCATTGAACACACAACCCAGAGTGAGTGAAAACATGCTGCTTTTATGCAGCTGTACCGAGACTCGATTGCTAATCAATCATTCAATTGGAGTTGAGGTAAAATACACCCAGGGACGGGGCACATACAGTACCGACTTGGATCATGGAAAGAAAGCTATAAAGTGAAGTTTAGGGTTTTACCCATTAACATTTATTGAATGCACAAGCTTGGCATCATCGTAAATGGCAGAGGTTTGTAGGTATAATTCAGGTTAATTTAAAATCTATCATCTCCAGGGGGACAGAGTCTGTAATGACAGGTCATCACACAACACTGCCTATTACACATACTGTCTTGTAAAATGCATTTGTAAAAACATTAAGGACTTTACTCATTCAAATGGTGGGTACATTCTGCAGCTGTGTTTGTAAATAAAACTAAAATAAATAAAATACAGTTATTTTTATAGACATAAAATAAAGGTTATAGTTTCAAACAGGGAACAAAGTCAGTGTTATATACAGTTTTCACTGTGGTACCTTATTCCATTGCTCAGTATTTTCACAGCTATCACTTACCACTGACATCTTTTCCCAGAATTCCACTGGCTTCTTTTACTGTGACCATCAAGCAGGAAGTTGGAGGCTGAAGAAGAGACATGGACAGGTTTGTGATTACTGACCATTTCAAACTGTTCAGGACACATTCTGAATTACCTAATTTAAAGTGTTACAAAACACCTTCAAAGTTTACAAGAAAAACCTTACATTACCTTTGCTATGTCCCGTGTTGTCCAAATCATAGCATTATATTTTTTAAACATGTTGCTCCTTTAATATTTGTCAGGAATGTGTTTGCCAGGAGAAAAAAAAGTACTTTAAGAATCACAGTGTATCATGACGCTGCCTCCTGCAACAGTGCTGGTTTTTGTTCCCACAAAGGGGCACTCGTTTTGATCACAGCACCAGCAGTATTGCAGGAGGGAGCAGGAACTGGACACACTGCGATGTTTAGAAGAAGAAAAAAAATCTCTTTCTCCCGGCGACTGTTCCTGAGTGAAAATTGAAAAAATAAAATGTTTTTTTTTTTTCCTTTGATGTGTAAATAAAACAAAAAATCGGGAGAAAAAAATATAGAAAAATATTGCTGCGATATGGACAACACAGTCATCTTTTAATAAGCCTTCATAATTTGTAAACACATTTTTTCTTAATTTAAGATTTGGCTCATTATCGCACATTATATAAGTATTATAGTATACAGTATATAAGTAGGGTATTGATCACCTAAAAATGGATTGTCAGAGATTGGACTCTGCTAATCACTACCGGTCACATCATGCATGCTTTTTTTGTTGCATTCTCTTCATGAACATTGGTAATACATACTGGGACACTGCTGAACAACACTTTCTTTGGAATTTATTGGCAACAGGGGATGTGTATGAAGTAGCAACAACCTTGTAAGAGATTTCTGTTGAACAGCTACAAGGAATTGGACAAGCATTGATGGGTCACATGGCTTCCTCATTCCTAAACACTCTTATGATTTGATGTCAAATGTGTTAAACTTGTTTTTATAAATTTCTGGTATGAATTTAATCAGTAGTCCCTCACTATTGTAATCAATTCTAATTCACCTTCTCCTCCCCAGCCCCCACCTGATTTTTTTGGCTTCCCTACGACCAGCCTCTCCACTTATCTGTGAGCTAATTTATGGGAGGGGTACCACGAAAGGCAAGGCCAAATACCAAAGAATGTAGTGTGCAATATATATAGTGCCTATAGAAAGTCTACACCCCCTTTCAAAATTTTCACCTTTTGTTGCCTTATAGCCTGGAATTAAACGCATTAAAATAGTTTTTTTTTAATTTATCTACACATTCTACCCCAAAAATATCAAAGGCCTTGAATATCGCTTGGAGCAGGGTCAAAAGGATTATTAAGAAGTGGAAGGTGTATGGCACCACCAAGACCCTGCCTAGATTAGACCATCCCTCCAAACTCGATGACCGAGCAAGAAGGAGACTGATCAGAGAGGCTACCAAGAGGCCAATGGCAACTTTGCAAGAGCTACAGGCTTTTATGGCCAAGACTGGTCAAAGTGTGCATGTGACAACAATATCCTAAGCACTCCACAAATCTGGCCTGTATGGTAGGGTGGCAAGAAGAAAGCCATTACTCAAGAAAGCCCACCTTGAATCCTGCTTGAACTATGCAAAAAAAACACTCAGGAGATTCTGTAGCCATGTAGCAAAAAGTTTTGTGGTCTGATAAAACTAAAATGGAACTTTTTGGCCTAAATGCAAAGTGTTATGTTTGGCGCAAACCCAACACAGCGCATCACCCAAAGAACACCATCCCTACTGTGAAGCATGGTAGTGGCAGCATCATGTTATGGGGATGTTTCTCATCGTCAGGGACTGGGGCACTTGTCAGAATAGAAGGGAAAATGAATGGAGCAAAGTACAGAGAAGTCCTTGAGGAAAACCTGCTGCCCTCTGCAAAAAAGCTGAAACTGTGACGGAAGTTCACCTTTCAGCATGACAACAACCGAAAACACACAGCCAAAGCTACACTGGAGTGGCTAAAAGGTAAATGTCCTTGAGTGGCCCAGTCAGAGCCCCGACCTAAATCCAATCAAAAATTTGTGGCATGACTTGAAGATTGCTGTCCATCAACGCTCCCCAAGGAACTTCACAGAGCTTTAACAGTTTTGTAAAAAGGAATGGTCAAATATTGCCAAATCTAAGTGTGCAAAGTTGGTAGAGACCTATCCCAACAGACTCACAGCTGTAATTGCTGCAAAAGGTGCTTCCACCAAGTATTAACTCAGGGGGGGTGGAGACTTATCCAATTCTGATCTTTCAGTTTTGTATTTTTAATATATATATATATATATATATATATATATATATATATATATATATATATATATATATATATATTTTCAATAAATACTTTTTTTCCCCTTAACAGTGTGGAGTATGGTGTGTAGATAAGTGGAAAAAAATCCTCATTTATATGCAAGAAACTCTGAGGCACTGACACAACAAAATGTGAAAATAGTTCAAGGGGGTGTAGACTTTCTCTAGGTGCTGTATATTGTAGTAGTATTGTCTAGTGTGTTTTAATAAATAATCTATGGTGAGAGTTTACTAACTGAAACCCACTTTACCTCCAGACTGTGCACTTTCAGTAGCAGCTCCCGATGTTCAGCCTGTGATATGTTGAAGGCCTGTGTTAGAAAGAGAAACACACATTACCCTGGCCAACTTGTGTAAGATTCATTTATGATGCCAGCCAGTTCCTGGAACGTGTTTAAATAATTCAGCCAATAATTCAGCACTCAGACATATACATGTGAAATACAGTAAGGGTAGGGAATTGATCACAAAAAGACACAAAGCTAGTACACTCAATTAAAAAAAAAATCATAGAATTGTTCACAAATCTTACATGATTCCAGGTTTTATTAGAAAAGTTTTTTTTTTTATGACTCAACCCTAAAATTTAATAGGTGATGCAAAACTTCCATAGCTGTATAGCAGAATGTGTCACTTTGAAAGACTAAAACACTAAACAACAGTAAAATGTCCCTGAAAACCTTTGATGTGTTCACCTGTTAAAACTGTTTCTCTAACGCTACTCCTGCCCACCTACCTTCTGCACATACTGGAACAGTTCTTCACGGTCACTGATGTGTTCCGGACTGGGCTTGCCTAACCGATGCAGGATGGTGTAGAGCATTTCTATGTACAATGGTTTAAGCTGTAAGAGACAGATCTGAGTTAAATTAAACAAACGCACAGCCTTGACACAGATTTCAGCTTCTTTATACGAGTGCTGCAGTGAACCTCACTATAAATGTGGCTTACAGTCTGCTCTCATTACTTGAGAATTAAATAGAACTTGACCTGTATTCCTTGGGAATTTATAGGTGAGATGTGTGCATGTCTGTGTTCCCATAAGTCATCATGGGGTTTAATCACATCTGGGATGCAATCACACAGCTTGGTTTCTCTTCCCAGGCCAGAGTTAAATACAGGCCTGTCTGGATGTTCTCTTTGAATCAGAACATTTTCAGGAGAGCATTATATGAAATCCCAAATTTAGATTTAAATCCCAGATTTATATTCTTTAGAGCAACCAGTGATCCCCTCACACCTCAAGTAAGGGTCATAACCACTATACAAAAGAATATGCATTATAGAGCTTTTAAACTCATCTCACCTCACCAACAGGGTCGGGAATACGCAACAGCAGTGTATCACACAACACTGCCTGTTACACTCGTCCCCTCTTTAACTTTGGTTATTGAGATTTGGGTCAGGGCTGAGGCTGGGCGGCTACTGCCACACTGCAAACAAGCGTCTTAACCAGTATGCAAAAGAGCTGGCCTTGTCTGCATTCATGGTTATAAAGCTTTTAACCTCATCTTACCGACAGAGAACAGAATCCGCAATAGCATCACACAACACTGCTGGGTGATGTTACCTCCTGCTCTTTAACTCTCCTCTTTGTCTCCTCAGGTTCCTCATCATTTAGGTTGAACACCTTAAGCAACAAGAGCATGAAAGTATTACATCATGCTGCGACACCCACACCCTTCCACCCAGCTCAGAGTAACAAAAAAATTGCCTATCTCCAAACCAGAGACAATTCCTGGCCTAATTAAATGTTTAAGTCTTAATTCACATAAAAAGTGTATAAATGCAGAAGAACATTTTTTTTGGATATCAAAAGTCTGTTATTGAATGTTCTGAAAGTATTTTAATCCATTTTATTAAGTGTAAATCATATTTTAGTGGGTATAATGGATTATACTAAGGCTTGGAAATATCCAGCTGCTGAAAGCAGTATTCAGAGTACGTCTGCTTGACTGATTGAAATTTCAACAAGAAAGGGAAATCATGGGTCACTATAGTAGAAAAGGTATAGTCTACTTAATTAGGTGTACAGAAAGTTAATGTGCTATGGAAGAATTCAATAAAGAGACATTATATTTTAGTAAAATTTGAGACACTCACAGTGTTCTAGTAATATAATTCCAATCATGTTTAATTTAAACTACTATAAAATGTTATCATATTTAAATGTCTTGTTATGAAAAAATGTTGGATTAGCTATGACAGAATGTTTATTATTGTTTTGTATTGAGAATTAAAAAGGAAATGTATAAAGCCAGTTGGAGTGGAGAGTGCAAGGGGATGAAAGCCAGGAAAGGAGAGACTTGAGGAAATACGATAAAAAGACTAGAGAAAGACTGCAAATAATTTACAGTTTTGTCTCTGTTCCCCAAAGCAAGGTTTGTGATATAAACAAATTAAGGAATGGTGTGTTGAAAGACAATACAGCTTTACTGCTATATAAACATAACATCTGTGATTTTTTCATTATCAGCAATGTAGCGGAGATCTATCACCATAGCAACCCTACCCCTAGAGGACTGGGTCCTGTAAAAACCAGCACAGGTTAGAGGGGCACTGAAACTCACCTTGCGGTCCTTCGGCTTTCTGCTTGTTCCCAATTTTCTTATAGGTGCTGGAGAACCGTGCTGATGAGAAATTAAACAGTTCAATATACCACATAGATATCGCATAGTCATCACTATGACAACCAACGGCTACGTATGACTGAGAAAGAAACTGTTTCCAAATGATAACCATCTTGTCGAGGTTGTAATAAAAACAAGCCCAATCATTTTATTGCTCCTTAAGCTATTAATGCACATGTAGATGTTGACTACTGCTCCTTCTAAACCCTGAACTTGAAACAGAACATCTGAGTTTTATCAAATGCAGACAGAAATAAGCCTATTTTCTTTATTGTACACCAATGTTTAACAAATAAATGCTTTCACTGAGGGAGATGAAAAAGGGACAATGCACAGAACTTTAAGTGGAGTATTACAACAATTGAAGCAACAGAGACTGTGTTTAGCTGACACCATAGGAAATTGAAACATGAAGGATTTGTTGTGCTGAGTGCATGGAATTGGTTACCATGTTGTTGCTGTGGAGCCATTTTGGATCCTTTAAGAACATATTCATGTTCATCTACTAGAAACCAGACAAGCATTAATGGGCCTATAGCCTCCTCTAGTTCCTACCTTTTCTTTCTTTTTATATAACAAGATCATCAGATTACATGTACACTTACCTGCCTGTGGATGATTCGGGAAGCAGTGGGGTTCATCTGTGGAAAAGTTAAAAAAGGGGTGGTTTAATTCTGACACATCTTAATAATGAGAGCATGAAATTTACTGACTAACCCAAACATCTGAGTGATCTACCACAGAAGTTCTGCCCTGTGTTGAAGGATTCTGTGAGTTGTACCACTGTAGCACATCTCCTGTAACTAGGAGGGCTTTCATATTCATGATACCCTGAAGATGTTGGAAAGATTCTATGACCATAGAAGGGGTTTTAAAGACTCCTGTGTGATCATAGTGTCTTCTGAGTTTATTGATCTTTGCTGAAAAAGTTTATTGAAAAAGCAAAATGCCTTTTTACTCCTAAAGTGTGAACATGGCAAGCCTGTATATTGGGTTTGGAATTTAAACATTCAGATAAAGGGAAGTAAGGCCCTTTTTTTAAAACTGCAGAGCTATAAATAAGTCTAGGAAAGATAACATCACTTAAAACAGCAGACCAGTAAACTAATAAAACACTTGACTACACTTGAATGTATGTTCATAGGCGGTGGTTAGGGCTGACAGAGTACCATGGACTAAATGGCATTATAAATTTATTCCCATGGGTAGGTGGAAATTGCCCATCTAGAAAAGGGGCGGAGTTACGGTACCCAAACTCAATTAACCAGACGCGAAATGGCGTGGCGTCCACAGATTGGAGGAGCGGGTGCACTCATTAACCAAGGGGTCATGCTGGAGGGTATAAATAGGGGTCATAGTAAAGTAATCTGTTCCTTTGTAAATGGTTAGAAATGACCTAAAAGAAGACCCTATATTGCCGAAAACGTGAGTGTTGTGTTTGTTGGTTTGTCTTGTGAAATTGTCTGTTTGTCTGTTTTTGTAAAGACTACTAACACAATCCGAAGCTGTAGCCACAGGCCAGCACAAACCCGGACACCAGCACTTCCCTTTTCACGGAGAAGTGTCTTTTCACCACGAGCACTTGATTCACTTACTGTAGGAACTGTGTTTGTGTTTTGTTGTATGTGTAGGTAAGATAAAGACTGAACTTTTGGTTTCAGTCAAACCCGAGGATTCACAAACAAAGTGATACACGCCGCTGTATCACTTCATTCATTTATTATTTACAGATGTTTGCCATAAGGAGCTGGACATTGTAATTACTCAATAAACACCCTTGCATCTGGATATCATTGTCTGTCTGCTTATTCCGCACTGCATTGCAGTCACCTGTGTTCACTCATCACTTCGTCACACAGCTCAACAACTTTTTTTATGCCTAAAATGTGCACCACACTGATCAACACAGACAGCCAAAGCTACAGATTGCCCCTAGCAGAAACGTAAAATCTCTACAACTATGGAGGGAAAACCTCTCATATGGCAACACTCTCTTCAAACTGGTTCTCAGTGATGCATCACATTATGACATACGAACAACAATGAGCTGGGAAAGATTTTCTGCACTGGCTATCCTAACCCTAATCCTATCCTAAACATTGACTCTGACATTACAAGAAACATTGATCCTGCAGAAATTTGAAATCTTTATGCAACCAAGAGAAACACAAGACTTCTACTGGATCTATGGTCAACTACACCTGGTCACACCACCCTGGCTTATCATTGCATTCCTACCGGCAATAATCTCTCAGTCTGCATGCCTCCAGATGAATGCCAGTGCATCTTACTGGCAGAGATCACTAAACAAAACAATGTTGTTACAGCTCAGGATAATTCATCCACGTAGCTGTTAGTAGTTAGCACCGGCAGTTTATGCTAGTAAAAAGCATGGTGATGTACGCATAGGTAATGACTACAGGGAGTTAAACTACCAAACTGAAAAGGATACTTACACCCTTCCACTTCCCGATGGCAGCATCACAGTGACATTGCTTGAATCAGAAATTACACATGAGCAGCTGCAACACTTCAGAAAGAGGAACCAGTTCTCCTACAGATTGGAAGCAGTTTCTCTTGCATGACATGCCAAACTGTGGCCTCATCTCAGGGTCATTGATGGTATGCTATACAGATGCTACTGTCCGAACCCAGGGGCCTCAGCTGGAACGTCCACTACATCGCGCCTGATCAATTGGTCAGCCTGATCAACTGGTCAGTCTGCCAATCAGCGGCTGCTGGGAAATGATAGCAGTTGATATACTATAAGTTCCAATATCAAACAATGGCAACAAATATTTTTTAGTGCAGCAGGACTGTTACATTAAGTGGCTGGAGGCAATACCCATTCCAAACCAAAAAGTGGATTGCATCTCGACAGCGGTTCTTCACATCTTCACTCGATTTGGCATTCCCCAAATACTGCACTGACCAAGAGCACATTTTGAGGGCCTCCAGATGACAGCCTATGTGAAGCTTCTGGAGTAAAGAAATCCAGGTCTACAGCATACCACCCTTAAGAAATGGACCAGTGGAATGGGCAAACCACTCTCTGTTACACACCTACACTGAGAGCCGTCATAACTGAAAATGCTGGCTACCACTTCTACTGTATCCATATAGAACAGGATGTCATTCATCTACAGGATTTAGCCCATTCTAACTCATGCTTGGAAGGATACATCACCACCCAATGAGCATCCACAGACCCACAGCAGGGGCCGGGATTTGATCACATATGAAGCCCATTTACAGCAAACTGTTGCTGGACTAAAATACTTTGTTGATGGTAACCTAGTGGAAGCTGTCAATAGCAACAAAGCCTATGACAGAGGGGCAGTTCAGAAAGAACAGTGTAAAGTTGGAGATTGAGTTTGGTTATTCATGCCACCAGCAGGGAAGTTAGATCCATGCTGAGAAGGAGGATGGGAAACTAACCATTCTAAGCCCTGTCTCTGTCTGCATCAATAGACTGTTCAGTACTATTTTTTGTTGGTTCACCCAATATTGAAACAGTATCTGTATTTTGTTTAATGGGACTAAACAGCTCAGTTTAAAACTTTCCTTTTGGTTTTGTCATCTCACCTTGCACCTTTAGCATTGATATACACAACCCCCCCAAAAAACATGAAGCAAACTACAGGGATTGATTGATCAAGACCCCACCATCCCACATTCACGCAAGTACAACAACTCCAAAAAACTGACATTATGGCTGAAGAATAACCTAGTAGGTTATACAGTAGTACAGTTTAGTTCCCTTATAAATGACATTTAAATAAATATACAGTTTTATTACAGAGCCTTTAATGAGTCATAAGCAAAAACAGACCTGGGGGCATTGATTAAACTATGAATTATTTTATGAGCTTCCTCAAAACAAACCTTATTCTGAGCATAGGATTTAAAAACAGTTTAAAAGAAGATCCACCATCATGTTTGTTTTCCACAACTAGCACTTTTAACAACATATATTGAAAGAATCTTAACATTTAACAGGAATCTAAAGCTGTTACAGTATTTTTGTAAAAAAAAATTGTTTATGATAAAAATTATTTATAATGGACGAGTTTGTCACCAATTTCAAAGAGAAGTTGTTTAAAAACTATTGAAAGCCTTTATAATTAGTTGTTATGAACACTTTGGCCTAAAGCATTTCAGTATGTACCAATATACACTCTTGTAATTTTTATTTCAATCTGACCTTCAACACCAACATTATAACAGGTTTTATTGTATTTGACTGTCTGCTATTTTCAACACGTTTGGCCTAGGACTGAACTACGTCTCTAACATCCCCCATTAACCACCAAAACTCAGCTTCAGCAATGAACCCAATCCACCCACACGTACCTCTGAGTCTCTGTGGGGCTGGCTCTCCCCCTCCAGCATAGCTCCACTGTGAGATGGGTCCATCAATTCCAGCAATGACCAGAGAAGCACAGCAGTATTTGTACCCTTATTCTCGTCTTTGTGGTCAATAAACTGCTGGCATTAACGTGTTTCAAAATATGCGGAAGACAGCATTTCCTGTGTGTGACAAGCTCTCTCACTGCCTCATACAAAAAAGCTCAAATCTCAATACGCAGTTCTGGGCACACATGAAAGCTGATGAACTCTAGTTGTCACGCAGTACTCCTGTCAACTAGGGTTTGTCAAATGATTAATTGAAACAGATCAAGTTCAAATGTTCCCAGAAAGATCCTAACCCTCCTCCCGGTAGCATTAAAAAAGGCATGGTGTTTAATGTTGTGGTGTGAGTAAAAGAACATTCATAAGGTTAGGTGGCAGTCTTTCAGAAAACCGATAAACACATAGCATTACAATGGTTTAGATTTTCTAAATGGTTTTCACAATTTATTGGTGGCTCAGGTTATCTTACTTAAAAAGATAGTAGCCCCTTGTCAAAGCCACCTACTTACACTGTGTGGGTCTGAGTTCAATGAGCAGTACAGGCTGCAGTGCAAAACCTTGTTGACAGCACTTTGAAGCAATACATCGTTAGTGTTTACTAAGTAAAGCTTTTATTAAACAAAGGACATCCACCTTTTAGAGCTCTTTTTGTCCCATCAACCAATGAAAACACTGTGCTACACCTCAGGCTCTGCTACACATGGCTGTGAAACTGGTTTGGTTTGAAAGGCAATAGTGTGCAAATGTATTAGAACACCCCATTGCTTCTGTCATTTTGTGCATATGAAATCAAACCACTGTTACGGAAAATCGTGGAGAATTGTCAACATAGCAATTGTCTAATTGAATTGATAACATTATAGATCACACATGCAATTAATTTAAAATAAGGAACACATAGCCAGAAATCGTAAAATGAATGAGACTTTTTGGAAGTCGTTTAAGATGCCTAATTTGCACAAAATGGTTTAAAATTTTCACATCATTTTAATTAATTACATTTTAACTTAATCACTGTGGACAAAGTAATATGTAATAGATGGGCCATCTGGCCTGTTCCATATTATAGTTTAGGTAAATAACCTCGATCCCACTCCTGATCTCCCACAATGAACAGGTTATACATTGCCTCCCACAGGGACAGGCCACCCACCCTTGCAGTGGTTAATCAGTGCACTGAAGGTGGCCCTAGCTGAGCTGTCTACTTCACTTACAGTGCCTATAGAAAGTCTACACCCCCTTGAACTTTTTTTTTTCACATTTTGTTGTGTCAGTGCCTCAGTTAACTCCCTGAGTTAATACTTAGTGGAAGCATCTTTGGCAGCAATTACAGCTGTGCGTCTGTTGGGATAGGTCTCTACCAACTTTGCACACCTAGATTTGGCAATATTTAACCATTCTTCTTTACAAAACTGTTCAAGCTCTGTCAAGTTCCTTGGGGAGCGTTGATGGACAGTAATCTTCAAGTCAAATCACAAATTTTCAATTGGATTTAGGTCAGGGCTCTGACTGGGCCACTCAAGGATTTACCTTTTTGTTCCTTAGCCACTCCAGTGTAGCTTTGGGTTGTTGTCATGCTGAAAGGTGAACTTCCGTCCCAGTTTCAGCTTTCTTACAGAGGGCAGCAGGTTTTCTCTGTACTTTGGTCCATTCATTTTCCCTTCTATCCAGACAAGTGACCCAGTCCCTGACGATGAGAAACATCCCCATAACATGATTCTACTGCCACCACCATGCTTCACAGCAGGGATGGTGTTCTTTGGATGATGCACTGTGTTGGGTTTGCGCCAAACATAATGCTTTGCATTTAGGCCAAAAAGTACCATTTTAGTTTCGTCAGAACAAAACTTTTTGCCACATGGCTACAGAATTTCATGAGTGTTTTTTTGCATACTTCAAATGGGATTCCAGGTGGGCTTTCTTGAGTAATGGCTTCCTTCTTGCCACCCTACCATACAGGCCAGATTTGTGGAGTGCTTGGGATATTGTTGTCACATGCACACTTTGACAAGTCTTGGCCATAAAAGCCTGTAACTCTTGCAAACTCTTGGTAGCCTCTCTGATCAGTCTCCTTCTTGCTCGGTCATCCAGTTTGGAGGGATGGTCTGATCTAGGCAGGGTCTTGGTGGTGCCATACACCTTCCACTTCTTAATAATCATCTTGACCATGCTCCAAGGGATATTCAAGACCTTTGCTATTTTTTTATACCCATCCCGATCTGTATGTATTGGATGTGTAGATAAATGAAAAAAAAAAACATTTTAATGCATTTTAATTCCACGCTATAAGGCAACAAAAGGTGAAAATTTTGAAAGGGGGTGTAGACTTTCTATCGGCACTGTAGTTTCTTATAATTACCTTAAAATGTAGTGTTTATAAAATAATACTGTAGTGCGCAAATGTATTAGAACACCTCATTGCTTCTGTAGTTTTGACTTCTTGTGCATATTAAATCAAACCACTTCAAATGAAAATCTTGAACAATTGTCAAAATAGGCAAATGAGTGTCTAATTTAATTGATGACTTTAATAGGCCACAAACACAGTTCATTTTAAATTGTAAGAGAAAATGAACAGAGCCACAAATGGTAAAAAATGCATAAGACTTTTTAAAAGTTGTTTAAGATGCCTAATTAATTAATATCAGTAAAAATGGTTGGGTGATGTACCCTGACAAAAAATAACCTTTTGCCCCTTTTTTGGTACTGGGGTATCACTTGTTGCCCTTTTTACCCCACTAAGACCCATTGCTTACTAAATATTTAAATATAAAAGGAGGAATGTATAGAGGTATATCAGACCTTTTTTGGCCTAGGCAAAACAATGTCTCACTTAAAATAACTATGGCTGGGTAGACCAAGTGGTAACGGTCAGGCAGGCAACACAGACAAATAACAATATATTTAAACACTTTATTAGTTGTAAACACCCAAATAAACAAATTAAACAAAATACTGACACCGATCTTCATGAATTTAAAGGAAGGAATACCCTTGTATCAGTGCTGGCTTACAATTCAAATTGTACCTTCAGCCTACTGCCCTTGACAGGACTTTCTATAGCCTTTTATACTCACCTGTATAGTTTACCAAATTGAACAACTGATTAATTAATTGACCATCCAATCATTTGTTCTTTGATTGGATGATTTGATTTGTTCTTTTCTGAGTTGCACAACTACACTGTAACATTACAAAACTGCAATCAAATTACATCACTGTTTTCTTTTCAAAAAATGAATAAACACTGCTTTTTTGTTTTCATCTTACACGCTGTGACAAAACAGGCAGTTAAAAAATAAATATAACAATAACAATACAAATTGGCAATTGTGTTAATGATTAGCAAATGTATTATTCATTTTAATGTAAGACACTGATAAAATTTAAATACAAATGGAAGTTGTATAAATGTGCAATTACTGTGCTCAATCATGGAAGAGCAGCAGAATTGTGATAATGCTGTACTAACATTCAATGCCGTCAATGTATTTTCGATGCACAAAACAACACCAGCATTAGGGCCAGAAAGTTTGTATCTTTACTGATTTTTTTCCTCTCACATCTGGGTCATCAGAACAAAGATTTTTGCTATTTTTCAAGGCTTCAACCAAATTTAACTGATTCCATTTGCTTATTACTACCACTAAATAAACAGTTCAATCCTATAAACTTAAAACGTGTTTCGCGTCAACCGATCGCACGAGATTATATGCGAGTCTTCACTTATGAAGCTGAAATTCTGCACACCAATGGTATGCACAGAGATCACGTGCTTATGGCTGCGGCGCCAATGGAGTCAGGGACCAGTTACAATTATGGACTGGGCCTGTCACTGCTACAGCAGTCTACAATGTTAATGCTGAACCACTGGATCATTTTGATTCTTTGACAAAGGTTTTGGGATCAATCAGATACTAGGAACTGGGCATTGATGGGCCAAATGGCTTCCTCTCAACCATTATGTTACTTATGTGCCTTATTAAATAACAGACAAGCAGACTGCTATTTTTCTTGTTGCAGCAGATTTCCACATAGACTGAAAATGCAATGGGCAACATGCTTTCCTCCCTTGTTAAATCTGGATTGTTTTATTGTGAATGACAACCATATTTCCAACAAGTGTTGATAGTGCATTATTTAAGAAGAGTACATTTGGTATTTGTTGACTACTACGGTTTGTTTGTAAACGTGTCGTTCTTTGATATTATAACAAAAACAAATATTAAAATGTTCAACATTTTAATTAATTACATTTTAACTGAATCACTCTGGACACTGACACAGATAGCCCCCCCGGCCTGTTCCATATTAAAGGTTATAACTTTTGAAACCACTCCTGATCTCCCACAATGATATAGGTTACACATACTCCCACAGGGACAGGCCACCCACCCTTACAATGGTTGAAGGTGGTCCTAGCTGAGTTGTCGACTTCACTTAGTTTCTCAGAATTACCTTAAAATGTTGTATTTATAAAATAATACAGTAGTGCGCAAATGTATTAGAGCACCCCATTGCTTTTGTAGTTTTGACTTCTTGTGCATATTAAATCAAACCACTGCAACTGAAAATCTTGGAAAATTGTCAAAATAGGCAAATGAGAGTCTAATTTAATTGATGGCTTTATAGGCCACAAACACAGTTAATTTTAAATTGTAAGAGAAAATGAACAGAGCCACAAATGGTAAAAAATGCATGAGACTTTTTCAAATTGTTTAACTAAAGCACAAAGTGGTCTAACATTTTCACACGAGTGCCTATTGTTTCTATATCGCTCATTACTGATGGAAAATTGAACACCCCCCACCCCCCACCCCCCGTTTGCAGGATATCTACAGGATGGTGTGGTTTCTGCACACGCTTAACAGACAGAGCCTTAAGAACACAATATATTTGATTGTGATCAAGTGTTTTCAATAAAAGTTAACCCAGATTTTCTGAATCCTTATTGGATGTGTCTAGTAACGCTGTTACTATATAAAAAAAAAAAAGAATTCTTTGATTTACAACTCTTTTTACATGTTACTGAAGTAAAGCTGAAGGTTCCAGCCTTATTTAAATATATACCACATTTGCATTCCACCAATCGGCAGGGACATCCCCTGTCTTTATCATGTTGCATCGTGCTGTTGATGTGTCCTTTCTGATATATCATCATTACTCAGAATATAATGTATAACTTCTTGACGTCATAAGATTAGAGACTTTTTAAAAAGGGCCACTTCCCCTAATTGCCAAGTAAAAAGAGTTATCACCCAGCATCCAGCCTATATGGTTTTACGATTGTACACGTACCAGGTCAAACCAGTGAAACTGTGGATCATTTCATTAAATGGCATCCTGGCTATTGGATGTAACTGCCGGGAATAACGTTGTCCTGTAAGACAAAGCTTAATGCTGCTAAGGGTATAGGGATTGTCAATCTATTTTAATCCATTTATCCAAGACCCATTACAAATCCTACAGAAATGACAACATGTATATTATTAGGTTGAAAACTTGATCATAAGGGTAGAGGACCACAACTCAAACTCCCTCCATAAGCAATAATAATTGAGGAATTAACTTTTATACATTCAAGCTGAAGCCAGAAAATAGTAGACTTGCAGCACAATGTTAGTAACAGATAAGACAGAAAGCATGTTTGTATATCAATAAACAAACCTATGTCATTTTTATGAAGTGTGTAGGCAATTTCCTAATGGCACTACATAGAAATAACAAACTTTTTTACACTTTTCTGTACTCAAGCATATTGATTCACCCTGATGCTGAAACAGGTTAAGTTTTGAAAAGCAATGACACTTACATCATTCTCTATAGCAGCGGATAATGCAGAGAATTCAAGATGATCTAAGTTACAAAAAGCAATATGAGCGAAAGTCTGTTTGTGGGACGTATTCTTCTTTGTGAATGATCCCTTATCACTTCATACCAGTGATCAGTAATCACTTTATTCTAGAATGTTTGGTGTTTCGTTTGTTTTCTAGCCAGGTAACCAAGTGCGATCTCAAACAGCATAGTGGCTCTACTGAGTAAGTCAGTATGTACCCATATGTGTTTTTGGTCTATATATCTAATCAATCACACATAAGAATTAGATTTTTTTTTTAGTTTAGGTGTTTAGGTCTGTACAGCAACACTACAAATTGAAGTCCTTGCAATAATTGTGGTAATATTCTATATTTCCCATAACGTGCCACTTTAGCTTCTTCACCTTAAACTGAATTCTTATTCTGAAATCACTACCCTGACTATATTCTGAAAGATGACCAAGGCTGGAATGATCCTGGCCCTACAAATAAAACACAGCTCCACTAGTACTGTAGTTGCGTTAACTGCTTATTGTTTGAGGTCCTCAGCACCTTCATTTTCATAAATCTCATCCCAAATATGATAAAGGAATAACCCCTGATCAAACCAATCAGCTGCCCATTTGAATAGCAATACCGTGTGAGAATCTTGCACAGCTCTGCTTCTTACCTTGTGATCAGAGATGTTCTTCAATGTACCCTCCATCATCACCTCTCACAGACTACTGCTAGCTTTGTGTCAGTTAGATTGCAACACAATTCCACTTCTCCTTGTGGGTCTGCTCTGGTCAGTACTGGCGATGGGGCTGCCTTCCTGACAATTGAGGGGGAAGCAGCACACTGCTGCTCATCACTTCTCCTTTTTTATTACACATTGTGGCAGAGCAAAGCTCTGCTGTTTAGACGTTGGCAGGGATGGGGTTAATTTCCCCTACCTGCCTGGGTTTGTTATGTTCAGGTGGCTTGGGTTGATTAGTTGATTAGGTCAATTAACAATCAATCAGCGCCCAGCCACCTGACATAAAAAGAGGCCTCTGAGTCTCATTTGGGAAAGAAGGAGGAGGGAGCTGAGGAAGCAGGTTGGTGTTTGTGGGTTTTTTGTGATTTGTAAATCCAGTGAAGGCATTGCCCAGCCTGGAAACCTTCATTTTGTAAGTTTTGTTTTTTTGTATTGCTTTATTTGTGTTTAAATCCCTTTATTTTGCCCTTGTGCACTTTATTTTTGTGTTTATAATAAAATTAGTATTTTTTTTAACTGCAGACTGTCTCTTGGCCTCTATACACTTACCAGCCTGCCACATTTGGTGTCAGCAGTGGGATATAGCACCTCCAGGAGGCTTGGAGGAGTACTGCAGCATTTTTTTTTTTTTTTTTTTGGGACTTTTTTTTTTCTAAAAATGGGAAAGAAGAGCAGACAGCGGCAAAGGCAGTAGCCGAAGAAATGTAAGCTGCTGCAGCCACCGCTGGAGGACCTGGCCAGCCTCTTCCCCTGGTGTTCCTGGTGCAGGAAGGAGGACCATCGTTGGCGGTCCTGCCCAGAAGTGCCACCGGCAAACTGGTGTGGCCGGTGTGAGGAGGACGGCCACAACTGGGCAGGATGCCCCTACAACCAGGCCCAGGAAGAGGTGCAGTGTTTACCCCGGGCATCAGGGGCCACCCCACTACCTCCAGCACCACCACCTTCACCACCGTCCCAGGAGATCTGGGACTGGTTGATGCACCCTCAGGCAGACCTCGTCCACGATCTCCCCATAGTTATCAACACGCTGTGGCGTTGAGATGGGGAGAGGTGGGAACAGTGGGAGGAACAACACCACCCGACGTCCTTCGCAGAGGTTGCCTTCATGGTGGTTAATTACCTGGCGGTAGACATGAGAGATGCCCCAGTCACTCCAATAAAGAGGGTGGAGATGCCTTCCCGAGAGCCAGAGAGGGGAAGAGCTATGGCCCAAGGATGCCTGCCTTGCCCCGCCCAGGGATGCCACGCCCATACTGCTAGTGTCTCCTTTTTGTTTTCTAGGGTTGCTGAGGCTGAGGGTCCGCTGCCGCCGTCGCCTCCCGAAGGTCCACTGTCGCCACCTCCGCCACTAGAGGGAGCCGGGCCTCCGTCGCTGTACTACCTTGGAGATCCAGGGCCCCCTCAACCAAAGAAGGCTTGGGGGCTCCGACATCAACCCCGCCCACCACCACCCACCAAAATAGCCTACCCAAGGGACATAATTGGACTCTTGGGGGGGGTGGGGGGGTAGGGGGGGTTGGCTGATTGTGGCAGGTGTATGTCGAACATGGGGGGAGGTGTGTGGCAGAGTAAAGATCTGCTGTTTAGAAATTGGCAGGGATGGGGTTAATTTCCCATACCTGCCTGGGTTTATTATGTTCAGGTGGCTGGGTTGATTAGGTCAATTAACGATCAATCAGTGCCCAACCACCTGACATAGAGGCCTCCGATTCTCATTTGGGGGAGGAGGGAGCTGAGGAAGTAGGTTGGTGTTTGTGGTTTTTGTGATTTGTGACTCCAGTGAAGGCATTGCCCAGCCTAGAAACCTTAATTTTATAAGTTTTGGTTTTTTTTGTATTGCTTTATTTGTGTTTAAATCCCTTTATTTTGCCCTTGTGCACTTTATTTTTGTGTTTATAATAAAATTAGGTTTTTTTTTTTTGAACTGCAGTCTGTCTCTGGGCCTCTATCCACTCGCCAGCCTGCCACACACATCTTAATATATACCTCCTATCTCCCACTGCTGTGTGGACAACACAAGTAGAATTGAAAACAATGCAAAATAATACTGCTGGACACATTATGAATCACCATGTAGAATCATACTTTCCTCTACTTGTGAGTAAAGGAATTTGAACACCAGACTGACAGTTATTAGTCATCAGGCCTTCCCTCACAATATGTTGCATCAGAGTGCTATTTTACATTTATCCCACGCTCACACCGGTTATTTCTTCACAAGTTGTTTATTTTTCTGCTCTGAGTCTGACTTTAAAAAAATTAGTCATGCGGATCTTGTTCATCCACACTGCTGTGTAAAGTTATAACAGTATAACAGGGGTGTGTGGAGAGAAGGTCCGCATCATACCAAACGGGGAGGACAGGTTCTATATGGATTTAAATCATTCTGGATTTTCTATTACAACACAATATTTTTAGACCTCTCTTGGGCTGTTCTTTTCAATATGGATGTTTTGATCTCCACCTGTTAAGACCATTTTACTTAGGCCCTTTGATTGAAATACATGAAACAAAACATAACTTTGGTAGTCCTGTATCCTACATTACTTTTTCATCTCCTACTGTTACTAATATATATATATATATATATATATATATATATATATATATATATATATATATATATATATATACAGTGCCTATAGAAAGTCTACACCCCCTTGAACTTTTTTCACATTTTGTTGTGTCAGTGCCTCAGTTTCATGCATTTAAATGAGGATTTTTTCCACTTATCTACACACCATACTCTATATTGTTAAGGTAAGTGGAAATAAGTTTTACTGAGATAAAAATGTATACAGTAAAAATACAAAACTGAAAGATCATAATTGGATAAGTCCCCACCTCGTGAGTAAACACTTGGTGGAAGCACCTTTGGCGGCAATTACAGCAGTCTGTTGGGATAGGTCTCTACCAACTTTGCACACTTAGATTTGGCAATATTTGACCATTCCTTTTTACAAAACTGTTAAAGCTCTGTGAAGTTCCTTGGGGAGCGTTGATGGACAGCAATCTTCAAGTCATGCCACAAATTTTTGATTGGATTTAGGTCGGGGCTCTGACTGGGTCACTCAAGGACATTTACCTTTTTGTTCTTTAGCCACTCCAGTGTAGCTTTGGGTTGTTGTCATGCTGAAAGGTGAACTTCCATCCCAGTTTCAGCTTTCTTGCAGAGGACAGCAGGTTTTCTCTGTACTTTGCTCCATTCATTTTCCCTTCTATCCAGACAAGTGCCCCAGTCCCTACCAATGAGAAACACCCCATGCACACTTTGACCAGTCTTGGCCATAAAAGCCTGTAGTCCTTGCAAAGTTGCAAAGGGACAGCCTTGTCTAGGCAGGGTCTTGGTAGTGCTATACACCTTTCACTTCTTAATAATCGTCTTGACCATGCTCCAAGGGATATTCAAGGCCTCTGTTGATCTGTTGGCCTTGATCTGTGCCTTTCAACAACTTTGTCCCGGAGTTCTTTTGAAAGCACCTTGGAGCTCATAGTCTTTGCTTTGAAATGCACTACCCAGTAGAGGGAATCTACAGGAACTGCTGAGTTTATCCTGAAATCATGTGAATCACTGCAATTTAAAACAGGTGGAGGCCACTTGGTGTGCGATTTTGAAGGTGATTGGTTACACCTGAGCTAATTTAGGATTGCTGTTACAAGGGGGGTGGACACTTATCCAACCAAGCTATTTCAGTTTTTATTTTTTAATTCATTTTCTACAAATTTCTGGAATATTTTTCTCACTTGGAAGTTGTGGGGTAGGACATGTGGATAAATGAAAAAAAAAAAACTATTTTAATGCATTTTAATTCAAGGCTATAAGGCAACAAAAGGTGAAAATTCTACAGTCTACACAAAAGGGGGTGTAGACTTTCTATAGGCTGTGTGTGTCTGTGTGTATATTATATAATTTTCTAAATCTGAATCTAACTCGACCATCATTTGCTGTGTTGCCAAAATTTTCTTCTTTAACTGATGTTGGACATAATATTTTGCTGGTTAGACTTTATAATGCAACTTTATTATTGTGTAATGGTTTTTATCATATTGTTTAGGGATGCCCCAATACTTGTATTTACCAAGTTATTATCTTTAAGAAATCTGAAGTTGTTGGGTATTAATTAAGGCTAGGAGTTTGTCCAGAAAATATGGACATAAATCATGGAGCAGTTATGGTCAATGCATTCAAAATCACTGAGAAAATGACTGAGGGAGAATAGTCACAGGGATAAAAAAAAATAAAAAAATAAGGAAGATACAAGCAAATTGAATTTTTTTTTATTTTCTCTGCAACGGTGACTAACAGTAGCATTTATAAGCACTGAACTAAGCACAGAATAAAGACGCAAACAGGGGAAAGAGTAAGCAGATGAGAAGTGTAACACACTTCGGGGGCGAGAAATACACACACGAGGATAACACAAACAGGGTGTGGGACAGACAAGAGACATGTATATTAAATTATATGCAACCGTACAACAATTAAACAAGTGGAACAATCATTTCAATTAAAGAGAAAACTCTTCTTGCTGGCAGTTAGTATAGTACACACACACTCCAAAAAAAAACCAACAAGACAAAGTATGAAGTTGGAACAAGTTTAAATATGTATTAAATATGTAATAATTTATTCAAATTAATAAATGATAAATGCATTTTAAATGAGAAATTTTATGTTATTAAGAAACACTTTCCAATAAAATCCCACACAGATTGAACACAATTTACTGACATCCTCGCAAGTCGCGCACATCAGCAAAAATTGTGGACACTAGCAAGTCACGGAATCTGTGACACCCGCAACCACCGTGACTAAATCAAATCAATCAATACCAAGCTGTCTGTGCTATTTAATATAGAGCCTGTTGTCATCAAACCAATTAAAACTAATTTAACTTTTTTCTATACTTTTGATATGAAACAGTTTTTATTTTCACTTTCTTTAGAAATGCTTCATCTCTGTGGTGAACTGTGTGATTGTAGTCCTGGGCAAGATTTAATCTCTGATTAAACTCGACAAAGAAATAAAAATTACAATTTCCACAGCGGAAGCTCTTGAGTTAGTCACAATTACATGACGAATCAGTTATACTTGTTAATGTTGCTAAATATTTTCATTGTGAGTTTATGGCCTTGACACAGCAGTAAAAATGTTAGCGCTCCAGATGAGAGGAAAATTTGCTTCCAATCAGCTTTTAAAACAGTCAACGTAGAAGTTAATTGCCACTTACAGGTACAGGTGTAAAAGTGATGGAAGGTCAGCTTTTCTTGTTTTGAAATCAAGAAATGAAACGAAAGGATTTATTTAAAATCTGCCGACAAATACTTCTTAAAGGCAATTACTCAGAAAGTATCGGCACACCCTAATTTCATTACACAATTAGAACTGTGACATATCAGTGAATACTTTTCCACTCCAACACAGCCACATTCGGTTCTGTTAGCAAAATCTATTCTTCCATGAATTAATCCATGCTAGAGTGATCTACAAATGAAAAGTGCTCTACATTCTTATCAGTAGCAGACATGTGAGGGACACTAAACGGAGACTGCGGATTTCATGGAATACCTCTCAGCCAAGCTCAGCCAATAGGGAGAGGGGTGAAGCAATGCTAGAATGAGTGAAGGGCTTTGTTGGAACAGAAGTCCTTTCGGTTTACTGATTCTTCTTGTCCGTTGGTGGGGAGTATGGAGGAGGCTGGTCCTAAAAATATAAAAAAAAAACTAGATGTTTCTGGGTTTTAAAACAAAAACAATACCCCCTGTGGCACAGCAAAGAGCACTAAGCTACTTCACCACCTGGTAAACCAGTGGTCCCCACCTGACCACTTCAACTTTCACAAAAACATTTTCACATCATACTACATATACAAAATAGTTTTCAGAATAATGTGACAAAAAAAAAGGATACTTCAAAATTAATATGAAACATTTTAGTTATTAGTCAGCAGTTTAAAACCAATTCGTACACTTAAGGCAGGGTACCAGGAAATGCCTTAAAAAAAAAAAAACTCATAAAAAAAACAAAAACAGAAACATTCACTGTTTTTATCAAATTCAGAACATTTTGGTGCATCCATTTTTTTTTTTTTTTTTTAATATCAGAAAGACAAGCAGACAGTACAGCCAAAGAAGAATCAGGAACAACGGAGTTTCATCAGCATGATATTGTCCAAACTTAACATATAAATAGTGATGCTAACTTTCTTACTTTTGCAACAAGGTGCACAAAACAGGTTTAAAATGTATTGACAGGTTGGATCTGGTCATCCAAACTGTCCATTTACTTGATACCCGAGTCACTCTCAAATGTATATTAAAAATAAACTGAACAACCGCTCAAGTTCCTTGTGTACCTCACGGGGTTAATAAAAAGTGTGTAGTTGAAGCTATACCCAATACCTGTTAAACTTTGCTACCATTACCATTATAAATAATCCAATTTTAGAAGCTTGGAAGGGTATCCATTTTACAAAAGGATAACAATTCAACAACAATCAAAGTCATTTGCAATAAATTTAAGAAAAACTGACATTTGGAAAGAGTTAGCTTACTCAATGCCGGCACCTCATATTCTACAGCCCTGCCCACATACAAGAAAAGTGTGCAACTATTTGCCTCTTGCCAATGTGTAATCTGAATTGTAAAAGTGGAAGCAGCGCAGTGATGTATATTGTAGAAGCAGCACGCTGTTGCTCACCTGTGGCATGTAGACATTGTGTGGATTAGCTGGAGTGCAGTAGGCGCTCGATGCAGCCTCAGCTGCCTTTGCTTCAGCTGGAATAAAAATTATGCATCAAAACAACACAGGTTATTACACTGCAGATAACAGTATAAAAATACTTAGGATCAAGAATTAAGGGCAGGGATACTTGTGTATACTGAAATATACTGAAAACAGCAGCTGAAAAACTGAAGCAAAGAAATGGTGGCAGGAATCATGACTATGAAAGGACACATGCATAAGCCATTTTTAGAGCTTCGTATTTTCTATATAATAAACTCCTCTGGGAAAATCTCACGGCATCCTTCACTTCAACCTGTGACCTAAGATTGCTGAAATATAATGACTGTTTGATTTCCGAATGATAAAGACCTAATTTGGCTTCATACTTGACACAGATGTGTAATCTATTATTCTCTAGGACAAGTTCAATTGTGGGTATCGTCTAAGATAAATGAACCTTTTTGTGGTAGTAAAATGACAAAGCTGTCACTGTCAAGCCTCATATCTCAGAGACAATTTCAGTAAATGCTTCATATTTGCAGAGTAATATAAACACTGCATGTTAAACGTGTTTAGGACCATGACGTGACCTTTGTTTCTGGGGTACAGGGCAGGACACTTTAAGTTGGTACTGTGACAGAGATAAAACATTGTAACAAGGACATTATCCTAAAATCTTTTTAATACTAGTTGTTTGTGATTAACACTGTAAGGCTACGTACACACACACACTGCAGTTGGCTTGACAACCATATTTACAAATGGCACTCGCTGCGGTTGTTTGTACACACACACACACACTTCACTAGTGAAGTGAGAGCACTCCCTGTTTAAATAAACCACTAAGCTTGGGCCATCATTACATACTGATCATGTGGTTTTGTGTGACAACATGGAGGTTGTGTTTCTGTTTATGCTTTTGGACAAAAGGACCGTAAGTAATTGATCGAGAGCTCGTCAAGCTCAACTATGCTCGTTTCTGCAAAACCAGTGGAGACACCGTTCTGCTTTTTCTGCACTGCTAAATACAGTGGCGTCTGCAGTACCATCATGGTAGATCGAAACATTTGGGCGATCTTTTGACCAGAAGGCATGTTTCCAAATGACTGTATGTCTAAGGAGTCATATGTAGTTTTTCTTACAACAAATTATGCAACTGTACTTTGATTAAATAAAAAAAAAGTATATTATATGTATATTATATTTTTACTATTCATCAATATTATACAATCAACTTGGCTCATCAGACACCTATATACATATATTTTTTAGCCATGTTTATTACACAGAAATGTCCGATAAACAATGACATCATTAATTGCGCAGAAATCCACTGAGCACCAACTGCGGTTGTGTTAGTGCGATTGTAATACACACACAGTTAGTGTGCATTAACTAACTGAACTGAATTAATAACTGCACTCAATACTTGTTCTGAAAAGGAATAACTAGTACAGTTGTCGCTGCTCTTTGTAACCAAACTGTGTGTGTATACAAACCGTATTAAGAGCAAAAGGTGAACTCACAACCACATTTAGCCTGTGTGTGTATGTAGCCTAAATGTACATTAATAACAAATTACTATGAAAACAGGTTCTGAGACCACTGCTGTAATTACTGGTGTTTGGTAACATATGATTTACAAGGACACGATGTGTTACTACAGTTCCTAAAATTTATTTTAAAGCTCTGACTTTCTTTAAAAGTTTTAAATGCATTTCATGTTTTTAATAAATGCAAACATATCGGCAAGCTGATGTAGCTCTGGGCATCTTGACGTCAGGCTTTATTACAGCAGTGAGCGAGCTTAATAATAGTTAATGTGGGGGGGAATTACAGCCTTTGGTTGGGTTTTAACAATACTATGCTTAACTGGTGAGAGTGGGTATATAATGTCTAAACCAAGGGAAATTACCCAAACATTTTAATAAGTGTTAATCAGTTAATGCTGATATTGTAACATTTATAAGACTATACTTTAAGGTGTAGTGTGTGGATTAGTCCTGGGGAGGGGCTAGTGATAAGGGAGGGTATAAGTACCTGTGCAGCGCTCATTTTACGTGACAAGCTTTGAGACTCCAGTGAGGCTGGAGTGACTGGGTAGCTGTTTACTCAGTGTATACTATCTGTATTAAATACAGGCTTGTGGATTTGTTTTTGTTAAATTATTAGTGTTTTGTAATGCCAATTTTCACCTGAAGCTTAAATAAAAGCTAACTTTTGGCATTTTTATCTCGATACTGACTGTTTACTGCCATCTGTAATATGATGCCATCTGATACTTTGCAGGTACTCAGCTGTATTTTATGATTTCCTCAATTAAGTCCCATTGCCAGTGTTGTCTATTTCATGGTCAGTCCTAACCTCAAATTGTGCAATGAGAAGACAGTTTCTGAAAGGGTTCATCATTAGAAACCAGGAAGTCCAATAAGCAGTTAAAGTGGCAGCAGATTTTCCAAAACACACAAGCTCCCCTCAATTATCTTACTGACGGCTGTTGTGGCCCAATTAATAAGAAGAATGGCTTTTATGGGTTAATGTCTTGCTGAACACACTCACGCTCATTAATTAAGCGTGTGGGATTACCTGCTGTAGTGTTGGGGAGGCTTGCATTTAGTGGGGGCTGTTCCAGTGGTCCAGAGTAGGGGGGTGGGGGCATGTAGGGCATAGTTCCATCCATAGTTGGGGGTGCAGGGTAAAAACCAGCTGTGAACAGACACCACACTGGTCTCAACACTGTGACAAAAACTGCTAGACCTTAAAAGTTCCAAATTGCAAAAAGCGTGGCTATTTGTAGCTGCTGTATTGTGTTGCGAATTAAACATTTAAATTAGAAACTTTCTAGACTCCAGCATTTCGCTTGGCTGTACACTTCTTTCACTTTTCTTGTATAGAAGACTATAGAATGTACTGTACTATTAAAAGACAAAAGAAAACACTAATTTTTTGAAAAACACATATGAACACATTTTTGAAAAGATCTGTCTGCCAACTGCTTACCAATGTGTGCGAGTTACACAGAGATTTTCTTCTCTCCAAGTTGGCAAGGAGATCTTTAGTTTAGTTAATCGCATACTGGAAAGAAATATTGTTCTTATCGTTTTAGAAGAAAGTTGTACAGAAAGTTTGTTTGTTTCATATTTCTTTTTAAACACGATCTCCTGGACATTACCACATTGGGCAGTGCTCCTGAGCAGACTGACCTGAAGGAGGGTGCCAGGGGTAGTCTGGTGGAGGGCCTGCATACATCCCATTGGCAGGGGGTGGAGGGTAGGCATAAGCTCCATTAGGCATGTAGGCACCGCAGGAAGTCTGGCCCCGGGAAGCTGAGGGGCAAACAGGCAGGACAGCAGCATCAGCAACTGGGTAGTGAACCCATGAACTGGAATTAAAGTAATTGTAGCTCACAAAACAATTCCATATAGCTTAGCCAGTTTGCACTTCCATTTGTAACATCGGTCTCACATGTGCAGTTTTGAAAAAAATGTATTTTCATTTTAAACCCTGTTATCTGGTTCTACTTTCAACCATACTTTATGTTTACATGCCTTATTCTTTGGTTAACTATTTATACTTGCATTTCTTAGGTAACATGTGTGTCCTTCCAAACTGCACATTTAAGGCCTACTGTACATAATGAATGGAGCGACATGGCAATGACACTTTATGGAACTTTTTTTTGTTAGTTACAATTATTTTAATATGATCAAATACAATCATACAAACTTTAACGCCGCAGATGTGACCAACTTAATTGTAGGTCTGCATTTGTTTTTGACAGTTATATTAAAAGGGACAACAAAAACTAAGAAGTTATGAAACAAATAGTCCCAGAGAAATAAGCAATTCAGCGATAGTGGGCATGGAAACACAGGTGATTCACCTTTGATGATAATGAAAATACAGAATTTACATTATAATCTATTAACAGTGAAACTGTAAGTAAACAGTAACATAACTCTACACCCAGAAGAATACATCCAGCCCAAATGAGACTGTTACAAAAACAAACACAAAAACATACCTTGTGATGCCACTTGCAACATGTACTGTCCAAACTCAATAGCACCCCCTGCTGTAAAGATTAATTTAAAGGTAGCAGAGCCCTCCCATCCTCCTGAAAAAAAAAGACATGGAATGCGTGAACAACAAACCCCTTCATAAACCTGAAATCACCTGAATCATCCAGAAATTAAAGAACAAAACAGGGGCTTGTCTATATGATGACCATGAACAGGTGTACAATAAGCCGATATGATGAGAAGCACCAGCTATTAAATGTATAGCTGCCTTGAATTTTAACAGTGCTTTTTATATTTGGGTGACTTAATAAAGAAATCTACCAGTAAGGCTTTAATATGATCTTTCATCAATTTTACTACCAGAACTTACCACGGTGTTGTAAAATAATATTCATGCATAAATCTTAAGTTTTTAGGCCATGTGAGTGCTTACTGCATACTAGACAGAGGAAGAACTGCTTAATATGTGAAATCAAAAGAAGAACATAATTTTCATAGAAAACCTATGTGTGCATTAATACCGTATGTGATAAATGCTGGTAAAGAAGTTTACTAACGAGTCATAACAAAAAGCCATCTTCGGTCACTGGTCAAAGCAAAGGTTACAGTTACATTTTTCCCTAGGAGTTTTTCATAACTCTGCAAATATGAATTGTCAGCTAAAATCGTTTGAGATATTAGCAGTAGTAGGTGTTGTGGCACTGGTAGATCTTCCCTCACGGTATAGTTCATTATGTTAAAGATATACTACAGGGCTGCATACAACACAGCATGCTGCCTCCTGGCGTTGCTGGCATACCTGCAGGCTCTGCGCTCACAGACCCTTTGATGTAATTTGCTCCAAACACTGGCTGCTTCACCTCACAGCCTTTCATCAGGTAGAACGGCATCATGAAGGAATGCATGGGGTCTCTGCCTTTGCTCAGGAAAATGACCTGCAAGGAAAGAAGTTTTATAACTGTGCTGCGTATTGCAGCCTGCAAGAACAAATTTTGACCGCTTACACTTAAACCTACACTAAGATTCTCACAGGTGTTTGTTTACCCTTCTTTAAAGCATTACTGAACCCCATGCAGTGTTCATAAGAAACTATGGACTTTACCTTTATTGTCCATATCACAGGACTTTCTAAATTTTTTATTCACACATCATAGGGAAATTAACTAAGGAATTACTTTTCTTTTTCAAACCAAAAAAAAAACGTATTTGAAACATAGCAGTGTATCCAATAATGGCATAAACAGTTTGTGACAAATACTCAAAATACGTACTAAGGGCATGAAACAAACAAAGTAACAATTGCTTTACAAATTAAACAAACGCTATTAAGTAATACAGATATCAGATATTCAAGTACTGTAAACTCACCCCATACTAAAATCGACATACAAATCTGAAAATCTACTTCCAAAATGAACAGTATTGTACTGACGTGTATTTTACTGTTATTTGAATATATTATCAACAGCCACTATGGAAAACTGTCCTTTACATGGCTTTGCAGGACTGAATTTAGAAGCGAATAGAACGATATGAACCGATTAATAGGATCATTAATAGGATCATGCCGAGATCCCTTGCGACTATTAACGCCATGACAAAGCTGGATCTTAATTGTATGTACTGCAAGTAATAAGTATGATACATGCATGTGCTCCACACTACAATATATTTAACACAGAAATGCTGGTTTTTTCACTCACCCTGTAAGGGGTCATGTAAACAGTCCCTTTCTTGGTCCCTTTGAAAGCTTCAGGCATGTTTTCAGATTCACAGAAGGACAGCTCCACGTGGTCGTATGTCATCAAGATGCTGTGGGAAGGGAGAAGAAATCATCAACATTCACTCAGAACTTCAGCCTTGTGCAACAGGGTATGTGATCTACTGTAGGTATCTTCATGAAGTTCATAAGACAAATCTTCCTGTTAAACTCTCCAGAGTGTAATCAATATTCTCAAAATGATTTTGTATGTGAATACAAAATCTGAAAACAATCAGGCTTATGTTGAAAAATGTATTGTCGCAAAAAAAAAAAAAAAAAAAAAAAAAAAAAAAAAAAAAAAAAAAAAAAAAAAAAAAACAAAAAAAAAAAAAAAAAACACAGAATGATTAATACACCGGATATGTTCAACTCAGAAACATGACTAGCATTTGGTGCTGGACTGCAATGTTGTCTCCTCAGTTACCTGACAATCTTCAAGAGCCCTCATAAAACATTCAACAGTCAAGACAACAGTCACTCTTTTTTTCCTGTCGTTTATGTCCAAACTGAAAGCGTCTTTACATTCTCAAATACCAGGGAACCAAAATAGTCTTGTGGGTCCTTCCAATAAGAACACTCACGACTACGCGTTTGCCCTGCGTATTTATTTATTTATTTATTGTAAAAACAAGTTCGACTTGTTGTATTGATGATATTTTCAAAACCTTTTTTAAAAGGTTTGCTTTCTACTCTATAAGGACATTTTAATTATCTAGACCAAATAAGTTACTTAAAGTATTTGAACTGTGCTTGAAAACTAAAATGAGTATTTGGTACAGTGCACAACATTATTTATTATACGTGTGAAAATGTCAACTGACACTAGCGGTGCCTATAAATTATAGTAAGTATCCATTTTTGAAGCCTTAGGTATACCAGTTGTTGTGTATCTGTAATTATTTTATCGTAAATAAAACGTTTCTAGAAAAAAAGATTACAGTCTATTTTACACCTGCACAGATGACCAGGTTACATAAGCTACCCATTATTAACACAGTACCTCTTTACTTACCTTTCACTGTTGTTGATAATAACACCACCGCTCTCAGAATTGTTTTTATTGAGCGCCATGGCGCCGCTGGTGATTAATAATCAAATGTTCACAGTGATTTAGCGTTATTTTAATGTATTTTCTATCCAATTTTTTCCTGACCTATCGCTGTATTAAAATTCTGCAGTGTCTGCACTTCCGGCTACTGGAACTGTCGCTGTGACGCTGCGTAACGTGCCACGCCCCTTCGCGAATTTTCCCCACACCGTGAGCTTGTGCTGGATGCCTTTGTTAGAAACACGTAATTAAAGGGTGGCTGCTCCAATCATTGATGTGACTCATTACTACCAACAACTGGTCATAAAAAACTAATATTTATTTTACTTCTAAATGGAGTTGTGTCTCCCTGTATCCTTTCTGTACTTAATTAGTGTTTTTTGTTTAATATGTTCTGTGGTAACATGTTTTTTAAAAAAATCTAAATATACAGGACTTGTCAATCCTTCCTGTCTCATTTTCCTCATCATGGACTGTGGAATATATTTTGTACAATTACAATTACAAAAACAATGTTCCATGGATTCTGTTGTCTTGCACTGGTCACAATCTGCACTGTCATGCTTGCCTGTGATATTAAGGAATTTATTAATGGTGCAATGTCCTATTCTAATTCTTCTCCAGATTATTTCCTCTCTTCTGTTTTTACACCTGCTGTGTACCTTCTTATCAATCCCTTTCCCATCACTATTCCACTGTTCTTGCTATGTTATCCCAATCTTCCTCTTGACAATGCTGTGTACCTCTGTCCTACCCAATGAAATGTTCATGTTTAATGTATCAGGTTCTGTTGCATTTTTTTTGCCGGGTCTGACATCCTTTACCCATTCCATAGCCAATAGTATGGCAATAATTTCTGCAGTAAGCACTGATAATTGACCAGAAAATCTTACTGACTTTCCCACATCAAATGCTGTCACATAGAAAGCTGATGACACTCTTCCACTATCAATATTCTCATATTGGCTCTATTAACTGCCATGGTGGAATAATTGACATACATTTATCATTTGTCATTTGAATTTCATTTATTTTAAACTCTACTATTTCTGTAATCCTTCTACCAGATGTATTTAATTGCTTCTCCCCAGTATAAAATTCCCAACACTCATTCAGTACTTGCTTTGTTGGATGCGTAACCTGCATACTAAGATATATCCAATAATTTATTCCCAATCTCAGCCTCCTCAGATTTAATGGCCACTCACCAGTTTTCACGTGTCATGCATTAATTGAAGATGTTTTTTTACAGGCACCTGTACATACCTCAATGCCTGATATTGAATCCGATCAATTTTCTTTCTGAAGGATTTTGTTGCAGTTGACACCCATAATCAATTACTGACCGTATTAATATATATAAAACCAGGTACCTTTATCTGCCCCCAATGTTATCCAGAAATACATCTCAATAAATTAAGCCGTACTTTACACTTCTTTATCATATTATAGATAAGCTGTTTCCATGTCAGCCAGTACTATCAAACCATATTCCTTAAAATTTAAACTTTCATACCCTTTTGATAGGTTCCTTATACAAACATATGTTTTTGTCACCTGGAATCTTTTTTAAAGAAGTTTTCTGTTTTGGATACTGAGATTTTAAAACCCCATCTATTTGCCCACTTCTCTACCTCATCCATTGCCATCTGCATCTTTCCTATGATATATTTTATGTTCCTACCACTTTTACATAATGCCCCATCATCAGCAAATAATGTCACATTAACATTCAACTTTTTTGGAAAATCATTAAGCATTATTGTAGCAGGGAGAGATCTGTGCTGACTCTGCTGGCGTGTTCATGGGCTGCAGGAAGAGGGCGGCAATCGCCCAACAACTGCCTGTGAGTCATGGCAGTGACACGGGGAGGTGGGAAAGTGGGTGTGTGGACTTTCCCCCTCTCTGAATGGCTGAGAGGCAAGTCTTGGGTGATTGTTGGTCCTATAAAGTAACGCTCTGCTGTCTCCTCAGCTCTGCCCACTTAGACGCACCGAGAGTGTGGAAGCTCTGATCCAGGACCGGGAATCAGGCGAAACAAAGAGAGTTTCACAGCGAGACAGAGAGAGCGGGGAACCCTTGGGCAGACCCCGGCATATTGTAAAACAGCAGGCTAGTTAGCCTACAGAGTAGGACGATGATCCGGGTCGTGCGGGTAGCGGCGACCGGGATAACACTGCCGAGTGCAGCACCTTTTATTTGTAGTTTTATTACTGTTTTATTTTCCATTGTCCTTTTCGCCTTCTGTTTTCATTATTATTTCTTTGAGCACCTGCGAGTGCACTTGCTGTTCGTATACCAACTGTGGTATTTCCGTGGTGCTGTCTATCATCGTTGATAGGCAGCCCACGGTCAACAGTGCTCTCTGCCGGAAAAAGTAAGAACTGTCAAAAATAAAACTGGGCACCTGTGTGGTGTTTTCAATTACACCTGTCTGTCTCCTAGTCAGTGAATTACCCACACCCCTTCCACAATTATATTAAATAAAACTGGACTAACTACACTCGCCTGTGGAGTACCATTTAGCACCTTATACAGCTCTGAATACCCATCACCCACTCCTTACACACCTCGGAATACTCAGCACCCACTCCTTACACACCTCTGAATACTCAGTACCCACTCCTAACACATCTCTCAATACTCAGCACCCACTCCTTACACACCTCTCAATACTCAGCACCCACTCCTTACACACCTCTCAATACTCAGCACCCACTCCTTACACACCTCTCAATACTCAGCACCCACTCCTTACACACCTCTGAACACTCAGCACCCACTCCTTACACACCTATCCATACTCAGCACCCACTCCTTACACACCTATCAATACTCAGCATCCAGTCCTTACACACCTATCAATACTCAGCACCCACTCCTTACACACCTCTGAACACTCAGCACCCACTCCTTACACACCTCTGAATACTCAGGACCCACTCCATGTTGGATGTCAAAGCAATTGGTCTATATCTGACAGTGGTGAAGAAAGGTCTTTCCCATTTCCCTGTTGGTATAATAATTGCATGCTTCCAGTCTTTTGGCAATTTTCTTTTATCCCAAATATCATTATATAACCTTATAATATTATGTATGATTAACATATCCTCTTCTAAATATTGAAACATAATGCTACATATTTTATCTTTTCCTGGTGCTCTATTTTTTACTAGTCTTAACTGCATTTTACAACTCCTCTATATGAAATGGTTCATTAATTGGCATACGTTCGTTAATATATCCTTTAAGAATATTTAGAAACACTTAAAGTGAAAGTCAGAAAATATTAAATCTTATTTGTAATCAGTGGCTAGCTATTATTGCTGCCAGCGTGCCTACAAGATATTACTATATATCGTGACAATTATAAAACAAAATAGAAAACAAAAACTACAACAACACATTTGAATTATGTGAGAATTCTTGTTTGACTTTTTGGCACTTTTCTTTTTGTATGTCGGTTCTGTCTGAAAGGGTCTTCCAACTATTTCTGATTTATGATTCCCATAGCAGCATGTCAATGCTGTTATTATTATTTATAAACCCCTAATACAATATATAAATAAAATACTGCTGTATTTGGTTTATCATGAAACAAAAAAGTATAGAATAAAAAAATACATCTTTGAAAGAAGTTTGTTTACTCATATTTCATAGTGGCAGACCTCATGCATTTTGATAATTTCTTTAAATAAACAGGGGGGTTGCTTATAAAGTCTATTTCTTTGTACATACAGTGGATGTAGTTGAGCTGCTTTTTATGCTATTGATAGCTGATGCTAGGTTTGGTAGTTCAAAGCAAACTCCCTAGTGTCCTTTTGCTTTATTAATCTGTTACCTTGACCCAGATGGTTTCTCCTTTTTCCATTGGTTTCACTTGTAAGCTGTCTCCAACATATAGCGCCACTCCTCCTAAACCCGCTAATCAAATATTCTTCTGTTACGGGTTAAGCCATGCTTCCAAAATCCCAATGCTATCATATTGCTGCTGACATTCCTGCTATATTTGCTGCTTTAAAAAGTGGCATGTGACCTCTCCATAAGGGAACAGAAGTGCACTATAGGAATCTATAAAAAATAAACATGGGGAAAAAAAGAATCCTAGCAACAACATTTTGATATATGGTTTATAACCTGGACATGGTTTATCAAAGAACATGGCAGGCATCCTGAATTTTGACCCATTGCAGTAAGGCTAAAAATAATCCATAGGTTCAGGTGGGATACAGAAACTGGCAGTCATCTTGAATTTGACACAATGACCACAAAAGATCTAGAAAGAAAAATAGTATCATGTTTTTATAGATGACAATGCGGCATCTGAGACAAAATGGTGTTTGCATCTCAGTAGACTAGTTCTAAATAAATAACTTCTAATAAATACATCGAGATAGAGCCACAGTTTGTATTTCAGCCCAGTGGGCATTTTTATTTATGATATAAATACCAACAATGGTAATTCTCATTATACCCGCAAGGGTATTTTTCAGCCCACTATCCCAACAAGGACTGTGTGCCTAATATTTGAGTATTAAACAGACGGTTTCCCCCACAGTTCCAAGTTTAAAAATAAAAATGCCTTTAATATACAAAGCAAAACAACACTTCTGTGAATTAGCGCGGGGACTTCTAATCAATCCTTTGATTTTGTCTGTCTTAAAAAAAAAACAGTGTTTGTATTTTTTTTTCTACAAGGTCTAGCCTGTATTTGAATTTGATTGCATTCAAGCATCCAGACAAGGATTTAAGAACGAAAAAAATGTTTCTGATTCTGACGTTTCAATGGAGCCATCTGGGTTTCTATCCCACTGAAATGTCAGTTTGCATGCAGAGCAATGGTACAGCATTCACGGTACCTGCAGCAGTAGGTCAGAACATGCGGATAGCTAGAACAAGTAAAGATACTGTTTGTGACTGCAAGCAGATATGCTGTGAAATTCATCTTTAAAAAATCCCTTTAATAAGCGTTGCAGTGTAAATCACAAACTAGAAGGGTGTTATAAGTGTGACACTCACACCCTCCCCGATCCAGAAGGCTGGGTAGAGCGGCTGGCTGAAGGCGGTGTGAAACGTGTGAAGGTGGTTCAGTTTACTCCCCACCCCGTAGAAGGTTAGGGTGCCTGCTGGATAGTCCAGAAAGTGGCCAATTCTCTTGTAGTCATGCTCCCCCAGACGTTCTTCTTTACCACCATGTAATGCAAAGCAGCAGCCTTTATTCAGCTGCAGGCTCCAGGACTCTTTGTTCATACCCAGATACCACCGTTTGTCACTCTCCTTCCTCTTGATGGAGCTGTAGGCCACCCCCAGGTAGACCCACGGATGGGAGACGTTTACCTCCCAGTAGTACTGCCCGCCCTTCAGCCCCTCTGCACACAGCACCTGCCAGCAACAGCCTTCGAAACGGGCCTTGTGTGCAGGGACCTTCTGTATTCCCGTTGAGCTGTGTTCTGCTTTGCGGTTGTCACAGGATAGCCTGATGTACTTGTGGGCTGTGTGGGGGTCAAAAGAAAGGGTGCAGTATTCTGCAACACAAGAAAAATGCACAGTAAAGCATGTGTCATTTTTCTTAGTGGCTCACATATAACCACATCCCGTTATTAAGCTGGTAAAGGACCTGCTAATTACTCCTGTGGCTGGATCAAAAGCAAATCACCACCGTGTCAATGTATGTTTCACACGAACACTTACGTGCTTGATAGCATTCCCCAATGGGAGTCTTGGTGGAGACAGCAGGATTCACAGAGATGTCTTCAGTGCACCGCTTTTCCTTTGGAGAGACTGCATCAATAGAAAGAAAGAGTGAAGAAGAGCTGAGGATATCAAATAAAATAAATAAACATTAATCTATAAAAGACAGCAAAGAGTGTAGAGTACAACTCCAAGGTTATGAGGTTGTATAATGCACGGTGTTCAATTCTGGTCAACTCAACACTGTAGGGACACTGTGACCCTGGAGAGAGTCCAAAGAACAGCAGCCAGACTAATCCCAGAGTTTAAAAGGACTGAGCTGTGAAGATAGACTGAAATAACTGAATCTATTTAGCCTGGAACAAAGAAATCAGTGGGGAATGGCCTCTTCTCACTCGTAAATGTTCTTATTTTCTAATGTCATGAATTATGTTCTTATGTTATGATTTTTCTTGTACAATACCCAAGATGAAACTTAACCAAAAAATCACAGAATACAGTTTTGTACCGTGTATGAAGCTAATGACAAAGCACATGATAGTGACCTTCCAATTGCAGGCCCTACCTGGTGTTAAGCTGAAAAGTAACCACATCACGTGATTTATTTAGAATAAGCAAGTACTCAAAAGGAGCCAACAACTAGGATTTGAATCCAAAATATGAGGACCCTACTTGAACGTTTAATAAGGTGGATAGAGAAGAATTAATAATGCGCTTTTAAATACCAATGGGCTTTGCCATACCTTGCACTTCTTGTTTATCAGCAGGAGACGTCACTTTCTGTAAATCCTCCAAAACCAGTTTTGAGATCTTGGATACTAGGTCAGTCACAGCAGTTACTTTGGTATCTAAATCCAAGACAACAGTCAATGGAACTTCCTTCAAGGGTGGCTCGTCAATGAACTGAGACTCCTGTATTATGGGAATAATCAGGTCAAGGTTTCTGGATTTTATATACATAGAAATAATTTTAAAAAAGGATTGAAAAGCAAGAATGTGTTTGAAATACTGCTGTGGTCAAGCTTACAAGTTTTAACAAAGTAAGGCCTGTGTCAGACAGTTACATTGGAAGTCCATAATGGTTAATTCACATCCAAAAATATAATTAGAGACATCGGACATGTTTTCAAAGTGTTTATCAGGTCTTTAACGCCTGTTTTTTTTATGAAAGATAAAACAGATATTAACTTTACAAAACTAGAATCAAATAACAGAATAATGTGTAAATAAACAAATTATACAAAACCTTCCTACAAAATCATCACTGCGTTTACCTTCCTCTCAATACTCCAGTAGCCCCAAAACGTCTCCAAATTACCTGCAGGAATTGAACATCGTCTTGCTTTTTGAGCAGGGCCTCGGTCTGTTCCCGATGCTTCCTCAGTGTTTCGGCACTCTGCTCAAGCTGATGTAGATTCTTCTCAGCCCGGCTCAGCTCTCTCCCCTTCTCCTGCTCCACATACTGGGCCATGGCCTCATGGCACTGCTTCACATTCTGTAGCAGCTGGCAGAACTTATTCGACAACCACTCTTCTGTACGCTCTGACAACTCCTGGGCAGAGTTGGGGGGAAATCAATCATCTACTAGGAACAGGACGAGCTTCAGATGGGCAGAATGGCCTGCTCTCGTTTGTACATTTTGTGACATTCTCAAATGTTGCATGCATGACTGCAAATTCACAGGCAATTCTATTAGCTAGAAGTACTCTACCTTCCTGTCTACAAAGCAGATCAAGATCCATGGAGCGAATTATAAAAATACCTTTGCTGTGTCAATGTTTTCCTTCATCTTTGCAATGTTCTTTTCAGTCAGTTCAATCTGCAGGTCCACTTTTTTGCTCTTTTTTATCAGTTTTGTCTACAAAAACAAGGAATTTATCACTTGTAGCATAGAAGGAAGACATTCATTTTGTATCAAGATTGATATCACATTCAATGTCATACCGGTCTTGCCAGTCACTCACTCAGAAACCCAGATTTGGAGAAAAATGAAGAACATATATACCTCCCAGTCATTCTATATTGTAATAAATGATAACATTGCGGGTATGGCTGAACATGTAGGACCTCATGCTTATTCAAATTATTTGATTAGTGGGGTTAAACATGATATTTTGTGTTAAATGTTTTTGGTTAATGTAAAATGGTTGTACTGTACTGCACCTATGATACCATATACAGGTATTTGAAAATGGATCGTGACTTAGTAGGACAGCAGTTTGAGTGGAGTAAAACATGCAACAAATGCCCCATCTCCAGTCTGCCAGTGCACAAATACACATTTACACCTGTAAAAAAAATTCAATAAAAATAATGACCAGAAGTTTATCCTCAATCCCAGTAAAACTGGGGATGATGAGTTTGTTGCCGGGTAACCTTAGTGAGACTAGTTGCTTACAAAATATCTTGGTATCCCTAAATAGACAATTATCTCTTTAAAAAATATGCTAAATAATTTAATGAGCAGTCTGTCCCACAAGCGCAACAGTATCCCAGATATGCTCCACAAAAACACTGACATGTGAAGAACTTTCTTTTTTTTTTAAACGTTTATTTATTTATTTTACTAGTCCAGTACATAGTTCAAGGTTTTGCATTTCCAAAATTATTTTTTCTCTAAATCTGCCTTTACCTGGCTTTGAGCTGATCTGAAGAATCCTAAGTGCTGGTCTTCCTCATTCCATTCAAATCACATGACATGGCTTACGTGTAAAGCTAACTTGTCATAAGATTTGAATGGCAGTTCAGACTCTGGAGATTTGGACCCTAAAACATGTACGGAAGAACTTCTTCACTGACGTTACAAATGGGGACCATCTTTACCTTTCCCCACGTACTTTACCTCTCTATCTTTTCTCTCATCCTCCACCAGGACTTTCTTGTGTGTGCTGCATTCCTTGATAACGCAAGCACAGCAGATGCACATCTTATCCACCTTGCAGTAGAGCTCCAGTGCTCTGCCGTGCCGACTGCACAGCCCTGCTGCCACTCTGCTAATACTAGGAGGCCCTGGACTTTTCACACTGTCTTCTTTCCGCTTCTTGTCCACCAAGTCAGACAAGTCGATGTTCTTCTTCAGCTCTGGCCTTGACGGGAAGCTGAGGCGGCATTGCGGGCAGGCACTCTCCTTCTCTTCTTTGATAGCCTTGTCCCAGTGCTCAGAAATACAGTTCATACAAAAGTTGTGTCCGCAGGGGATGGTGACAGGTGTCTTGTAGAGATCCAGGCAGATTGCGCAATCCAGGTTGTCCATTGTTGTAAAAAGTACTTTCCTGACTAAATAGGCACATAACATGAATGTAATTTATTTAAACAGATAGACAGATAGATAGATAGATAGATAGATAGATAGATAGATAGACAGAGAGCGCCTATGATAAACATACACTAATATCTTAGAATAAAATAAGGCCATGTTTCCATCTATCACTGGGACTGACTTGAAAGTGATTTGAAATAAGACTTGAAAGAAATAAGATTTAATTTCAATCAGCAGCAAATCAAGATCAAATGGGACTCTGTGAGCCCCAGCTAGGATCGCAGGATGACACCTCTCCATCTCGTGCTGATGGTGGAAGTTACCAAATGCGAAGGACAACAAGTGCTTTTATTTGACTGCGTCGCCTACCCCTGTGCGCGCTACATTATATATATATATATATATATATATATATATATATATATATATATATATATATATACATACACACACACACACACACACACACACACACACACACACACACAAAGCTATTTTATACTGTCAGCATAATATCGGAGACTGGTGAATTCATTTATAAATAGCAGATGGAAATGTGGCATAAAATCAAATGACTGGTTGGTTCTAAAGAATAACTTGGAGGGTTTCATCTGTGTGCATCACATCATCAGTGCTGTGGATCTAGTCATACACACACACACTGAATGAAAAGTATTTTAAATACTGTACTAAAGTCTGTAACCAGACACCACCTACAATATCGTACAAGCTGCTGCCCACCATGAAATTAATATATTTTTGCTCACCCTTTTATGCGAAAATAAGTAACTTCTAAAAGAGCTGTATTTTCTAAAGCAGTTTTCCCCCACACTCACCCAATATAACCCAGGCGGGGGGGACCTACAGCTCTGAAGAAGGAAGCACGGCGCCGACCCCGCTGTGCAAAAAGAGCCGCACCGTTGCAGAAGGTGGTATCGGGCTTATCGCTTCATATTTGACTGCGTCGCCTACCCCTGTGCGCGCTACATTATTATTATTATTATTATTATTATTATTAATCAACAAAATGCAATACATTTCAGCAACGTCAGTCAACTAGCCAGTAGGATTTCAAATGGCATATATAAACAGGAACTAAACAGTTACAACATTGTCCCCAGACGAGTAGCACACACACACTCCTTGAATGACATTAAAATAAAAAGCAGCTAGACGTTCCTAAACTAAACACTCATCTGTTATGTTAAACACACATAATAAAGAACCTACCCCAAACACAAAAGTTCGCTTTTTGGAGTCAGAACACTCTTCCTGTGCTGGGCTTAGTGCGTTATGCATTTATGGGCGGGGCTTACCTACTATTTAAAGAAGCAGTATTAATTATTAATATAAAAACGTCTTTTCTATTTTGAAGGTACTTATTGTATGGTGGCGGCTATATCGAAAGGTACAAATTCCTCTATATTAAAACACACGTATTGTGGCGGCAGCTTGTCAGGGGTTCAGCGGTATGAAAGAAAACACTTCTAAAGATTCTTTTGGCGCCGGAAAACCGTTTATATTGGAATTGAAATGGCGCTTATAAGTGATGTTGTTTTAAAGGAATGAATTAACTTTTTCTGCCGTCCCCTCTCAGCACCCTCACTCATCAGCTCTGAGGTTGAGGCTTTATATATGGTCTGCGGGCGGCAAAGAGCGGACCCGGTTGGAACCAGGCTGCAACGGCAACAAGTCCCATTCAGCGGGTCCGTGAGACCCGACGCTCTACACTGCCCCTCCTTAAACACTTCCCGGCCCAGGAAGAACCTGCTTTAGTCTGGACCTTGAGGGTTTTGAGAGTGACACAATGTTGAGTCCCTACTGGATCTGGGCTCCCTTGGACCACTACCCCTCCCCACACAGTGAGGCAGATGCTGGCCATATTAGCCCCAACAGCAACCTCAGAACATGTCTGTTGTTTGGAGAAAGCTGGGTGCTGCATCCATGGCGTGGGGTACTCTCAGGCAGCGGTGTTGGACTCTCTCCCATGGGTGCTGGTGATGCGGCCCACTCTGTCGGAGACTCTGATATCACGGGGCAACCTTTCTCAGGTGGCGTGGGACACTGTCTCCCTGGCGGTGGTTGTGGGGCCGAGCTCTCTGGCGGGGACTGGGGGCTCTCGCTCAGCAGCTGGGCAGGTCTCTCAAAGGCAGTGGTGGCGGGCACTCGGTCAGCGGCTGAGGCAGCTCTCTCTCTTGCAGTGGCGGCTCTCTCTCTCAGGTAGCGACGGCGATGGCTCTCAGCCAGCGGTGGTGGCTGTGCTCCCTCAGGCACCAGCTCTTACTCACACAGCAGCGGCTCTCTCTCAGGCAGTGGCGGCGGCTCTCTCTCAGGCAGCGGCTCTCTCTCAGGCAGCGGCGGCTCTCTCTCAGGCAGCAGCGGCTCTCTCTCGGGCAGCGGCGGCTCTCTCTCGGGCGGCGGCGGCGGCTCTCTCTCGGGCAGCGGCGGCTCTCTCTCGGGCAGCGGCGGCGGCTCTCTCTCGGGCAGCGGCGGCTCTCTCTCGGGCAGCGGCTCTCTCTCGGGCAGCGGCGGCTCTCTCTCGGGCAGCGGCGGCTCTCTCTCGGGCAGCGGCGGCTCTCTCTCGGGCGGCGGCGGCGGCTCTCTCTCGGGCAGCAGCAGCTCTCTCTCGGGCAGCGGAGGCTCTCTCTCGGGCAGCGGAGGCTCTCTCTCGGGCAGAGGCGGCGGCTCTCTCTCGGGCAGCGGCGGCTCTCTCTCGGGCAGCGGCGGCGGCTCTCTCTCGGGCAGCGGCGGCGGCTCTCTCTTGGGCAGCGGCGGCGGCTCTCTCTTGGGCAGCGGCGGCTCTCTCTCGGGCAGAGGCGGCAGCTCTCTCTCGGGCAGCGGCGGCTCTCTCTCGGGCAGAGGTGGCGGCTCTCTCTCGGGCAGCGGCGGCTCTCTCTCGGGCAGCGGCGGCTCTCTCTCGGGCGGCGGTGGTGGCTCTCTCTCGGGTGGCGGCGGTGGCTCTCTCTCGGGCAGAGGTGGCAGCTCTCTCTCGGGCAGCGGCGGCTCTCTCTCGGGCGGCGGTGGCGGCTCTCTCTCGGGCAGAAGCGGCAGCTCTCTCTCGGGCAGCGGTGGCTCTCTCTCTCGGGCAGAGGCGGCAGCTCTCTCTCGGGCAGCGGTGGCTCTCTCTCGGGCAGCGGCGGCGGCTCTCTCTCGGGCAGAGGCGGCGGCTCTCTCTCGGGCAGCGGCGGCTCTCTCTCGGGCAGAGGCGGCGGCTCTCTCTCGGGCAGCGGTGGCTCTCTCTCGGGCAGCGGCGGCTGCCACTGCACATCAGCGCCGTTGCTTGGCTGCTCACGGAGCTCGTCATCCAGCTGGGTCTCGCTCACATCGGCTGGAAGTTCCTCACTGCTGTCTGACTGCTGTTGGATCCTGTTGATGGCGGGGGCACACGCTATCTCCGCACCTCTGGTCTCCACCATGCATTCATCAACGCCTTGTTGCTGGCCCAGCTCCACGCTTTCCCAATCGAGTGCTTCTACGACATCTTCTCGCAGGGACTTATGGGGAGTTCCAGTGAGACGGTCGCTTAATGCTTTAGGCATTATTCCCCACAAGAACTGTCAGCAAACAAGCTTGTCGCGCACTACACAGCTAACTCTGGGATGAACGGAGCATTTCTTTTCCTCGAGGTCCCACAGGAATTCCTCAATTGTCTGCACCAGCTTCCTGCGTTCACCCCCAAATGCAAGCTGTCTCAGCATTTTCTGTTTCCATTGTTCCCTCTACTTTTTCTTCAGTTCTCCTTTTGAGGTCTCCACATCCCACTTTCTTCGGACACCAGTGTGGCGGCAGCTTGCCATGGGTTCAGGGGGAAGAAAGGAAACACCTCTAAAGATTCTTTTGGTGCTGGAAAGGCCTTTTATTTTGGAATTGAAATGGCACTTATAAGTGCTGTTGTTTTAAAGGAATGGATTAGCTCTTGCTGCAGTCCTCTTTCAGCACCTTTACTCGTCAGTGGGCAGGTTGCGGCTTTATATAGGGTGTGCAGGTGGGAAAGAGCGGACCTGGTTGGAACCAGGCCGCAACAGCAACAAATCCCATTCAGCAGGTCCGCAAGACCCAACGCTACAGTATCCATCCCAACAATTACACCACCCACTCGATATATATAGCGGGTGTCGGGATCCAATATAAATCCGCTATATATCGAGGGCCGCGATATAGCGAGAGACCAATAGAAAAACAAATAGGCTAACAAATAGATACTGTAGAACCACTCCCCCATTTTAGGTGTGTCATGGTCCAGTATAAATCCTCTACGCAAACCATTTTTTCTAATTTTTCGTATAAAAAGCAGCACCCCGTTTTAATTCGTACAGCGGAGGGTAATTGCTTCTAATCAACTTCAGTCTCAATTAATTTAACGAGTCTTCCTCTCCTTTCTCAAATGCACAAACCCGCTGCATTGAAATAGTCAATTTCCAACAATAGCAGTGGAAGCTAGTTGCTAGTTGCTAGTGCATTGCTGCCACATGTGAACACCTCTTTGGCTAAAATAAAAACTGCTTTAGCCAGTAGATATTTTATTTGCTTTGTGTTAATGTACAATACATGTGTATATGATAACAGTAGGATATTAATGCTTTGTTTTTAATTGTTTTGTATATTGTTGTTTGTGATGTGCAGTAAGAAAGAAAATGAACAGTAATTCTACGTGCCTATGTATATTGCTGCTAAGGCAATACAGTAGACAGTAAAAATGGGGAGCCAAATCCAGGACCGCGTTATATACGAATCTGAAGTATAGCGATGGGCGATATAACGAGGGGTGAGTGTATATCATTACAATCAATAACACATATACATGCACAGTTAAAGTTTTCCTTTAGTTCGTGAACTTAATAAAAGTGAGGCATTATAAAGTAACAGGGAAGAATTGCGCCCTGCAGTAATTCATAGAATTTATTAAGACAGTATCTGCGGCCATCAGATTAGTGCACACAGGCACTAATGACAGTGTCTCTTGGTTTTATATGACTGCTGTTGTTGATATTGCTGTCGTGGACACCTCACAAATAGTAAATTAAGTGACTAAGTAATTATTATATTATCGGTTAGAAGTGTATTACATTATCAGGCAGCTCAGAGTTATTACATTATCAGTGAAAAATGATTACATTATTGGGCAGAACTTTCTATTATATTATCAGTTGAGTTATTACATTATTGGGTAATTATTACATTATAGGCAACAAATACATTATTGAGGATTATTACATTACTGGGAGATTATTACATTAATGGTTGTTACAATCATAGTTGTGATGAATTCTTCTTAATCAGCTAAATGTAGATCAACAATCCCTGAGCAAGAATGTTGAATCCCGAATTCGGTCAGCTGCTTGCAGCTGTTTAAAATGTGTTTTGTTTCACGCTGAAGCAGCTGACCGTATATGGGATTCAATATTCTGACTGCAGGGACTTACAACCTATATAAAATACATTAATAAATAAATAAGATAAGTTTTAGGTCAGAATAATAATTAAAAAAAAAAAAAAAAAACATTAATAAAAACACAGCAAACAAAAACAAGCATTTAAAAACAATATATTTTTCAATTTAAGAGCACGATTAAAAATATTGAAGTGATCATAAGCGTTACACGTACCCGTCCGTTAGGAGAATTAACATTTGTAACAGAGTGCTACTTGTTCATTTTTTCAATTATCACGTGTCATAAATTACGCCTGCTGTGCCAATTGTCACGTGATAGGGGTACAACGCATACTGTTGTAACTTATTTTCAAGCTGCTTGTACAAGGCCTCCGCTGGGACGGTGTTTTCACAGTCACAGCCTCAGAGCACGCCTCCGACCTGCAGTCATACACCCCCCCCCCCCCCCCCCCCCACCCACCTAGTTAAATGCGCATATTTTCTATATATTACGCTATATTTGACAGCTTGGTTCGTCGTTTGTTGAAGACATAAGACTACGGGTCATTGGGAAGATGGCGGCGCCCTTGTTACGCGGAGTAACTTTGCGGGTAGGGTCTGAATTTCGGGTAACTTGGATATCACGAGGACTCAGCACTTCAGGTATAGTAAGGGTTTCAAAACCAGGAAAATTACTTCGTCGAGACGGGCTGAAAATTATTATTAGAGCAAGAGGGCTTTATAGCGACACATAATAACAGCACGTTTCCGAAACTACAATGCACACTGATCTACACCTACATTGTGACAGTGTTGTTTGGAATAGAATTACACATAGTATGCGTTTGTTAAAAAATGCTTTCTCTTTCTAAATTCAAGTTGACTCGTATATATTGCAACATGTAAACAGTAGTAGTATTTGCTGTCGCTGGCAGTGCACTGGGGCAGGACGAGGAGGGTTTGGTGTATGTGCACAGCTGCAATAAAACAAAGATGTGGAGGATTTAATAGTATAAACTTTTAAGTTAAACACATATAATCTTATTCACTAGTTGCGTGTTTTATGATTATTAGCAACCAACAGGTTAGTTAATTTACTCAAACTTTTTTTAATAACACGATATTGATCATTTTTGTCGCCTCTTATTAGTCCGTATATAAGGTCTATGTAAAATCTTGTGATTTTTATATAGCACCGTATTTGAAACCAGTGATTTAATTATTAAAAGATTCGATTTTCACGAAACTATTTGTAACTTAGTTTTGTGCCAGGGCAAATGTAGTTAGTGTGTTTTGATTAATATCGGAATGTATAGCATAAGTCAGTCGTATATGTCTGCGGTATCCAATGCGTAAATAGCTGTTTAACCACTGATTTTATGAAATGTAATGCAAGTAAATACTTTTTTTCTTTGATTGCACATTTTGAAATCGGTTTCATTTTGCAAGTGGAAAAGTGCATATTCTTAATGTATAGATTAAGTTTTTTTTTTTCTGTTGCAAAAGTCTTTGAAATTGTGCAGTCTCGCAACTTCTAAAACATTTGAATTTAAAGTGCTTATTTTCATTCAAACGTTTGACATTAGTATACATTCTGTAGTGTGCATTTGTTTTTGTGTGCTTCATAATTGATTTATTTTATCAAGAATATGCAGTAGATCTTATTTCAATTAAATGTAACCATTTGATATAATATGCTGCCCCTTTGTCTCCTGGAGTGCTTTGTTTTTGATAACAAACACTTCCATTTCTGTACCAGTATACATTGTAATTGCTAGCTCTGATAATACACTAACTGGATTGGATTTTTAGAGCAACGTCGCTGAGGGGTGGTACAGTCAGGGCTATGGACATCGCAGGTCTTCACTAGGGATTCCACAACACAGTGACTGCTGTTGCATACTCAAACGAACACCTGCAGGGCTGGTCACCAGAGGGCAATAGGTTCCTGGGCTTCTGGGTGCCAAGAGTCAGTTTATTTGGTTTTGAGGTTGGAGGACAGCCATTATTATTAATTTTATAATTAAGCAGTATCAGTTTTGAATCCGGCTTCCAAAGGGTGTACATGCATTTCTGTTTTTAATCATGTTTAAAATAGCAATAACAACGTTGATTTTTGAACTTTCCCAAGTATGTTTATCATCACTGTAGTATCCTTGGATATGTGTCATTGTTGCAGACCTGAACAAACCATCACTTGCTGAGGCTTTGTCGCAAATAGATGAGTTGGTGCGAATGTACCACAGGTGTGTATGATCATTTTATTTAACACGTGTTTTTTTGTTTAATTTTAGCTACATGTTGCAGAAGGGCAGCCCCACTGGGGCCGATGCCCAACATGGACATTGATGTGAAAAACCTTGATGACTTGGAGAAATACCGCAGCTACACTCGCTATCTGAAGGTGGCAGAGGAGGAGAGCAGGAAAGTTCACTGGTGGAAAACCTACAGACAATATCTGAGTCAGGATAAGGGTGAGCCTGCAGTACAGCGTGTGTGTGGGTGGGTTTACAGGGTGGGGGTCCCTCCAGAATTGTTGTATCCGGGGGCTGTTGCTAGTGGAGACGTGGTTTGAATAATTGACACGTTCTTGTTTTATCCAGAGAAGAATGAGAGGATTGACATTGGCCTGCCCAACAAGCAGGCTCCCCGAAGCAAGGAAGTGAAAGAGAGGAAGAGGGTGATGAGAGAGAACCATAAGAACAGTGAGCTGGAGAGGGCCACGCGCCTTCGCACATGTATGTTAATCAGCAAGAATGTACCCTTGGTAGCAGAGTGGTATCCACAATAGAGATCTCAGAAGTGCACCTAACCAGACTATCAATATTGCAAGTTTGTGTTAAAGCATTATTATTATTGTTATTGTTGTTATTATTATTGTTTCTGGCTGAAATGTCAGTCAATAGGGGAAGCAGTCAACCAGTTATTGATAGGAAAGAAACAAGTGATATGGCCCAGGAAGGGAAAGACTGGCCAAAAGTAGACAGATATCTCATGTTCTAAAATGAAAGTACATGTTTTTTCAAAACTGCTGCAGAGAATTAATGCAGGTATTTTGTTAGTTAAAATTACTTTAAGCTGTTTTGTGTTTCAGTGTCGATACCTCTGGATGAAGTGAAGGCTGAGTGGGAGAGAACCAGTGGTCCCTATCATGTACAGAAAGTGGCGGAGCATTACGGGGTGTATCGAGACCTGTTCCACGGCGCCACCTTCGTCCCACGGATTGTACTGCGGGTTCAGTACAGCCTGGATGAAGAGCACAGCCTGCCGGTGCATCGTGGGAATGTGGTTACCCCCTCCGAGGTGTGACAGAGTGAGCAGGAGTGTGGGGGGCTCAGCAGTCCTGTGTTCTATATTCGACTTCCAGAAAAATAATATTCACGTCACTATAGTAATATTCAAATAATATTCTTATCTTAGGCCGCGTCACAACCAGAAGTAACCTTTGAGGCTGAGGAGAGTTCCTTGTGGACCCTGTTGCTCACAAACCCAGGTAGGTTTAGCACTAACAATACTGAATTCTTAATACCCTGAGCAGAGAGATAGTAAAAACGCATGTATGTCTAAACCTGAACCTGGCAAAAAATATGTTGCTGCTTCAGATTTCTACAGCACAGGTGTGCTTGCACAAGCTGAGCCCCTGGCAGCTGGATGTCAGTGTCATTGTGCTTTCTGATTGATCCCATCAGCAGCGCTCCCCTTCATTCATAAGAAACCTCATCACTGCCCGTAGTAAAATAAAAACACAGAACCTTTCTCTACTTATACAAAATAAATAGTGACTTGTGTATCATGAGATGCTGCCCTTTGCATTGCTTATCAAACTGTTCCAAGAAAGTATTGTGATTCATTGATGCACAATTGCTACATTTACAAGGAAAATAAAGGTAGCACATTATTATTGTAGCACTATTATTCCTGAAACAAATGTACTTGACCCCTTCCTTTTTAATTGTGACATTGGTTTACAACACACTTCTAAGTACCATCCAGTGGGTGTCTTTTTATGTTAATGTTGGGTGGCAGTCATAAAAAGAAAAGAGAATTGGGCTGTTATATAAATATAATACATGATGGTGTTCAAAGAAAAGTATCTTGGAAAGCATTCAAAAGTTTAGCATAGCCATTTGTTTAATTACAAATAAGTAACAGCAATTTTAAATAAATGTGCCTTTTTTTCATTTTTCAATTTGCCAGAAATGCTTACTAACAGTATTTCATGTTGGAACATTATTTTGTACTCTTTTACTACAAATATGTCTTCATCTTTTTAACAGATGGTCATTTGAGAGACAATGACTCGGAATATGTCCACTGGATTGTGTAAGTATTGAGTCATTTGTGCAAGGGAGATGACGGTGTCTTTCACTCATTGAAAAGATGCAACTTTTGGGTTGTTGGATGTTACCACCAGGGGTTTGAATAAGTAGTCCGCAGGTCTGCATACAGACTTCATAACGTAGATTGTGACTGGCAATGTGTGCTATGAATTGTTGAAAGAAATGAACAATCCTCGTGCCACAGTAAGAGAACAATGATATTTGGATTTGAATTGTATTCGAAGGACGGTTTTTAATGTTCTACCAAAGAAAGTACCCATAACATTCCATGATTGCCTATCAACCACAGCTCAGTGAATGGCTATCACTTATGTACAAGGCAGACAGGATGCTCTTGGCTTGACTCTCCAAGGCCACAGTGTGGTGTCTTTTGATGACCTTTGACCCCCTCTCCACAGTGGAAACATTCCTGGGAATGCAGTGCAGTCTGGAGAGCAGATCTGTTGCTATTTCCCACCGTTTCCAGCAAAAGGAACTGGATACCACAGGTTTATATTCATCCTATTTAAGCAGGAGCGGCCAATTGATTTTACTGAGGACTGCTTACCTTCACCCTGGTAAGGAATATTGTGTTTGTCAGTGCTTTCAGTGGTGGATAAGTATGTTTCTGACATACTTCCAATCATTCTCCACATAATACCAAGTTATATTAAATGCAAAATAATCAGTAATCTCTTTTTTCTAAATCAGCATTCAATATATTGTAAGTGTAGTAGTATAATTACAATATAAAATTGTTAGTTGTGAGACTGACTGACACTCACTTGGAATAAATCCACTAGCTACCAGTGGCCTACATGCCTATTATACACATCCAAAATCTCCAGCTGGTGCCTAGGTGTCCCAGGAGATGCTGGCTTTTAAAGGTTTTTCCAGAGGCTAAACAGACAGACGGGGCCTGCTATCGCAGGTCATGGGCCAGTTATGTCTCCCCAAGCCAGGTCTTGGAATGGAGATTTTCCAAATTTAATTATTGAGTAATTGAGTTTCCAGTCAGCTTGAAAGACTTCAGCTAACTCACGCACAAGATTTAATTGACTGAAGGTGGCAGAAGGTGCTTTTTTTTGTGTATAGTCAATTTCAGTATTTATAAATATCTAACAGTTTTCGGTGTTTGGGATAATGTGTTTCTTTTATCTCTCCAAAAACAGGTTATTAGCTAGCAGGCTGCTAGACAATGCTATGGGAAGAACTTTTTAAAATTTGATTAGCACTCTCAATTATACATTTCTACCTTTTGAAACAAACAATTGAGTAGTAAACTTTACAACACCGCTATATCTTTATGAATTATCAAGCAAGTTAGAAAATAGATACAGTAGAAAAGAATATTAATATCAAAACTGCATAAATCTGTACATTAAGTTTCAACAATTCACAAAATACAAGCTTCAGTGTAAATATCAAAATACATGGAAACCAAGGTATTCATCAATAGTCTGTCTTTTGTCTCTGTAGAAATAGTAATAAACCAGTAAACAAATAATATGAAAATATAAGCAGGATAAATGTGCAAGTAAATGTGAGTCAGTAAATATCACTACAGATCTCAGTGAATTATAATTGATAAAATATTGAGAAAAATTGTAATTCATGCTTTATCAAGTGTTGAAATAGTGTCGACAAATTACACACATACACATTATGTATATATATATATATATATATATATATATATATATATATATATATATATATATATATATATATATATATATATATATATATATATATAAAAAAGAAAGGTGTTTGTGACGGATTCCCCTCTGGTTACACGTTTTCCTTTTTCAAATAAACACTTTTAGACACAGGATACCAGGAAATGCCGTAGCGTGTGTTTTATTATTTACAATAAAAAGAAAATAAACAAAACAAAACCTAACCCGATCTCAGGCCTTATCTACCAAATGTTTCCCTAACTATTAACAAGGCAGGCTAAGCCTGTTACCTCGTCACCAAAACCTGCATCGTAATCCAAATACCTTTCCAGTAAATTTTTCCCGTTTCAAACTATTCGCCATAACAACCACCTGTCTTTCTCTCCAACTAAACTCGTACCATCACACACAGTAAACACACACTCGCAACCTTTTAAACTTAACTAATTTGTTCATTGAATTAACCTGGTGTTGGTCCTGACTCCAGTAACCTCTACTGGGTCCTAATGCCCACCCAGTATGATCTCAGCCAAACATATATTTATTTACTTTAAACCAAATGTAATTATTTTAACTCATTTATTTCACACCATTATCATTTAGTAGTTAATCAATTATGCCATCTTTAGTTTTAACCTCAAGCACATTATATTTAATTTCTTTGTTTACCCTCCACTTAGTTTATGTTCTCCTTTCACCTTTTGTTCTTTCCCTAACCAATCCTTCACAGCATATTTTTATTTCTTTTAATTAGAATTCACAGTACAAAAACTTAACCCTTAATTGGTTTGTTCTTATTTAGTCCAGCAGCTTTACTCAATGTCTTGGATCGCTATATTATTCTACCTCTGTATACTTGGTAAATTATTCACAAAATGCTATTTCAGCCCCGCTTTGTTAAATGAAACAATGTCTTAATACATCCCTTTTACATTTCAAAAGTATCAGCATTTCTGCATGATACATTTATTACATTCCTCAAATGATCCATTGTGTGATGTCTTTGTTAGGCATTGTCCTTCCAGGCCTGTTTAATGAAACACTGCTTCGCATTGATGTGACCAGTCTGGCTGGCCAAGTCAGTTTGTGATTAATTCACTGATTTTTGTTAACTTTTCTCCAGTGGTGATTCAGGTTAATATAGTTCCTTTTAAAGTCCCTATTTAACAAGTTCTTCTAAATGTATTGAATTCTTTGGGGTGCTTTGCGTCAATCAGGGTCTCTGTCTTAAATATCTTCTTCTAAGCCCTTTTTGTTTAGAGTGCAGTTGACAGCCTGACCTGTATTTTTCAAAGTCTAACAGTTCTTCTATATATTGCCTGTATGCAAGTAAGTAAGCATATTTGCATTGGTATCCCCAGTTGGAGTGAGTGGTTTTTAATGTAATATTGTATTACTTTGCAGTCACAGCTTGGAATCCAGAACATTTCGGACATTTGATTTCTACAGAAAGCACCAGGACCACATGACTCCAGCAGGATTGGCCTTCTTTCAGAGCCAGTGGGACGATTCAGTCACACACACCTTTCACCAGCTGCTCAGTAAGAACACTCTGGCTTATCATTCTCTTATTTGCAGGGAGCTGTACCAAGGTACAGTTAAATACCAGTAGAGCGGGCCACATAATAAGCTCCATTAAATGAAATAAAACTAAGTGCATTAACATTTAAAAGTGATTAGATAATGTATATAGGTCTAGTCTGAAACATTTTTACCTTTATTGCATGCAAGTTTTAACTTTTTAGACAATCCCAGTGCTCCTTCACAGTAATGTTCCTTACATTACACTGAAGCACTGCTTGTTTTCAGCTGAATTCTGCGTTGTACGAAGGAAGCATAATAAAATGCAGAACAGTTACAGCTATGCACTTCTAGTACATGTAATAAGCCCAAAGAACCCTTGCATACACTACATGTAAACTGTGCTTGCCTGTGCTCTGTTTACCTGATGTAACTATGATATAAGGTGTGCATTAATGCAACATGCAAAACAAGTCAGAGCACAGATAGCCATTGTATTAAAAGTAACTGTCATCTTTAATATAAAACATGTACATAGGAGAGACCTGTATTGGTTCCATATGTAGTCCAGATGCTAGTTATGTAAATGATGAAGCAGTGATTTAAATATGAGATGCATTTAGTCAATCGGCTTCCAGCTCCAGTGGCCGTATGTTGGACAGTAAGTGCCTCCTGTGTCATCAGTTTTTATAATTGTATTTTTATTAAACTTTTCAAGGCAGTTTACATTTTGAGTCATGTACGTCTGTCAGGTTCCTGGAAAATGATGTAATGGTAAATACTTGTTTTTAAAGGATGTATTTTTTTTGTAATTATTTTTTAATAACAATAGTTTCCTCGCTGACACCAACATAAATTGTTGAATTTGACCCCCCTATTTACATACATTTGAAACCTGTTTTCTTTCCACAGATATGAAGGAACCAGTGTTTGAATATGATAGGCCTCCAGTGTATCACCCTCCACAGAAGAAATACCCACATGGCGAGCCAGTGAGGTACCTGGACAGGTACAGGGACAGCCAGGAAACCACATATGGCATCTATTAATCTGAGCATGGAGCTCAGGACTGGTCTTGGGTGTTGCCCCGTGATTCTACTGGACATTGCTAGATTTTCATATCATATCATATGGCAGTACTACAAAGTAATATGTTTTAGAGAATTCCACAAGCAGTCTTTATACATGTTTTTATGTGCAATTCCAATTGAAGAACTCTCCAGATTAACTGATAACTTTCAAACCCCACATTAATTACTGTACAAAATGAGCTGCTCTGATTTCAACATCAAACTGACTCCAGTTTTGTTACAGTTTGCAAACTCACAATTTCAAACAGCATACAGTAATCTCAGTGCAACATCCAACGACCACACTACCTAAATAATGCATGGTCATTTCAATTCCTAGCATACTTAAGTTTCCATCACCAGTATCCACCTTGTCTCCCCATTTACTTACACCTTTGCTTAATTCAGATAGTTTTAATTCTCACTCTACATATACCACCTTTGTTGTAGTTATAAATATGTGAATATTACAGTTTCAATTTGATGTGAAGTGCAGGTTCCTCAAATGTAAAACAAAAAATGTCATTGGGTCGTCTAGAGTGTGGGGCCAGCACCAACCAAAACACCAAAAATACAGAACTTACCTTATAAGTAGAGCACTTTGTTTTCATTTTTTATTTTCGATCATGTGATGTTTTTTTTAAAGATATTTTGAGCTGACTGTTTCTTAATTATACTCTTGGAAAAGCGTTTATTGTGAAAAAAGATCACTTTTGTTTTTGTTTCCCGTAACTTGAATGAGACTATGATTACGTTTCAGTTAAGTTAAATTGCTTTTCCCGGATTTAAAATCTTAATGACTCCTTGCAAAAATGCTTTAACCTGTTTTGCAATTAAGTTTCCTCTTAAGATTTAATGAAATCATTTTAACTTCACTCGCTTTTTGCGTTCAGTTTGAATAAAAAAAAAAAAATAAGGAGCTGCCTTTTTTTTTTTTTTTACATTACACTATGTAACACAATTTTTGTTCCTGGGTAGTAAGTGTTGTTCAAAAAACACATTTGCCTGTTTTCCCATTGGAAATAGTGATATTTTGAAAAATCACTGTCCTGGTCACAAAAGCAAAGTTTGTGGGGAATAAGAGCCATTTTCTATACTTTTGAGGCATAAGCAATTAGGAAATAACACTTACTACTCAGGAACAAAAAAAAAAGAATAAATAAATTGTTACATGGTGTTATCAATGAAACCGAATCATAGTCTCAATCAAGTTACAGGAGAAAACACTTAAGTGAACTTGTTTCACAATCAACACTTTTCCAAGAGTTTAATTGAATGGTCTCTGCTCAAACAAAAAAAAAAAAAGCGACATCACGCAATGAAAAATAAAAACCGAAAGAGAAAGCCCTACTTAAACTATCAATGAGACGTTTTTCTAAATATATTATTTGGTGTATTTCTTGTAGTGCTGCCACATGCTTGAGTGGATTAACTATTGTACTGTGGCAAAGTGGTTGATTGTTTGCAGGTACAGGTGATTAAAGAACAGACAGACAATTGTAATCCAGGTAAAAATGTTAGTTTTATTTATTTTTAAGTCCAGTACCTGATGGCAAAACAAACAGTAAATAATAATGGAGGTGAGTAATAGAACAGCGTGTATTACTTAATTTATAATCCCTGTGTTGCCCCGCAAATAATAATCCTGTTGTTATTATTGACCCACACAAAACACATACACAAATCTGTTAGTGTGTGAATTAGTGCTAGTGGTGAAAAGTTTTATTTGTGACAAAGGTGCAGTGGTGTCCAGTTTCGTGCTGACCCCTGGCGACAGTTCCGGAGCTGTGTTAACTGTCAGATAACGTGCAAGACGTGACGAGACGAGACAATTACAAACAAACAAAAACAGCACTCAAGATTTCTGGCAACAGTACACTTTTACTGTCCTCCTGGCTTTTACTCACTACAAACCAAATGCGAAGGAACAGATTATGATTGATGATCTATTGGTGAACGAATGCAGCTGCCTTTACAATCTGCGGCTGCTACATTGTTTCCCTTCCAGGTCAATATGTTCTTGCAACTGAGTCTTGCCTTTTTCCAGACTGACCCATTTCCCGACCTGCGGAAAGAACTGTCAAGCCAGCCTGTCCAAAAAACTCTGCCCTTGCTTATTGCCCTCGCAGGTCGGGAGGGAGATTTACAACAAAGGTTCATTGTATTTCTGTGCCACATCACATGTACCCATCAGGGTGATCAGAACTTTCTAAATTCAACTTTTTTTTTTTTTTATTTAAATCACTTATCAATTTTGTATTACCCAATAAACACTCCTCTGGGAACAGTCTTGTCTGTCTTATTTACAAAGCATGTTCAGTATAAACAGCCATCTATATTCTTCCTAACTGCGTACATAATCGTTTACCGGGGAAGTAACTGATCATGAATTTGTTTGTACGTTTTCTGGGGGACTCAGGGACCGTCACATTGGCACTGGTTAGGGAGGCAAAATCATCATGGACTGCATCTCATCGCGTTACAGTGAACTCTGGTGGCCAGGTGCCTAGTGAGCTCGGGCAGACACCTACAGGGCTAGGCTTTGGTAGCTCACTGACACCCACTCTTGGAGTTCCTGATTAAAAAAGGAAGATGTTTTGGTTGTGGGATCGAAGGACATCAGCTGAACCTTTAGGTCTCCTGAGCGGTGTGGGGAATTGCAGCGCTGAAGGTAAAGGGTGAACTTTGGAGTTTTTTGGCATAATCGATGATTTGCTAAAGTTAATCATATAGTCTATACACTGTTAACTGTCCCCTGCTGGACCTAGTTGCTTCAACAGGTTTAGCAGAGCCAGAATAAGGTTTGGATTTATTGAGTGATAGTGGCGTTGATGAAGGCTCATCCGTGTGGTAGTTGACCCGCGACTGGGTCTGCATCCTGATCCGCAGGTGAGGGCGCTAATGAAAGGCAAGGTCAACTACCACACGGTAGAGCCTTCATCGAGAGGGCACTATTGCTATTAGATAACTTCATTTTCTTTAAAAAACACTTTGAAATGTACAGTTACCTTTATCAACCATCAGTCAAGTGGAAATATATTGTAGGTAGCACACTGATCTCTTTGAAAATCAATCCAGCAACATCTGTTGTTAAAGTACACTGAACTGATGACACTGTGCCCCTCTTCAATATTCCTATTTAGAAAGTATTTACCATGTGTTGGAGTAGACACAATCAGCCAGAGTATGTGACAAAGCAAGTGAGTCCATAATAGAACATGTTGGCAGCTGTACACGTGGTTGGAAATTAATCATCCCACCATTTAATTAAAAATATTCTAATTGATTTCAACCTATAATGAGCCACGATTATACAGAGCAACAAGAACAGTGGTGTTTATCAATACAAAATGGTGGTGCACAACTTCAGTTATTGAAAAAAGTTTAGTCTCACACATTAGATCCAGAATCGTGCAGCTCATCCAGGAAAGCTTGAGCTGATTGCACAGTTTTGAATAAACTTGGTTTTCCTTCCTGAAAGATTCAGTGTTGCAAGATACAGCAAAGTGAACTGTATGTTGTCATCTGTAGTTGCTTGCATATTGAATCATACTCCAAGCACTGTTTCTGAACTGCAAATGAAAAATCCTCGAAGAACATTACCTTCTTCCCACTGACTTTCAGGTTGCCCTTCTTAAAGTACAGTGTGTCTATCCCTGGAGTTGTGGAATCTTATGATGGGTGGTGGTCTTCCATCCGTTCCGGGTATGCAAACATGTAATCGATGGCCTGCTGTTTTGAGAGGTCTATTTTTGGCTGCCATTAAAATGTTTTAAATTTATTAATTTGCTATGGGGTGGGGCGGCGGCCTTCGGAATATGGTGTATGTTTCAAAAACTATGATCTGGAATGCGTTATTTCACAGAGGTATGAAGTATGGGCTTTATATTATGTAAGAACACATTGTCAGAGTACCACTAACATGGATGAAGCCGGTAGGCTGATGTCATACAGCTGTACTTTGTCACTCTGGAGACTTCCTGAAAGCTATATTGGAGTGATGTGATTTATACCCATGTAAAACTTTAGTGATATTGTGAAAAGTTAAACAAGCCAACCAGCTAAAATTAGGTTATCTTTGGAATTAACAACCCTTGGTAACAAGAGCACCAAAAACATGTTCTGAGCTAATGTACATGCCAACATGCCGTGTCAAAACCAACAAACTATTCATGTTTTTCTACACAGGTATGTTTTTTTATAGGCCATTCAAATATGTGTAAATGGCTGGACCTACAGTGGCTTACGAAAGTATTAACCCCCTTGGCATTTTTCCTATTTTGTTGCCTTACAACCTGGAATTAAAATTGATTTTTATTTGGATATCATGTAATGGACATACATAAAATAGTCCAAATTGGTAAAGTGAAATGAAAAAAATAACTTGTTTAAAAAAATTCTAAACAATAAATAACAGAAAAGTGGTGTGTGCATATGTATTCACCCCCTTTGCTATTAAGCCTCTAAATAAGATCTGGTGCAACCAATTACCTTCAGAGATCACATAATTAGTTAAATAAAGTCCATCTGTGTTCAATGTAAGTGTCACATGATCTCAGTATATATACACCTGTTCTGAAAGGCCCCAGAGTCTGCAACACCACTAAGCAAGGGGCACCACCAAGCAAGCTGCACCATGAAGACCAAGGAGCTCTCCAAACAGGTCAGGGACAAAGTTGTAGAGAAGTACAGATCAGGGTTGGGTTATAAAAAAATATCCAAAACTTTGAACATCCCACGGAGCACCATTAAAGCCATTATTAAAAAATGGAAAGAATATGGCACCACAACAAATCTGGCAAGAGAGGGCCGCCCACCAAAACTCACAGACCAGGCAAGGAGAGCATTAATCAGAGAGGCAACAAAGAGACCAAAGATAACCCTGAAGGAGCTGCAAAGCTCGACAGCGGAGATTGGAGTATCTGTCCATAGGACCACTTTAAGCCGTACACTCCACAGAGCTGGGCTTTACGGAAGAGTGGCCAGAAAAAAGCAATTACTTAAAGAACAAAATAAGCAAACACGTTTGGTGTTCGCCAAAAGGCATGTGGGAGACTCCCCAAACATATGGAAGAAGGTACTCTGGTCAGATGAGACTAAAATTGAGCTTTTTGGCCATCAAGGAAAACGCTATGTCTGGCGCAAACCCAACACCTCTCATCACCCCGAGAACATCATCCCCACAGTGAAGAATGGTGGTGGCAGCATCATGCTGTGGGGATGTTTTTCATCGGCAGGGACTGGGAAACTGGTCAGAATTGAAGGAATGATGGATGGTGCTAAATACAGGGAAATTCTTGAGGGAAACCTGTTTCAGTCTTCCAGAGAGTTGAGACTGGGATGGAGGTTCACCTTCCAGCAGGACAATGACCCTACGCATACTGCTAAAGCAACACTCGAGTGGTTTAAGGGGAAACATTTAAATGTCTTGGAATGGCCTAGTCAAAGCCCAGACCTCAATCCAATTGAGAATCTGTGGTATGACTTAAAGATTGCTGTACACCAGCGGAACCCATCCAACTTGAAGTAGCTGGAGCAGTTTTGCCTTGAAGAATGGGCAAAAATCCCAGTGGCTACATGTGTCAAGCTTATAGACACATACCCCAAGAGACTTGCAGCTGTAATTGCTGCAAAAGGTGGCTCTACAAAGTATTGACTTTGGGGGGGGGGGGGGGGGGGGGGGGAATACTTATGCACGCTCAAGTTTTCTGTTTTTTTGTTTTATTTCTTGTTTGTTTCACAATAAAAAAATATATTGCATCTTCAAAGTGGTAAGCATGTTGTGTAAATCAAATGATACAAACCCCCAAAAATCCATTTTAATTCCAGGTTGTAAGGCAACAAAATAGGAAAAATGCCAAGGAGGGTCAATACTTTCGCAAGCCACTGTATGTATTAGAAAATGAATGGATGTTTCGGAATATAACAAAACATCGAGGTCACATATACAATAAGAAATTCAATTCATGTAAACATTTGTAAATAGGGCTTAACAAATGGTGCTATGCAATTAAGGGCACATTTTTCTTTGTTAAGACCACACCGACAGTCGCTAAGGCTGTCATTTTTCTTAAAGGGAATGCCAGTTGCTCCTGATTTGATAGTAGCTTTTGCCTCCCACTTTTTCATCAATCATCCCCAGAAATGTATGTTGGCTCTCAGAAATAACTAAATACAAAATAAATAGATTTCGTATCCCTAATGACATCTACAACTACACTGCTGATTACTCATGTTAGGAAACTTAACATTATAGTGGCATACAGTTCAAGAAAGAGGTAGTCAAACATACATACTAAATTAACTTTCAAAACACATTTATTGGGCAGTTAACATTAACCAAACACAGTGTATGACCATTGTAAACAATAAAACAGAAGAAAGGCATCAGCTCAAATATCTCCCGAACTCAAGCAGAGCATACTCAATTGCTTTCATTTTCAGCAGTACTAACAATATTTACAAGGCCAAACATTCATGTTCAACTTTTACCTTTTTTTCTGAAATGGATGTATGATAATTCCTTTTTCATCTAGGCCTGCATGCCCTTTTTTGTCCAATGAGGAGAATATAGCAATTTGCTTTCAAAGCACCGATTGGCACCAAGAACACACATCCAGTAACGTTATTTTGTAAAGCAAGGTGTCCATATGTACAAAGGAGTAGAAGTATTTTTTTCATTAATGATGAGGCAATGAAATAAATGCTCCATTAGTTTGCCCCCCAGAATGTTAGGTATCAAAAGTTTAATAAGTATGAGGAGTTTCTATTTAAAAGTTCTTACAATAGGGAATTGGTTCTCTCTCTTAACAATACATGAAGTCGAATCCCATTAGAAAGGTGAAGATGCAGTCCTGATTTTGTAAAGCTGCAGAAGTATGTTTTAAAGCTCCCTGTGATGTCCTTATTTTAGGAGCCATTCATTCACTGGAAAACAAACAAGAGAGAAAAAGGCTGTAAAAGCAGTTCCAACCAAGAAACTATAATTCAGCCCCTGGGGGGCCCCCAAGGTGGTTTTGCTTTATTGTTAATTTGTGAAATAATACTCTTTTTTCAATCTGACCTTTTAATATGTATGGAATTTGCTCAATTTATTTGCTGTGATATGTTATATCAAGAAAGCATTTCCTTAAAAAACTAATCAGACAAAAGAAATGGTCAATTACTGAAACAAGCCAAGTCTTTTGTCTCAATAATACAGAAGTGTAATATTAAAAAAGCCACTCAATTGATACACAACTGCTGTACACTTGTACAATAAAGTATTTCTATGAACCTTAAACCACATTTTGTATAATAAGTGACAGTCAGTCAAACCCACCACTTGAAACCGGTATCAGGATACACAGTATTTTAACTCTCTATTTCAGTCATTTTGTGGTTTTGCAGGGACAATGGTACTTCACTTTGTGTTTTGTGTACACTGGATATGCAATATACCTATTATGTTGCATTTTTCTTTTAAAGCCATCACATTACTGTGAAACTTGTATAAACCATAATAAATCCAGGAATGGTAAGCTCATGCTCTTCCAGAGCAGGAATTTGTTCCACAGACATTTAGTGTGTGTTTATGATTTATAGTGGTAGACAATCAACTCTGTAATTCTCTTCAGGAGGGGGTTGGGGGTGGGGAAAGCAGCCAAAGGGTACACACCCCCTCACCCTTGCCAATCTGAGTGAGCAGCAGACTTTTAGCTGCAATGTGGTATATTTAAACAACACGTTTTAAAGATGTTGACTAACGTTTTCGTATTCCGTGATACAAAGTTACATTTAACATGCTTTATTTTCCATATATTTTAAACAAAATAGTAAATGACTGTACAAGGAGTGTTTTGCTTACTTCACTTCTTGACAATAACCACAGTACTCCATGAACATTCATTTAGTTTCCCCTAAATATCTTATGTTTTAATGATGAAGAAAGTGGAGCTGGGGCTCCCGAGTGACGCCTCCGGTAATGGCACTCTGCCCGCAGTGCAGGATACGCCCTAGAGCTTGGAGATTGCTGGTTTGAATCCAAGTTATGCCACTGTTGACAGTGGATGGGCGTTCCCAGGGGACGACGCACAACTGGCCAAGGTCTGCCCGGGCGCTGAGGGGTTAGGTCTGCTGGGGAGTCCTTCGCACACCAGCGACCCCTGTGGCTGGCCGGGCACCTGCAGGCCTGCCTGAATACAATTCAGAACTGCGTGGTCCTCCAACACTGTAAGTTCTGAGATGGTTGCATGGCGAGCTTGCAGAGCAAAAAAAAGTGGATGGCTGACGGCACTCATTTTGGAGGACGCGTGCAATCATCTTCGTCTCTCCCGAGTTAGTCCGGGGGTTGCAGCAGTGAGCCAGGTTGAATAATAATTGGACGTTCCAAAATTGGGAATTAATAAAAATGATTGTTGAAAAAAAATTACAAAAAATAAACTGGTGTTTACTTGAATCTGTCTTATAAATCACATGTGCATGGCTATTCAATTCAAATACATATCTGCATTATTTCTGTGTTCAATACCAACATTCAAAAGAGAATATTTTATGTATGGATATCTGATTAAATACATGCAAGAAAATAAAGCTGACCATTTCTTTATTATTTAATTGACCCCCATCATGAGCTGCATTCTTCCTCTTCAATTATGTTTGTTTTCTGTGGAGTGTGTTTCCATTGACAGTAATAGCTTGGAAGAATGAAACAATGCAATTTACCTCGGTATTGCAGCTTCTGTGCTCTGTTATTGGGACAGTCTTTTCCTTGCACACTGAAGTTGATGTTGGTGCGAATGCAACGGTTGTTGAGAGGCTGGGCTGGTCTGAAGTTATCACTCATGCTGAGAAATATCTGTGATGGCTGATTTTGACTTAGAAGTCTTAAAGAATGCATCTGCACACATAAAAAACAACATAACCAGGAGAATATGTTCTTCAGTAATAAATAGCTAAAAGTACAAATGGCTAACTAGAACTTTCATCCAACGGATCACTCTCTAAGTTTTTTTTTTTGTGTGTGTGTGTGTGTGTGTGTGTCTACATGTACCACCACATAAATGCTACTGGAACACAATTTCCAACTGATGCAGGCAGGCATGCCAGGACATTTTTGATGATTTATCACATTGATATCAGTAATCAGGATATTCATTTAAACCATGCCTGGGTCTCAAAGAGGTGTATATAAATATGTCTAGCTGGGATGACTTTATTGAAAAAACACATCACCCTATCAAATATAGTCCAGTATGAACAAGTTTTAAAGGACTACCTGCATCCTTGTTATATAGACTGGCTTGTTCATTAGGATCCAGGTTGCGGTTTCGAAGCAAGGTGGAATCGTCATCGACCCATCATAGGTAATAAAACTAGATGTTTCTGGATACAGTTCTTCTATATTTAGTCCTTGTAGTAAATATGCATCATCTAAAGAAAAAAGAAAAAAAAATAAGCACTGCATTTAATAGTGAAGAAATGTTTCTGGAAACAACAGAACTGGTCACACCAAATTAATCAATTTGGTGCCTTTGTGTATCCCATTTCACCATCTGAATAGCTCTGACGGTCTGGTCTTCAGTCAGGAATCCTTGTCTTCCACCACCTGGTAAAATTTGAAGCAATGACTCCCAAACCAACACCAACAAACAATGTTATCACCTGAGCAGCCACTCGACTAGAAACCCAAACTTACGTCTCAGTGGGGGCAACTGCTTTCAGGGGGGGTCAGCAAGTGCAAAGTGCATCTCAACACTTTTTTTTCACAATTAATTAAAGAACATGTAAAAGGTCTACCTAGCAAATTCGTAACAACTTTTTATGTTATTTGTGTTATTTTCTGCTTTTTTGGAGTAGTGTATATTAAGTCAGGACATTTTTGCATCCATCCTTCTTCAAAGAAATCTAAGAGGCTTGTTTCTGATTCCACGTTGGCTGGCTCCTATCATGCTGTTACTATATACATCATCTTCAAGTTCACCTCTTATGAATGCGTCCATGATTTTACAAGTTATGGAGTACGAGGCTTCCACCCTGTCTTCCTTCTTAAAAATCAACACCACATTTGCAATCCACGAGGCTGATTTTCAAGGTTTGGGGGCATAATACCAGAAACCTGTCACAGTCTAACACTGAGAGCCTCAGCAGTCTTGTATTCTAATAGTGCAATGTCACTTATGTAACCAAGAGATCCAATAAATTTAGATGAGCCAGACCATTAAATGTCAAAAGTGGTACATTACATTTTACTCTACAACAAACTGAAAGTAAATAGAAAAGCACTAGCATAGCCATCAATAAATAATGCATTACAGTAATCTAATCAGGAAGAAATAAATGCATATATCAGGTCCTCTGTACAAGCCTGGGAAAGATGGTCTGATTCTAGCAATATTCCTCAATGCAAATAGAAAATGATAAATTACAAAAGTATTCACTGTTACCACGAGAAATTACTTCAAATATTTCTCCCTCAAAACAGAAAGGCAATTTTTATAAATTGTAGTATTTGGTGAATAATTTATCCTCAATTCATTTTAAGTAACAAATCTTTCATTTATAGTACTAGATAAATTTTGAAAAAATATTTTTTTTAAATTCATTTTTAAAAAGTTTTAATCCAACTCTGATCATAATGTGTATTAAAAAAAAAAAAAAATCCATGTATTTTCATTTTAAAACATACTATCTGGTATTTTGTTAACGAAATCTCTGTGTGCAGTCCTTGCTTTCAGACAGTCTTGCACTCTCATGGTCCTTTTATCTGGAGAGTAAGAGGACTGAAATGGTTGGCAGCCAGTAAGATAACTGCTAAGACACTGCTGAGGAAGTGCAAGTATGACAAATTTCCTGAAAGGAGAAGCAAGCAAACTGAGAAGTTTATTTTACCAAGAGTAGTACCAGATGGCATGTTTTACGAAAATTCACACACGTTTGCAATGCTGTATGTTTCTTTTGAAACCTCATATTTGAGACACATGTGTAGAGTATGTAAGTGCACATCAAGGAGGATTAATCAAAGCATTGAGTTTGTTTCATTCAGTTCAAGTGGATCTGCGTATTGAGCAACATAGTGCTATCAGGGCCAGGTATACTGTTGCAAATGGCAGCCAAAATGTACAAGGTACTGGTTATCTTTTTTATCTCCACATAACTCATTGGGAGTACATACTTTTTGAAAAATACATAAATCATATTTTTGTTTCAAGTTTTTTGTTGTATTTGTGCTTGCACCAAAAGAAAAACAAAACTTGCATATATAGATCGTCATGACGTAAGAAGGCGTAACTTACGGGAATATTTTTCATTGCACTTACCTACATATGAACATGAAGACTCTGGTCACAGAGCGTAGGAACTGAACTTCATACTATAGTGGAATGGTTGTATAGCACCAATGGTGCAACATTAGAATGCCTTTGTGATAATGTAAATATGGCTATGGGGTTGGAATAGTTACTAGTAAATGACCATATATGATGGAAAATGGTTGCAGGACTTAAATGAAACTTACTTTTGTATGTTATTCTCGTTATGGTATCTCTGTTTAGCATTCGATTTAGAAATGGATTTGATGACTCAGATACCTAGAAGAGGGAAAATAAATGAACAAACAGGAGTTCTTGGTGTCACAGAATTAGGCTTTGCATATATTTACATATCAAAGGTTGTTTAGGCTTGGAAAGGAGTTATCAGGTGCTTTATAGATACAGTGTGTGGCCTGAATATATATAACATATATATATATATAATGTGTATAACATATATATAATGTTGAGGAAGACTAGCATGGGAGTCTATATTTTGACAGGTTCAATAAAGTAGCTGGTGCTAGTCTCAAATCATAAACATGCCTGATTTGCTAAGGATTACATTCACATGCTTGTTTTTACTAAAGGATGCTGAACAGTCTCCATTACAAACTACCATAACACTTGCATTTACATTTGATAGAAAAATAAGACATTATTAAGTTGTCCACTTACTTTCATAAATATGGAAACTATCACCAATCCATTTGGACTCTTTGCGGCTTCTGTGACATTTATGTATAATTCATGGTTATAGTGAATAAGCTGCACCTGCAAAAAAAAAATATACTATAATATATATATATATATATATATATATATATATATATGTTGTTACAATTCTTATCGAAAATCCCCAGAAAAGTACCATTGTAGCCCCTGATACTGTCTTGCTTGACTTTGCTGCAACAAATTGGAAAACAAAATATGATTTATCTATCAAGATGAACTGATGAGTTTGGGGCATGCAGCCAAAGTTGTTGTTCTTTATATAGTTTGTCAATTAGTTCATCTGATGGTGCGTCTGAAACAAAGTCGCCAGGGATTCCATAGGGACCGCCACATTGGCTCTGGTGCTCCAGCGGGTCTGGCAATTAAAAAAATATTTTTAAGAAAAATAAAAAACTGAAATATCTTGCTTGCATAAGTATTCAACCCCCACACATTAATATTTGGTAGAGCCACCTTTCGCTGCAATAACAGCTTTAAGTCTTTTGGGGTAAGTATGTACCAGCTTTGCACACAGTGTCGGAGTGATTTTGGCCCATTCTTCTTGGCAGATTTGCTCCAGGTTGTTCAGCTTGGTTGGACGATGCTTGGGGACTGCAATTTTCAAATAGTGCCACAGATTCTCAATGGGATTGAGATCAGGACTTTGACTGGGCCACTGTATTACATTCACCTTTTTGTTCTTGAGCCACGCCAATGTTGCTTTGGCCTTGTGCTTGGGATCATTGTCCTGCTGAAAGGTAAATTTCCTCCCAAGCTTCAGTTTTTTAGCAGACTGAAGCAGATTCTCTTGCAGTATTTTCCTGTATTTTGCTCCATCCATTCTTCCTTCAATTGAAACAAGATGCCAGTCCCTGCTAATGAGAAGGATCCAACAGCATGATGCTGCCACCACAATACTTCACTGTAGGGATGGTGTGTCTTGAGGCATGGGGAGTGTTAGGTTTGCGCCACACATAGCGCTTTGAGTTTTGGCCAAAAAGCTCTATCTTGGTCTCATCTGACCACAAAACCTTTTCCCACATCGCAGCTGGGTCACTCTCATGCTTTCTGGCAAACTCCAGACGTGCTTTCAGATGGTACTTTTTGAGTAACGGCTTCTTTCTTGCCACCCTCCCATACAGTCCAGTGTTATGCAGAGCTCTTGATATGGTTGACTGGTGCACCATTACTCCACTCCTAGCCACTGAACTCTGTAGCTCCTTCAAAGTGATTGTTGGCCTCTCTGTGGCTTCTCTCACAAGTCTCCTTGTTTGAGTGCTGAGTTTTAAGGGACGGCCTTTTCTTTGCAGTGCCTGGGTGGTGTGATGTAGCTTCCACTTCCTGATTATTGATCCAACTGTGCTCACTGGGATATCCAAACACTTGGATATTATTTTGTACCCTTTCCCTAATCTATGCATTTGTATTACTTTCTCTCTAACTTCTGTAGAATGCTCTTTGGTCTTCATTTTCCTTCAGATTCACACCCTTACCAATGATCCTTCAACAGTGGGGTTTTTATCCAGAAAATGTGACAGCAACTTTAATGGTTCACAGGTGGAGGCCAATGGTAAGGTAATCGTGTCCTCGTTAGGGCAATTTCTTTCATCGGTGCAAACTGGGAGCTTCCACAGTTTTGTGGTCAGATGAGACCAAGATAGAGCTTTTTGGCCAAAACTCAAAGCGCTATGTGTGGTGCAAACCTAACACTGCCCATGTCTCAAGACACACCATCCCTACAGTGAAGTATGGTGGTGGCAGCATCATGCTGTGGGGATGCTTCTCATCAGTAGGGATTGGGCATCTTTAAGTGTTTTAAAATAAAATATCGAACAGAACGAAATTTCAGTGTACCATTTGTAATTCAGTCATATGACAGAATTGGTCAGGGGTCTGAATACTTTTGCAAGGCACTATATATATTGTCATTAAGCTGTAGTCAGAGTTTTCATTTTTAAATATACTGTTCTCTCTACAGAGCAGAAACTACAAAAGTTACCAAAACTCAATATGGCAGCCATATTAGATTCAAATGTGAACGTCGCTCATCAACAAATGTATTTTTAATATGAAAAATATTATTGCAGCTTTTATTTCAGTGTGCAAAGCACACAGTTAGCCACCCTTAGTCTGAAGATGGCATAGATCTTACTGGAGAAGTAGCGTGTAGTTAGCTAAGGTATGTGGCAGTCAGAGGCTGTAGTTTGTTTTTGGACAGTTCAAGAGTTACAGAACCCCCTGCAGTGTTTAAATGAAACACATTACTTTTCCTTTGCTGTATCCTGTGCTGCCCATATCGCAGCATTTTTTTTCAACATACTCTTGATAGTTTTGGTATTCTTTTATTCATACAGCATAGGTAAATCAACTATGGAGGTTTTTCATCTTTACCTCTGGAGTTTTCGGCAGGAGGTTGAGTGTGGCTGCAGCACTCGCCTGAGGTTGTATACGTTGCTCACTACTCAATCTGGCTTCTTATAATGAAAATGTAGCTCAGATAACATATTGATTTGCAAAATGGCCAAAGGCACAGTAATGCATCATTATGCATAGAAGAGGTGCAGAAAATTGAAACTCTACTGGATTAAAATACATAAATGGTTTTACAGCTGTCTGACTCAATGCAATATATATAATATAAATATATATATAAACCTTTTAGAAGTTCACCCAGCAAAGTGATTGCATTTCAGTTTTCATCAAACACAATGAAAGGCAGCAAGGAATTTATTGAGAACGAGTGTGTCACGTTCATTAATATGCTTGCTTATTAAAATCCCAATTACGATTAAAAAGGGAATTAATAAAGCAAGATGCTAGCTGAATGCAAGTAGTTCAGCGAGCAGAAGACTCAGGTGTTAAGATCATATATAACTATTTTATTTTTCATTAATCTGTGTCAAAGTCAAGGTAAGGCATAGTCATCACTTTTATTTTTCCAGTCTGCAGTCTGTGCATGTATCCTTGCAGCATCATCAAAATGACAATAATTATTTTCCTGACTCTGAGGTAAAGTTGAAAATACTCCCAGTATGGCAGCTTCTCCTGGTGTCTGACAGCTGACAGGTTCTGCATAAACATCATCTATAGGTTATAAAGGCATTTCTCTTGATATCAAATGAGAGACCAAGAAGTATATCTGCATGTTTTCTTCTGGTTATTTATTAAAACTAGATGTGTGTGTGTGCGTGTGTGCGTGTGTGTGAGTGTGTGTTTGTGTGTGTGTACGTGTCTGTGTGTGTGTGCGTGTGCGTGTGCGTGTGTGTGTGTGTGTGTGTGTGTGTGTGTTGTGTGTGTGTGTGTGTGTGTGTGTGTGTGTGTGTGTGTGTGTGTGTGCTTGTACTTGTAAACCAAGGCATCTTATGAATGGTAGTAAAATGTATTAGTGAAAAAGCCTATAATCAGTATCATTGCATTTTACTTTACATATAAACAGTCAATTTATGTAATTCTTTTCTGTGGAAGACTTCAATATGTTATTGAGCACGTTATTCTGTTGTGTTTCCCCCACAAGTACATTTTGAGTACATTAGAGTATATTTATATAACTGAACACCACAAAGCACATACAAGGTACCTGCCGCTTGATCTATGTTAACAAGGTTTTCTAAAAATGCATGATGTATTCACTAATATACACTAAATAAAAAATACAAAAACTTAAAATACTAAAGTCAGGTGTCTCTACCTTATTACATAACAAATAATAACATTATTTGCACTTATTAGTAGCCAAACAAAATTAGATGCAAAGCAGAGGCAGCTTAAAGTGATAACAAACATTTTAAAATCAATTAACTCTATTGCCCTAGTAATATTAGCAATGGACCCACTTTTCTTGTTGAATCTTTTTGTTCTGTTCAGATAGTTCAAAGTAAAAGTCAGCTCTATAGATGCTGTCCTGATTCCTAATCATTATATCCTGTACATGGCTGTTTCCACTATATCCCTGTTCCCAGGGACATGCATCCCTAGCTGGGCACAATACAAGTATATCAGTTTCCCTGTCTTATCTTTCACAGTGGATTGTCGATGCTTTGCAAAATGTACCATGGAAGCCTTTAGAAAGTCGAATACATCTTTAATGCCTCTTCTAATTACTACTTTTGTGCCATTCCTTACAGCCTTACCTCCCCAGAGAAGGCTTGTCCATTTAGTAGATGCTCTGACCCCTGGCCATCTTCACTACCAAAGTGTAATCGAATCTCTTCCAACCGGTGACTGTATGTCAGGGGTCCTCCTGAGATGTTTACCAAATGTTCCTTATCCAGACGAAGGGAAACGTGGCGGCCTGTGTTGTACATTGTTCCACTGACCTGGGTAAAAAGAAAAACATAATATGGCTTGGTGAGGATTGGGGAGACTTTTGTTCTGCAGATTAACCGTAGCTGTTAACCAATGACCATATAATACAGTAAAATACAATATATTTGACATTCCCACATTATTTGAAGTATGTGAAACATACTCCAAGAGACATACCATTCTGCAGATGTGGCAGACATGGGAACATCTGCCAGGGGATCCATTTTAAAACAGGCCCTCACAAATCTAAATACTCACTGCAAGGTTCGATTTTAAGGCTTCTCTATTTGACCGGGACAGTCAAAAATGTCGATGGACAAGTGCTTCCAAGGTATTCAGTAGTCTGTAGGACAAGAGCTTCATAAATACATTTTTGTATAATGAAAGCTGACTCTTGTGTTAGTATGTGACAGCATCTATGTAGTGGTACAGTAGCTAAATATCAGAGAGATGCTGGGACCTGGCGAAGGCAACTTCTGCAATGTACACAGCAACATACCTCTCGGGTCCAACCAATCAAATTACAGCTTCAGTCAGCCGAACGCAGTGCTATTATGGGATGTACATGCTTGTCCCGCAGGCACCTATACATCAAAGCAGTAGTTTTATTTCATCATTGTGGGATATAAATATTTCAAGGGAAGAACTAAAATATCACAGTGACAGAGAATAGAGAACAAGTGCAAGGCAGATCACTGGTTGTCAGCAAACATAACATAATAACAAACACAGTGTTCACACTGAGTTTGTTAGTGGGTGTGGTTCTGCACTCAGTATGGTTCGGTTCATCTGGAGTGTAGTGTGAACAACACAGTTCACGTGGCAAAAATAGTTTGGTTGGCGTGCTACACTTCAGTGTGGCCAACTGGGAACTCAAGATTGTTTGCACACAGGACACAAGCCATACACATTGACCTTTCTAGCTAGATAAGGAGAAAGTTAAGTTTCCCAGTTATTTTTCTGTAGTTGGTTGGTAGTGTCGCGCTACTTGTGTCTGGTATTCTGCAAAAATTTAAATTATGAAGTTATGAAGTCAAAATAACGTCAAAGGGAAGTTAAAAGGAAACAGGGACAATTTTAAAAATACGGTCGTACACCAAAATTCAGGCAGAGAATGCTTTCCTTCAAGTGCTCAGCATTACTCCTCTGAACACAAATGAATAAAAAACCTCAATTTCACACACTAACTGACTGACAACAGCAAGCAAACCATTTCATTGCTTTAAACCAAAGAAACTAAACTTAGACTGTTTGTAACAAACCCAACATGAACACAACCTTAAGGACACTTTTGAGTCCTTACATACTCTGAGTGACTTTTATGTAACAGTACATTTGTACCAAACAGAAAGTCATTTGAATGCCACGTAAATATCAACAAATGCATTGGTTTCCAAAAATAGTCTTGGCATTTCTGGCTTAGAAAATTCTGAATCGTTTTATACCATTCCTGACAGTCTGGAGCTAATTTGTGTCTTTTCGTTCACGTAAAGTCAGAAAAAAACAACATATGAATCCAAATTAACATGTATTTATACTAAAGTAATACAAAAATGACTACAAAAGATTTAGAAGTGAGTAGTTTTTCAAGATTTACGATTATACTGTAAATCACTTTCATGAATCGGCCCCCAAATGTAGTCTCCCATCATGTTCTCGTTGTACTGTCCTTGGTAGCGGCGGTCAAAGTCCAGTATATCCTGGTAGAAGCGCTCGCCTTGCTCCTCCGAGTACGCTCCCATGTTCTCCTTGAATTTATCAAGATGAGCATCAAGGATATGAACTTTGAGGGACATCCTACAGCCCATTGTGCCGTAGTTCTTCACCAGAGTCTCAACCAGCTCCACATAGTTTTTGGCCTTGTGATTGCCCAGGAAGCCCCGAACCACTGCGACAAAGCTGTTCCAAGCCGCTTTCTCCTTACTAGTGAGCTTCTTGGGGAATTCATTGCACTCCAGGATCACCTTTATCTGTGTTCTGATGAAGACACCGGCTTTGACCTTTGCCTCAGACAGCTTAGGGAAGAAGTCTTGAAGGTACTTGAAGGCTGCCAACTCCTTATCTAGAGTTCTGACAAATTGTTTCATAAGGCCCAATTTGATGTGCAGTGGTGGCATCAGCACCTTCCGGGGGTCCCACTTGACGTTGTTCCTCCCCACAGAGAACTCGGTCCACTGTGGCCAGTCCCGCCTGTGGTAGTGCGCCTTGGTGTCCCAGCACTGAATCTATCTGGGATGTTCTGGAAAATAGGTCAATTTCAAAATATCACTTTCCTGGTCACAAAAGCAAAGTTTGTGGGGAATAATAGCCATTTTCTATACTTTTGAGGCATAAGCAATTAGGAAATAACATTTACTACCCAGGAACCAAAAAAAAATAAAATAAATTGTTACACGGTGTGATCAAATCCATTTTCAGCTCAAAAAGAGTAATTGTCTGGGGCTTGCAGGTTTATTCTACCTCACTGAGTAAACAAGGCTGTGGTTATTCTATTAAACATGATAAAATCCATGAACAGAAACTGAACATTGATCACACAATTCCCTAACATTAGAGATATAGTAAACTGAACACTGATCACACAATTCCCTAACCAACCTGCTTGGATTGTGTTTTGCAGTTTGCAGTCAGAATAAGAAACTTGTGATTTGGTAAGAACAATTGAATGCTTGTTGCTGATGTAACTACATTAGCTGGCTGAAGTGAATTTAGATAGCATATAAACTGGACCAGCTCTAGACCTGTATAAATTGGCAATCGGTGTCTTAAACACAGGCTGTTCAAAGCGGCAGTCCTCCAAGGGCCACACGTCCAAGGGCAGTCTGAGATGTGGCAGTCAGACTGAGGACAGGTAGTGCGAGGACCTTTTCCAAATCTCTCCCAGTGGCTACTAGAGGCCTCACTTCAACTCTTAACATTAGCTGTATTTAAGTAACATTATAAAGGTGGTTTTAATTAGGTTATCTACTGTTTGTGATTAGTACCAGGTGGGTGTGGTTAAACTGAATAGAGGTTTATTTGCAATTTGATCGGTTTCCACAGCGTTTTATAGTTGTGTGATCCCATTGGAGTGCATTGAAACTATTGTATTGCTTAAGTATTGCCTTTAGCGCAGTTTAGTATAATAGACAGTTAGCCTATTTGTGCGCCAGCACGAAACGGCAGCCAACCGAACAACCTCTCTACCAAAGAGCCGGAAGTCTAGCTGTGGGAGTCTTGCTGTGGAGTCCAGCGAGGAGAGGCTGTTGGAGAAAATCCAAACCTAGCAGCACTGTGGAAGACGCCAACTACTTGACAGGTCTCTACCCTCCCCCCACCGCTCCTGCTCCCACTACTTCTACTACTACTGTACCTATCTGTCTCACCTGTCCTACCATGACCATCTCTCACATCCTTGTTATGTCTGCTCACTCCCGTCCTCTGTCCTCGCTCTGCTGCCTCTTCCCTAACCCCTCTTACATCCCTCTGCCTATCATTTGGTCCAGGCCCAATTTGATTTAAATCACCAATACTGTATACAACAGACATTTGCAATGAATTCAGCCACTGTAAATAAAATTAATTTGCAGTTAAAAGATTTCCATATCTTGGAATTGTAATCTAGCAGGGGACATACTGAATTAAATGATGTTAAAATCAGCTATATGCAAAACACATTGCAGGCTTAATGGTTTGAAATTCACAAGCACAAGGATAACAAGCCAGTATGATATTTCCCCAGAACACTTTGAAAAACTCAATTATACTGACAGAGGCATGGTAATTTTCAAGTAAACCATTTTTAAACAGAACCAGTTTTAAATGTAAAAAGAAAGTGTAGGTGTGGCAGCCATCTTATTTTTTAAAACATCACCATTTTGACATATTTGTATTCTATTGTCACCGGGACAGTTCTTACCAAGTTTGGAGTCTGTTGTTTAAACAATTTACTGTCAAGGGCGCGTTTCAATAAAATATCTGCCACCCATTTTTACATTCAACTTTATCGCATAAACTTCTGCTTCGCAAACGTGTTTAGTTGCTACTGATATACTCCAAGTTTTACATCAGTCACTCCACCAGTTCCCAAGAAGAAGATTTCAAAGGTTTCTAAAAAAATGTATCAAACAGCCATTTTGGTTTAGGTCAACACCATTTTTTTAAAAGTCAGTTGTATTAATACTGTGTCAGGGAAGATACTTGTGAAATTTGGAGTTAGTCAAGTGAACTGTTTGCAACTGATGCAGTTTTAAATGTAAGAAGAAAATGTTGGTGTGGTGGCCATCTTGTTTTACAAAACATCACCATTTTCACATATCTGTATCCCATGGTTACTGGGACGATAACTACCAAGTTTGGAGTTTGTTGGTCAAACAGTGTTCAAATACCAGCAGTTTGCTGTTAATGGCGCGTTTCGCTAAAGTGTGTGGCAGCCATTTCGACATTAAAATTTATCACAGCAACTTCTGCTTCGCAAACTTGATGTGGGGTTGGATGCTGATGATATATGCCAAGTGTTAGATCTATCGCTTCACCGGTTCCCAAGAAGAAGATTTCAAAAGGTTTTACCGGAAAATGCATCACGGTGCCAATTGCAGGGACGCAGCAGCACAATTTTTGCAGCATCTGACAGCCAATGTATCCAGATTTTTACCTGATCAGTCACACAGCTTCCAAGCAACAGCAGTTTAAAGTTTTGGGAAGAAAAAAAAAATAACTAAAACTGCCAGGCAGTTTTACGGCTCCAAAGCCCCAGTATCAGTACCCGTCTAAGCGTGTTTAGTTTTCAATGTGCCAAGTTTAAAATCAGCAACTTTAACAGTTCCACAGAAGAAGATTTTGAAAGTTTTTTTTGAAAATGTAAATTGTACTGACACAGGCATGATGGTTTTCAAATTTGGAGTTAATCAAGTGAACCGTTCTTAAACTGAACCAGTTTTAAATATAAGAAGAAAATGTAGGAGTGGCAGCCACATTGTTTCACGAAACATAACCATTTTGACATATCTGTATTCCACTGTCACTGGAACATTGCCTACCAAGTTTGGAGTCTGTTGGTCACAAGGTTTTCAAATAAAAGCAGTTTGCTGTTAAGGGCGTGTTTTGGTGAAATTTGTGGCCGCCATTTTACTACAGAATTGTATCACAGCAACTTCTGCTTTGCAAGCAGGTTTGGATGGTGATAATATATGCCAAGTGTCAGATCAATAACTTCAAGGTTCCAAAGAAGAAGATTTCGTGAGGTTTCAAGAAGAAATGCGTCATACTGCCATTTCGGTTTAACACCAGTTTCTTAAAAGTCAGTTGTATTGATACAGTGTCAAGGATGATGCTTGTGAAGTTTGGAATTAGTCAATTAAACCGTTTGTCAACTGAAGCAGTTTTAAATTTAAGATGTAAATGTATAACTGATGGCCATCTTTTTTTTTTTAAAACATAACCATCTTGACATACTTGTATTCCATTGTTACTGGGAAAATAACTACCAAGTATGGAGTTTGTTGTTCAAACGGTGTTCAAATAGCAGAAGTTTGCTGTTAAGGGCGTGTTTAATATAGTAAACTGAACACTGATTACACAATTCTTCATTGCAGACAAAGTAAACTGAACATTTATCACACCATTCCATAACATTACAAATATAGTAAACTGGAACCCTGTCATTCTGAGATTTATTATAAAAGCAATATTTGATTTAAAAGGCAACATTTTTAAAAACACAAGTAGGTACTAGAATGAGCAAATAAGGTTTAGGATATTTCAAAATATAAAACAAATTACAGCAGCAAAAAACATGCCTGCTGTATTTTATGGTCAATATTAAACTTACTGACTTGATACCTTTAACCACCCAGCTGCTTATCCAGCAATTTCCAAGTGGAGCGGAAGCGAGTCCAAATTTGTCACTCTTGAGAATATATGTGTATCTGCAAAGTTTCTTTTCAACATGCTATAATAAATCAATAGGCAGAGGGTATTCTTACAGAGGAACTCTTACAGCTGCTGCTTAAAGTAACTGTAGAGCTAACAAAATAATTTCAACGTTACCTTTTCTGCACTTCCACAGTTACATGCTGTAGGTGTCAAACATGCAGCTTTTGAATAAACACATGTAACAGTAAACATGTGTGGGCCATACATAATATCTGGTACTACACAAGGTTCAAGCAAGTTCAATGTTCTGTTACACATACACTTCCTGGGTCATTTCACCTTGATAACAAAAGCATGATACTGGCTGAACACATGTCAGTCAATAAGGGGTGTTGCTAGTTGACAGGATTGAAGCTGCTGAAATGGTTGAGGATAATTTCAGCCTCCAAGTGCAGTGCAACACAATGTAGAATCAGATATTATGTTTTAAAATAACAATATAAATTTACTATAATGTATGTTTCTTTTAAAACAGCACATTTGAAATCTATATAAGGAACGGAAGTGCACAACGGGTCTAATTAATTAAATTATTATGCTAGCTATAATCACTTTAAAGCTCAGATGCTAGTTCAAAACTGGGTTGCTCTGCAAAAGTGCACCAAGTGTGCTGCTGCATTTGGCACTGCCTCTATCCTTCTTCACTAGACAAGTTCTTTGTTAGGCAGACACACAGCAGCTGCCAGCAACACACTCTTACTGCCTGCCTACCTGGTGCTGTATTGTAAATATTAATGTGAAATAAAAATCTACACTTTTCTGTTCAAAATCTGCAAAACCTGCATCTGTTTTCTGTTTTGGCACCCCCCTAGTATAAAGATCCAAAGCGCCAAAAAAAAAAAAAAATCATATTTATATCTGAACGCTGAGAAGTTAGCCTTGTCAAAATATCATTGTTCTAACAAGAAGATGTGAAATGTTGGCAACTTTCACAGTCTCGTAAATCTCTCAGAAATACCATCTGTTCATGCTGTACGACAGCAGAGCTAGTTTGCAGACTGTAAAATAATCCCATAAAAAAGACCCAAATTAAATATTATACTGTGTTTGACTAATACATCCCACTATCTCCATTAAAAATGGATCTATTTAAAATACTGTACATGAATTGCTTAATTACAACTCCAACTGTTACATATGCATTTCATTTCTAATTTGACTTAAAAAAGCACATTCAGAGAAAATTATAGAAAGAGGTAAGACTGTTGCCCTAAGTTGCCATCTGTCAACTGAACTGTGCCAGAATGCTGCCCGTACAATTCTCTCTAAAAGTGCAGTTTTATTAAACAGTAATTGTCCAAAGCACAGTCCATTAAAGACTAAAAAGATAATTGTCAAGTTTTCTGACAGTGTACTTAATGACGAATATGAATTACTAATTCTGTTACAACAATCTCTGAAGTGGAATGTATTATTCATGTTAACAGGCTATTAAATACTACTTGTTGTGACTAATGTGTTTTGTTTATTCATTTTCAGAACCTAGTTTTTACACAGAAAGATAAGTCAGTTGAGTGTCACTTATGCATCCTTAGACAGGAAAGTTCTACACTCACAAAACTGCGAGGGAAATATACAGGACCAGTTGGCACCAAGCCTTACTAAATAAATTGCAACAGGAATCATGCATTCTGATATATGCATGTTCACTGCCATGTTTGCTTCACAGGAATGGGTTCAATGAGTGGTCAGATTAAATGTAAACATAATAGTCTTCACTGATGCCATTTAAACCTTGCCCAGATATTGGTGATATAGTAAGGCATATGAGAAGCATTTATCTATCACCTAAAAATTGTGGGTGTACTATGAAGTTTCAATCAAATTTGCAGCCTTATTTGATATCTCTGCTTATTTGAAAACTTACCCTACATTTAATGGTAGTCTTCCATACCTCCTGCCAACATGTACTTCATGGATTCATGAAGAGCTTTATATAGGAGGAATAATCAAAGGTTCCCAGTTCAATCCCAGCCACTGACTCACTGTGTGTGACCCTGTGCAAGTCACTTAACCTCCTTGTGCTCCATCCTTCGGATGAGATGTAAAATTGAGGTTCTAAGTAAGTGCCGTTGCTGATGCATAGTTCGCCCCCAGGTTTCTGTAAGTCACTTTGGATAAAAGCGTCTGCTAAATGACTAAATAAGACAGTTATGCGGACAAGCAGGACAGGAAGCTTGGTATTTCCAATGTAATGAAAAAAGCTTCTGTGAGTTGTCAGAATCATCATTAATATGCCTGTCTTCCCAATCCTGGATCTCTGGGAATAACCTAGCAACTGAAACATTCCAATTAATTTAATGGAAGTCTGAGCAGCTCAATTCTTTAGTCACTGTATTGAAACAAAGCCACTCACCTCCTTTAGATTAGTATTCTGTTAAGTCTGACTTTAAAAAAAGTGCTACTTTTTACTTTCAAAAAAAGAATGGGAAAATGCTAGAAATTAGGGTGACCAGACTTCAATTTTTTTTTTAAACATATACTGTAAAAAGGTGGTGGTGGGGGCATTTACTGCAAATTGCCTATCGCCTCTCTCAGGCATCGATTCTGCAAGTCAACAGGGGGTACACAATAGTGGTAGCTGAGTATATGAAGGTCGCCTTTTTGAAAACTTTTTTTTTACTGTAGGAGGTAATAAGCAGGATACTGTAAAGCATGCAGATACACAGTATCACGAAAATGACTATAATTATTAATCATTTTAGAAGGGATACACCGTTTCTACATCTCCCTCAGCATTCCTGCAACTGTCAATAACATATTCTTCCAGTAAGCAGGAGCTGTGATTGTGGTATGTTAAAAAAAAAAAAAAAAAAAGGTTTGTTTCTTGTAAGATGGAAACGGGTGCAAACGGACCCCAAAATGTACCATGTTGACTTTGAAGAAGGATTATTCCTGTTTCCCAAGACATTCTTGCTATCAAAATAAAGGTAGGCGATTAACGTTTAATCACGTTAGGAGATATGTTCATTTTAAACACACTGCGTCTGCACCCCTTGCTACTGACGAAGGGTTATGTAGGGCTAGGATAGAGCTCTTTGGGTCACACACAAAGAATATCGTCAGCATAAATCACAAACTTACGCGCTGAACCTCCCACTTGAATGCCAGGGAAAATGGGGTTTTATGGGGACAGCAGCAGCAGATGGTTGCAAGGCAAGAACAAAACGTTACGGGACATCCCTGCCTGGTGCTCCTCCCCAGTTTAAACTGCTGGAAAATGAAGCCATTTGTTAGAACCACTGTTGTTGGATGTCGATATAACAGTTGAACCCAGTGAATAAAAGAATAAATAACATAAAGAATAAATACCCCCACTCCACTCTGTCAAAGACCTTTCCTGAGTCCAACGAGACAGTGGCCATTGGAGAGTCATAATACCAATCAGATTCTGGTATTATCAGATGAGCATCTGCCTCAAATAAACCCCACTTGGTTAGTGTGAATGAATTTAGTCATGATTGTGTACAGAATGCACATTTTTGATAATATTTTTCTGTTAATCAACTGGTTTGTAGCTTGAGCACTGACACAGGTCTTTTATAAAAAATAAGTGAAATAAGAGCCAGAGCCAATCATTTATAATAAATCCTTACCATAGAGGGGTTGGTAAGGATTTATTATAAATGATTCAGCAAGCATATTTAATAGCAGGGGAGCCCATTATAAGCCAAGTTTTATACAAATCCCATGTAACACCATCCAGACCTGGGGCCTTATTTGAAGGCCAGTCCCTTATAGGAAGGAATCTCTGTCTTGGTAATTTAGTCCAGACAGATCCAGTTAAAGAAAGACTACATTTCACATTTGTCTGCTGATACCTCAGAGGTATATTCTTTAAGGGTGTTTGTTTATTTCATGTGACTTTGTGCTGCGTTAAAAGTATTTGTATGGATTAACTTTGTGAAATGCTTTTGCGTTTTTGTTGCAACAGTATTTATTACAAAACAAGACCCAAAACAACCCAGTTTTGCCAATACAGAACTTTTCATGACCGAAATAGAGGTATCTGTAACTGTTTTGTTTTACTATATACATGTCGATCAACTCTTGGATTTCGGTCAATGTTAACACCACTAACTACTAAACACCATGTTTAATGAAACAACGGTTTACATTTCTGTTAGACATTTACACAAAGTAGTTACATAAATTACCAGTACAAACTTACAGCAAAGCAACCCATATAACACAACACTATTTTGCAATTTTGTAATTCTTTCCAGTGACAAAAAAGAAAATATTGGTAATTTGAACTACTACAAATTAAAAAAAGTTAATCAATAAGAAATGTTAATAAGATTACTACTGTATAAGGTATTTTAATTTTAAACAAGTAAAAAAAAAAAAACAACATTTAGAAATTCTAGCAATGTTGATGTTTTTTTTTTAAAACTGATGCTAGACTTGTGGTATTTTGTAAAGAGAAATGCTATATCTAGTAATACTGTACGAGCAATGGAATATAATTTTAAATAATGCTTATTAAAAAACTAAACCATACAATGAATAACAGCCTCAAATACATAAATACATAAATAAATCCTTAACAGCATATTAGTCTTTACCACAATGAAACAGATGCAGATTGATAAACAAGTGAACAGAGGTATATTTACAGTGATAAATACTTCCTATTCTCAGTGCCTTTAAGCAGATGTTGTGTCTTGTTCATGCCTTGTTTCTCATAAATGACTTTTTTTTCTTTGGTCTACAGGGAAGGCAATGTTAGCCTTTTTCTACCTGCTGTGTACCCATCTGCCTGACGATTACCAGCTTCAGGCCAAGACTTGGGCAGGTTCACTTTGTGATGGCCTGACAGAGTAGAAACACATTAGGGATCTTTAACTTGTCATGCCAGACACATTGCTTGGAACAAATCAGACAGCAGGCATCTAACACATGGCCGCTTACAAACAACTGCGCAGAACAAATACTTCCGTGCAACATACAACTACAAGTTTGATGTGAAAATCATGATTTGCTCCATCCATGAGTTGAGAATTTCATATTCTTAGTTAAAGGAACACTTTTGGCCAGCAGTTCAGACTGCACACATCAACAGCGAATAAAGGAATAGATAATATATAATAGATAAAATAATAACCATGTTTTGCTTTTCTGTTCTTTTACCAGGAGAGGGAGTAGTGTGACTTACAGAGGATAGAAATAGGCAGAAATGGATGTTGCATTATTTTGCAGCAAGCAAATGTAGTATCTGAACAGTGCATAGACTGCGTATCTGCGGCATATATATATATATATATATATTATATATATATATATATATATATATATATATAGATATATATATATATTAGAGAGAGAAGCAAGATTGAAAACCATTTTAATGTTATCATTTTTCATTACAGTTTCTAATAATGCTGAAATATTTAAAGCAAACCCTTTTAGCTGCTGTACAAACAGAAAAGGCTATGTATTAAAAAAAGCCTATTTGAGTCAGTGTAATACTTTCATTTTAAACCAAGTTGAAGACAGGGGGTAAAAATAGTTTTATTATTAGGCTAATATTCATTCGGTGGACATGTGGAGTGACTGTGATTTCACATAATTTTTCAATTATCATGTATTACTGATGCCCAGGGTTGGAGCTCAAGCCGAGCAGTAGCACATTTCATAGCTGGATACACAGGGACCTCTCGTTAATTGTCACTCCTTTGCGTCAAACATTGAAAACATCTGCCAGTTCTAATACTACCGGGACACCATTGCATGCAGCGCTCCTGCCCGTCTGTCTGACAGGGAAGCTAAGTAGCCTCGCACCAGCCTGTTAAGAGGGGAAACTCCTGAAGCGTTGTGGCAAGGCTTCCACTGCCCGCCGCCTTTACTGATCAGGGGTGACACATTCATTCTTGCAGAGAATAGCTGCCAAGAGGCAATGACCTCTATTGAATTTTACATGAAGCTGTCTATACAATACTGTAGCTCAGGGAATTGGTTAGGGGCATCACCTCATAATCTCTCATGCTAAAATGTTTCTCCCTCCAATCCTCAAACAAATCCATTAACTTTTACTAACATCTTACTATTTTTTATTTTATTTTCTTTCTTCAACATTTCTTTACAGAGCTGCATAACCTGCACATACTGAACTGTACACATCTCATGGAAATCAAATACTGGATGAGAATGTGAAGCAAAAATGCTGTTTTATACTCTGGATAACATGAGCAGCATCTGTCCTTAGAAAAGAACCATTGAGGCATTTGCCTATTTCTAGGGCCAAGATGTAAGTTTCTCAGGCTCATCTGAGTCCTTCATTCTTGAGACCCTGTGGATCACCCACAGCTTTTGTCTTCCACTCCTATCACACCTGCTGCCTTGCTGAATGTTACGTGGTGAAAACGACTAAATTGGACATCGTAGTGCTACAAGCAAGCTGTAACAGCAGAACTCTTGTAAACTTAAAAAAAAAATGAGGTTGCAATAATCTTCTGTTAATGCAACTATACTCGACTCAATCCTCAAAAGACACTGATATCTGAGGACATGTCTATGACTGTGGTATATTGAACATAACTACATTGTAGATCCATGTCTTGATTTTGCTAATTCTCATTAAATCTGAGAATGTAATATCGATTTGAGCCAACAATGATCAATATTACTTTTGAATGTTTCATAAATCAATGATTTATTCATAGCAGGATAACCTTTGTTTTGTATGTGAGTGGATAAATATATGTTTTGTTTTTTTTAAGTATTTAAAAATCGATGTGCCAATAAGCATTTCCCCAAAATAGTTCTGACAAGAATCAGTGCTTATTTTCTTCCTGTCCATCGATCTAGTGAATTGAATCTGTATAGCATCATCACTGCTGTTCATTGATTTTACATCACACTACAAAGCACACATTCTCAAACTAGTCAGAGACTATTAACACCAGGGAGAGATTCCTTGAATAATTACAGACACATCAAAACAGTTTAACTTATAGTAATGACTTGATTCTTTTCATGTTGCCAATAACTCACAATTCAATTTACATCCAGCAATTTTTTCATTTGGAGAATGAAAACAAAATAAAAAATAAAAAAAGATTTTCATATGAAGATCATTATTTTTCCAAGTGTTTGGAAAAAATTCAAAAGAATGTATTCCAAAACAATCTATTCTTTGTGCATGTAAGTGGTTAGTGTAATCAGTGTACCAAGTAGAAATATTACATGAGTAAAAATAAAATTAAAATAAACAAGTAAAACAAATCTCATGCATTGCTAGAATATGATTAAGTAGTTAGGTAGTAGAGTAGTAAACATTTTTCACAGTGTTTCACAAAGTATTATATTTTGGTTTCGAAATGACCAGAACTTTGAATGATTTTAATTGAGGTACACATACAAGTAGTATTTTTATTCCTATTTTGAATATACTGTAGTTTTCACCTTTGCATGCCAATGCATTTTTTCATAACCTCAGCCAGACAAATGTAATCCATTTTCATTAAAAAAAACATGCATTTCCAGGAGACACAGATTTGAAATACACATATTTTTGGTAGTTGAGTTGATTATAAAGTACACTGTTAAAAACCAGAGATAAAGTATGAGCAAGAAGCACCACAAAGCACTTTGCTCCTCATATTACAGCAATGCATCATGCCTTGGCAGTTGTATTGGATAAGCCTGGATTTACATAACAGGTTCAAGGAAGAAAGCCATTTACAACAAGATGAAAAGCAAACCATTTGTCCATTTCCCCCAAAGAGGGATAATGCATGACATGTTCTAATGTTCCAAACTGCTACAAAATGGTTAGTGAGATGTATACTTCACAAAAATGATTATTCACAATTTAATCAGTGACAATGTATTTAATGACACTGAAACTCTTCTAAACCCATTAGTGAGTGAGCAGTGCAGTCTTCAGTAATGACAGGTTTGTATTTGCAGATCTGGCTGTAATTTTCTGGCTGTTATTTTTTTTAACTTTTTCAAAGTGTTTCATCTTTGAACTTTCTTTTGCAATACATGCTTAATGCTATATATCTGAAATATATATTTGACTATGTTGTCTTTGTTTTATATAAGTACAGTAGAACCTCACAGTTACAAACACCTTGGGAATGGAGGTTGTTCGTAAGTCTGAAATGTTCATAACTCTGAAAATGTGTTTTCAGTAAATGTGTTCACCTGCCATCTACAGCCTTAATCTGGTGATTAATACAAGGATACAGCACTTTATTTGATGTGAGTGCTTTTTCAACACTAGCCTAGTGTTCCTCTTGGTTCCCACCTTGTACAACGATGTCATCCAAAATGCTGTAAGCTCTTTTGCAGTTATCTAACACAGGACTCACCCCTGCAGGACTCACCCCTGCAGGACTCACCCCTGCAGGACTCACCCCTGGAGGACTCACCCCTGCAGGACTCACCCCTGGAGGACTCACCCCTGCAGGACTCACCCCTGCAGGACTCACCCCTTCAACTTTCTCAGTTAGTCTATCTCTAGAGCATTCAGCACAGCCTAAAAGGATTTCTCAGACTATGTGCCACTGTCATATATTGTTCTCAGTGTATATTTGTTGGAAGCTTTCTCAAGCACTGTATTTCTTCACTACGGTAGATCTGTTTCTGCAAAGGGTGCATTTTTTTGTGGTCCTATTCTCAGTGCTCCCAGCTCAATTGCAGTGTCTTGTCCTTGAAGATGTTGTCCTTCTCCATCTGTCACTATGAATTCAGCCTCAATTTCTTTTGTCTCATCAACGGGCTCTGTCATGAATTTCCCCATGAGAGAAAGCAGTTTATTCACTCCATACGAGTACAGCGCCTCACTTGTCTTTTAAATGTGGCCGACAGTTCCAATCAATTATAGCTTTGCATCCAACTCAATCAGCATCTCTACTGGTATTCCTTAGAAAAGTGTACTACCTACCTGTGACACTATAATATTACAATAATATTACTTGTTGCAGCTTCTTCGAAGAAGTTAATTTAATGGTCCCGTCTTCCTTGTTGTCTAGGATTCTGGTTGTGTAGTTCCTGTGCTTTTACATAAAAGTGCAAAATTTACTTTTTTTGTGTCATTTAAACAATTTCTTATCTATAGCTATACCCTTCCCTAAAGATTTTTTTTTTCAAAGCAGTTGCAGTCTAAAAGTGCTTGTTCTTATTTAGCTTATGTGGCTTTCCTCTCTTGTAAGCTGTTTGTTACAAGTCTGTGTTATGGAAAGGATCTCTTTATGTTGTTTCTGAAGCCTCTGCAATTTTCTGTTATTTTGCTAGGTGAGTACCCTCCTTCTTTCAAATAGTGGTCTTAAATGGCCTGATCTTTAATGTGCTCATTTACTGTAACACCAGCATTTTCAGCTTTGTGCTTTAGCCATGTAATAAACTGACCTACAGTCTCATTATCCTCCTGTTTTATCTGTCTGAATAGGTCTTTCATACTATAGCCTTCCCCCTGTGATAGCACCTTTAAAGCTCAGACTCAATATTAACTCTGAATTTACTCAACAAAGAATCTGACATGAATGTCTTTAGGGATATTTCAGTTATATCTACACCTGCATGTAATTATTTTAGAAACAGGTATTTGTTATGGAATGGGCTTTCTGTTTCTCACTGGGCTACAATGTGCAGTTTAAACCACTATTTATCACACCTGGTGCAAGAAAGCAACAAGTGCATCAGTATCTGAGCTGCAACTTTATAAATACACCTGGCCAAAATTCAACTCAATATGCAGGTGGCAGGAATTAAGAGAACTACTGGGAGGTACTGTAATGTATAGATAGAAAATATTTCAACCTGGTAACTCCCTCACAAAACAAACCAGATTCGTTTCTTCTTAGTACACACTCAAACAACCCAGACAGGTTGGGACATTGGGACAAATGTAAAAATCACAATTGATAAAAACGTATCACAAAGTGTTTTGCCTTGCACTGATTTAACACCTTATGTTTGCTGTGAAGTTTTAAAGATATGAATTAAAGACTAATACTTTTATTGAGAACTCTGTGTGGATATGGGCTTGATTTTAACAGGAGATGCTCTTTTCTTCCCTTCGCTGTGGTTGTCCACTGGAGGACATTTTTGTATGCAGTTGTTCCAAAATGAAGAACCCTGTGCTTGAAAAGTTTTTCGAACACTTTCATAGCGCCAGCATTCACAGAGTAATTATATATATATATATATATAAAAAGCATCAGAATAATAGTCTACTCACAGTTAGTTTGTCGTTGGATTCAGGCATCAAGTCTGTTCTGCTGCTCACAACTCAGCTATCCGATTGTTGTCTTCAAATTAAAAAAAAATAAAAAATCCAAACATCGCTCTTTTGAGACATATTTACTGCAGGTTGATCACACTCTACACACTAATGCAAGTGAAATGACCATTTGTGTCATCAGTAAGCGTGTCAAACCAAACATTCAATTCTGTGCTGGAAGAAATTCAAGCATGAATATCGGTGTACATTGTCGGCTAAAACAACAAAACCTGCCAGTAGCTGATTGTGATTTTTTTCCTTATATCGGTGCTACGCAGATAGGCTAGCGATTATCGGTGGATCTTTATAAAGGTTCAGGAAAAGTGATAATGAACACAGTTGTCTATATGAAATCTGTAGAATGTGAATTAAATAATACGGATACATATGAAGAAGTTAAAAGCAAAATCGGTAAAAGAGTTTAAGGAAATTGCGGAGAGACTATACAATAAAGGCATTATATCACAAAGATTTCAAAAATAGATGCAGCCACATAATGCAAGAACAGGCCTAGCAAAAGGAAATCCTAAAATGCACAAAGAAAATCACCCTATGTGAATGATAGTCAACACGACTGATAATCCAACACCCATAACAGCTGAAATAGCGAAAAAAAAACTTCGGTCATACATTGAGAAATTACCAAGCTATGTTAAGGATACAACACAATTTTTAAAAAGACTTGAATCACTAAAGCACAACTTTCCAGAGCATACAGTTTTATTTTGCATGGATGTAAAATCCTTGTACCCAAGTGTCCCTCGTAAAGAAACTTTAGAAGCGTCTCAAAAAGCACTAGATGATAGACTAGATAAATCAATACCAACAGCAGAAGTGCTGAACATGATAAAAGTAGTTTTAGAAAACAGTTATTTTACATTTGTTGATAAGAATTACAAACCAAATGATGGTACAGCAATATGATCTAAATTAGCAATGGGGAAATGGGAAGAACAGTTACTTAGAAAATTGGAAAGAGAACCTTTACAATACATTCGGTTTGTAGATGATATTTATGGGGTTTGGACACATGGAGAAGAATCTCTTTTCCAGGTTCATAAAATGGCAAATGAAATATACAGTAGTATTAAGGTGGACCTTTGATGGACAAGAAAAGAAATATAATTTTTAGATACCGTAGCAAAGCTAGAAGAAGGTTAAATTGAGACTGACCTCTTCTGTAAACCTACTGACATGCACCAGTATTTACACATGTCCTCTGCTATCCAATACACACTAAAAGGGCAATCCCAAAGGGTCTAGGAATAAGAATATGAAGAATATGCTCAAGAGAAAGTGACTATGTAAAACAAAGACATGTATTTTAAAAAAATCTTTAAAAAAGAGGATACAAAGAAAGAATTAGAGACGCAGTTAAGAAAAGTGGATAAACTAAAAAGAGATGATCTACTGCATTATAAAAATAGAGATAAAAAGGTCAAAAGTAATAGTAATGACATACTCTAAACATTTTCTTAATATTTCTAAGATAGTTTGGAAACACTTGCGGATTGAAAAAAGTATTTCTTAAAGCCCCAGTTGTAACATTCAAAAAAGAAGATAATTTAGGTGATATTTTAGTTCACAGTAAACATAAAAGAAGAATTAACAAAATAGGTTCTACTAATACTTGCAATAGTACTTGTAAAGTGTTTAAATACATGGACAAATGCAAAAACATCATTAAACACAAGAACACCACATATCCACTAAAAACTAATACCTACTGTAAAAATAGCAATGCTGTTTATGGAATAGCCTCTGAAAAATGTGATGAAATAAAATATGTTGGAGAGACTGGAACAACTTCATATAAAATAATTCAGAGACATTAATTAATTAGAAATAAGAAAATTAGTGAACCAATAATACAGCACTTGACCAGTCAAGGATATGACATAAACAATGTAAAGTTTGTAGTATTAGAACAGCTAAAATTAGACAATGCGACATATAAAAGAATAAAAGAAAGTCAATGGATAAATAGACTGAACACGATTATGCCAGCAGGACTCAACAGAAAATAACGAACTCATTAACTCCAATAAATATATAACATTTAAATAAATAAATAAATAAATAAATAAATAAATAAACTAAATTAATTCAAAAGTTGTGTCTGCTGATGCACTGTGGAGGCCAAATCAAGGTGATCCTCACAGCCAGCACTGCATGATAATATAAATATAATTTTATATAAACTAATGTTAATTGGAATTAATACAGATTTCACGGGGCGTGATCTGGGGGTGTAAGGATAGGGCAGAAGAAGCAGAAGGAGCGGTAAGTAGGACAGAGTGCCAGCTAGAAAGGACCGGATCTAGGATAGAAGAGCAGACGAGGCCCACTCTAGTAGCAGACCAGTGAAGCTGGACATGGAAGCTAGGATAGAAGGTGGTCACTGACTGAGGGCGGCGATGCCGACACAACCCAGGGGCAAAGGACCCAGCAACCGAAAACACATACGAGGGTTATGACTCGGGGAGCCGCCCCTCGGGTGGAAGATGTCCCGGAAGACCGGGACACAAAAGGAGATAGAGAGGGAGAGGTACCCAGCATCTGAGACTTCTGTAAAGGGGCGCTTGTTAGACCCACAACTGGCCGAGACTTCACGCTGCCCGGGACCTGAAATAACAACAAGGCATAGAGGTTAGTATGGGACTCGAGCATGGAGTAGCCACGTCCCAAATTGAGGCAGAGTATGGAACAGAGCCTTGAGTGAGACAAGATAAGCGCAGGAGCTGTGAAAGAGTGTGGCCGGGGGTCCGCTCTGACTCACATGGTGAGAACTCCCCTGAAGGTAAAGGGAGGCTGATGCCTAGCCCTGAGGTCGGGGAAGTGAGACTCAGTTGCCCCCCAAAGGATGGAAAAGGTAAACTCACATTCAGAGATTTGGGTTTCGCAACGCCAGTTATTCTCTTAATAGTGAAAATCCTTAGCTCATAATAAGACAGGTTTCCAGTCTCGTACCACGTCTCAAACCAAGTATTAATGCTGTAACATTTGGGAGGATGAGCAGAGACATGAATAGGATTGCTGAGGAAGTGCCCCGTATTTTGCTTAGATGGGGATTAGCGTTAGCCTTGATTGTGGGAATGCTGCCACGATCTGCATATTGGAGGAAGGCTGGATCATTTTAGGCTCTGGAGAAGTGCAGTTGCAGATTTAAACAGTAAACTAGAGCGACTTTTGCATGCTGCAGTAGTGAGCTGATCTGAACAGGGAGTGGAGATCTGCTGTAGTGAGGAGCGATTAACAGTAGAGGGCGGGATATGCTGAACAGAGCAGAGGTCTGAGGAAGAAAACAATGGAGTGCTGTCAGTAGTGTGCAGAGGCTCAGCTGTGAGATCTGCAATATTGAATGGAGGACTACCATCTGTAGAGTGTGGTGGTCTGCTGCAGAGTGTAGGGATCTGCTGAATGCAGTAGATATTGGTCTTTCAGTGTCAAGGCAGATTTAGATGGAGCCAGAGATGGGGCTGCTTTTGGGCAGAGATGAAGAATGCAGAGATCTGAGACCGCTGCAGAACCAGAGAGGATGAAGAATGTGTTGCTCCGAGGCGTCTGCAAAACCTATTGATTGATCGGGAGCAGTTTATTGTCTATTGGAGTTAGGAGGACATTGACTGGAACGTTGATAAATCGTAGGACATGGTTCCGTGACTGACTGGCGGCTCGCGTTGATGAAATGATGACTTTGATGAAGCTGGTCGGATTGGAGGAGCAACGCCAGATGAGGAAACACAAATCTGGGAACAGGAATAAGTCGTAGGAATGGCTGCGTGATGCAGGGAAGCAGGACGTTACTATGATGGTAGATATTGAGCATCTCAAAAACAGCTGAGTAAGGTTGCTTCATGACCAGGTCATTGAAGAGGGGAAGAGTTGAAATTGGAGAACGTCAGTTGCTACAAAAGGTTGAGGAGGAGGGGGACTCCTGAGAATCCCTCGGAGTGACAACAAACTGCAGGAATGTATAGAAAAACTGGAGTGTGCGAGCTTCACAGAGATAGCAAACCAACTTAGCGACTGTATAAAATTTGTAGTGTTACACTGCCATCTAGCGGTTATGATTGGAATTAACCATTGGCTTGAGTGAAGCCAGGGAGAATATATTTGGTTATTGTGATTAAAATCCTTGTCAGTGTAGAACAACAATTGCCTATTCTTTTAGATTTGAATATTTTTGTTACATGTTTTAGGACAGTTAGTCATGTATATAAAAATACGTTAACACAGTATATTGATATCACATTTTGACGAGTTGAATCAGCCCTTGCAGATTGTGAAAGCGCAGCAGCAGCAAGCCAGAAGATTGCAGTACTGAGGCACGGAGCTCGCAGTGCCGGATGAAGCTGCCTGGTCACCATGGCGACTTACCACTTCCCGCAGTCACGCAATGAGGGCGTTGCCATGGTAGCCATGGACTGAGAGGCGCCGGTGGAAAAGTTGCAGAACAGCAGTGTTGTTGGAGCATGTTGTGACCAGTCGAAAGCACAAGCCGCCACACATTGAAACGGAGTATGAAATTGACTGGATAGGTCTTTAAAACGTTAAACGTAGCTAATAGAAATCCAGGGCAGGATCTTCTGAAAGAACGGTAAATTGTGCTGGCTCTGGGAGCGGAGGAGGGGCGCGTGATTGCAAGCGAAGAGTAAAGGAATGTCCAGCTGACAGATCTTTGTGGTGGATTAAAATAAGGAGTTATGGGAAGGCAAACGCTGACGACGGGAATGTTGATGTCCTGTTGAAGGAGCTTTAGAGGTTTTAGTGGAGGGCCAGTCTGTCTAATAAAGACGTGGACAAGTTAGACAAGTGAAATGAAGCTGCGGTGAACGGTGCTGTTGCTGGGCTGGAGGCTGGAAAGAGCAGGAAAGACTAACGCTGGAGATCCTGCAGCCGAATGGAGAAGCTGAATGATGAGAAGCAGCACCGGAGCAGGCAGGAAAATATTTGATAATATCTTGGGAGCGCTGCGCAGAGAATTGATCTCCAGTGAAAGGCAACGAAGTGTAGATTAGCGGTGAAGCATGAAAAGACGGCGTCTGAGCGTTTGCTACAAAAACGAAACACTAGACAGAGAAAGTGCAAGTGATCTGAGCTTAAATAGAGAATAGGTACTAATTGACAGGAAATTGGAAGCACCCTGCTGCACGCCCCCTGAACTACGCTGGCTAACATTTAAAGATATACGCAAAAACACTGTCACAATATATAGAACACCATTACATCATGTAACAATAAATCATGGATTTGAATATAAACAATAACAAGTTGTTGTAATACCGTAAAAAACTTTTACGAAATGTTGGGCAGCTGGACAGTATATATATATATATATATATATATATATATCTATATATATATATATATATATATCTCCTTTCCTATCGCCGGGAAATTTTTATCTGCGATCCCTTCTTTGAACGTGTTGAGTCATTTGTTATCGCACCAATTAATTTTTTGGGTGGGGTTTACTGGGTTTAAAAAGGAAGCAGGGCAGAGCTATAGGAGGGGTGTGGGGAACACGGTCCGGAGGTTCCAGAAGGAAATAGTGTTTAACTACGTTGAGCTGAAAACATCGGGTGGCAAAGCTTTCTGCTTTGATAATAATAGACAATAATATTAAGTTTAAAACCAGGTGCGATTTTCCTCTTGTTGAGGCAGTCTTTATTTTGATTATAAAACGTTATTTTTCTTTTGTCGAGGCGTTGTCTGAAGAACTAAATCCAACTTCTCGTCGTCAAAACCAATTCACAATCCAAATCGTAATCCCAAATACCTTTTCCAATAGTTCGTTTTTCCAGTCTCACTATAATCCGCTTACTCTCCAACTCTCCAAACCAAACTCCTACTATCACCCACCCCAAACACACTCACACCCCACACCTTTTTAAACATTAATTAATCTGCTAATTAGTCAATTAAATAAACCTGGAGTTGATCCTGACTCCTATAACCACTACCAGGTCCTAATGCCCCCACACCCTTATTTAACACACCATCATTTACCAGGGTATTCATTAACCCACTTTTAGTTTTTAATCCCAAACACTTCACATTAATTACTTTGTTTACCAACCAGTTAGTTTACATTGTTTTTTTTTCCATTTTTTAACTGACCAATCCCTTACTATATATATATATATATATATATATATATATATATATATATATATATATATATATATATATATATATATAAGCAATAAGGTACAGCAGGGTGTGGGATATACTCTAATATCCACACGCCCCGGGTGTGTTATAAGTCATGAGGCGAAGCCGAATGGGGCGTTTGGATATTAGAGTATATTCCACACCCTGAAGTGCATTGCTGCTCTTATAAAATGGGTCAACTAACTAAATAAAAAAAAAAAAACAAGTAATTTTTATTAAATATCCTTCTGCTTCTGACCTAAAAAAATAGTCCTTTAAAAAAATAAAAACAAATATGCATTAATTAAAAATTATTATTATAATTATTATTATAAATACTGAACTGATAAAAACAAGCAGCACCGTTTATAGAACACTGCCATTGAAATTGCAGCTTTGAAGATTTACAGGCCCTTTTCTTAGATGTTCATTCTGAACAGTAGGTGGAGCTGCAGCAAGCGATTTAGAGCAACATCACACAGAGCTTCTTTGCCATGTCTGGCCATATTTAGTTGCACATGAAAACAAAGCTTTCTCACAAGACATGCGGCAGTGTCAGGTGACAATTCTGTTTTTGTTGTGATCCTTTGTGATCCGGGATTAGTGGCAGGAGGTATCCATGTCAGATTTGCGGTACCCTTTTACAGTGGCAACAAATATGTTGTTTGCATTTTCAAATACTCGAACAGTGGCATAAAAACGACACTCGATGCCCAGGCAGTGGACTTCTGTGTATTTTTTTTCCTTTTCTTTTTCTATGTCCAGAAGCTGTGCTTTGGTAAGTTTTGATGCCTAGCAGTATTACTTTTTTTTCACCATTTGAATTAGTGTTGGTGTCTGATTCAGACTCATCCAAAATCTCATCTAGAGTTTGATTTCCCAAAAGATCAAAATTGATATACTTCGTCAGTCACCTTCATTGAGAATTTAAATATGGCTACCATTTTCAAATATATATATTAAATCTGGTTAGTCATATTTATTTATATAAATTTAAATATAGCTACTGTTTTTTTTTTCTCTTTTCAAAATTCTAGTTCTAATACTGATGGACAACTGCAAGAAATAATTTATGTTACCTTCCTCTCCTATTTGCAGTCCATTAAGTCAGTATTGGCTTGTAATGACCAAGTGAAAATTAAATCACTAGAGAGAAGAACTTTAGATTCGGCATCGTTAGAGAAAAATAAATTAGATCTTTGATGAGGCTGACTACAGAAATCCATAGTGCACAACTTAATCAGACCACACATTGATCTTTGCTTTTAAGATAGAGACTAAAGCAAGACGACCTCTTTATAATGTGCTTTTTACATAAAGAAGGCGACTTGTGATGTGTCAAAGTGATTTGCACTTGACATTCTGGTTGCTATTTTCACAACACTGCTTAGACACTTTTTCTGCAAGCCTTTTTCTTTTTCTGAAATGGTATTTTTGAAAGTTGTCAAAAATCTTGGATGTAAGTATCAGCTAGCTTTGTTCATTAGTTATACTAAATTGTTTTCTGGGGGATCTATAATGAACATGGAATTCAATTTAAAGATTTTCTCCCCAATTTGGAATCGCCATTTGTGTTATTATTAATCCCAGTTCGCTGCTGCAACCCCCTGGCGACTCAGGAAATGAAGGCTGACACACGCGTCCTCCGAAACGTGTTCCTGGCAAGCCGTCATTTTTCGCACTGCGGATCCACAGCGAAGCCAGCAGACCTATAGTGCCGGAGGACAACACAGATCTAAATGGCTCCACTGCAGACCTGCAGGCGGCCTGTCAGCCACAGGGGGCGCCGGTGTGCGGTGAACCGTGGATTGCCCTGCTGACCTTAGCCCTACCTACCCGGGCGGCTCAAAGAGTGTGTGGGAAATATTTGAATATTATTATTATTATTACTATTATTATTATTATTATTATAAAACATAACAAATGTGACCAAACACCAGTATATTTTCAGGTATTTCTTTCTTACTAGTATATTTGAACTCACATATTGTTTTGATCATCTCATTTAAAAGTAGAATCAAATCCTCCTCTGCTCATACAATGTAAAACACCAAAAACATTAGAAATGCATTACAATTATTGCAGTTATATAAACATCTTTATTTCTGAGATTAGGTCTATCTTAACCCTGTTATAAATACTGTAATCCAAATCCAAAGTGCTTTTGCGGCTTGGTCATTCTCTTGAAAATTTCAAAAAATAACTATTTAGCTCAGTTATCACAAATATATGTTTCTACAGCTTACTGTTGGTAAGTTTGCACATCAATGAATGCAGTCTTTAATGGAACTGAAATCCCTGGATATCAAACAGTTTGTCTAATTAATCAAGTATCGTGAGAGGCATGTCTGATTCTCGAGCTAGTTTAAAAGGACCTTAGATTTCCAGTTGATTGCACCCCAAATTACAGGAAAGACTTGTCACTTACATCTGAAACTATGATAAGTGATGCTCATTTTTAGTTAGGGTGGTCAGTGCTCTGAACAGACCTTCTCCTGCTTTATAGGGATGGTTATGAATGTGGATAACAAAAAAATAAAAATAAAGATAGCCCTCTTATCTTACTTTCAGTAGCCACTAAAGGGTTAAAAGCCACCACACACCAGAGGCAATGCGACTTGGGTGACAAGACACTTTCGAAGTGACATGATATGAGGCAATGCAACAGATTGGAAAACTGCCAGATCAATAAAACTAGAAAAAAGTTGCTAGTGACAAAACTACAAGCAAGACTGGTACATATTCGTCAACATGATGTATGGCAATCAATCATACATACCAGGCTTATCCAGTGGCTTCAAAATGGACTCCCATACATTACCTTTTAAATCTGTATCTTTATAATTGCGATAATCTTTGTCACAAAACTCGATATTTTTCCACGGAAAGTATTAATTTTTCCTCAGCCATTTTGGAGACTACTTCACCTTGCTGGACCAGATACATTGAAGCTGTTCTCTGATTGGTGAATTCCCTAGTCGTCGCAGGACAAATCATAAAAAATAGAATTCAATTCTATTTATTTTGCATCGCTGCAGAGTTGCCTGGTGTGTCGTCTGTGGTGTGAAAGATACTTATCAAAACTATAGGATCGCTGCAGTTTTGTTTGTCGCATCCCGTCTGGTGTGTAGCAGCCTTAAGGCACAAACAAAAGCATTTTGTAAAAGTAACAAAACAAAACCTTGCTGTTGCAGGCACTAGCTAGACTGGGTCTTCAAAACCCTTACAATTCTGCTTAATGGGGGAAGCTAATCTCCATTCCCCACAGCAAAGCACAAAAGTCTACAAACCAAGTACAGCCGCCAATATTCTCCTGTGGTGTCTCTCTCCAAGTAAAGCTGCTTCTTCTTCTTGGATTTAAATATAAATGTAATTGTGTGACACTCGATTGATTTTTTTGTATTTTTTTTAAACACAACTATATATCTATATATATATATATATATCTATATATAGATATATATATAGTAGTCGCCAATTAATTTTGTTTTATTTTCTCCCCAATTTAGTAGTGTCAGCAGCTTTACAGGCAAACCTGGAGGCGCCCACCCAGACCACAAGGGTCGCTGATGCGCGGTGGGCTGAGGACACCCTGGCTGACCCTGGGGGATGCTCCGCCAATTGTGCGCAGTCTCTTGGGAGCTCCCATCCTCAGTCGGCAAAGGAATGCCCTGGAGTCGAACTGGCAATGTCCAGAATATAGGGTGCATCATGCACTCCACGCGAGTGCTTTTACTGGATGTGCCACTCATTTTAAAAGGTAATTTTAAGCCTTTCTGAAGCTCTAGTGAATTTCAGAAACTCTTTCCTAAACGTATTCCACTTCCTAAACCTGTCTAAAAAGAAAATCCCTTCATACCAGATACTGCTCATTTTCTAAAAATCTCACCCATCTCTTTTTTCTATTTCTTACAATGTAATAAATTATGTTCTACTGATTCCTCAACCTTAAACTGAGCGCATAATCCACCATGTTGTAAACGTACCCTTTGTAGACATTTATTTTAAAGTGCAAGGGCCTACTGTAATGAACGACCCCTGATGGCCGGAAAGGCACATTGTATGTGTGCATAAAAGCATGACTACAAACCACCCCCAGAGGGTCAGCAGTTCAAATCTGGATTAAAGGAGGTAAAAAGTAATATTTTATAAATAAATTAATTCAATTAATAAACTCATGCAATCCATAACAGCCTCTCTTGTTGCCTTATCTGCTGCTTTGTTACCTTTTATTCTTATACAAGCAGGAACCCAGGTTAAAATAACCTTTCACTACTGATAGTGAATCAGAGAAGATAAGGAATTGGGTCAACATCTAAAATCCAATTCAGAGCCATAATTATGACCATTAATTCTGCCCTCACTACAGACTAATCATTTGTTATTCTATAGGCAACCCCAAACTCAGGAACACAGAAAGCTGCTGCTGTTTTCCCATTTTCTAACTGCTTTGATCTGTCACAATATATATGGCTCAAACTAGGCATTACAGAGGTCTGCTTTTTATAATCAGGTTAGGTTTGTTGGTAAACAAAGGGCTTACACCTGTGTGTGGGTCATTATACATAGTGTAAACCCTTTACTCTGTGTAGAGTTAAAAAAATGTTGCTCTCAAATGCATTTTCTTAAAATTCCCAACACCGTTTTATCCATTCTGCAAGTTAAAGCACTAAATAGAGACAGGCCGCTGTCAGGGACGTTCCTACTTTTAATTACTTTACGATTTCAGCTATGTGCCAGATGACACAAATAAACTAACTTGATTTGAAAAACATCTTAAATGATACAAGCAAATGGTTACACTACTTGGTTTGATTGAATGAGTAGACTTCGCAACAAGCTTCAATATGACAGCTGAACATTAAATTTTGTAAAAAATATTTCCCAACATAAAACCAATGTCACCTTACAATAATTGATTTTGAGTTTAAGTGTTTTAAAAAAAAAAAATCAAACAGAACGAAATTTCAACGTACCATTTGTAATTCGGTAATATGAGAGAATTGGTCAGGGGTCTGAATACTTTTGCAAGGCATTGTATATATATATATATATATATATATATATATATATATATATATATATATATACACACACACACACACACACACACACACACACACACACACACACACACACATACATACAGTACTGTGCAAAAGTTTTAGGCAGGTGTGAAAAAATGCTGTAAAGTAAGAATGCTTTCAAAAATAGACATGTTAATAGATTATATTTATCAATTAACAAAATGCAAAGTGAGTGAACAGAAGAAAAATCTACATCAAATCACATATTTGGTGTGACCACCCTTTGCCTTCAAAACAGCATCAATTCTTCTAGGTACACTTGCACACAGTTTTTGAAGGAACTCGGCAGGTAGGTTGGCCCAAACATCTTGGAGAACTAACCACAGTTCTTCTGTGGATTTAGGCAGCCTCAGTTGTTTCTCTCTCTTCATGTAATCCAAGACAGACTCGATGATGTTGAGATCAGGGCTCTGTGGGGGCCATACCATCACTTCCAAGGACTCCTTGTTCTTCTTTACACTGAAGATAGTTCTTAATGACTTTCGCTGTATGTTTGGGGTCGTTGTCATGCTGCAGAATAAATTTGGGGCCAATCAGATGCCTCCCTGATGGTACTGCATGATGGATAAGTATCTGCCTGTACTTCTCAGCATTGAGGAGACCATTAATTCTGACCAAATCCCCAACTCCATTTGCAGAAATGCAGCCCCAAACTTGCAAGGAACCTCCACCATGCTTCACTGTTGCCTGCAGACTCTCATTCGTGTACCGCTCTCCAGCCCTTCGGTGAACAAACTGCCTTCTGCTACAGCCAAATATTTCAAATTTTGACTCATCAGTCCAGAGCACCTGCTGCCATTTTTCTGCACCCCAGTTCCTGTGTTTTCGTGCATAGTTGAGTCGCTTGGCCTTGTTTCCACGTCGGAGGTATGGCTTTTTGGCCGCAAGTCTTCCATGAAGGCCACTTCTGACCAGACTTCTCCGGACAGTAGATGGGTGTACCAGGGTCCCACTGTTTTCTGCCAATTCTGAGCTGATGGCATTGCTGGACATCTTCCGATTGCGAAGGGAAGTAAGCATGATGTGTCTTTCATCTGCTGCAGTAAGTTTCCTTGGCCGACCACTGCGTCTACGGTCCTCAACGTTGCCCGTTTCTTTGTGCTTCTTCAAAAGAGCTTGGACAGCACATCTGGAAACCCCTGTCTGCCTTGAAATTTCTGCCTGGGAGAGACCTTGCTGATGCAGTATAACTACCTTGTGTCTTGTTGCTGTGCTCAGTCTTGCCATGTTGTATGACTTTTGACAGTAAACTGTCTTCAGCAACCTCACCTTGTTAGCTGAGTTTGGCTGTTCCTCACCCAGTTTTATTCCTCCTACACAGCTGTTTCTGTTTCAGTTAATGATTGTGTTTCAACCTACATATTGAATTGATGATCATTAGCACCTGTTTGGTATAATTGTTTAATCATACACCTGACTATATGCCTACAAAATCCCTGACTTTGTGCAAGTGTACCTAGAAGAACTGATGCTGTTTTGAAGGCAAAGGGTGGTCACACCAAATATTGATTTGATGTAGATTTTTCTTCTGTTCACTCACTTTGCATTTTGTTAATTGATAAATATAAACTATTAACATGTCTATTTTTGAAAGCATTCTTACTTTACAGCATTTTTTCACACCTGCCTAAAACTTTTGCATAGTACTATATATATATATATATATATATATATATATATATATATATATATATATATATATATAGTGAGATAGCAGGGAGGGGGTTAAAATCCTTCCCTGCTAAAAACCTTGTGAGAATGCACATTTGGGTGTTATGGGGTTTAATTGTGTAATTGTTTTATTGTTTAGTAATCCCCTGCACCTGGTGGTAATTGTAAATTAGAGCCAGGTGCAGGGTATTTAAGAGAGGCAGCCAGTCTGTTCCAGGCTGCTGCTGAGAGAAGAGCCCGACTGTGTGAGTGAGCAGTCGTATTGAGGTATTGTGTAAGGGTGTGTTTTTGAATGTTTGTGGCAGGTAAACGGTTTAGCCGTCCTGCGTGATAGTTAGGTTCCTGTTTATGTTTAGTGAGTGCTCCAAATAGGAGCTAGGTGTTTGTTTTGTGTTTATTTCATTTTGTGTTTATTAAAAGTGCGCGTGAGCGCTGTTTCAGTAGAATCCTGTGTGTTGGGTCGTGATTCAGAAGGGAGAAGAACCCGTGAGAGCCTGTGTGGCGAGCAAAAAGGTGACTATATATATATATATATATATATATATATATATATATATATATATTTTCATCAACATTCATCTGAAAAAAATGGAAAAGTTTTGGTCTTTCCATTTGCAAAATATCAAACTCATATGGCCAGAACTAACTCCTAGTAGCTCCAAAAATGATTAATTCTAATTCACTGGATTGATCAAGAAATGTCATAGACATTGAGAGGAATGGTAGTTCCTCGTAGAAGTTAGAAAAACCTGTTTAAAACTACAGATTGAGAGGAACAGTGGTTCCTCGTACAAATTAGAAAAACTTGTTTGAAACTACAGAAAGTCTCTATACAGCTCCAAGAGTTTTGCTGTTTTGACCATGTTGCAGCGGCAAAACTAAATCACTTAGAATTACCAACTGTACCAGTACCAAAAATCTGAAACTCTCACATTAAATGTGAAAAAAAAAACCTAAATACCTTTTATACACAATGAGATATGTCATCAGACTAAGGTAAAATTCTTCCTCTTCCGTTTACTTTAAGAGTATATAATGACTTTTCAAACAGAAAAGCTAAATAACTGGACATCCACAAATCATGTGATTCCACATGTTGGTCAACGTCAAAATAAACCAGGAATTTTTTAATCTTATGTCCATGTCTGACCAACTTTTGCTGAAAACCTGAAGGTTCTCCTTGATTCTAGAAATGCTCTAATTCCTGTTTGAAAATATCTAGTTTCCTGTTTGGTAGATACCATAGAATGGAATTGTACACAAGTGTGTCATGTAGCTTCCTTGTCTAAATCTCTGATTTCTGATAAATTGTAGTTCCTCCTTTAATTAAAAATAAATAAAGGAATAATTTATTAGGCAGAAATAAATACATGATTTAAAAAATGAACAGAGGAATAAATATATTTAGAAATAAATATTTTTGAATAAACGTAGAAATTAATGCTAATAAATAAATTAATAAATACCAAGTCAGAAAACTATGTCATATTAATTGATTTGACTGATGCTTTTATCCAGAGCAATTAACATTTGTATACCTATACAAAAAGCATGTTTCATGTAAAAAAAAAAAAAAAAAAAAAGAAAAGAAAAATGTTATACAACGAGACAATAGTGCTTCTTCACTTGTAGCATATGTGGAGTGGTGGTTAGAGCACTGTGCTCTTGACTGGAAGGTCTAAAAATTCAAACCCAGGTGGGGGGCGCACTGCTGCTTAAAAAAAATAAAAAATAAAAATAATAAAAAAAATCCCTAGCTATGACCAGCAAAAAGCTGACAAAGTGCTCAGAGAAATTATCTAACTGAATTTGAAGACGAGTTCTCATTATTATTGTTTTGTACTGAAAAAATGCATACATTTCATACTTTGCATATGATTGTTTACATTACTGTCAGCATATTGTTTGGGAATACATTGTGGATGTCAATAAAATGTATAATGATTTACGGAAGTTGAAGGAAATCAATCCTTTCTAAAAAGACATCGTCTTGCCACAAAACTCTGTTATCACAACTTGAACGCATTTCAATGTCATTCTGACAATGAGGAAGAGGATGGCGATTAAATCACTGTGGCGGATAAAACCAAAGAAGAACCCCAAAGAACCTTTGCTACATAAGGTTCAACCGGACGAAGAGGCTGTCATTTACAACAATTACATAACACATCCCATACACAGTGAAATAAAGGAAGATATAGCTACTGATCTTTACCAAATGCTTCACATACAGGATGACGCTCAAACTGGGGGAAAAAACTAGACCTACTGTGTTTCCTAGACTTGTACACTCATGGAATTCATGGAATGCATGCTGAATGGACGTCCCGTTTGAATCCAACAGAGTTTGCAAAGGCTCAGCTTCAGTCATGCCACATGCAATTTAGGCTGTAACAGCAATATATCTTTCACCTGCAGCATCAGGCCAATCTGTGCCAGATTAATAGAGGACCTGGACTGACCTGGGACAATACATAAAGGAGGTGAATGGACCAGGGTTTGCAAACATGCCCATCAGTGAACTTGTCGCACGAGATCCTGTCAGTGCATCTCGGTTCATGCACAACAAGTTTCCTGCAATCTTGCATTTTATCACATCCCCAAATGGCCCTCTGGGTAAAGTTACACATCACTTTTGGCACAGAAAGTACCAGGGTAGTGGAATGCAGCACTTCCAGTTGCTTCTTTGGGTGGAAGATGCACCACTTCCCCAACTCACAAATTGCATAGTACATTAATCAACATGCCACCTGTACCATTCCAAATGACCTGATAGCACCTGTACTCAGAGACCGTGTTTTGAAATTGCAGCAACATAAATGCAACAAGTACTGTCTAAGATCCAAGAAAATCAAAAACAAGGTGGTGACAGTTTGTCGCTTTGGATTTCCCAGAAAAGAACAAACCGTGGTGGTAATCCGAGACGTGGCTGAGGCCATTGCTGGCCGGAAAGCACTCAGACCTCATGGCAGACTCTATCTACCACGGAGTAGTGCAGAAGTCAGAACCAATGACTGCAATCCAGCCATTTTGCTAGCTTGCAAAGGCAATATGGATATTCACTTCTATGCTATCCTCCTACTTTTCAAGCCATGGAAAGACAGAACGGTACCTTTCCTTTGTGGAAGCCTTCCAAGCTTATAGGGATAGCTTTCAAAAAGCTATGGCCTATCATGACAAACTACAACAAATAGCTGCAGCTGATGAGGAGTTCCTGACTAGTAGAGCAGAAACAAAAGGGAATAGAGGCTGAAGAGGACAATAAGCTTGAAACAGAAGGACGTAAAAAGCAAGTTCACCTTGCTCCTCTGCAAGCTGCAGAGGCAATGGCTGAATTCAGAGATGTGGATAAAGATCAGCAGAGAGTGTTTGTCCACACTGCCAAAACTTTGCAACAACAAATTGAAACAAACACCCCCATCCTCTGCATGTTTGTGGGTGGTACTGGAGGCACAGGGAAGACTTGTCTTATTCAAACTGTCACAGCATGGGTGAAACAAAGCCTGAGAAAAGAAGTGCCAATCACAGCACCCACTGGAGTTGCAGCTTACAATATTAATGGGATGACCATTCACAGACTACTAATGCTTCCAGTGGAACATGGAAAAACACCAGTGTGTCGTAACCTCTCTGATGAGGTACTGCAATGCCTTCATACAGACATGCGAGATGTGATTATTGATGAAGTGTCCATGATTTCCAATGTCACCTTACTGTACATCCATCTTTGTCTGTGTGAGATTTTCCAGACTGCTAACACAGATGATGGCTGCTTTGGAAAAATCAACATCTTACTTCTGGAGGATTTGCTACAGCTTCCATCTGTGCATCAGAATCCCCCTTATGTGCCAGTTACTCAAGAGGAATTGCATAAACTGACTGACTCCATGGGATCTGTGGATCTGTGGAATTTGTTTGCGTATGATCAACTCACACTTAATAGGCGCCAGAAACAGAACATAACTTTTGGTAACCTCCTTAACCATGCCTGACCAGCCAAGCTGATCACAGATTGCTGACTTTATGCTTGATACCTATGGAAGAGGAGATATTTCCAGCTACAAAAAACAAATGATCAGATGATCAAATATAGGCAATGCAAAACTTCACCAATCATGAAATTATAACTTATTTAGTCAGCAGGAAGAATGACTGCACGCCAACTTATGCTTTGGGAAACCAAACCAGGCTGGACAGTTACAAAGCAACACAATGCCAAGTTTACTACTATGTAGAAGAGCAAAATTACTGTGGACAACAGGAATGACCAATTAGCTTCCACTATCATACACCAAGGACAGGGTGTTACTTCAGGACACTACGTGTCTCTTCTTGCTGTGGGTGCTACTGGAAAATGGGTGCATGCAAATGATGCACTCACTGAAGTCAAACCATTGCCAAGAAATGCAAAGGGCACGGATATGGCCTTTTATGAAGCAAACTAATGCTTTACAAATGCCTTACATCGGCCTAAGTTCATAACACCTCTAAAACAAGGAGAGTAATGGTTTTTTTGCAGCATTAAAATGTGTTAGTATACTACCCTTTAGCACTGACATGCACACACTTTTTTTTTTAACCATTCGTAACATTGTAGTTTTGTACCTAAGTAAATAACAATACCTACCAAAACAGACATATTGTTTTCACCACTCATGTATGAACATTTGCAACTAAAACTTATTTACTTATTACTCTCTTGTCTGTCTATTTACAGTACACATTCTCAAATATCCTTCCTTCGCTTTATTCATCATTTGATGAAGTAAAAAAAGAAGTGACATCTATAACAAAAACAATGTTAATGTAAAAACAAGTTAGAAAAATGCAACAGCCGTTTAAAGTGGTGATATCAAACACAAAAGCCCAAGTTAGTAGAAGCAATTGGGGCAACCTTGTCAAGCATCAAGCAGATAGGCACAATTGGAAAGGCGCTGGGGCCCAACATTCACTCAATTGTTGCTTCTTACTTGGATTCTTTTTTTGATCACTCAACTTTACATTGAAATGCCAATTTGTGGCATTGCAATTTGTGCAAATTCAATGGGATTGTGACAATTTCCTTATCAGCTCAAAAGTCATATCTGCAACAAAAAACATTGACAATGCACAACCAAAAAAGGAAATGAAAAAATGCTCCAACACCGCAGCCCTGGCTCTGCAATGCCTGCCCTATCAACTGTCACTTTCAATATGCTTACCTTGCATTCTCATTATCCCTTGCACTTGTTGCCATTATTGGTCTAGATCTCATCTTCATTGTTGGATATATATTGCTTCATGCTCTTTCACATATTCTTGTATGTATGGGCTAAATGTCTGTCCATGTGTGCCCTGATCTACCTGTGCCTTACCTGCATGTTGTCTGTGTGTCTTTCCAAAGCATACTTGTCTGCGCCTGTGATGACGCCTCTCACATTCCCTTTCTCTCTGTAGTAGTGCTTGCAAGGATAACCAAGAACACTTCAGTCTGTGTTGAGCACTTTCCTTGGCGCGTATGTGTCTCAGCATCTTTATTCTGGTTACAACCCAGCTGATAAGGGAATGAGCATTTCAATCTAAAGTGGAGGGATAAAGTGGAGTGATTAAAAAAAGAATCCAAGTTAGAAGCAACAATTGTGTGAATGTTGGCCTCCAGCACCTTTCCAATTGTGCCTATTTGCTTGATGCTTGACAAGGTTGCCCCAATTGCTTCTGCTAACTTGGGCTTTTTTTTTCTAACTTGTTTTTTTACATTGACAGTATTTTTGTTATAGATACTATCAACTGGTCCCCGGACACAAATACCCAACTCTTGATCTGGTACTAAAACGTACCAACAGGGTTCTCGTGGACTTTTGATATATTGACCTTGTGGTATGTTTTCTTATAGCAAATACTGCAAACAAATACATCAAACATTACTGTGTGAACTTCAAAACTTTCCACTGAATCCACTATGTTTTGGTAATACATATTTGTAGAAAATCTAAAAACTGTATCAATTAAACAATTTAAATTGAATAAATAAATGTTTTTTAAAAATACATGATGTTTTATACATTTTATTTTGTACCTTTTAATAAAATATGTCACAGCCACACTGTAAAAATCCTTATATATAATACAGGAAATTATATATATATATATATATATATATATATATATATATATATATATATATATATATATATATATATATATATATCAATATATATATATATATAAATATTATATATATATATATATATTCTAAAGACAAGGATGCGATAATTATTTTAACATAATTAAAATGTGTGACTTCTGAATGTATTAGCACGTCAGCAGCTGCTACTGAGTGTTAAAGAAAACCATGCCCACTCCTTTAAAAGGGTGCTAAAAATGAACTGTCCCATTCAACGTGTTATTATTCAACGCTTTGCTCTATCTAATGTACAAATAATGTAGACAGTTTTTCTAGACTGTTTTTATATTTCTATAACATGAACAGCCAACTCTATAAATTGTAAAAAAAAAATAAAATACAGATTTGTAGACATCATGCATTTATAAAATGCAGTGAGAGCAATGTCTGATGGTACAAGATGTTTAGATTAAAAGCTATACCTTATGCTATACCTCTCACTGCCTGCACTCAACCCATCTTGAATACAGTAGGCAATTCTCACAGACAAAGATGCAGTTTTGTGTGAATGGGGTTTAGATTAAAGGAAATTCATCTTTTCCATGACATATTCCTGGGTAAAATAAATGTTTAATCAAATGCTGGCAGTAGTAATATTTGAGGAAACATTGTCTGTTTATTTCTTTTTTCTATTTTTTTTTTTTTTTTTTTTTTACAGTGTTCTTACTCTGAATTGTAATTAAGTCTGGCACGGCAAAACATATTTCCATGTACCATACTAGTATGAAGCTGGTGTAAGATGCAAAAGTCGAATGAAAAAATGCGATCCTTTATCTGAACTTTATCTGAAGAGCTTGGCTTCTCATCTACGGTGCCTTCTTTCAGCAAACATTAATCTGCACAGATGGCGAAACACGATAATCTCTGCTAACAGATGCAGAGCAGTATTTTTAGTGAACTGGGAATTCAAATGTTTTTAGAACATACTCAAAGCTACTAGAGTGCACACTCCTGCATTTCTAAACTCCCATTCTTGCTCTTTATCTAGACTATGCAATCCAAATGGTGTATAAATGCAGAATGAAGCAAGATTACAACATCTGTTGGCGCAGTGCAGTAAATAATATATGCTAAGATTAAGCTAAACACCTAGTTTTGTTTATGTATGGTCATTTGCGCCATAAAGTAAGTTAAACTAATCGCCATAAAGAACCGGTATCATATTGGCCATATTCTGACACAAACCATCCCAACCAAGACAAATCTTTGTAAAATGCTGTATGATCAGAAAGGCCTACCTCAGAAGGAGGTCAAGCATTGAACACACACGGCCCAGACTTGTACGCCTGCTTGTGTTCAGGCATGGTACTTAATCGTTATTATAAAAAAAAAAAAAAAAAAAAAAAATACTCTGCTTTTTGTTATAAATAAATTGATTTGTGAGTGTCATCACAGAGAACATCTCATCTAATGGAACAAGAAACTGATATGATAACCCAAAAACATGAGGCTTGCTCAGGCTCCCACAATGAAGTAGTTCAGCTTGGATTTGAATCCAAGGTCTCTTAGATCTCCTTTCAGTGAATCTCTTATGCTAATGCTGCTAACACCAACACTAGCCTAACGGTGGTAATGTCTAAAACAGAAGATAACTGAACAGTTATTCTACACAGAAATGTACCAAACGTCCACTTTTAACTCAGTGGTACTCTGTAAAACTTGACAAACTAAATACTGTACAATCAATTTTATAGGCCCTAGGTGGAGAACTTTTAATATTAGTTTATTCTACAAAAATGTCACTAGTAGTGATATAATTTTATATGAAATTGTTAGAAGCTTTTAAATGAGCAGTCTGTTTAATGTGGATTTGTTTTGGTATTCATTATAGATTTTAAAATGGTTTTGATTTCCTCGTGGTACCCGATCAGGAACACACTGAGGATATTATCTACTCTTCTACTGTTTATGACAGATGCTTATTATTTTTCTATTTTAATCTGTCCCTTTAAATCAACAAATTTACCAGCTTAAATAATTATATTACTACAGTCTGATACCAACACAACAAAGATGTTTTAAAGGGTGACAAATTCTCTATAATAATGCCAATTAAGCCCTGGCAAATAAAATAAATGTATTTTACATAATGATTTCTATTAATTTGATTTAAACAGGGTTGTTAAAGGGATGTTTAATACCTATTGTAACATTCATAAACACAACATAGGTCAATTTACAAATACATTGAAAAAACACTTTTTTACCATTTGTAAATTGCTACCATTTTACCTGTTATTCAACAAAAAGCAGCTATTATCCATTATTGATCACCTGAATGAACAGATACAAATTATTTTCTAATTGACAACTATCGTACACATTTACTGCAACATTTCTATATAATACATGTAGATAATAATGTCATAAGAGCAAAAAACTGCACTGCCCACTTTAAATATGTGCATAATATTTACCTCCCATAACTGCTGAGAAAAGTAATCACACTTTTGTTCTGCTATCATAACAACCAAACAAGTTCAGCTAAAAAATGTGTTTCTAATTAATTAGCATCAGTAATCTGCATAATTAAATACAATTTCATAATCACAATGCATTTTACCAAAAGCAAAAACAGCTGTGAAGATAATCAACCTCATATTCCCTGTCCAATACAACCAACTGTATCATAGCTGTACGCAATGGGACAGATTTTGAAGTAAGTGCGAAGTTGCCATCATATGAATGATCCCAAATGTTAAAATACAGCTAAAAGCAATATCTTACCTGAGCCTAGCTGCAACTATGTTGTTTCTAACTTGTCAATCCTATGTTATGACTGCAAAATTATCCAAACGCATGTTTAAAAATGAATCAGAAAGACAAACGGCACTAGATCAAAAAGGGTCTTTCTTACTAATAGCAAATTCAGGCTGGAGAATCCGCAATGTGAATGAACTGAATTGCAGTTGAACAGATGGATTAATGACAAGGAGGAATAAAGTAGAGAAAACTATCCAGGTTACCTGGAAACTCCAAACACATTGTTTGATTATATTTTACCAGCACTATTTAATATTGAAACCAAACAACCTGATCAGCCCTAAATAATAAATACGGAAGTGACAGCACAATCAGGGTTAATCTGCCCCTCTCAGAAATCCACAGAGGCTGAACGAGGACTGAACCGAGTCAGAAAAAGCTATGTCTTTGATTTTCAACTGTTTTGCGGATGTTTATGCAGGCCCAGTATATGCAGACAACTGCCAAATGATTTCCAAAGCAGTAAATACTGCTTACGTATCATTAATCAATAAGCATTAATTATCCCTATGAGAGTGTATTTTGGAGTAAGATATACTTTATCTTATGCTGAGAGGTGCTTGTAAGCAATTAGAAGATATTCCCTGCACAACTGTTATGATGCTGTGTAAACTACAGTACTGGAACATAAACAGCACTGATGGGACAAGATTGAAGTAAAAGGTTTTGTCTAAATCACAGGCCTCCAACCCTGGTCCTGAAGGGCCGGTGCGCTTCCTGGTTTTTATTCTAACTGTACACTGTATTAATTAACTGGTGCTTCTAATAAGCACTTAAGTGGTTCAATTAAGTAATTTAGGGTGCAGTTGGAACAAAAGCCAGGAGGGACACCGGCCCTTCAGGACCAGGGTTGGAGACCCCTGGTCTAAATGCATACATGTGCTCCATTGGATTTTTACACTGTTGTACCTTATTTGTGAATCAGATTTTCACAGGAAGGAAATTAAATTGACCTTGTGTGTTCATTATTAAATAATTCACAGCTTTATGTGGAGCCCAATGAGTTTATCATTTATTCATTAATACTTTCCAGTGTGTTTTTCCTTTCACTATATTTGCTGGATTTTAAAATAAACAAGGTGATAAATGCAGTAGATTATTTGGCACTTTCTTATAGACGTTGCTATAGAGTTTGAATATTCTGTAGCAATTGATTCTGTAGAAATCTATAAGAATCTATACACACGACAATATGTCTATATTAATTTACTTGTTTAACTACTGTAAAGTGCATCTATATTGCCAAAAAGAATGCACATCAAGCAAATTGTAGTTTAATTTGTTTGAAACTAGTCCAATGAATGACTTTTTGGACCCTAGTATAGGCATCTTAGTAATGTTAGGTTTACAACTACAATGCAAGGTACACTCACATTTCATCTTAATAACCCCCATGGCAGCAACCCATCCCTGCAGTATTTATTCAGTAATCGTTTCTAGACACTTTGAATAAACAAGTACTGAAACTCAAAACTAAGCTATAGAACTAGATACAGCATGTTGCAAAATACTGGTGGACAACCGTACCAGAATTCCAAAAAAATAATTTGCATATTGGTTTTACAAGCTATTTAAAGAGCCAACGAAAATTATTACTATTGTCGAATTTCACTGTGTGAAAACCTTGTCTTTAAATCTGTGTCTTCAAAGAAGGCAAGGAATTATTTGCAGTGGCCATTTCCAGTGCATCAGGATGGTGAGTATGGGGAAAAGTCTTTATACGTGTGCTATGAAACATTAAATCAAACAAACCAACAACCAATATAAGACTGTACTGCTATTACGCCTTATGTTAATTTAGTCTATTAAATCCTTTGGTTGATCCATTTTTCCATGGATTTGCAAATCAAATGTCAGATTTTTCCAAGTTCTTGCTGAATGTCTTCATTAAGGCAAAACACATCACTGTGACACAGCACTACCTGTATATATAAACACAATGACTTCCATTTGATCCATTCACTCAGATTGGAATTTCATTTCCTAGTGCAACTGCATACCATTTTAAAAGGCAAGTTTACTGTTAGTTTACACAATGTCTGATTTAAAAGAGACATTTCTGAATAAATATAACATGCACAGAATTCTCCTACTTTTTTTAAAAAGAAACTCAAAAATGTAATGTATCGGTAAGTAACTAAAAGAAAACTCTATATCAGAGGTGCCAAATTCCAGTCCTCGGGGGGCCACAGGGTCTTCTGGTTTCCATTCCAACTCTCCAGCTCTCATTATTTGTTCAATTGGGCATGTATAAAATAGTTTCAAAATCTTTAAGAGTTTAAAAAATGCACTTAATTCACACAACCTATAAAACATTCTGGAGACCTGGAGAGAAGTGTTACATTTCTCCAATTAATCAAATAATTAGACCAATTAAGTAATTGAGAGCTTGGGTGGAACAAAAGCCAGAAGATACTGTGGCCCCCAGGTTTGATACCCCTGCTCTATATAGATTACAGTGTACAAAGAACCACCAGTACCAAATACATTTTACCAACATAATCCAGTGAGTTTTGTGAGTCATTTACGAAACTGCATTAAACAAGACCACAAAATGTCCCATGTTATTCCATAAAATGTAAAATGCATATACATACATGTACACTTCATTGTATTATACAGTATTGTAAAACACAATTTTGCAGCATCCACCACACATTTCCTCAAAATATTAAAGAAAAAAATGACTTACCTTTCTTCCCCCTGTGTTTATACGAAGTGGAGTCAGGAAGGGGTCAAAAATCATATGGCTGGTTTCAATGTTAGCTGGTGATTGTCTCTTTCCAACTGAACACAGATTCCAGGCTGAGTTTACTAGCCCCCAGAAAGAGGGAACTGTAAAGAGAAAAGATACAAGAAATGCAGAATTAGAATTTCAATGTCCCTCTAATGTAGAGCTTTTTATGGTGTGTAACAAGACAGTGTTGTGTGATGCACTGTCGTTACAGACTTTGTCCCTTATAGTCCCTCATATTAAAAGTTAAATAACCATGAATGCAAACGAGCCTGGTTCTTTGGCATGGTGCTTAAGAGCTGGGCTTACAGTGTGGCGTCTGAGGTTCACCATACTCTTGGTACTCACCCCTTGAAAGAAAAGTAACAGCAATTTGAATTTACTGTTTGGAAAGTAGTTTTTTAAAACAATAACAACAATCTTCACAAGTACACCAAGAAAGGTTTTACTCCTGTAGCTCATTTTGATACCAGAACCTCATGGCATCTGCTGTTACTGGTCCAATAAAAAAAAAAAAAAAACTTCTCTAAATGTAGTGAAATAAGTCAAGGGCCGCTAAAAAATAATATCTAAAATAATACTGCAGCTTACGTTATGCGAGTTTGTAGAACCTTCTGGTTTCAATTACTACAATTACCAAAATAAATTATATGTCAAAACTGTAGACCTCTGTGCTGAGGACCAGAAGCTATATTTTTATTATTTACACCTCAATACCCATCTCTAGTGATGCAAATTACTCCATTACACATAATCCCTATTGAGATTATATGGTATTATAATATCTTAAATCATCTCCTGTAAAACACTAAATTATTTGGAACGTGACAGGAATTATTAAAACAAAGGGGCACGCGAGGGCTGTGAATCAATCCCTCACTAATCTACCGAAAATGTTTTGCCAATATCTGTAAACATAATGGTTTCTGACTGCTACATACCCTGACATGGCGACTGCGTCTGCTGCATTTATAAGAGAACACTTTCCCTGCAACCCATATTAAACCCAGCACCTTGCTGCATATACTTTGTGATATTAAAAAGAGCAGTAAATCTATTATCCATGTCTTTTAATAGTTATTGCCTGTCCTGTATTTCATTTTTGGCAAGTTAAGGCTGTGTTAGCACTACCCTGACATGGCGACTGCGTCTGCTGCATTTATAAGAGAACACTTTCCCTGCAACCCATATTAAACCCAGCACCTAAAACCAAACAGTTATACTTTGTGATATTAAAAAGAGCAGTAAATCTATTATCCATGTCTTTTAATAGTTATTGCCTGTCCTGTATTTCATTTTTGGCAAGTTAAGGCTGTGTTAGCACTGCCAAAATGCGCTCCGCCATACAATGCGCTCCGCCATACAATGCGCTCCGATGCTCATTAGCCATACATTTTAAGGGGTGTCAAACCTTATGCATGGGCAAATTGTAGGTGAAGTTCATTTGTAAATAAAGTCTGTGATATTAAAATGAGATGTATGAAGCAGCAGAACAGCTGCGCCGGCCCTATAAGGGTTCACAAATAAGACCGATAGGAAAGAACATTATGGCTGCAGTCATAGGGGCCCAGAAAATTCACAGTATTTATTCATTTTAAATTTAGTCGTCTCCAATTTTTTATCCCAGTTTTCTCCTCAATTTAGTGTGCCCAATTATTATCTGTATCCTCGGCTCACCGCTCGCAACCCCCAGCCGACTCGGGGAATGGAGGCTGGAGCACGCATCCTCCGAAACCGGACCGTGTACGACTACTTTAGCGCTGCTTTTACTTGATAAAAGTTTGAAATAAACAGGGGGGTTAAGAGTACAGTAATGTAAAACACTGTAAGGAAAATAAAATGCATATTTTTCACGGTAAGCAGTCAAATGCACGATTTCCGTGAAATTCGTGATGAACTTTCAGGGGCATTTCAGAATCCTAACTTTCCTGAACAACCTAGGAACAGAGGGATAGTACTAAGAAAAAAAAGGAGAGTATTTACGGTCTGCATTACCCTTTTTGATCTCCCTGAGGATGAAATTATAGCTCGATATCAGCTATTTCATTATGTACCACTGTTTGTTTTGGTCGTATAAATTTGGTTCATATCCTTTTCATTATGTATATTTGTTTTTATCTGTCATATAATAATAATATAATATAAAGTCAAGGCACTTAGTCAACATGGGTCATTGCCTCTCCAAATGACCTACCTATTGTTCAACTGAAGCAGCCCATTTGGAAGGGAGGTGCTATTTTTCAGATAAGTCTGTTAGTCTGTGCTACCCTAGCCCATTTTGAAGGTTCCAAAACATCGCCGCAGCAGAATTTTCGCATTTAAATGTGCCAACTCATTAATTTTGGGCCAGTTAACACATTCAGGATGGGGTCAAATTTGTGCCGCGGCAGAGCGCTATTTTACACTCCACCAATTTAGCTCTGCGTTGGTCGATCTTGATACATGTCCCCCAATTTATCTTCTGCCTGTCACAAATGTAGAAATATGTTATAGCTTTTTTAGCAAGATGCCTCTGTTCACTAAATTATATGTAGTGGATCAAACCTGCAACTTTGCACACCACAAGTGAGCAGTTTAACCAGTATGCAAAGAAGCCGTCTGTATTGGCGGTTTTAGAACTCTTTAGAACCTCATCTCATTTCACAGAAGACATCTCTTTCCCTATTTATCTCAGCTGCAGCCAATCTATGAGATCCCAGGCACTGTACCAATATAACAGGACAGAGGCTGGGTTAACTTTGCCCTTTTTTGTAGATATAGCATGTCGACACAGAGGATGTCATTTTGTACAAGGTATTAACCAGTTTATTAAACCACTTGTCTAAGATTTGTATTTAGGCTTGCACAGATTTTATGATTGTGTTATTACTTAATAACCTTTTTTTATAATTATTTCCAAAGAGGGACTGACTTGAAATGATTTAAAAATTAAACTACATTTATTATGTATAACACCTAAACAAAGAATATTTTTTCAAGTACTTCATTGCCGGTAGCCACCTTGAGTCATCAATTTGAACGTCCCTGTACTCTGAACTCTGGGACTAAATGAGGCTTAGAGAAATCAAGTTATGTTTGTACAGTAATTATTTTTGCCCTTTCTAATTATCAGTTACTAGAAAATGAGGCTGGAGAAAGGACTAGCAATCTATGTGCATCAATAAGTCACTGCATTCATTATTTCCTCCTACACTTCTCAAAGGAAATTATAATGCTAATGCCTCTGGGTACCTGCATGAATTCAGAAAATATTTCACTGGCTGTTTGAAATCCACTGTTTAAAGACACAAAGCTTTCATAAATAATAAGCACTATTGTCACAGGATGGCTTTGTGGATGACAGGCCAGGAAGAGAATCAACAGCCCCAGCAAATCCGTGGAAGTCAGCAGGAAATAACTTCCAGGGCAGGCATCTCCAGGCGGTGCAGGCTTGGCAGCACTAGGTGTTGCAGACTTTGCAAGCTCGAGCAAGAGTTGATCCTTGGGATGCGATGGGAGCAACAGGTAGTCTCCCTCTTGCGGTGGAGGTGGGAGCTGCAGGTAGTCTCCCTCTTGTGGTGGAGGTGAGAGCTGCAGATAGTCTTCCTCTACCCTTGGTTGCTGGGGTAGACATGGCTCCCCCTCTTATGCTGGAGGTAGCAGAGCTTCTCCCTCTCACTCTAGGAAATGATGCTCCTCCTTCTTGTCCTCTTCCTGAAGGAGGGGGCAGTTGAGCACAAAGTGGCCCCACACCCCACAGGCAGTTCACCAGTTTAAGGCCTCAAGGGGGCTGAGGTAGGCTTCTCAGCTGCCCTCCAGTTGTCCCTCCTCCTCCTCTCTGGGGAGGGGGGGGGGCAGTTGATGACGGAGTGCCCCCCGAAGGAAATGCACCAACTTTGGCACCAGGCTTTGACCAGACGGAAGTAGCCGTCCCAGCGACTCTTCTGCTGTGCCTGTGGTGCCAGTTCCTCCTCCTGCCACATGAGGGTTGGGTTGGGTTGGGTGAGACGTGCCTGACCTCGCCACAGTGGAAGCACCACTCCTCTCCTTCCAGGCAGGTGAGGCAGATGTCCACCGTGGCGGGACCTGCGACCAGCCCTGTGCTGCTGTTTCCCCACCTTCTTGCTCTTTCTTCCCATCTCTCTATTTTGTTCTTATTTGTTTCCAAAAACTGTTTTTTTTCCTCTCTTCTCACAAAAAAAAATTCAAAACATCAAAAAAAAACACCAGTAGTAACACCAGTAGAGGTGGTGGTTTATCCCATATAGGACACCATATGTCACAGGCAGACTTGAGTAGGAGACGCGTTGATGAACATATTTAATAAATAAAAGGTTTAAACAGAACAAAACACTGATGCAAAACAAAACGGCACATTGGCCAAAACAAACAAATACTAAACAAAAACTAACCAACCCTAAATAAAACAAGTATCATGCTGGTGTCAAGCCAGCACAAGTCTAAATATAGAGAATATACAGAAGTCTAAATATAGAAGCTCTTCAGCCTTTCCACTTTTGACTGTCCAGAATTTAAGAGAACACGTTGCATTCTAATACAGTTATTATAGTCAGCATTATTGAAATGCATTGCAGAATTATACCCATACTACAAAACAGGAAAAGCTGCTTTGTTAATGATTTAGGTTAACGTCTCACCCTGAGCAGAATGGAGTGGGAGGCACAACTTTGACAAGTTCACACATCGTGATTTTTTCTTAGCCTTTAGCCATTCATTTGCATACAAGCTAGGTGTAAATTTGGAGAGAGAAAAAATTACTGTGGAAGAAATCATTCCTGTCAACCTTGTTATTGATGAGATTTATAAAGAGAACATATGTTGTGGGACACATGGGTGCCATCAGGGTATACAATCCCAACAAAATGATGACTAAATGTGCTGTATGACAGCAACCCCTCCAAAAGAAAACTCAGTGCCCTAGTCTACCTTCCTGGAGACATTTTTTCTTAAGAAATCTAATTTATTTTGTCCTTACATTTTTTTTTTTTTTAGCTAATTCAAATAATGACATGCATCTCATCTATTGTGCACATGTAAAGTATAACATGCAGGTCACAATAATGTAGAATTCAAAAACCAAATGGGCATTTAATTAACTAAGTCAGCTACACAGACTGTTTAGTAAACTCAAAGCTGTCAGCTACCAGGCAGAGTGGGAAAGCAATTAAAAAGCCCAGCAAAATGAATGCATACAAAAAATTATATATATATATATATATATATATATATATATATATATATATATATATATATATATATATATATATATGTTTGTATGATTCTGTGTTGCAGCTGAAAATACTTATGAACAAGGGTAACACAATTTTTTTAGGAAACAACAAGACATACAATTTTGAAAGCTTCCTATGGGCTTTATAAGGCTCACCTATGCTTTACAAAAGCTTTCCCTGTACTGTATTACAATTTGGTATGATTTTACTAGGGCAAGCATAATGGAGTTTTCTGAAAATAAAATATTGTTTGCTTGTCCATGGGGAATCATGATGTGAGATCACAGTGCCATGCACTTTCTGGGAATGAACATCTGCTCTGAATTGATTTATGCTGCTGTTACGGTTGAGGCATTGACAGATTTAATCCCAGTAAACAGCCATAGGGTTGGGAAAACAGTACACAATCCAGCATAAAATAGCTTTATATTGACAAGGAGACTTTAGAATTCATCTTACATTCCCTGGTAGTTCTCTGGGTTTAAATCTGATGAGAAACAGATCTCTATGTACACTATCCACCTCCACCAACTATGAATAAATGCAAAACTAGGATGAGACGTTTAAATGAGCAAGCCATCTATTTTGTAGCTATGTACAGTGGGATGACTGGGGGTTGAGATATGTATTGCCAATTATACACTGCTCCCAGATTACTTACTGACTAAATATATCCTAATAATTAATAGTGAGCAATACTTGTTACTCATTTACAGCATGAGCCTGGGTGAGTTATTTGTTCTTCATGGTGATGTTGATTGTTGACTGCCAAGAATGGTATGTACAGTACGTTTTAAGATATCAAGCTCGATTCTGATTAAACGAGTGCAAATCGCAGACGCAGTGGTTAAAGTCAAACACGTCTGCCCCGTAGGGTGTGGCTTCTCCAAAAGTGCGATTCTGATCAAAATAAAAACCCAGCGCAAGCACGTTTAGTGGTGCAGTGACAGCGCCCAGCCAATCAATGCTGAGTAGGTTTGGGGAATCTACTATGTACCATGTTCATGTTCGTGCATTTGTGTACGTTTCAGTATTTAAGATACCGTTAGGTCCAAACATTTATTAGCAAAATAAATAAAAAGTTTTAGTAATTAAAAATAATCTAGTTATCTGCAGTATGTGTTAATCCCGATCGTGTTGTTTGTTCAGTTACTTGTTCACAGTTTGTGTTCATAAAGTCAAAGGCTCCTTCTCTTGGCTTTAGAAGTGCTGCGACGTGCCTGTGTTGTAAATGTGATATGCTTAAAGTTGCTCAAACTGATCAGACTTGGTGCAGTTGTTTGATTTCAACTCGTCATTCAAAACGGAGACTACCTGCTATGGTATTGTGGTTACTGTATTGCCACTGACAACAAACACTTTCTGAATTATTATTTTTTTATTTTATTTTTTTTATCTTTGCTCTACTAAATTTAAATAAATAGACATGGCAGCGAGGAAGCTTTATATTTTACATTGACAGACAACATTCAGACTGCGTGTGCACTACAAGAACGGAGACTTTCTTTCAAGAAGCAGGCAAAAGGTAAAATACACGAATACTGTATTTACGTATTTTCGGCCGGATTGATTTGGAACAGTGATTAAACACAGTTTGAAAGATAACATTCAAGGTCCTTCATCAGAGATTTAAGCCCTCGTATTGGCCAATCAGATTAAAGGAAATCTACGATCCCTTTTCTAATTCGTTATAATGTTTCAAACTAGTTAAGCTCATACATTATCAGGCAGCGAAACCGCTATCTTGTTTCAGGACTGCCGATAGTAGTGACGTATTTCAATCATGGAAACAAAGCAAATACATTGTGTTAACTTTACACAGCAGTTAACTTGTTTAAAGTTGCACATGATGCACACACACACACACACACACACACACACACACACACACACACACACACACACACAGAATAAATGTAGTTCTCTATTGTATTTGCAAAATATATCTTTTTTAAAATTTAGGAATAATATTGATATTTTCTTATGTTTTGTCGTTTTTTCGCCTTACTTTTCTTTCTTTGATTTCCTCTTTCTGTGTCAGTCCAAGCTCACGCAGTTGCTACTTAGGACTATTTTGCTTTATAGTGTGTTCAATTCTTAAAGTTCCTGATTGCGCCACAAAATAAACCTGGATTCAGCGGTTCTTAACGCAGTGCGCAATTGTCTATTTGGGACCCCACCAGAATATCTTTGGCGAATGTTAATGATACCACACACCGAAATTTATGCCGACATGTGGTGATGGGGCAGGAGCTATATAACGGCGCAGGACATGTCTTCAGAATACTATTTCAGTGCAGTGGGGTTTTTTTACGTCTCAATTTTTGCGCCACAGAATAGGGGGCAAGCGACATTTGCGCTTGCACTCGCATTTGCGCTGTGATCACAATACAGCTCATGGACTTGTAAAATGTCAACATTCACAAAGTGAAAATGATAAACATTTAAAATGAAAAGGGATGGGTCATACTGGGATGATAGCAGATGAACGTGAATGGAACTGAAGTGTCCTTATCCCAGTTACGCATCACCATTCATCGAACTTTAACTAATCTTTATAGTATCTTAAAATAGATATTGTAAAAAAAAAGGGCCATGTTAAATTTACATAAGAGGCTACTATCTAGTATTTCAGCATCTAGGGTCCACATGAACACACTCACTCACTATATTCAATTAGAACCACCAGGTGTCGGGCTTTCACTTCAAGATAGAAAAGACACATCGGATTCAAAGCTTTGGAACAGCTGTCAGATGAGAAGTACTTGATCCATGCAGGTAGTGTAAAATGTAGCATTTCCAAAACCAATATTGGGTTATCTACAACCCCACCAACTAGCCTTAATCATAGTTACAAAAATAAATGCTTCAATTATCCCTTACTTCCCCAGCCTTAAATCAGCCTAAAAATGAAACACTGACTCTAACTACCAGCAACAGTACCTGTTCAGAATCATTTCATAATATCATGTTTAGTATGATAGACATAAGTATGTGCTAAAGCACAATAAGCATGATTTTTTTGTTAGCTTTTTACATTGCTATTACATACTGTGATGTTTCTGGTACATGCAAGTATTTTTTATTTTTTTTAAGTACTAATTCCTGCTTGGTTGCATTTTCCGAGTTTAAATGAAAGCTGATTCACCCCTTTTACATGATCAGGCTGTTGTGTACCCAGACTTATTTAAATGAGTGTTGCCAGTCCTGCATAGCCTATAACGGGCACAGAAAACTAATGATCAGATAGAATAATACACTGTGTAACATAATATATACTGTAAAAAAATGATAGCCAACCTGCATTGTTCATAGTCCTTATACTGTATGCCGTATTTTTAACTTTGTAATATAGTAGCTAAAATGAAGAATAGTAATGCTGTATTAAAGGGATTCCCACTTCAGTGAGTACTCTGCAGTTTTACAGCAAAGCTATTTAATGTGTACTGATTGCTAGTGGCTACATGAATATAATTGAAGCAGTTGTACATACATAAACTTAACATTTTTCCATACATCTAGAAAAAGCTAATCTAATTAAATCAAAGAAGGAGCATGCGCCGGGCTTGGGTGCGTGCAGCCGGCACATAGACTTCCATGGCCTGCGCTGGAATAATTTATTTATGATGCCCCATTTCAAGTTTGATCAGCCAAACCTTAGCAAATAATTCATGAAAAGGCACAGCCGCACTGTGATAAGACAATTTTTTGTTCTGTATCAAAAGTCTTTGCAGCATGTCTCTGTAATGTGCCAATCAGTACAGGAGTTTGTCTTACAATGTCTTACATGGAGGTGTGGATAAATGTAGGATGACATCTTCTCACAATATTATAACACGTTAATGGCACGGTCAGGAACATTCCTCTTGACACAGCATTGTCACGATCAAATATTTTCATTCAAGGAAGGGGTTGGCAAAACTCAATTTTCACAATTAAAGAGTAAGCTTATCTTCTTGACAGTGAAAAGAATAAACACAACATTTCATGATATTCAGCACGCAATCTCATGCACAGAAAAAAGTCTGTAATAGAATAAGAACTGACACCTTCACCATGTAACTTTCTTTATATTTATTTATATTGTGTTTTAAAGCAATAGGCTAGTTATGATTTAAATGCAAGATTATCACGAGTGGTATATTAATATTGCATACTAGTATTTTATGCAGTATGCAGTATGCACTGCACTGAGGTTTTGAAATACATTCATAGGTATCATTGGCTACTGTATACTGATTGTACTGGTACAGTAAATTTAAACAGACACATCCTTTGTAAAAATACAACAGAGTTCCTGTTTTGGTACAGTTTTGTTTGACTTTTTCTTATACAGTATTAGACATTAACAATGTAAGCCTTTTATTATTACAGTAAATCAAACACATGCATTCATTACAAACAATGCATGATGTGCTCATGGGGTTTGAGGTTCACTGGAACACACATTTGTGTAGGTTGAGGGGTTCTTTCAGCACCATAAGTACAGGGAAATGACTTTATCTTCCATAATACACCTGCAAAAATTGAACACTAATACAGCACTATAACCATGTGATTGCAACCAGTGTTTGTGGAGGGGGCAGGGGGTATAGGTTGTTTTTTAAAAATGCCCCCATTAATATAACTCAAAACTAGGTGTTTTAGGTGTAGACATGCTGAAACATGTGTTCATGCTTTTTATTTGTCACACTATCATAAAATTATTATTTATTTAGAAGAATATGACAAGACTTGCATGATAACCACATCTTCAATGACACCGATTAATCTGCATAAACCCTGACTCATTTGTATTTTATTAGTAATAGGAGCTACATGTACAATGTATTTATATAAGAGATTAACATTTTCAGAATACTTGCATGTATTTTAAAGATGTGTCACTTATTTAGATGCATTATTGGTAGGTTTGCTACTTTTCGATATTAATCGGTAAAGCTTGTTAAACCTCGAATTCCCCAAAAATATGAGTTTGAATTAAATAAATTTATATAGGACAAACATTGGTAAAACCACTCGCTAGTTTTTATATTCTTACCAAAAATAATAATTTAGAAATCACCTCTAGTAAGTGTAGTTTTTATACTTACTGTCATGTCTCCTTTTCGCTCTGAATGGCTAGGGGTCACTGTCAATCATCTCAATGGTGTGTTAGTACTGTAGTTTCACTGTTACTGTCATTTCACCCTGTTCTGCTTCAGTCACCTCATTCGCTAAATGACTCTCAATCTTCATGACCTAGACTGACTGTGCACTTTATTTGCCAGCTACAGCGCCTGTCATTCAAAGCGCCTACTTTGAAATTAGCTGGTTATGGTGTAGGTAGGCTTTTGCTATAGGTATACGTGACAGTTACTAGTTTGATTTGAAAATGGGGCGCAAAAGGAAAACACTTAATGGATATTGTGCAAAACTGATGGCTGATGTTTCTGCGGCAAGACAAAGTGGGCCCGTCTGCCTTACCTTCCAGTGACTCCAGCTGTGCTCAGCCTGAAGCAGGATAGGGGGAGATCAGACTCTGAATAATAAGTGCAAGTTAGTTCTGTTCAACTATCTAATGTTTTGTTCTGTGCATATTATTTTTACTCATAAATTGATGTTATAACAGTCTGGTTAATACACTTTTCTACCGTTCATTTGAGACAATTTGTGTTGGATCTATATCTACATAAGGTGTAGCTCTGCCGTAACCAAACGTTATTTCAGTTAGAATGTTGGTAACTATGGTTTTGTTGCAGGTTGAACTTGATAAAGGGGTTTTTCTCAATGGCAAAAAAAGCTCTGTGTTTTTTTTTTTAAAGGGTAGATTTCACCCATTCTCTGCTTGAATGGAAAGATAAAGATAAAAAAATGGTAAATTCTTTCTAAAATAAATGTCGATATTAATCGTCAATTTGGCAAAAAAAAATAAAAATCGAATCGTTACAGTGTGAAACCCAAGGGTTTCACACTGTAACCTACGGTGAGACAAAGAATTGCACTGCTTGCTTGTTTTCAACAACTGTAACTTGCTATCATCTGTTCTCCTTACAGAATTATACAGTAAGGTATTTAATTTAAACACTACCATGGTAATGTTTTGACCAATGGGCACATACTTTTGCACTACCTCCATTAAATTCAAAGTGAAGCTTGGAATGTCTGATAAAACAGAATTGCAATAGTTTAAGCAGGAATGGATTAACGAATTAACAACTATTTTTAGAAGAGGTAAAGCAAGATAATCTCTGATTGCAACATGATGGATATGCATGAAATCTATCATGCCCTTAACATGAGTGGTAAAAGACACATCAAGGTTTAAATAACTCAAGGTTGGGCTCCCGAGTGGTGCATCCGGTAAAGGCTTTCCACGTGGAGTGCAGGATGCGCCCTATAGCCGCCCTATAGCCTGGAGATTGCCGATTCGAGTCCAGGCTATTCCACTGCTGACCGTGGATGGGAGTTTCCAGGGGGCAGCGCACAACTGGCTGAGCGCCGCCCCGGTGGGGAGGGCTTAGGTCGGCCAGAGTGTCCTTACCACGCACCAGCAACCCCTGTAGACTGGCCGGGCACTTGTGGGCCTGCCTGTAAGTTGCCCAGAGCTGTGTGGTCCTCTGACATACCTTAAGTGACTGCAGGGCGGGCCTGCAAAGTGAAAAGAAGCTAACGGCACACGTTTTGGAGGATGCGTGTGTCAGTCTTCATCTCTCCTGGGGGTGGCAGCGGTGAGCCGGGTTGAAATAAAAAAGTAATAATTGGTCTTTCCAAATTTGGGAGAAAATGAGAAAAATAAGTGTCAACAGGCAACCCACTGGACAGCATTACTGCCGTAAATACAAAAATAAATGAAAAAAAAACTGGCTCAAAGAATATACAAGGCAGCCACTAAGAGGCATTCTGTGGTCTAAATGGTTAATGAGAACGGCTGCTTGGATGTTTTTAAATGATGAAGTCAAGTGCATAACTGATTTACCATTATCCCTTTAACTGTGGCCTACAAGTTTTTTTTTGTTTTGTTTTTGTTTTGTTTTTACAGCACTACACGTTCATTTCTGACACAATACTATCATGAGATAAGTTACAGGAAAAAAAGATCCTGTCTTTTTTTTTTTGTTTTTGTGCTGCACATGTATCAACCTCTGGAGCCTTTAGAGTCAGCATGTCACTTTCTCTCTTTTACATTGAGTCCACAAGTTTGTCAGTACCATCCATGTTGATCACCAAGTAAGCAAGTCGGGAATATGTATGTACCTACATACAGGCACCACCATGAATCCTGACATTCTGATAGTATCAATAATTTAAAGCACAAAATGCTGTTACCAAGTTTTATCACAATTATATGAGTATTTCAATAGATACATGTAAAAGTGTGTGGCACTATTACTCATACTCTACCTATGGGCACCTCTACTGCTGTATATCCCACACATCTAAAAGATCCTTATGTTCCAGGCTGCTTCACTGATGGCCAGCTGACAGCAATTCATACAAATATCAGTGCAACCTTCTCAGTACAGGCTTGGCACTGCCACTCCCAAACCCTTGCCAATGCAAAATGAGAACACAGTTAATGCTTGCAAAACAATTTGCCATATTAAGAGTGGTTTGATTGGGCTATCTTGTCTGCCATCATTGCCAGAATCCTGGCCAAGGTGTCATGCTTTGAACATTATCAGTAGTTATCTAGGTATAGTTAAGATTGAGGCAAAGATGACAGAACCAATCAAACATGCTAGCTGCTAATGATGTGCAGTAAAACAGGACCAACCCACCAGCCACAGAGACACACCCTGCTGCATTCACTGTGTCTCAGCTCTGAGTACAGCCCCTGCAAACTGCAAACCCCACAGGTGGAACAACAAAAGATACATACGAACATAAGACCAGCAAGCACTACTACAGGGACAGGCTCCAGGAAAAAAAAAAAAAACAGCATAGCAAAAAATAATACCATTGTACACATTTATCTCTTTCTACTTTTCCAGAACATTAATACAAATAGAAATTAAGCAAAAAAGGTAAGCAGCAAACATTACACTCTAGAATTTGCTGAAATAGTAAAAAAAAAAAACAACAAAAAAAAAAAAAAACAACAACAAAAACACATTTGAATCAGCTTCTCAACAGCAGTAGGGCTGTGTCAGCAGCACTCATGAATGGCAGTCTGCAGAGAAATTGGATGCATTTAATGATGTACACAACTGTAGTTGATGTTTACTCTATGGCTGATTCTTTCTTACATTGACATTTTAAATTAATATTTTAAATTATATGGCTCCATTCATTAATTTTGCTTTGCTCCGTTTCTTTTTTATTGAAACTGCAGCATTGGTTAAAATATGTTTTGGCATTGTCACGAGAGAAACATTTTTTAATCAGTTTGAATGTAATGAACCAGACCAGTAGCGAAGTACTAGTACTGACACATGAATAAGTGCTAGCTGTGAAATGTGATTTTCCACACAAAAGTATAATGGAAAGGAAGGTTTAACATGGTTCAATCATTCAAAAGTATATTTAGCATTTTAAATCATATATGATTTAACCCTTCTATTAAAAGCTTGATGCAATACACCCCTAGAATATCAGGTTCATCTGATTGATAAGAGTTACATCACCTACACGACAGCAACATGATATTGACCCATGATTATGCATATGAATTACAAGGGGACTTTTTTTTTTATTTTTTCTAATTTAAGTCGCCAATTGTTTTTATGATTTTTTCCCCCCAATTTGGAATAGCCAATTATTTTTAAGCTCAGCTGTGCAACAGTGTCCTCAGTGCCTTCGGTGCCCTCGACCCCCAGTGCCCTAGAGCTTCAGTGCTTTGACACCCGAGGGCCTTGACGCCTCGGTGCTTAAGTGCTCCCTGCATCAACGCTGCACCTACATCAACGCTCTAGAGCTTCGCCGCCTCCGTGCTTCAGCATCTTCAATGTTCACACACTCTGTTCATCAGTGGCTTCGGGCCCCTCTGTGAATTTGGTACCTCAGTCCCCCAGTGCATCAGCGCCTCCCAAGGCTCCAGAGCCATAGTGCCTCAGTGCTTCGATACCTTCAGTGTCTGAAAACCCTTGCACATATTACATCTGTGCCCTCAGTGCCCTCGTGCACTCGGGTCCTCAGTGTCCTAGAGCCTTGGTGCCTTGGTGTCTAGCAGTGATGTCGGGGTTTCACCCTTGCCATGTCGGGCTTTCACCCAGGTCGAACCTCCCTCACAGGACAAGCACAAATTTTGTTTGCTGCTTGGGCAGGCAGCACGCCTCTTCTGCCTTAGAAGACAGGGCATTCTGCCCCATTTGCGGCAACTCCAAAGAGAGAACCATGCGCAGGAGGCTAGCAGAGTTCATGGGCGAGACCTCTACAGTTGGCTCTGATGAACCGTCTGTGGCCTCGGGGGCCCTGTTCTTCCCCCTCATACACTTGCTTTCGAGCCCTTTAGACAGCATACCTTGTGCGCAGGATCCAGCTCCTCGAGCTCGCAGCTGCTCAGGCTCTCCTTTAAGGAGCAGCAAGCAGTCAACACACTTAAGGCAGGCAAAGTATATCTCGAAACAGAAAAGCCAGATGGCTTAGGTCTTAGAGTACCTGGTCAGGCATCAGGCTATTGCCCTTGCTCCTGCCCTGGAACCGATCCCACCTTACTTGTGGTCGATTCGGTTCTCCCAGAACATGATGAGGTGATGAGTGAGGAGGAACATGACACAATCTCCATTCCTGGGATGGAGAGTCGATCGGTCGACCAGAGGTCCAGAAGAGGGCTCAGGAGACGTGTCCCAGCTCTGAGGTTGCCTCTGAAGCTGATGTGACCTCTCCCTTAAGCTCAGTTCAGGCACTCATGGAGCGAGCCTCTAAATTCCTCCAGGTTCCCTGGGAGGCAGCACCTGAACAACGCCAGTCTGTATTAAGACCGACGCAAGCTTCGATCCCCCAGTCTTCTGGTGTTTCTGGATTTTCTGGTGGAGGTTCAGTCCTCTTGGCAATGACAGGCCCCGGTGCTGAGCGTGTCCAAGAGCGTGGTCCCTCTGGCCTCCTTGGAAGGTGCAGGAGTACTGGGGCTAGCACAGTTTCTGCCTGTGGGTTCCACCATAGCGACTTTAGTGCGAGCCCCTCCAGTGGGAGGCCTGTCCAAGGATCCTGTATGCCCTAACGGCCAATGCAGGATCAAGGAAGCCCACCTTAAAAAGGTATACGCAGCCGAGGCACAAGCAGAGTGCCTCGTAAACACAGGAGGTCTCCTGATGGCCTACCTGGATGGCATGCTGCAAACTGTAGCCCTTCCCAAACCGCTAGTTTCAGAGTTATGCTTGGTCTCAGATACGCTGTTGCAGATATCCGGGTTCCGAGGGCAAGCCCTGGGTAGAGGACTGGCAGGCCTGGTGGTGGCGCGCAGACAGCTGAGGCTGTCTAAGGCGAGGGTCCCTGATGCGGACAAGTCCACCTTATTGGACGCATCAATTTCCCTTGGCCATACCTTCGGATGGTTACCACGGTAATCCGGACAGATCCAATACGCATTGCTCTACAGAGTGATCTGAGACATCACATCCAGGCCTCCGCAGAAACTGATACCCAGGGCCATCAGCAAGGACGGATGTGGGGCCCCAGCACACCAGCGCTCCGAGAGACAATTCCAGCGCAACAGTCCCAGGAAGCCTCCGAATCAGGCTCCACCCCAGTCCCAGCAGCCCCAGCAGGGTCGCGGCCTCAGACCCACCCGTTCACACAACACTAGCTGCAATACTGGCAAAATTCCTCCTTAGACTCCTGGGTTCATACACACCAGTTACAAGCAGGACCTACTCCTTTTCAAGGGATCATGGTTACATCCGTGAATGACCGTCTCCAGGTCTTGGCTCTCAGGCAAGAAGTAGAAACATTACTAGACCTGAGACACCTCAAGGGGTTCTTGATAGAGAGGAGGTTTCAGATGGTCACATCACCACATCCTCCTGAAGGACACATATTTTCACGTCCCTATCCATCCAGCGCACAGAAAATATCTCCACTTCGCCTTTCATGGGAGTGTCTTCGAGTTTTCCGTGTTACCATTTGGCCTGTCCTTAGCCCCGCACACCTTTTCAAAATGCGTGGATGCTGTCCTAGCACCATTGAGGTTACCTGGACGACTGACTGATCTACTCCATGTCTCAGGAAGGAGCAATGGCCCACATGGATATGGTGACAGAACATCTGGAGAGACTGGGTTTCACCCTCAACGAGGCCAAAAGCCAATTAATACCGGTGCAGAGTACGGTCTACTTGGGTCTCCGGCTGGATTCTCTCACCATGTCTCACCACCTTGTCGGAAGACAGAGTAGCCTCCATTGACAACTGTTTAGCCCTGGTTTTAGCCCTGTGTTGTGTCAGAAGCTATTGGGTCTGATGGCCACAGCTTCATCAGCCTTCCAACTGCGTTACTATACATGCACCCGATCCAAGCGTGGCTCAATGCCGTTTGGCTACACCCCAAACGTGACAGACACCGTCGGCTGACCTTGTCTCACCCATGCTAGGAAGCCCTACTCTGGTGGAGGCAAGCCTCTTACCTGCACGAAGGTGTAGTGATGGGAGTGATCCACAGCCGTCAATTGGTGACAACAGACACATCCAACTTGGGTTGGGGTGAGGTCAGAGCAGGCAGAGGAGTCTGCGGGTCCTGGTCGGGTCGCTGGACATCCGTGCACATAAATGCGCTGGAGCTCCGAGCAGTTTATCTCACTCTCCAGCATTTAATTCCTGTACTCCAGAACAAACATGTCCTTGTTCGCACGGACAACATGTCAGTAATAGCATATGTGAATTGCCGGGAGGGCTTTGGTCCCTGTGGTTACACCGCTTAGCCTTTCGGCAGGTGATCTGGGCACAGAGGTACTTATTATCCCTTTGGGCTGTTTATCTCCCAGGAGTGGTGAACTTGGCAGTGGACCTCCTCTCGAGGGAGGATCCTCACCCGTAAGAATGGTGACTCCACCCTTACGTGGTGCAGCGCATTTGGGAACGCTTCTGGGAAGCCCAGCTCGATCTCCACGGCAGAGACGACCCACAGAGGGGCCTATCGGCAGCTTTGATAGAAAATGCTCAGTGAATGCCTGACCTGTGGCAGGCATATCCCAGACATATTGGTTGGTAGTCGTCTTCTCTTTCAGAGAACCGGGGTTACATCCGTAACCTACTGTTTTCTTTATTTCTAGTCTAGAAGACTGAGAAATAATGCACACTAATACAAACGATATTTATATAACAATATCAGAAAATTTACGAACGAGAGGAGGCCATTTGGTGCATCAAATGTATGCTCATCTGGTTCCTAGCTCATTAATCTCAAAAGTATGTCAAGTTGGGTCTTAAAATATCCCAGTGATTCAGCATGACTAGGTAACCCATTCCATACCCTCACCACTCTGTGAACGAAGAGGTGACCCCTACCCCCTGTCCTAAGTCGAAATTTTTATTTCACATGTTATAAATACTCACAAAATCATGTAGTATTCTTGTTTTAAATAGCTTTTGTTTTCTAGTTACAAAATAAATGTTCCTGTGATGATATTATGTAAAAAATAACCCTTTAAAGTGTATCCTCCCTGTCATTAACTGGAATTTCTATGAAAGATATTTTTCAGATAAAAGCGTGGGTTTGCTACCAGGTTCTTCAAACCACTTCTCTTTCAAGAATAAGCATCTTACTCTGCCAAGAGTTTCTCAAGATCACAGACATCCAATTCTGTTGTTACAGCTGTCACTGGGGTATTCATTATAATGAGAAAATGTAGTATGCAGGCACATCATGTTAAAAACTCATTACTCCTGAACATTAAATGATCATTTTACCATAGTATTTTAATTCACAAGCAAAGCATGTGTGTTGTGGATTTCAGAAAGACATCATTAACATTTCACAAACAACATTCATTTTCTTTCTTAGCTTCCCAAGGTCCCATAGGACAACTACAGATGACACATACTGTAGGTTGTGATTGCGTTACGCTCTAGATTTGGAGTCCCTAAGATTAAGATAAGATTCAATTCTTAAGTAGCCCCTATCATATGTACCAAGAACATTAAAAGTCACGTTTGTTCCACAACATAAATGCATTCAATTAGTTTAGCGGGGAATTTGTGCTAGTGAGCTATTGCTGTAGATTACCAGCCTCAGCACCAGTATGTGACCTCGTACAGATATCTCCTAAACCTAACAGGGCAAGATTTGTGTCACACGGCAAGCAATATGTTGTGAAAACAAAAAATTACAAAACAACCTGTTGATTCCGCACATTTCTTGTAAGAAACAGATGTGGGGCTGAATAACATCTTGCTGCAAGATTTACAAAATGAAGTTCCAGAACATCCAGGACAGATTAAGAATCTACTGAGGAATTTGTTGAACTCCTATAATACCCCTTAACCCAATAGCAAAACCTATAATAACATTCAAATGGCGAGAGCCTTGCACTGGCCCTGCATCACTGTGATTTGGGTATTGTTATTATTATTAATATAAGAACATTGTGTAGCGGGAAATGTGGGCAGAGCATTCTATTGTAGATTTACTGCCAGTATTTTGTCTAGTCAACTAAACATTACGACTGCACATTTTTTATATCATTTAGTGCTGGATTTTACTTCAGTTAATCGACTGCCATAAGGATCAGTATTGCTGAAGCATCCCTGCTGTAGGGGTCCTGAAAAGTCTGAAAATGAAGGTTTTTCATGTCAGATCCCTTGACGCACAAAAGATGAAGAGCTTTTTTCAAAAGCTTCAGCAAATGAATTTGGACTGCAGTGATGACTGAATGCAGATAACTAAATTATGTATGCTGTGTGGCTAATTTAATAAATATTTAACGTCTTGTTATAGAATTAGCTGTGAAACACTCAGGGTTAACTATGTCACTCAATGTCAAAGGGATCTTTCTTCTTGACCACAATCTCTGCTTACCACAGGCAAGAAGGATGTCTTATTATAATTATTATACAGGCTATTATCCATTAGTTAAAAAGCTGTTTGAATGGGATTTATACAGTACAATGAATATACAAACCATACCTAGGGGTAACACTGAATGGTTAACTTGTCAATGAGAAATGAGCTGACGTTTCAATGTCTTTTTTTTGGAACGTTATTGAATTTAAGTTTCTTTTAGTATTTTTAAATTCAGCACAATTGAGTTGTTAATAGTTGTATAGGCAGTGCTCTGAATAAGGTTTTGGATCTGGGAGTAACTTACCCTCTAATTTTAACAGTAAGAGTAAAATGTATTTTAAGGGGGTAAAATGCAAATTTACCTTGAAGTCGTGAGTAGTCTTGATAAATACTGTATAATCTTTATTGGTAATGGGTAGGCATTAAAAAAGAGCCTTCCATTTTAACTGCAATGTTACTTTGAATTCCTGTACAACCACCCGTGTGTTCTACAAGGTTCTTAAGGTGATTTATCGGCTCAGCTCATTTTATCTGAGGTATCACAGTGCTGCAAATTAATTATGTTACTTGGATTTTAACATTCAATTCTTAAACTCAGTAAACATGTTAGAACTTCAATATAAAGCCAAACAGATTGATAAAATAAGGAAATGCATTAATAAGATATAAAACAGTCTGTTTAACATTACAGGCATCTATTTTTTTGCGGTTGCCTCTTACAATGGTTCCAGTTGGATTTGTAGCTGGACTAGAGTGTTTATGCTTCAACCTGTGTAGCTTTGAATTTTTCTTATTCTTACTGTGATTGGCTGCAAAGTCAACAGGGCTAACCGGAGACTGGATAATGTTTGTTGGGTTGGTTCTTCTTGTGTACAGTTCCCATGTAACTGAAAACATTGTATTCTGGGAGATGTAGTTCTTAGTGGAAGTTTTAGGGGAGACAGACAAGAGCTGTGCAGCAAATTTGCTTTGCGTATTTGTACACATTACCTTTAAATTTAGAGCATAGTTCAGATTTTTTAATGCGTAAAAAAACGGCAGGTATGCAGCTGATCTAGACCACTGGTTATGGGTGATTGAATAGTACAATGACAAGTCAACCTCAAAGTAGTCGTCGACTAATTTCACACAAAGTAATTGATGGAAGGAAATGCAATTGAATTTGCAATCAATTAACGTATAAAAGGCAATAGCACACACCATCACAAAAAAAGCTTTGTTGTACATCCTGTTTGCTATATGATAAAATGTTGCAGCCAAACACAGAACCCTGTTTTAGCGGTATTTATATGCTTAATGTATTGCTATTTGATACAACCGTATGTTTAAAGTATGACTTTTTCAACCTAGTTACTGATTTGTTTGAAATCATACTGCAGCCACTGTCATCACACAGGGCTCTAGTCATCAATGTGTCAGCTCCAAAATGTCTTATTAAGGGATGTATTATGCCATTTTATTGAATGTCTGTCATACATTGTGACATTCCGACAGCAGTCCGACAGCAGTGTCATGTCTTTTAGGAAGAAATACAGAAGGTTTTTAAAACTGCAATTATTTCCACTTTACATATTATTAACTCTGCCAGTTGGTAATTCAAAGTGATTCATCATTGTTTTAGTATCAATTTAAGGGAACTTTTCTCCCATATAACTTTTCTCCCATATAAACCCTTCACCTGATGAAATGGGTTTGGATTTGCTCCACTGTAAGGCTGATGATCAGTCGGGTATTGCAGCTCTTTTCGTTTTGAAATGGATAAGTATAATGCTGCATATCCATATGCTATTTCTGAATGGTTTGTTTTAAAAAGGCAGGTCAATAAATAAGTCAACATGCTACTACAATTTAGCATTTGCTACATTTTATTCTGCAACAATAAATATGTAAATTAAATATATTCCAAAACATATGACGTATTACTTGAACTGATTCCATTGGATTCTTGGAATGCATCCAGTAAATTATGAGATGTTGTCTTTCTGAACTTCTCATATGACAAAATGTTGGCCTGAATATGAGTTAGACTTTTTTATATATATATATATTTTAAGTCGTTTTTTTATACGGCTATAATCTAAAATACCCAAGCCTCAAGACTGTTGACCTTTTTTTTTTTTTTTTTTTTGTCTGTTCTGCGAAAATGTCATTCGATGAATCAGATAACGTGAAAACTCAAAACCAACACACTTATGAATATAGCCCACTGTTGAACCAGATAACTGAAAGTGAATTACAATGTTGTGTCAGTGAGACTGTGACAGTGCTTTAATAGCAATCATTGGAGTCAATTTCATCACAAATTTTGGAATGCACTCATTCTATCCTTTCATAATTAGAAAAAAAAGTAAAAAATAATGTTTTGAGAGCGGTGATTCTGACAAACTATTTCTTCATGGTAAAAAATGTAAACCATGCAGAAATTAAACCCATAGCAGTACAGATCCTCTACTGAAATTCTCTCTAATAAACCATTTAAGTAAGCCAACAAACCGATTAAAAAAAAAAAAAAAAATAGGTATGGCAAAGTTTACAGCATAGCAGAATGCTGACATTCAGCAGAGTACATTCTGGAGATTATGAAATAAACATAATGAACACAGCATCTTAAGAATACAAGGGCACAGCTACAGTAGAATGCATGCATATTAACATAATTATGCTGCTGGTAATTTACAAGCAATATGGGGCAGGATTTTAATAGCATTAACACTCTGCAGAACCATTAAAGCCTGGAGAACTCAGAGCCAGCACTGCAAATGATCCTATAATACCATTAGCAAGTTATAAAGAGCACAGCAATCTTACACTGCATCCAGCATTCTTCCTGTGCCATCAGATTTCACTGAAGCATCTGTGTGGGCGTGATTCTTATTTCCAACTTCAAAGAAAGTCTGCTTCATTTAAAGTGCTAACTCTGTTTTCAGAGAAAGCAGCAACCTAGATTTGGAGTGCTGATAATGTATTCCGTTTTTAAATCCAATAGCTATTTTTAAAGCATGTTTTTAAAGCATTCAATTTTACTCTGCATTGACTATATTCATACTGCAGTACTCCATGTAACTTAGATGATCATTTATAACTGGACTCTACAGCAATATATACATTTCTGATGTGACCCGTTGTAAGTAACAGAACAAGCTGATTACTGTACTTCTCAAAACGGAAACAACCAATATCAAATTTCCATGACATTGCGCTTTTTAAATTTATTTTGGAGTGTCTCACAATCGTGTTTAATGCTACAGAGAATAATGACTACCTTTTTGTGCACTGCATTTCATCAAAAGCATTTGTTGGTTCTGTGTACATTCTTTATTTCTTCCCACAGGTTGTTTTAGTAGCAAAAAAGCTTCCCCTTGAAGACTTCCTGACACACTGTCTCTGAAATAAGCAAGTTTGCACCCAGTACTACCTGCAGCAGTAGATAATAATGCATGTCATAAGAATGCTTGCTTTGACTTAAATAGAAGGCAAATAACCAAAATACAGAAACTGGAAATAGTGGTACTACTGGAAACAAGTGACGCCTAAACGACTGAAATTGTCTAATAGAAATGTAAAACAACACAATTAAAACTGACTCACTTCAGAAAGGGCGACCTCGAAGTAATGAGATGAACACGTTTGAAAACCGCAGACTGGGACAAGACACAGCAAGGCAAGTCCATGGAGGGTGCCTTGGATGACAAAATTCAGGTACATAATACTGGAAGTGCAGGATCAATTAATGCCAAAGGTAAGAAGCCTAAACAAGTACAGTTATTTAACAGGTCTATCAAAGCATTTGGAAAATGGCAAGTAAAATCAGAGAATAAGTTAAAAGTGGCAAACTAGAGGATTTTTTTTAACAGTTTTGGAGTTAGTAAACACAGGTGCAGAAAAGGATTAGGATCTTGCATTCTGAACCAGTAGAAGGCAAGATCAATTGAGGTGCGTCTTCCAGCATTGGTCAGTGAGAGGTTGACCAATGCCAGGTGATGGAGGGACATTGACCTCCCAAGAGTTGATCCTTTGTTGAACACATTTATTCTACTCTTAGAGGGAAAAAACAGACCTGAGAGCAACTACTGCTCTAGGTTTATTCCAGTCTATTGATCACTCTGAAGTACTGGGTAGAATTTTATTGAAAATACTTCAAGTAGTGATTTCAGGATCATTGTTCAATTGGGAAACAGTCTTTTGGCTGAGGGAGGAGCAGTTCTGTGAGGTTAAGAGGATCCTCATCTTGGGCTTTATAATTTACCAATTACAGGACAGTTTGTAAGCTGAAAATTAAGCAGACAAGATAAAAATGATATTGTGCAACTTATCAGTGGTAGAGAATGTGACTTGTTAGAGTTGTAACTTAATTTATAGTATGTTACCAGAAATTAGATACAATATGAATGGAAGACTGGTAAAACACAATATAAAAATAAATAAAATGCAAGTATAGAAACACTGAAAACAAATAAGAGGATAGTAGAAGACTTTTTGGATAAATGACAAGACATGAATGATTTAAGATTTTAAGAATTGGATAAATAAAACTAGATACCATAGCAAATGGAATAAAAGAAAACAAAATGGAAAAAAAAAATGGACTAAATGCAATAATCCCAAGGGGATTAAATTGCAAGAATAAAATATTATGCCCTTTAAAGAAAGACAGAGAGCCTATGGGGTCTGAGATAGACAGCTGCTGGTAGCAGCAGGAGGGTCATCAATTATAGCATTATGACCTACAAAGCAAAATTACCTCAAAAACAGAGATTTGAATATAAATGAAGTTTATAGTTAATGTGTCATCAACCACCTATAAATCTCTCCAGAGTTTATTTTAAACACATGCTGCCTTTGAGAACAAAGGAGCAGAGGGCTATGGAGAGCTACATATGCAGGTGAAGCACGTGCTGCTGTCCTGGAGAAGATTGAGCTGTTTTTAGAGAACTGAATGCACTGTGGGTTTACCTGGCTGCTGAAAGGGAGTGGACCATTCCTCTCTGAGAAGGACTTCCAGCTATGGAATAAATATTACACACTGCAACTCTGGTGTATCTGGGGCAAGATGCTGCTGTGGAGGCTGTTGCAGGCTGTTGCATGGCACTCCTGCCTTTCAGCTTGACACTTACAATTAGTAAAGTGTTTCCTGTTTTCTAGAGTAGCTCTAGAAATTGTTTATTGTGACGTGTATCAGATTGCACTGCAGTGTTTCCTTGCTTTTTCTCAATCTTTGCTAACAGTACAGTTTAATCTGACTAATGACATACTTACTTGCAATATGCATGGCTTTGTAATTGTCCTTGATCATGTATTTGGTTCATTACACATTACACTGAATTACACTAAAGACACGTCAACTACATTAGAAGCTTTTTTAGAACTCAGGCACAAAAACCTGCTTGATTTTTAAGGACAGTTTACTGTTCTGAAAGCCAGCAATTACCCATTTAAATTTCCAAATAGATACATAATAATGCATAATGCTCAAGAGAGTTACAGACTGACTAAAAATTAGAGTTTTCTGAACAAAAACAAAGTAAGGACCATAATCTATTGTTATACCAGATTGAGAAGGTTGGAGACCTCTGGAGCTCTAAAGCCTCATGAGCTGCATAGAAACTCCCAATATAAACATGGAATTTGAGATCTGAATAACACAGGTTTAAAATTAGATAGCAGTATGATATTCTGTAGATATTGACTAATTCAGATTATCTCTGAAGGTCTAAAAAGGGTTTTAACTCTCAGTTGTGAACTTTAAGTTGCAAGGGATGTTTAATCAGTTAAATTTGTACATTCCAGAATGCTTTATTTGGCTAGTCGTGGTTTTAAAAATGTACAGTGTATTGACATGGTGACAGTCCTCTATTGAAACACAAATGAAAAGAAGTTCAAATCAATAGACCCCGTTTTCAAAAACCCCAAAACACAATGGCCCCTGTCAGTCAGCAGCTATAGAATTTTTATGCCATGTAAATCAAGTAGTAAAATAATTAATAAAAATTGCCGTTTTGCTGCTGAGAGTGAGGTATTAAATACGCACTCATAAAAACAAAACATAATGACCTGTAAAACTGGTGTTAAGAATATCCACAAATTACACAAAGCTTCCTGTTTGAGTAACAGATGAATAAACAATCTGCCAATAATATGGCGTCTGCAGTCTTTGAAATGCCAACACATGGCATTTATAAATAATAAATAAATAATCCACACTTTGCAAATTGCAGGCAGTGTTTATTTCTGGAAGCATTCACCATGAACTGCCTACCCTCACTAGATAATAATACAATAATAATATCTTTATTTTTATATAGCACCTTTCATAGTGGACCACCACTACAAAGTGCTTGTAGGCTGTGAACTGTGCATTATATGCAGAGTCACTCACAACAGGACATTGACTTAACAAGTCATCTGCAGGATGGAGCACAAGGAGGTTAAGTGACTTGCTCAGGGTCACACAGTGAGTCAGTCAGTGGCAGAAGTGGGATTTGAATCAGTAACCTTCTAGTTACAAGCCCTGGACTTTAACCACTGGACCACACTGCCTCCTAAGAACTTCATATTTCTGTCCCATTGGCTAACCTCTCAGTCAGTCATATTGCAGACCGCCACAACTATGAGCTGATTCGCTCAACACTGGCCACTTTAGGGACACACTGACTTCTGCAAGTACAAGCAGGAGACAGTGGCAGAGAAACGGCTGGAATAACTGCACAGATGCCCATGCAAAAAAGACTTAGCAGTGATAATATCCTTCACATTTATATGCACACATGGTATAATCTTCATATTAGTATCATTGTAGTTACTGGTGCCAGTAATTGTGATTTTATCCTTCCTCGTTTCAACAGGCACTGCTACTCAGAACGGTGAATCCGTAATGTGATGATTTATTGATTTGCAATTGAACAGACGATTTAATGATGAATGATAAATTTGACCTTGTCCGTGGATTCTCAACATCTCCCTGCGCGAGGCCGGCTAGGAAACATGAATGATATCATGCATCCACTTCAGATAGGCAGTGGCACTCAGGGCCACCTCACCCCAAAAGAAGAGATAAAATAATAATGAATGATTAAAGCAGTGAGCCCCAGTGGTGCACTGCCATCTACCCCTCAAAAAATACGGAAAAAGAGAAGAGAAAGTGAAGCAGCTGAGACACGGCCCGCCCCTCAGAGCATGACTGCACTGAGGGAAAGAGCCCAGCCTCTCCAGCCTGACCACCCTGCAGAATTAAATACGAAGCGCTCAGCACTCAGGTAAGGAAAAACCCCCTACTCACATAATTAAAATTTTTTTGATGGAAGGGGGGAACGTCATGGAATCCATGGCTGAGGGCAGCCCTTCCTCTAGGCGCTAAGACAGTCGTCTCCCATTTCAGCCTCACCGCGCGTGACTGAGTGATCAAAACAAAGGAGCAACACGAGAGAAAGCTACACAGAGACTTCACGGTGCTTGGTGATGACGTGTTGGTTAGTGGCGGATTCTCCTTTTAGAAAAGCAACCAAGTTTTCAATGCTCTTAATTATGTTTAAATAAAAATATTGAATTAAATGAGCTTCTTAATTTTTTTTTTTCTTCCCCTGCAGCTGTTTTTGCATTGAGGCTATTGCGAGGTACTGTTTTATGTTTCATCGGCATCTCTTTTTCAAACTCCACGACCACTTGTGCTTGAGCCTAGTGGTTGCTCAATATTGGCAACAGTTTCCCACTGTCAACATGGAAGATTTTGAGTAGTGTTGAGCACAGTTTTTTGCAGTTACATTTTTTGTGCAGCACGATTGATTCTGTATAGGCAGAAGCTGTTAAATAAATGAAAAAAAAAAAGTTTTCTTCGTGAGAATATTTCTGCAACCCTTGAATGAATTTTGCATTGATTTTTGCAAATCGCAGAATTGTGGAATCCTGGAGTGGCAGTGATTAATTAAGCTTGTTATTAAAAATAAGTGTAGTGTTGGATGTAAAGATGCATGCAAATTGTAATTCAAGTAGTGAAAAGAAACCGTTCTTACTACATCTAGTTGTACACTGTTTCATACATGCCAACATTCAGAGAATTAGGTATTGGTAAATATTGAACACTTGCTTTGCCTACATTAAACTTTTTAGGGGGGTGGAGGTCACAATAAGGCTCTGCACCAGGGCCCATTTTTCTCTTCCTCTGCAATTGCGTAGAGAATACTTATTTGACACACTAATATTCAGTATGAAGTTTAAAAATAAGTTAGTGAAATAAATGAAGGCTTTATCGTTATAATATCATATATAATATTATATATATATATATATATATATATATATATATATATATAAACATATTGTATACGTATATATATACTAGAGTGTGCATCAACTATTGATTTATTTGCATATCATGGTAGTCATTTTTCATTCTCAGTGCAATTTACTCACTTCACACATCATAAAAAAAACATTTTGAGTTATATTCCCTCTTCATGCATAAATTACATCCTTTCTTGTAACTGGTGTAACATTTTGTACAGGTATATTCTCAGTGAACTCAACATGCATTTCTAAAGCTTATTAATGTTGTCTTCTGACTATCAAAGTTGCTCTGTTCACTTATTATGAATTACTTTGGTTTTATTATGCCAACAGTAACGGTTTCACAACGACTATGTAAACAAAAAAGATGTGTATTACAGGGATTGAACCATGGTAAGAAAAGCAATAAAGCGTAGAACTGCTACTGCACCCTACTGTTTTTACAAGAAATGTGTTACAGTGTTGTCCTTATCACAGCAATATATTTTTTACATAATCCTAATTGCTTTTATATTATTAAAACATAATGGGTCATAAAAAATCACAGAAAGATAATTTCTCTTATTAACATTATAGTATTCAGATCATGCTTCCTCCTGCCACAGTAGCTATGTTTCCATCAAACTTTTGTTATGCACTAAAACTCATGAGTTTAAAAAAAAGCTTGCAACTGTGGTGGAAAAATCTGAAATTTGGTTAATTCATGCGAGCAAACAAACAAAAAAAACACATTTGATACAGGTGGATCAAAATGTATCCTTTTTGATAAGTGATGCACAGAAATGCAATGGAAATACTTTCCAAACAAATTTCATGAGCTAGCACATACTTTTCAGTCGTATGGTGGTATTTAAGTGGTCAACACTGCACATCTATACCGGGACTGGGCACTTAATTGAAACTTAATGACACATATTATATGTCAATCAAATCTACAGCTAAAGCCAAACGTTTTGCATCACCTAGAACTTTAGGTCTGAGACACAATTACAAAAAAGAAACTACATAAACATAATTTAGATACTTTATTTAAAACCATTTAATCAAACAAACCAAAATTATATTGCAAAAGTTTACCGTAAGCCATAATAGTAGTACAGAATCATGTTAGATGTCACATTTTTACATTTTTCATAGCTTTTTGTTAAGTGCTGTATATGGAAATCAACAAAGCGGTATTTAAATCAATATGTTAGTGGAACATTGTTCAACAGGGTTCATTTGACTTTATGAAGCAAAACGGGTTAATTATGTAGGGTGCCACAAAACTTTTTCCATAACTGTAATTGCCCCTCATAAATATAAAAAATAATTATTATTGAATCGCCTGTTTTTTTGGGGAAGCACCAGACAGAGCAGTTACAGTACTTCAACTTAAATAACACATTATATGCAGGGATCGGCAAAAACATGTTACATGACAGACACCTCACAAAATACTGACCTCACTAATGGACATAATCATATATCAGATTTTCTGCATTACAGTGTCCAGATATTTTTATTAGATTAAAAACCTGGTTCAGCGTTTACAAATGCTGACATACACCTGACCCTCTGTTTTCTTTCGCTTCTCTTACAGACCTCTCCTTTTCTGCTGCAGACATGTTTAATATTTTCGTCATCTTTTTACACCATTTCTCAGCATGATCTCTGTCCACTCTAGATTTAAATTGCTTCAGTACCTGACCACACCTCATGCATTCCATCCCTGGACCGTTCAAAAACGAAATATTCATTATCCCAAGCAGGACTGAAATATCTTTTTAGGCTTTGGCGCAGATATCTCAGGAGGGTATCTGATGGTGGACTGCCATTCTCTCTGCTTTATTATTATTATTATTATTATTATTGTAAAGATTATTTAATTACATTACATATATGAGGGGCACCCGTGTCACCTCTAAATTCTTTACCCGTCAACATGTCAGTTGTACATAGTAATAAAAATTAAACCTGTTTGGATATATATATATACATATATATATATATATATATATATATATATTATATATATCTATATATATAAAAAGCTATCAAGTGATTCAAAAAGAAAACTGTGATTAATGTTGTGATTAAACATGTTAATCTTAATTAATTTTGGTTTTAATCACATATTTAATTACTGCATCCATCTCATTTAAGTTTGTGTTATTACTGATGCTATTTTATGGCTGAAGGTCGAAAGTTTAACCAATGAGAGAGTCAAAGATCTGCCCCTTGTTATGCAGGTGTCCAATCATGAATGAAAAGAGGAGGGACATAAACTGTTGAAGGTATTCTCTGTTTCATCTGAAGGTCTTGGGAGTTTAAACAATGGGAAATTCAAATATCTGCCCTGGTTTTGCAGTTGTCCAATCATTAGTGAGCAGGGGCAGGGCATAAATATGTTAGGGTAAGCAGTGTAAGAATATCTGCATTTCACACAATATTGCTTATTATAGAGACCGTGATTGAGAATTAAGTAATATTTTGAAAAAAAAAAAAAATGTCATCAGACAACAGGACGGAGACATCGTAGTTGATTTGGTTACAAATCCATTTTCAACAAGAATTCTCAGAGAAAATGGAAATTGTTAAAAAAAGAGAGGTACACACCACAAATACCCAAACTGTCACAGGAAGGGAAGGGATATACTCGCCACTTCCAACATTCAAATCATGAAAGGCATTGGTGGCTTACCGGTAGCTGTCAATTAAAATAATAATACTGCTGGAACTGTCTTTTTTTCAGTACATCAAAGGCGAGATGGAACTGCACTGGCTACAGCAATACAGGATGTCTAACGAAGCCAGCCCAGAAACATGAGTGTTCCCAAACTCACTTGCGAGCCTCTGTAACACTCAAATCTTTTGGACAAACCTGGATTGATGTTCAACTGGTTGAGCAGAAGGGATACAATACATCACAATCAGCAAGTAAGAAAAAAATGTGCGGTTAATAAATGCTTGATTGATTTTGTTGTTTACCTTCAGAAGCAAGGCACCAATTCCTCAATAGAGGTAATTATGTGGAATGACTTTCTATGATTTCTGACTAGGACAGCATGTTAAGCAATCACTTCTCAATAGCCACAGCATTCTCGGGTGCCTCTAACAAGATCGCTTAGGGATCTCAGGTTCTGCTAGATGTAATAAAAGCAGAACTACAGGAAGCCAAATACGTAGCTGTAATGGTAGATGAAACAACTGATGTTGGAAATGCAGCTCAGCTGTCTTGTGTTTTCAGGTATGTGACAGTGGCCCGAAAACGGTTGTTCTACTAAAATAAAAATAATAATAAAAATGCTTTTAAAAATACCAAATTTCCATTGGGCTTATTATTATGCAGGGCAGCCGCTATAAGATCGTTACCGTTATTAAAAATGTGGATTAATCTACTGATTAATCCACGGGTTAATCAACTAATGTCCATAAATTAACCGATTAAAAATTATAATTGCGTGACAGCCCTAATATATATAAAGATGATGAAAATATTAAACATGTCTGCATCAGAAAAGGAGATGTCTGTAAGAGAAGCGAAAGAATACAGTGTCAGGTGTATGTTGGCATTTGTAAACGCTGAATCAGGTTCGCTCTGAATTTTTTAATCTAACACAAATATTTGGACGTTGTAATGCAGAAAATCTGAGTGCAGCCATAGTCAGTTGTTTGGAAAATAAACAAAATAGTTATCCAGTACAGAAAATTGTGGGGTTTAAATAGGATGATACATCAGTAATGCTATATGTTGCTGTATAAAGTATGTTTAGAAGTCGGTCAACTTTGCAACAGCATTGGATATTATCATACTTAGCTTGATTCATGGACTTGCAGCAATCCTGAATTTCTAAAAGTGGACTCTGTCAAAAGTGACAGGTTTCATTTGTTGTTGTGTTGTTGCTAGAAAGTGTAATTTGAGAAGTAAACGTGTGTTCAGCAGGCAGACGGTACTTCAGATTATATGCAGCCTACATTTGTGATACTGAAACCCAATTTGACAGTAGACATGTCAAAAGCATTTATATGCATCAAATTCCTCTCACATTTTGTTTTAAAAACTTTTTATTATTTATTAATGGAATTGCTGCAACACCTGATGAGTCACTATGTGTCGAAACTTGTTGTGTTTGTTTCATGTTTTGTTTTAATGAACAATAAAACGTTTTTAAAACAAAATTTAAGAGGAATCCAATGCATTAGTGGTCAAGTCTAAAAGAGATTTTTTGAGTGTGAGACCAACCTCGTCTCTACAAGTGTCATCAAGCAAAGTATACATGGTTTACGTGTCATTGCTGTCAACTATTTTTAACTGCAGAGACATTAATATGTAAGTGTCTTTTGGTTGCACCTCTTTTTGAAAAAATGATTTGCTGTGCATGAATGGCTTCAAGACATACATCTCAACATTTGTCCAATTTCAGTTATTTCTTGAAATTATGTTGTTCCTTCTTGGTCCATTTTCAGTACAGCTATACATTACATAACCAGAACGATCAATGAAGTTGGTTATGTATGGAAGTGTATCAAACTTTTTTTTTGTTCGGCTCAAGAAAATGTATGCGATAACCTATTTTTTTTTTTAACTCAGGACGCCATTATGTACAGCTGCTTGTTCGCTAGAATCCAGTTTAGAAACCTATTGATGCACTGATTGAAATGAGTGATGTATTGCGGGAATAGAACACAAGCATTGTTGCAGTAGGGAGCGTATCCCTTTAAGGACCAGGATCATGATAACAGGAAAAAAAAAAAAAAACACTTAGTTTTGATGACTTACAGGACCACCGCAGTACCTTTGCAGTACAGGCTTGAAACACGTATCATATGATAGGTGGAGGGACTGTCGTTCACTTCCTGATTAGTTTTTTTTTTTTCCGTGTGATGTCACTGAGAGGGGATTTAGTGTCTAAAGGGTGGATGAAGTTTTGGCAGCGCAGAGAGAAAAGACATCACAGCCTGCTTCAGAGAAACTTGTAGGAAAGGTAATAAAGACATTGAAAAATGGTGTAAATTCGATGTATCTGACACAATTATATTAGAACACTTATTCTGTCTTAATTTTTTTTTAATAAAAAAATAAAATAAAAAATTGGGCCCTATTTAGCAACATTCGCAAACCCCTAAGGCAATTGCAAAACACTTTCGCGAACAGTTAGCGCACCAGAACCAGGCGCATGTGTGAGCAAACAGACTTTACCCACATATGTGATTCAGCAACTGTGTCTTAGTGCCCACTCGTTAGCGCTGGACATGAGCTGAATGTTAGGGGAGTGTCCTCATTTACATACAAATGTGGCGATTTAGCAAACCATCAATAGTGGTAGCGTTTGCGTTTCAGTTGATGTGTGAAAACCAGGTCTAAACTGTGCAAATTATATGGTCTACTATAAATACCGGTGAAACTAAGGTACATGCACCAACACAGAATGGGCACCTCTATGTAAATAATGGACCACAAAGGGACCTATTCTGTCAACTTGCAAGAAGTGTGTGCTCTGTGCTGCTAACAACTACATCACAAGTGTGTATGCAATCTGTTGTTGCTCCACTCATGACTTGTTTACCCTCCTACTTTGCAGGTGGCAGCTGCGTTTCAGCGGGATGATAGGGGACAGTTGGTATCCACTGAAGCAGTGGCTACTGACACTGCTACTCAATCCCATGACCCCTGTCGAAGAGAGGTGTAACCGTATCTTTAAATGTGAGTTTGGATGTCTCTAGGGGAACACTACAGTACACTCCTCAGAAGGTTGGCAATATCATCTTGGTTTCTTGTATTTTACATAACTTAACTCTCCATAATGGATGTTGAACTTACAGAGGAAAGAATACAAGGTTTGAAGGAAGCAGATGCTGAACTTGCAGTCCCAGTGTTGGAGGTTGCAGATGCTGCAAGAGTCAGGCAGGTCAGGCAAAGCCTTACAGATAGGGGTTCACATAATTGGCACGTAGGTATGCAGGCGGACCAATAAAAAAAAAAAAAAAAAAAAAAAAAAGCAGGCTTAGTTATTGTTGTTTAAGATGCAAATGCGTACCGTCAGTATATTTTTTTAACAGGAAAGCATTTATAACAATGGCAGCGACAGTGCTGTACATGCCTAATTTAATCCTAACCTCCCTCCCGTTACTCTCTGGCTCGCTCAGCAAGTGAAACAGAAAAATAAATGATATAACTTAATTTTGCTTATAGATCACTTTCTTAATTTCACATTCACTCTCCCCCCTCCAGGTTGCTGAAAAAAAAATGTGTAGCCTTGCTTGAGGGGCTTGGTCATCCTCTTCACTTGGCTGCTGTACATTTTAAAAACTTTTGCACTTCTTCCTTCTTTTTTTTGGTTTCAAAATACTCTCAGTTCGCTATTGCAGACGCACAGGTGTGCTAAAGGGAATGCTGAATCCTTATTGGTTGTATCCTTACTCCCTAAACTGTGATTGGCTGGGCGCATGATTTTCTATTTGATGTGCGTTGCCCACACATGTGACCTGACCTGAAGTTTGTGTGGGCTGGCGCACATATTTGCTAAATAGGGCCCTTTGTGTTGAAAAAAAAAAAGCAAAAAGTTTGTGTGGTTCCTGAACTATATAATATACCCAAGTGTTCTGAAAAAAGGACACCATTTCCAAGATCCTACTGTAAAAAAATAGATTTTTTTTTTTTATAGCAAGAGTCAAATACAGCCAAAAAACAATTGGTCCTTGGTCCTGACAGGGTTAAAGTGTTATAGAACACCATTTAGTTTAACCATTCTCCTGTGCTAAATGTATACCTGAAATATTTTTTTTCATCATAAAAGATTTTTAAAAATATTTTTATTCACATATCTATGTTAATAGATAGAAAAATGAAAAAAAAAAAACAACCTCTTTTTAAGGATTAGAATGACGCTGATAAAGTGCTGTGATATTCTTTAGACTTGCAAAACATTCCGATACACTATGAAGATTTTGATATATAACGGCAATGATATGTAAGTGATATTAAGCAGAGTTTAAAACTGTGCTCATGTCAATTTAGTGCCAGGAAAATCACCAAAAGTGCAGATCTATCTGATCTATTGACACATAAATGAAACGGCTGTTGTAAAACCGAGACCTACCCCATTACAACTGGGTTTGTTGTGTCTGTGCTTGCGTGTTTGTTGCCTCATTCTGCTGAATGGCTAATCTATGCAGCTGTTGAATGTAATGAACTCAGCATGTTTATATTTGAAATATTTTGTAAGTGTTGTGTATAAAATTGGGGACTGCATATTTAATTGTGTCCAGTTGTAATATGGAAATAGCATGCTGCAGCTCCCACGCTCAGTGTTAGTGAAGTCCTGATCTGATAGCATGTAACACAGACAGCTCTTAGAATTACATGTACTGTTTATTTCAATAAAACCAAGTTTAAATTGCAGTGAGTTTGTTCTGCTATATATTAAATACACCTCAGCAACCACATTGTCATATATTTTAGATATTTTCATTAGCACAACCTGAGAGTTAACTTTGGTGAATGGTGTTTTTTTTCTTTTACTGCAATAAAGTAAGCTGCAGCACATTTAATTTTTAATTACTTTAAAATTACTTTCTCAGCAGTACACTTCCTAATTACAGTCCCAAGTACTTCTGTACTGTTCTGCTTTCACATTTCTTAAAATGGTCAGTTTGAGAATAATAACATTGTTTTCCCTGCAACAGCTGACCCTGCTTAAGTACAAAACTCACACCGCATTACTGGTTTTCATTCTGGTAACGGTACTCTTAAATTACCATGCCTGCATCTTTGGCTGAAGAGATATTAGCAGCTCATCATCTAACTGGGGAATCTGCTGCAATTAAATCATCCTTCTGTAACGATATTTTGGAGTTTTAATTGGAAATTGAGCTTAGTGAAACCTAATTTGCATCGTTTATGTAAAGAAAGAAACAGATCTAATCTCTTATCTGCCAGACCACAAGAAAATGTCACCCTATCCAAACTTCAATTTATTATACTGGAAAGAGACTTCCTGGAACCAGGCATTTGAAAGGATTGGCATTTTATGGGTTAATGAACAACAGTGACATCTAGTGGATAAAACGGACAGTAAACTTTGGTAATAGTCAATGAACAGAGATAAGAGAAATTTGATACGTCTAAAAAAGCTATTTGTTGTTGTCTTGTATTAAATCTAATATGATATAAATGTACATAGGCATGAAATGTTTTTGTATGTAAAACCATAACACTGGGAGTATTATAAATATCGGACAACAGTCATATAAGTGTTTTATACAGTTATTTTACTACAAACATTCAAATGTTTAGTATGTACCGAACGTGTATTTAATGGCGAAAATGAAACTTATACCCGTAGTTAATTCCAAGATACTCAGAAAGAGTTATCTTACTATGAGAGTTTGGGGTTTTAAACATGTTTTCCTCAATGCTTGTAAGAATGCTAACTAAGGTGTGGTGTTATGGTATGTCATAAATACCATCTTATTTGAAATCCACCAAACAGTCCAATGGAGGTATGTTCGTCCTCTTTATCAAATAAACCAATCCCAACAGGTTGCCAAGAGCTTCTGTGATTGGTTATCTTAAATGATTTAAGCTTGTGTTTGTCCTGTTTTCTACATATTGCTGTCTTCCACCTAATGCTGCTGTTTGTTTCCATCTAAGGGTGCTCTCTTCCATCCAAGATATGATCACTTCAAAGAAAGTGCTCTCCCTTCATCAAAGACACTCGCTGCCAAACATCCTATGAAGAAATTTACGTCACAGCATGAGTGAAGTACCCGTTGCTAAGGAAACAATCTGATACGATCTTCCAAGCAACTTGCCTGCCCGCCTACCTGAAAGACTGCCTTGCCTGCTGATCGGCACCATTAAAGCTGTGCATAACATATGTTGAAATGTATATTAATCCAAGTTATTGCCTACTCTGAATTCAAAGGTTATATGATTTCTGAGTGTTATGTAAGCATATGGTACGAATTCAGGTGTGATATGCAGTACTGACTGTTAAACATCCTTTCTTCTCACATTAAGATAGTTTGACCACTAGTATTTAGGAATTCTCTACTTTGTATTGTTGGTCTGTGTTATAAACACATTGATGTAGTTATACTTGTAAACCAGTGCCTGTGTTTGTTTTTGATCTGTTACTATGCACTGTATGAATTAATAATCCAGTCTAGTATTGTATCAATGTTAAATTGATGGATCTGAAATCAATGGACATTACTCTATGGTTTAATAGATCAATTAAAAAAATATTCAGCGAAAAAATGCTCTTTACAGAGAGCTTAAAAGGGACCATAAAAGTACACAGAAAGAGTACTCGGAACTGCAAACGCAAGTCAAAAAGGAAGTTAGAAAGGCCAAGAGAGAGATAGAAATGGACATTTCTAAGGGGGCTAAAACCAATTCCAAAATGTTTTTCCAATATTACAACAGCAAGAGGTTAAATGTCTAAGAGATACAAATGGCAAAATCATAGACGAAGAAAAAATAGCAAATATAATAAATGATTACTTTTCACAAGTTTTTACAAAGGAGGATACGGACAACATGTCCCACATGTCAACCTGTTCATATCCTGTTTTAAATAACTTTAGCATAACTGAGGCAGAAGTGTTAAAGGGACTGGGAGCTCTTAAAATAAACAAATCCCCTGGGCCGGATGAGATCCTCCCAATAGTACTTAAAGAAATGAAAAAAGTTATTAACAAACTGCTAACCAAGATCATGCAACAGTCTCTTGACACAGGGTTTGTACCAACAGACTGGAAAATTGCAAACGTAACACTGATCCACAAAAATTCAGGTGTGATATGCAGTACTGACTGTTAAACCTCCTTTCTTCTCACATTAAGATAGTTTGACCACTAAACTGAATCAGGTAACTACAGACCAATAAGCCTGACTTTTATTATATGTAAACTTATGGAAACTATAATAAGATCCAAAATGGAAAATTACCTATATGGTAACAGTATCCAGGGAGATAGTCAACATGGTTTTAGGAAAGGGAGATCGTGTCTAACTAACCTGCTTGATTTTCTTGAGGATGCAACATCGATAATGGATAATTGCAAAGCATATGACATGGTTTATAAAGATTTTTGGAAATCTTTTGACAAAGTCCCGCATAAAAGATGAATTATCAAACAGAATGTAGTAGGGATTCAAGGAAATGCATGCACATGGATTAGGGAGTGGTTAACATGTAGAAAACAGAAAGTACTGATTAGAGGAGAAACCTCAGAATGGAACAAGGTAACAGGGATCGGTATCAGGTCCTCTGCTATTCCTAATTTACAGTAATGACTTAGATTCTGGTATAGTAAGCACACTTGTTAAATTTGCAGATGACACAAAAATAGGAGGAGTGGCAAACACTGTTGCAGCAGCAAAGGTCATTCAAAATGATCTAGACAAGATTCAGAACTGGGCAGACATATGGCAAATGACATGTAATAGAGAAAAGTGTAAGGTGCTGCTTTCAGGCAATAATGTGCATAAAACATGTGCATTATAAATATCATATGGAAGATACTGAAATTGAAGAAGGAATCTATGAAAAAGATCTAGGAGTTTATGTTGACTCAGAAATGTCTTCATCTAGACAATGTGGGGAAGCTATAAAAAAGGCCAACAAGATGCTTGAATATACTGTGAATTTAAATCAAGGGAAGTAATGTTAAAACTGTAAAATGCATTAGTAAGACCTCATCTTGAATATTGTATTCAGTTCTGGTCACCTGGTCACCCCATTAATGTTGTTGAAGCTGACACCCTGGCATCCTACAAGAAGCTGTTGATGAGATTCTGGGATCAATAAGTTGGGACCAAACGAGCAAGATGGGCCGAATGGCCTCCTCTCGTTTGTAAACTTTCTTATGTTCTTATAGAGTCAAGTGTGTACATTCATATTGCAATTATTTACATATGGGGGCAACCATTGAAATACAAGTTAAAACAAAATTAGTAGTTAGGATTAATTCCCTAGATAACTAAATTAAGTAAATATCCGCCACACTTAAACTCCTGACTGTAAATAATGTAACTAAATCTATTATATTATATCGAAGATAACGTTGGTTTATTGGAGTTCATAAAGATGTCTTTTTTCAGCTTGATACGGCAAAGTTTTCACTTCTTTTTTTGTTTTATTGTTGAGCTTTTTGCTGCATTACAGCCCTTCAATAATTATTTTTATTATTTCCAGAACATTTTAGTAATGGCACATGTGCAATACACAAATCTTAAGTGTATTTTTATTTAAATTTTTTCGCTTTTCTTATTCTAGATTTGTTAAATGTTCATTTTAAACACAATTTTTACACAACAGTACTCACACATGCTTGGTCACCATCACAGCTGTTGCAAGAAACTGTAGTTCCCGTATTCTGCTGGTGTTAATACCTCACAGCACGTACAATCATTTGTATTCGATCAAATTGTTACTTTCCTTCTCGCACTGCAGTTTATTAAAACATGTGATATGAGTTTTTTTAATTTTTTTTTTTTATATAGACCAATGCTATGTCGCATTCATAAATCTTGGCACATGCTTTTAAATGGAGAGGCAGCATTTTTGTGCCTAACCTCGAAAAACAGTTTTTGTTGTCGCAATTACAAACATTTTAGTCGTAGTCTGGAGCCCTGCATCATAATTTCTCATTACTCTGTGATTCAGTAGTACAAACAGATAAATACATTACGATAGTGCGATTGAGGAAGTATTATATTGTGGTTTAGGAATCATATCCTAATAAAGAACAACTGCCGGACCAGTTGCAAGCCTGTCACGTACCAGTACTGGTACGCGTACCACAGGTTGAAAACTATGGAAGGCCATGCGGGTCAAAAAACATCTCAAAAAATTTAGTACACGTTCTTATTTGACTTTAGTACGTGCTGTAATTCTAATTATTACATGCACTAATTTGGCCAATCAGAACACTGAAAATGAACCAATGAATTTAAAGAAAATAGTATGTGTAAAAAATTATCCAATTAAAAGTCGCCTTAGATCTGTCATTCACGCTCAATTCGCGGAGGTATATAGACCCAGCACTAGATAAAGTCTAGTGAAAGATGGATAGACTCGGCACTCCGAGACAAGCATCAACCAGTGGTTTCAGAGCCTTAGAAATCGCTTTAATTCAGTGGTAACCACACTGTAACTAATACGTAATTTTAAACAAGAAAGATCTGACACTGAACCTAATATTAGCTATGATAACTCAATATTTGAGTGTAAAACTGACAAATACTATTAGAAAAAAAACGATTGTGTACATTGTTAATACAAATACATGGTCTGTCTCAAGAAGTTGGCAGCACTCAGCAAATCTATATTTGCACAGTTGAAGAAAATCTCTTGCCGTCATGATTTGCAATTTTTCGTAATCTTGAAGTGTTATCCCGAAGGTGATTGGCTGCTTTTGTAATTACTTTGCATGACTGTAAAATGATCAGCCACTATGCGGAAAATGTGTAGTTTATTTACATTTATTTAAAACACATACTATGTTATGTATTCTGATTGGTTCAAATCAATACATGTATTAGTCATGCGTTTTTGACCCGGATGACCTTCCATAGAAAACCACTGTTCTAAGCTGATACTTATACACACAACTCTGTCTTCATATGCTAAGTATAGTTTAAGAACAAAAAACCTGCGTCCGCGATGTAGTAACTGCATTTTATGAAATACAGCACAGGAGACAGCAATTGTAAGCCATGCGTTTGTTTTAGACACTGCTTCAGTAACACACTTTCTTTTGAAAAGGCTCCTAAAGGCTCATTATGGGGAAGTGAAAACAAATATCTCAACTATTTAAACCAAAGCACCTTTTTACTTATGATCCATTAAAGCCTTTGGTTTGAAAGGATTAGACTTAAGCCTTGATAGCTGTGCATGTTAAACCAGCGTTCTATATTAAGCCAGGGTTCTATATTAAACCAGTATTTTATATTAAATTGTAACAGATTGTAAATCCCAATATCTTCATACAATCAGGCCCTAATCCTCTTAAACTGGTTATGCATAGAATAGGCAAGACACGCTTTTATTTATTTCCCTTCATAACAAGGTCATGGCAGTACACAGAGTCAAAGTAACAGGTAATTCATTTGTTCACAGTAATTTCGTTATTATAAAGCAAAATACGAATGAGGTACAACCATTCCCACTGTCAACAAGATTATTAAAATTAACAGGTTTCAAGTGTCTTCAAAATTAAATAAAATGCACTTTCTTAGCCTCAAAATAGTATAAATCCTGTTTTTACTTTCCTAAAGTTTCACTTTGGAAGTCTTTGTGGCTTAATTCTCAGTTGTGTATAAATATAAAAACGTTTAGAGCCTTGGGATGGCTTGTTATGAAACGTGCATTATATTGTAAATAGAATGTTGTTTTGCACTGGCGAAGGCCGGGACACACATAAGCGGCGCGATGCCATTGGTTATCAGGTGGTATTTAACCGCCAATATCACTGGCAATGTTACTGAATGGTGATGCACAGACCAGGGACTTAGTTCTATATTGCGAGATCATAAGTTCAAATATGATAGGTCTTTTGACCAGTTATCACCAGCAATCTCGATCAGTTATCTACACCTGTTTCTATATTTGAGTCGAAGCATAGTTGGTGTTGTGTTTCACTATGACAGGTTGACTAGTCATATCTGAAAATCATGAACCACGCAACATAAGGAATGTATTTTGAATGGTCTTAGAAATCACATTTGCGTAATCATTAGTCATGTGACTATAGGTTTAAGTGACCTAACAACCCATTTTCTATCTATATGTAATGCTATATATTCCCATGTAATGTACACCTTTGGAACTGCACCACAAACACAGCGTTGTGTTACTAATAAAAAGTTATTTAACAAGTCTAATTTAATATTCAACTATATAATTATAAAATATGTTAGAACACATGTGACACATTTAAAAAACAAAAAATAAAGAGCATAATTATTAAGAGTAATTTGGGGTTGTGTTAGGAGACAAACCGGACAGGAGAATCAGTAAAAACTTTTCATCCCTCTTTTCTGAGACTGTCTGACACACAATGATGCAGCAATTTCACCTCAACAGACAAACAATCACTGACATCTAGACAGGAGTTCACATAACTGGTATCCAGGTGTGCATGTGGACCAATAAAGAATAATTCAGACTTCATATACCGTCAGCATATATTTTTTTAACAGGAAAGCATTTATAATAAAGGCAGCGACAGTGCTCATGGTCTGAAGGTGAGCTGTACATGCTTTCACAACTTAAGGAAAACTCCTGATTATATTCAACATGTTTCCCATTCATAAAATATACATCAAAATATATATTTTCTTTCTATATAGGTTGGGCTGCTGGACATTTTGGTACTTTTGTCTTCCTTCTTTTTTTGGTTTGGTTTGGTTCAAAATGCCCTTAAAGGGAATGTGCTTTTAAAGGGAATGTTTATTATTGTTTGCAACGTTACTCCTCCAACGTGCTTTGAGTGGCTGGGTGCATGATTCTCTATTTGATGTGCATTAGCTCACGCATGAGACCTGACTGATAAATCACGTTTTCATGCGCTATCGCAGCGGTTCGCTAACGCTGTCATTTTTGCCCTAGCGACAGCTGCTGCACGCCTATTTGCTAAATAGGGCCCCATATGTTTAAAGGACATTATGTTTTTTGTATTCATGTGCACAGTTCATAGTGTTCATCTATCATTATTTAAACAGAAAGCTAGGGTTGTAACAGTCTTGTCTGCAGTAAATCTGGTCTACCACCTTGAGGTTGTGTACTTGTCTGTAAAAGGTAAAAACAACTGCTTTTAAATTGATACATTTTATCTAAAGAAGTTTAGATTACTCGAATGGTGTGGACAGGTAAAGTTTTTCAAGAGAGAAAAAAAAGTACAATACAAAGCTTGCCATTTCAGTCTATTTCACAGTTGCTATGTGGATGCTGTTCAGACGAATTGACAATACACTTAAATCAGGAGATCCTGTGTTAGGATGGTACAGCGGTACAAAATAAAGAAGCACAACCAGGATTCAAAAACCATTTGGGTCTAAAGGCCTCAGTGCCTTTCCATTAGGACCTATAACTCACACAACCTCCAGGATGTTCATTATTCAAGTTCTTGAGTCTGCATGCTTCTCTTTAATGCACAACCTCTCTTTCATTCTCTTTCTTTATAAATCCTGCCAGGAAATTTCACAGGTACATACATGACCCTTACCCCGCTGCTTCATTAGTCTCCCAGCAGCCATCCACACTGCTGAAACAAATCCACAGGTGAAACCAAGCAGCACAGTTTAGTACAGCAGTGGGAAAGCAATTTATAGCAATCCTGTTCATGTAAATATTCCTGATACCAAACTACAGAATGTCTGAATTATAATAATATTCATGGAGTTGATCTGGATCTCACTAAAATGAAAACCAAGAAGTCAGAGTGAATAGTCCAACAAAAGAAAAACATGTTACATTCATTCTTAAATGCCACATGGCTTAGGTATGTTCTATATCATTGAGACCCAGGGCCCTTTCTATCTTAAATGCAGTTGAGCTAACAAAATAATTCAATTAAATTGTACTTATTGTATATGACAATATCATTTTCCTATATGAAAGTCACATACACATATGGAGAATTCACATTTAATTAAAAAAAAAATTAAAAAAAATAATAATTGAGTTAAAACAACCCATTCTGTTTAACATAAATAAAAAAAATTAATATATTTGACTTAATATAAGATCTGAAATATTGGGCAGTTAACACATTTGCTTTCAGTAACTCATGAAGTAATACTTGAGTACCTGTACGATTTATCCTTGTCACGCCCAGTTAATTTAACATTTTGCTTCCTCCAGGTCTGTACTATGATTATACTCCATTAGTCCATTATTTTAACTGTGTTGTCATTATAAGCAGCTAAGATTCTGGGGCCTGTTTCACAAAGCACTCCTAAGCATTTAGCATGCTTCTAACTAGTGAATATCCTTCTATCCGTTTCACAAAATTCTAGGTATCAGTAACTTTAGAAGGACCTACCAAATATTTAAAACGCTGCTGCTAAACATCAAGTGGCTTTCCAGAGAGTCTCACAAAGCAATGTTAAGGGTTAAAAAGCTTCTGTAAGTACATTCTAAACCTAGAAGCCTGTCTGAGGTCTTCTAGTGGCTACCTTTACCTCACAAGGGAGAGCCGTTGAATCAGAATAAATACCATATTACACTAACAATGACAGCAAACCTTAGCCGAAAGGAACGTTGTGAGCAGAACTGGAATACTGCTAGATGAATATAACGGTGATGAATTGAAACAACGTTACAGATTGACTCGAAATCTATGCTAGAATTATGTGACATTTTGAGACCAGATCGTGTGCTGTACCAACTGAAATAAAAGTGTTTGCAGGTTTGGCATTTTATGCATCTGGCGAATTTCACAGAACTGTTGGTGATCTACATTGTATTAGTAAGATTAGTAAGCCAACATCTTCACAAATTATTACCCGTGTTTTTTGCAGCTTTGCCAAGAGACCAGTTCTTAATCCTGTAACACCAGTGGACAGAACTAGAAAACACAAGCAGGCACGGTGCACAATTGAAAGATATTCTGTGTTAATGAAGTCCAGATTTCAGTGTCTAAGTAAGTTTGGAGGAGTCCTCTGCTATTCCCCATAGGGTGTCTGTGAGTGGTTTGTTGCTGTAGATGTACTACACAATATTTGTTTCAAATAGAAATAGAAACTAATGCAAAAACAATAATGTGTGCTCTCCCTTTATCTACACTTTAAGCACAACCAATGCGTGTATGTATCCTTCATATAGTACCACGTTCATTGTATGTATATGCATAATAAATGTTATTTTATGGACAACACTAGATTCTGGAATAGTTTTTATAGTTGCTAAAATGTTTTTTAGTTTTATTGTCCATTTAGTGAAGTGTATTCCATCTTCAACTCGTTTAGATGTCCGTTTACCACAGTAATTATCATTCGCATCACCTAGAATCATACTAGATAGCAGGACAGTGGTAGAGCCTTTGTGACACCAAGCAAATGAGCTTCTAGCTTTAGAAGCACTTTGTGAAACAGGCCTGTTATCTTAAACAGAAACTATGTGTGGTTTGTCTTCAGAATCTCATTTAACACATGCAACCAATACATTCCAAGCAAGCTGTACAAGGGTTAATTAAAGGGAGCTTTCATCTGAGTGTAAAGCTAATGTAAAGTAATTAGCGAGGGGGTAAATGATTCCCATAAAGTCCTACCCCTCATACACAAGGTCTTGAACAGTGGCAGACGCTGTGGTTGGAAGACATTCTGGATTATTTGCAGGAGTGTGTGGGGCCTTTGAGACAAAAACAACTGAATCAAAGCCAGAGACATAGATCTGTGCATAATCACCAGGTGGCTACACTGCCAGTACAAGAAGCACAGTAGCAGAAGGTGATCTGCATGAATTCCTCAGCAGTATTCAAGTGCTGATGAAGCTTGGCTTTTTACTGAATCTGTAAGAAATTCAGACACACTGTACATCCGAGCAGTATCTTCAACTTTTATCTTAATACAGTCTTAAGTATTCAAATGACTTTAGTCTCCCCTACAATTGCAAAGATGACCTGCTCTTTCTCTCTGAAAAACAAGTAATGGTGCATCATTCTAAAGAATTTCTTTTGTCGAAACAACATCCCCCTGCCAACTAAGTAAGAAAATACAAAAATACAAATCAGGTGGTCAACTCAATAGAGGTTATGGTAAGGTTATATCACACACCAGTGTAAACTGCTTTCAGTTTTGCTCTTGAGAAAAGGTTTTGATTACATTTGCTACTGTGTTGAAAATAACCATTGAGAGATACAGTGCTCCCACTTTATAAGGCAGCCCTTTATACTGCGGAACAGGTTATAAGACGGTGTGGTCACGGCTCCCATTTGCCCTATAATGCCATTACACTAACACTAGTATTCTCGTTATAAGGCGGAACACAAACAGCACAGTCTCTTAACTATGGTTCCTGACTACAGCATTATAAAGGGGGAGCACTGTATAAGCTTTGCTTGCCTACCTAAACACAACCTCTGTTGTCAGCATTGAGGTAATAAAAATGTCACTGAAAGGCCAATGTTTCTGGGTAGTTGGGAAGGCTTTATTGAATGAATATGGACGCCATTGCAGTAGCTGCTGCAGCTGTCTGCACTTTTCAAGGGAGAAAACCTTAGGTATTTCAGACACAGCTGGAAAATGATGTGACTATAATGATTCCTTACAATGCAGGGAGTAATGCAGAGACGTGTGCAAAAGAAGCACAACTATGTCCCAGAAGTAGTTAATCTATATTCTGAAATTGATTTGAAGTCACTTTTCAGGCTTTCTCGCAGTGCAGGTATACACTTAAAAACGTACGTTTTACAATAATGCACAAATGCATCTAAAACTCCACTCGTAGTATCTGTAGCACAGTCTTATGCTTGTTGTGGATGTCACTGTCTTTTCCGTTGGCTAGCTCACTAAATTAGACTTGGAGTTTGTTGAGTCAAGGTTGAAGTCAACAGCTGTGTAGAAATAGAATAATAGAAATTATTTGAATTGTTTGATTGCACACGCCAGGCAACAAGCAGTAAAGAAAACACAGAGGACTGAAAATGAATTCTGCTAATTAATGGGAGGGCACTAATATAGGGTCAGGTTGATCAAACAGCCCCCATTTACATGTAATAATATTTCCAACAACAAAATTCTAACAATCTCTCTAAATATTGATAGTATTTCTGCCTGTAAGTACCTGTAATAAGCTTCATCTCCCCCGCCCCCCCACAGTTATTAGACTATAATTTACTACTTAAGCAACCTTTATATTATGATGCAAAATAATCGCAGATCATGTGTCATTGTCAAAAAACATATGAGCTCAGACATTCTAATTCTATCATGAAGAACGGATGGATTAGGCTTCAGTCTTCCTTCATAAATAAAAGCTTCTGACATTTTAATTTCAGAGCTAAAAAATAAATACATTTGTATTACTATTACACCACAATTGAAGAAAAAAAACCTATTTTTCTAATATTTTAAAGTATAGAATAAGCAAATTGATGAATATAAAACATAAGACACACATTAGGTATCACCATTTTTATTTTGATAGGATCATAATCTGCCATGTATAAAATAATACTCTATTATGTCTATATTTACTAGATTAGAGAGCGCAGTCCAAGACAACTGCTTTTCACAGCATCCAGGCAAGAAAATATGACAGATGACATATTCATATGAAGGGAAATACATGGCACTGTTTAATAATAACTGGACATCAGTTTATATCCAGTAAGAGATACAAATGCACAGTATTTGACACATCACATAAAACACCAAGTATTAAGATTTCAAATTTGTATGATATATACACATATTTGTTTGACATATTAAAATATCTTTTCAGTATTTACCTTCCCCATACAGTCCAGACAATAATCCCCAGACAAATACCAGGGTTCTATTTCATAATAAGTATGTGGTGAAGGAATGGAATGGGATTGTTGAAGACCCGTTTAGAGCTCAACCGGCTACAGTACTAGGAGCTGGACCAGCACTGATTATGGGATTATGGGCTTAACAAACTGCCTGTTTATTGGAGTAATCTTTTCCAGGAGTTTACCTGTGATTACAGCTCACAAAATGTTTGTGGTACCAAATACTTTAAAATACCAATGGTAAAAAGTGCCACTGAAAAGAAATCTTTTGCTTTTGCTGCAGTTTCAGATTAAAATGCATTGCCGATGGGATTTAGATCAGAGATTTTCCCAATGTCAATTAAAAAATGTGTTGTGACCCTGGAACTAACTGCCAAACCAATCAGTACGAGGCACTCTGTTCCTGTTATACAGCGCCTTCACAGAGAGGGAGGGAGATTGTTGACTAGGATTCATTCGCTCTCTGAAATAAACTCATATGGCCTTTTTCCAATAAAAATTTTAAATTAAAAAAGTAAATTAAAATAGCCTGTTCTCATTCATACATTTTTTTTATGTTCAATTAAATATGTATTGAATACTGGAAATTAAATCTTAATAAAGCTTTGGTTTGCAATGTGCTATAAAATAATGCAAGGTAGTTTTGCTTATATTTTGTTATGCTAAAAAACATGTGACTCAAGTTGCAGCATTGCCTTCCTTTCATAAAAACAGCACTCTGATATCACTACACAAGTAGTTTTCAAAACACAGGATGAAAACTCAACCCAAAAACAAGCAAATCATACATGCCATAACAAAACTTAAAAGGTACTAAATGGACTTGCAAAAAATCCAGAACCCAGAATACTGTGCATATGTCACAGATGGTGCAGCTACAAACTGTTTCACACTAGACCATGTAAAAATATTTTATTTTCATATGCCAGTGGTACCGGTACCATCTCTAGTCTCAGGATTTTTCTTTGTTACACACTTAGTAACCTAAATGTAGATTTAATGTTTGCCAAAATTCACTCACAATGAACATATTATTAACATTTACAATGTGAAAATATACGTTTCTAATAATAATAATAATAATAATAATAATAATAATAATAATAATTTGAACTTGAAATTAGAATACCAAAGTACTGTACTTGCATTCCATTTGCTCTTTAGAAATACACCCCCGAACTCAACCTACATCTAGGGATTGTCATTACAGAGTAAATTAATTCATACCTCACTATAATATCATTGTTATATCTGGGTATTACAAATAATAAATTCCATTAAACTACAGTTACATCTAAAAGGGGTTCATTTTAATTTATTGCTAATTATTTTGTTGAATCATGTTTTTTTCTTCTTTCTGACTTGACATTCAGCTGTTCAAACTGTAATATAGCACATTCTTTAGATTGAAAGGCCAACTGGCAAATGGAACAATCTTTAAAAGGCTGACTTAAGTATAAAGCCATGTTCTTTGTTTTGTTTTTAAAGGGTAGAATCAGTCACATGATTCCATGTGAAGCTAACACATTGTCACTGTAGTCAATGTTTGACCTCTACCTGGAGTTGAATGCATTGTAATACTGCATTCATATCACCAATATAACTCGTCTAGTTGTTAGTTATGAAATAGGAATCATTTGTATTGCTTTGGGTTTTAGAACAATTTTTAAGGTCAACTGTTCACAGATATTTTTCTTGTTAAAACCCAGAGAAGTGAATTTGGTTCTGTCATGAACCCTTTTGAGAAAAAAAAAAAAAAAAGCATCACCCATATTTCATTGAAATACAAGCTTACTTAATATTGGCACTAAACTAGATGTTATCCAGATTCTAACCCATTAAGGTGTTGATCTCAATTTGCAAGGGCAGAACAGCAATTTATAATTGCATTACACAGGCAATAATATTTACAAATAATTAATGCTGATTTTACATTAATTTAGGTGAAGCTTGATATTGCTGGTCAGTGGTGCAATAACTGTATATATTATAATCCCAAGATAAACTACTGTACAACCTTGAGGTGATCCAAGTAAGACTTCATAGTTTATCATTGCAGTTTGCAAACTGCACATGTTAGGACTAAGTCCCTTCCAAAAAACTGCTGTGTGTTTTACTCTCCAAGCCTATTATCATCAGTGGCGTAGCTAGCGGGGTTGTTTTAGGGGTTTGAACCCCCTCAAAATTCATTATTTAACGATGTGGAGGAAATAAAAAATGTCAGCCACCTGCAACAGCTGTTTGCTTCGCTGCCTGCCTAAGCACACTTAATAAATAAATCAGTAAATCAATAAATCAGTTAAACACAAAACTAGTTGTGATTGGGTAGACTCCTGTCCTTTTTACACCAGATTCAGCCTTCAACTCCTTTCATTTGACAATGCGTGTGCACGTACTGTTCAAACAGACATCGAAGTTGAAGATTAACACAGAAGTTATGGCCTCGGCTAATACTAGTATTATGGGGAAAGGAAAAAAGAACACATTTCTTAACATATTTCATTTGCCCTACTGCCTTTAAACTACCAGTTATTTTCAACTTTTTAATCTCAAGTACCAGTGTTTACAACAGGGACCGCCAGGTGTACCAGTAACGATGTGCAATCTAAAGCCTGATTAGCATAGGACTAAAAATCACCACATGAACAGGTAGTTTGGGAATTGTTAATGACATCAGTGAAATGCAGTCCCATGTGAGCTGTTCATTTCTTTTTATCCCAGATCATTTTCTCAGAGGTCCTCTGATTATTTTACAGCACATTGGGACCCTCTGTAAAGTTTCAAACTCAGATGTTCTTTGTATTTTTACTCCCATGTGAATCGACCATATTAGCGTCATGTTACAGTTGATACAGCATTTCCAGGGTATTCACCTCAAAGCAATACCAGCCTTCACAATAAACTGTAATATAATATTAAAATTGGTACGATCTGACCTGAGATTCTATAGTTCAGTAAAACACAACAATTGGGCGTAACCAAATTGGGGACAGGTAAAAATAGAAAACATAATGGACGACTCTTAAAAAAGGAATGCTTTTAACGGTGCTGACTGTCTGATGCATGCATGCATGATCCTGCAGGAGGAGCTAGTCCTCTGTTGTTTATAGCAGTGACACAGTGAGGCTAGGAATGGTGTGCTGCCTCTCCCTCTCTCTGAATAGTTGGGAGTCGGGCCTTGGGGGGGGGGGGGGGGGGTGGGGGTCACTCAGGTCAACCAATAAAACAATGCTTTCTCTATTCATTCGCTCTTGCCCTTTTTATAAAATGCCCAGTGACGCTAGGTGCAGGACCATTGGTGTAAACAAACACGGAGAGAGAACGCCAGCAGCTGGATTGAAACAATCAAGCAAGCAAAGCACAGTTATTTAATCACGTATCCGAGGAGGGACTTCGAGATAGATGGGGAAACCTGCGTAATCCTATACGTATTTAGAGAGGGAAGAGAAAGGCTTAATCTGAAGACCCAGAGGTGGGGGACGCTTTTGGACGCAGCCACTTTATTTTGTAGTTTTGTTGAAAGCGTTTTCTTTTTCTTTTTCTTTTTGCCTTGTGTTTTTATTGTTATTTGAAGCACCTGCGTGTGTATATGAAGTATTCTGCTTCTCCTTTACCATCGTTCGTATTGGAGTGAACCAGTAGCACAGTGCCATCTTGTGGCGATATCAATAATGTGCACCCCCGCGGTGTTTTCAATTACACCTTCTGTTTCGTGTGTCAGTGAATTCCCCATATCCTCCCACAAGTGCATTTGAAGACATGTAGGGACATGATTACTGTACCTTTGGAAAAGAAGGTACAATTAAATTAGTTATTTAAAAACGGTTAATTGTTTGCAAATCGTACACAATAGTGCCTTCTCTCGCCACAACATCACTTTTAATTTAAAATTTACCGACTTCTTTTGATAAAAACAAATCTCCATCTGGGAGGTTACTAGACGTACTCTACTTTTTACCAACTCTGAGGACACCTGTTAGTCCCGTTCAAACCATGCTTTAAACAGCTGTTGTAAAACCAAGACCTATAAGTACTCGACAAGTTTGCAATGAAAAACAGGAGGATGGACTTGGGGATCTAAACATCAGGTAAGGTAGGTTCTTCTTTCTGTTATTTAATTTGTGTGTTTGATAACTGCAGTAGTGGTTCTAAATGTGGTTGTGAGGTGAAACATCACAGTTCTTAAAAGTGCGATTTAGAGCTAGATTTAGACAGTTTGCTATTTTAGAGCTAGTCCATGCAAGTTTGGAGTGTAGTTCATTTTTACTTAAAGAAACATTTTTATAAACACATCTGCAAAAACGAGGGACATATGTCACATATGACTAGAAAATTGACATGGCCTACTTACATCTGTCAGAGGCTGAATCCAAATCACTATATGTTTGTCGTATCCACTTTTGAAAGTAGGTGTCCAATTTCCACATTAAATCTAAGCCTAGAACCTGTTTCCAGGGTTTTATTTGTTTATATTATTATTATTATTATTATTATTATTATTATTATTATTATTTAAATCAAATTAGTTTGTTAGATGACCTACAGACTTAATTACTGATTTAAAATGTTAATCAGAACCCACACTGTGATGCATGTGGGGTTTCACAATAATGAAAGATGAAGATACAGCTGGAATTAAACAGTAACACTTTATATTAAGGTGACCCTTATTAATGTATAAATGTGTTAATAAAGCAACCATGCAATAGTCATAGATGGAATTACAGTTTTATAACGGGACAGTTTTTAGTCACCTATTATACTTTGGGATGTTTAAATGTAATTCCGCCTATGGCTATTGCATGGTTATAAACCAACTATAATGCTTTATTAACACTCTATAACATAGTTGCTCAGCATCTATCTATATATATATATATATATATATATATATATATATATATATATATATATATATATATATATATATATATATATATAGTGATGGAGTGTACATTCCAGAACAATATTGGTCAGCTGGGAGGCCGTGGCTGTAAGAAGCGTACACTCCATCTGCCTAAAGGTTGTACTGATGGTTTCAAAGGAAACTAAAATAATAAAATTGTGAAGGATTGGCTAAGGAAAGGAACAAAATGTGAAAGGAGAACATAAACCAACTGGATGGTAAACAAAGAAATTTAATAATGTAAAGTGTTTAGGATTAAAAACTAAAGATGGGTTAATTAATACACTTGGTAAATGATAATGGTGTGTTAAACAAATAATTACGTCTGGAAACTAATTAAATATTTTTAAAAGGTGTGAGTGTGTGTATTTGAGGGTGGTGATGGTCGGAGTTTGAGAGAGAGAGCGGAGAGAGAACGGAGAACGGTAAAAGTGAAAGGAGACTTGTTTTGAGGGTAAGCAGAATTAGCCTGCCCCTGTTTAGTTTAAAGGGAAAAATAACAAGTGTTTAGTTTAGGACCCGAGAACGGGGTAGGTTTGGTTTGTTTTCTGTTTGTTTTGTTTTCAAATAAAACCACGCTCCGGCGTGTTTCATTTCAAGTGTGGCTAACCACCACTTGCTGTCAGCTTAAGTAGTGTTATAATATATATATATATATATATATATATATATATATATATATATATATATATATATATATATTTATAAAACATTAATTAGCTGCACCTTAATATAAAGTGTTACTGATTAAATTGTAAACTAAATTTTGCAAGGAGGCTGTCCAGAGATCTCTGCTTTGCTCAGAAAGGCACTAAAACACATGAATTTTATCAAACCGGATCAAAAGAAAAGGTGAGTTTCTAAAAACCAAATGACAGATGAAGGAAAAGTAGTGAAAGAGATATGAAGCCATGGAATCTTGGATATCTTAAAACCCAAGTGACTAAAAATGGCAAAATAACGTATAGGGACATAGATTGTTTATGGGATTTGCTATCACGTCGTGGCATTTATTCTCTCGAACTCTGGCATTTACTGAACTGATACCTACAGTTTTTTTTTTTTTTTTTGGATCCTCTCGGTTTCATCAATTTCAACTCCACAGATTAATTTTTGCTGTGGCTCAGTCTTTTTGCCACAGTGTTGGGACTTGTTTAATGTTCAGTCTGGGGAAGTTATTAAACTTTTACGTGGTTAGCATATTGCTGAAGGCTGTACCGCTACATACTGGACAGTTTGAGATCTTTCAGCTACTTGGAAACAGGCCTAGATTGGCAAAATAACCTATTCAGCATGCATAACCTGCAATGAATGAATGACGAGGATTGCAACTGCAGATGACTTACGAACTGTGAGGGCGCTCAGGGCCTGATGACTGTGGAGGGCACTCAGGGTCCGAGTGAAAGATAAATTTGGCCGGAGGTCTCATCCGTGGGTGCACGACAGCTACCTGCGCGAGGCCGGCTGAAAAAACTATGAACAGTTACATGCACCCCAGTGCCGCAGATAGGAAGTAGCTATGGGCCACATCCCTCCAGGACGAGGCATGCTGCAAGGTGGTGGCTGGGGAGGATGGAGGCCAAAACAAAAAGAAGCGACATGAAAGAATAACACACAAAGCTTTTATACACTTGCTGATGACATACTGCTTAGGGGCAGATTCACCTTTGCAGAAAAGCAACCAAGTTTACAATTCTTGTTTGTACGTTTTCTTAAGTTCTTTCTAACTCTAAAAGTCAGCATCTGAAATGTTTATGCGATTTTAGCAATTGAAGCAACAGTAGCTGGTTTACAAAGACATATACACTCCCTCAAGGGGATACTTGAATTAGGTAAGGAAGAATGCTTGCATATTTTCTGCAGACTCTGTAGAAATTTATCAGAGTCTGTACACATGCAACGGAATCCACTTACAGAGCTCAGCTCTTGATAATTGCAGTCTGCATAGCATAGGAGGCATAACTATTTTCCATCAATATTTCATCAATTACACATATTTTTACAGCAATGGTATCACTACATAGAGGACCAGTGTTGGTATGTGGATAACGTAGTAATTAGTTCACAGAGCATAACTTTTGTTTGTAAGCATTGTTTTCCCACTGTAAATGATTATTATGTATTACAACTTTTTTTTTTTACAAAGTAATCTGATTTTAATCATCAATGTCTCTGTTGATCTGGAAATCAATGCCTAAATAGATGAAATTTTATATTTATGTTTACATATCTACCGGACTGAAACAAAGTAACCTCAACATATATATTTTTTATTGTTACTTGAACAGAGCAATAAATAGATTCAATTAATTCATATGACAAACTTTTGAGAGTAATAGATGGGCTTCATTGAGTTACAGGAAAATAATTCCATCTAGGGTTTACATGATGTCATAATAATAATAATAATAATAATAATAATAATAAATAATAATAATAATAATAATGTAAATTAAGGAAATATTAAATAATCTTAAATATAATTATTTTTGTTAATTTAGGAATGGTGAATTAAACTGGGTAGGATAATGAACTGCAAAAAAATAACTTATTTTTAACCCTTTGCGGATCAGGTCCGACATTACAATTTTCCCTTTCCAGTCGGATGTAAAGCACAGGAAAAAGCAGAGAAAACCTTTCAATGGCTGAGTGAGATTGACAGGAGCTGAATGAAACCAAAAAAAAAGGACGTATCTCATAGCCCCATCCACTAGAGATAACACGGACATAACAAAGGAGGTGGCTGCTTCTGCATCCAGCGCTCAAAGAATATCACGGACATTTGCAGAGCTTTTTGAGATATTATAGTAATAAAATAATGACTCAGATCGCATTATTGAGGAGTTTGGTGATAAAACGAGTGATCAGTAGAGGATTTATTAGTACGCATGTCTATAAAGAGGTATGTGAAAAATACAGCAAAAAGGGGTGGGGCTTGGCTGTAGATACAATACTGAGTGTCCTTTTGCTATTCAACGCCTTTTAAACCTGTTTTACTTAGAATAAAAAAAAAATTAAACAGTGCATGTAAAATAAGTGCATGTGAAAATAAATTGGAGCTGACGCGCCTGACAAGCGCTGAATAAATGGACTGCAAAGAGTTAAGGAAAAGGTGTTTCAAGGAGGTATGCTTTTTTAATTTATTTATTTCTTAGTTGCTGTCAGAGTTGAACATTATTTGTCTTGGTTGGTGCCTGAAAACCTGGTGGTTCCTTTACTGTTGTGGGGTGCATTTTTCTGGCATGGTTTGGGTGCACTCATTCCCTTAGAAGGCAAGGTCAATGCTAATCGCTACTTAATGGTACTGAGTGATCATCTTCACCCCATCTTGCAGCATTTCTTTCCTGCCGGGGGTGGGGGGGGTGGGGGTGTCTTCCAGGATGACATATGCCCCCATCCACAGAGCATGTGTGGTCACCCAATGCTTTGATGAGCACGATACTGATGTTATCCATATGTCATGGACTTCTCAGTTACCAGATCTAAACCCAATCGAGAATTTATGGGATATTCTGGAACGACGTCTAAGATGGCGTTTTCCACCTCCATCAACCAGGCGTGAGTTGATTGATTTTCTCGTGGAAGAACGGTGCCGCATCCCTCCTGCAGAATTCCCAAACAGTGCTTTTCTAAAGTATACATTTTTTTAACAGAAATAGGGGTGTTGCTTTAGCAGTATTACTTATCACAGAATCTGCCAATGATGCACATGACAAGGAACATTAACTTGGGCTTGAAAACATTTAAGATCGGTGTAGCAGGGAGAGATCTGTGCTGACTCTGCTGGCGTGTTCACGGGCTGCAGGAAGAGGGCTGCAGTCGCCCAACAACCGCCTGTGAGTCATGGCAGTGACACGGGGAGGTGGGAAAGTGGGTGTGTGGACTTTCCCCCTCTCTGAATGGCTGAAAGGCGAGTCTTGGGTGATTGTTGGTCCTATAAAATAACGCTCTGCTGTTTATTCAGGTCTGCCCTTATAGACTCACTGAGAGTGCGGAAAAGCTGGTCGCGGACCGAGAACCAGCCGGGAGAGAAAAAGACACGAAAGTGTCACAGTGAGACAGTGAGAGCGGGGAACCCTTGGGCAGAACCCTTAAAAATATAACAGAGCAGGCTAGGTAAACGGCAGTGTAGGACGGAGATCCGGGTCGTACGGGCAGTGGCGACCGGGATATTGCTGCAGAGTGCAGCACCTTTTATTTGTAGTTTTGTTATTGTGTTATTTTGTCCCTTGTTATTTATGCCTTCTGTTTTCATTGTTATTTCTTTGAGCACCTGCAAGATGCCGGTATTGTGTACCATCGCTTGGTATGCCCGTGGTTCTGTTTACCATTGTTGGTAAATCAGACCACAGACCCACAGCGCCATCTGCGCGATAAACTGAAAAACAGCACCCCGAAAACAAAACTGGGCACCTGTGCGGTGTTGCCAAATCCACCTGTCTGTCTCCTGTGTCAGTGAATTACCCACCACCCTTCCACAATCGGATTGATAACAAAGAGCACAGATCAAAAACCAATTGGCTTGCTGGCTGAAGAAACAAAACACTGTTGTTTTACAGGATAAGGGGACCATAACATAACTCACAAGCCAAACTATTAAAACCAAAACTACCCTAAAAATAAAAAGGATTCAATACGCTGCCATTCAGAGTGTATATATATATATATATATATATATATATATATATATATATATATATATACACACACACACACACACACACACACACACACACACACACACACACACACTACTGTATGGTGCTATATGTTAAATGAAAAAAAAAAGGTAGCTGTTAAATGGGTTGTATGATATTGTGATAAGGCAAAAGTCCTGTGCGTGTAGACAGTGTTTATATTCTGAATTAAGTTTGGAAGGGATGGGAATTAAAATCTCACCCCTGTCAAATTCATGTGCAGAATTGAGCTTGTGCTTTCTAAAGCTTTAGGTTACCGTAGGTATTATATATAAAAGCAACATCTTTTAAAACTTTGGGACCATTCACTCATTTCAAAAGTTACAGGGTTCTTCTTTATCAAAGTCATTTGCTGGGTACAAGGTCACATTACCAGCAAGATTGCAAGAAACTCCATGGAACACAGGATTTTGAAATTGAATCATTAGCTTTCTGACACAGGCCTCCCTCTCTCACAGACCTGCATATTGCAGGGGAAATCTTTCTGTTGTCTTGTTTCCGTACTTTCAAATTATTCATTAAGAGATAAGCCTACAATCCTGAATGAGTTTATAAATGAGCTTCACAAGCACTACAATCAAAAGTACACAGTATCTGTCACCTGTAGGCAGAGAGAAGAAACTGGGTAGACACATGATCAAGTATCTAGATTCCTCCAGACAGAATTTTTTTAAATGTTTTCCAATACAGTAAGTCTCTTATTTGTATAAAACATATTCCTGTCCCTTTCTTTTTTTGTAAACTTTGGCTTTCATTTTAAACAAAATTAATAGAGATATGCTGTCTGTCTAAGCAGTAAGTTATTAGAAAGTTAATATTTCATAGGACACATCAGAGGAAATTGTTTAACCTGCAAATAAGCAGATGCAGGACATCCAAGCTGTTTCACCCTGTGTGTCAGGTGCGCTGTGTCGAAGGGGATGTGACAGGGAGGGCTTTCAATTTGAGGATCTTGTAAAGACAAAAACACTCCAGTACCCGTTGCTAACAGTCTCTTAAAAATCAGCTTTGGGATTGTCCGCGTGAATAATATCTCTTTTTTAAGCAACATATTTTTCATATTCACTATGGCAGGATGGCTGGGTGAAAACACAAGTGTATTGCAGGGTGTCGCAAATGCGCTCTTTCTTTAATGAATCAAAATAACAAACACAAGCACACAAAACAAAACAGCACAGTGGCCAAAATAAACAGACACAGTAATTCAATCCAGGTTTAATCCAGCACGAGTAGCAATTGTTTTTAGTTATTTTGTTCTTAATTTCTCTCCGTTTTCTTTGTCCTTTACTCCAACAACCCCCAACTCCGGTCAGCAAAAGCTGCTGGTTTATATAGTGCTTGAGGGATAAACTGGTTACCAATTACCTTGTTTATCCACATTCTGCACAGGTTTTCTAATAAATGTGATCGACAGCTTATTTGTCAATAAATGATTAGCTGCCATCCCTGCATCCTCACGGATGTAGTTTGACAGAGACGAGAAGCAAACATCATCCCTGCCAACTACATGTAACAAAAATAAACACAGATCCATTAAACAATAACAATAATACAAAAATAATAGAAATAAACATAGGGGCGGAGTGTACCCAGTGCTCGAGTCCGGCCGGAATGTTCCTGCACTTTTTTGGTATGTATCAATCTGTTCAACTCCACCACACTTTCCTTTACCACTACACCACTGACAGTAATGTCTGATAAAAAACGTAATGGGATACTGTCCTACCTTTCTGTCGTTAACAAGAAGCCTAAAAACAACTTTGACAGGTAAATTCAATTTACGTATTTTCACATAAATGTACAATACAGTATTTAATAAAAATAAATACATAAAAACAGCAGGGGTGTAACTGTTACAGTATGTACACTTTAGCGCTGTAAGTTATGTGCATGTTTGTTACATAAATTCATGAAGACCTTTTATTTCTAGTTACATATGTTTGAAACACTAGTCTTACCATATATTAAAGTTAAGAAAAGTAACTGCTTTAGTGCACTGGGCCAGTGTTATTAATATAAATGATGTATTTTTTTGTACCATTAAAATGATTATACCAGAGAAAACATGCAAACAATTATTCTACAATTGCCTTAATGTGCAACCAATTACATATACAGTAGTGAGTGACTTATGCACCAAATAGTAACTCATGATTTCTATACCCCCTCAGAGGATCATCAAATTAATATTACTCTCCAATTCTATCTTTAACGCTCACTGCTTTAGAGGTTTCTTTTCCGTAACATGTTTATCAGCAGATAAGTTGACAACCAAAATACATGAAATCGTACCTGGAACAAAGCTCCCTTGGACAACCTCTTTGTAAGCCCACCAGCCTTCATTGAATTTTGGTGAATTTTGCTGAGCTGAAAAAGAAGACAGAAATACACATTACTTTTATACATTAAAACGTTCACAAGGGGCATTGCAATCCATTCATTATTAGTGCTTAAATAAAAAAATTAATAAAATGTTGGACACAATTTGTGAACTGGGTAGCTTTTATTCACAATATGTTTCACCCTCCGTTCCTTACACTATTAGTATGGAAATAAGACCTGTCATGTTGTGTCAGCTGTACAAGCAAAGCTACATTACTAAGGATTTGCACTTTATAATTGGTTGGCTAGGCATTGTTTCAACTACAAAAAAAGGCTGTGACCTGGAATTACAGTCAAGGTTTCTCGGATGTTGTATTGTACATTAGAGTCAATAAAGCTGCTCTTAGAATAGTGGCAATAACAAAAACTGAACATGAAATTAGGTTGTGTACTGAAAGCAAACACAAAAGAATAAAGTAGAAAAGCTCAATACTTAATAAATTACGTATTGAAGGGGTGTGCAGAGAACCCATTACTTCTACTCTGGAAACCAATACTCATATTAGGCTTTACTCAGATGGCATAAGTCAGGCATAGGGCTTCTGTTTTTCAGGTGTTATTAATTGTATTTTTTTTATTTATTTATTTATTTATTTATAGCTATTTTTTTTTATGTAAATCGTTTTTTTTAAGGGGCTTTCATTTTCGATACACTGTAAAAAAAAATAGTGTTTTCGGTTACTTTCCAAAATGCTTGAGCGTTTTTTTTTTTTTTTTTTTTTTTTTTTGGGGGGGGGAGGTTTGTGTCAAAATATGTATAGTAACTTGAGAGTACGTGCACACTTTAGTTGTACCTTCTTTCCTTTGCTGTATTCCACAACGAAATCACTATGGGCACATTTCTTCTGGGGTTTTTGTGTGTAGGCATTTTTGTACATCTCGCCACAATTCTGTTTTAAATCCTTATCTTAACTGTAACACAGCTTCAAGTCCGGCTAACAAGCCTCCATCCTGATTGTAATCCTGATTGTAATCTCGTTTCAGATCTCACAAGTGGAGTCTCTAATAGAAATGTAGGAATGTGCTGTCACTCAGTAGTTGGGCCGTGTTGGATACAAGTCAGGAAGGACATGTTTTTATTATTATTTTTGTAGTAGATTTTATTTTTTTAATGGGAAAAGGGTCAAGTAAATATGAATAGATTAACCATTTCCACAGTTTTTCCGGTGTTTTCCGATGTTTATTGGCTATCCACCAATTAATTTATTTTTTGTATTAGGGGTGTTTTATCAGGTTTAATCGGTTAAAACCGAAAATCACTTAAGCCCTAGTCATGAAATATGTTATGCACATTCATCATAAGTTGTGTTCTATGAAAATACAGCAGGCCAATGTTTTCCTTTTCTTTATTCTGGCTATAGCCGGGATGCGTCTAATATGTCTATCACCTCTTGGGCAGATCAGGTAAAAAAATCTCAATGCAAGGTACCGGGTGATACCGAAATATAACTGCACTTCACTTCTATAAGACAAATAGATAAACTACAGTAGAACATATCCGATTGAATTGACTCCAGGGGTCTATCAGATATGTGAAAATATACCATCTCAGAGGGAGCTGTTATACTACACTGTAGTTGCTTTATTAATGTCGAGGGATTATAAATGAACGATGTCAGGTACATCAGTGAGCCTAAAACTGCAAAGTACGGTACCGCATGTCTACTATACAAGAAAAATGGATTGCAAAACAAAGCACTGTAATACAGTATTTGGCCATTTATAAAATAGCATTCCACAAAACACTTCCCGTGCTTTCAGTCTATGCTAAAGTAATCAGATAGGTCTTTTTGCAGATTTTGTTAACCAGAGACAGGAACAACAACAAGACAGCGAATACATACACTCATACTGCTTTTTAACAGTACAGTAATTCTATTAATCCCTTTCCTTAATGTTTTATTTAACATGGTATGCATTACAAATAATCATTGTTCCTGGGTGATGTAATAAAGATATGAGGAAGGTAAAGGACAAGGTTTCCATGTGTATAACCCATACTAAACAGATTTGACAAGGAGACAAGTGAGCGTAAGCATACTCATGTAGTTATTTACATGAGACAACCCCCCCTGAGCTCAGCTGTGACACGCTGTCCTTGATCTCATCAAAACCAATAGCCTACACAGTGCGCTTAATACCTGAACATGTTTAGGATAAAATAGTATGAAAACAAAATCAGTCGTCCTTCCCAAGGAGGCTTCAGAGTTTGATCTGACAGTCTATCACACTGCTATCATCCTCCTTCACATTCCTCGGAACAAGACAGAGCCCTGCATATCGGAAGAGTATTGTGCTGCGATGTTCGTACACTGGAGGTCATCCATGTGCTGCTATGTAAGCACAAACAGTAGAGCTCAGACCATGGGAACAGTTCTTTATGTTTTTTAGACAATGGCAAGCTGGTAGATGGATTGCAAAAAGATCTGCTTATGCTTTCTGAAACAGACAGTAAGGTAACAGCACACTCTCTAAGGGGAGTATCTACACCTTGAGGAACGTCCAGATCACAAGCATCTGCAAATCGAATACTTGGCCCACTCTTCACACCTTCAGAAAGCATTACAACCTCCACCTACCTTTACTCTGTCTGATCGGGAGCAGCTGTCGGAGAACTCTTCCTCCCCCCCTGTATTTCTCTTTTATATATATAAAACATGTGCAGTTCATTAAGGATCGGTAATAATCTATATTTACCTGTAATTAGGTATTGAACCCACTGCCCATCTGCCCTTACTTACAAAGACATTCCACAGCCACAAATGCCAGTTTCATTCTTTCTGAGTTCAAATGTATGGTGTTAATTCAGCCCCTGAAGTAATCAAACTATGATCAAGGGAAAGCAGACATTTCACAAGTGTTCATAGCATATTGCAGTTAAGTTTGACAATGAGTGAATCATTTTGTACAAGTAGCAAAAGGCATTTGATAGTTTTTTGTTCTACTGTATTTTTATTAAACAACTCAATGTCATGATGCTATTTCTTACCATAATACTAGTTATAATATTGAACCGTTGTCTTTGCGTTCAGTTTTTAGTCAAGAACATATTTTTATATTGAATAAAAAACTAAAACTAAAGAAATTCAAACAGTGTTTAGCGACTTGCTTACATTAAATATATTTAACGTAATATATAAAATTTCTCATGTGAACTCACACTGTATGCTCTGTCCACCTGTCACAAAGACGGCTGCAGAAACAGACGTCAGACCAGAAACAGGAAATAAATGACAGAGAGAGGTGGAGTTTGGTGGAGCTGAGCGAATAGTTTCGCTCAGCATTTAATAAATGAATAGACAGCCAGAAAATAAACGGTTGTAACAAACACATTCGCCAAAACAAGAGACAAACAAAACGGACTAACACTTACACAAAACACGGTGAGCAGATATTTTAACTTTGCGTTATTATTTTATTATTTATTACTTCCGTCTCCAATCCCATTCTCCACTCACCGAACATCCAACCCCAAGTATGTGAAAACATGCTGCATTTATGCAGCTGTACCGAGACTCGACTGCTAATCAATCATTCAACTGGAGTTGCGGTACAACTGCACGTGAATTAATAAAGTGCAATTCCCCGTGCTCAAATATTATTACTTTTTACCTGCACGTGAAGTGCTGTGCAATCCTCGTCCCTAAATACAAATATACATTTTAAACACTTGTGTTACACAGACCAGTTTATATCCTGTGTACCAATGACTATACACCAACATTAAAACACAACAAAAAATACACACAGGAGCGGGCACTTTGCCACACCACCACATTTACTAAATCACAGAATACAGTACAGGGTAAAGGGTTATTTGATTAGAATAGACAGGCCATTTAGCGTGCTCTCAGTGAACCAGCAGTGCTTTTTAAGGTTTTTCTCATTTCAAAATGTTTGTGTACTCAATAAATGATCAGTTCCCTCCATTTCGTTCAGTCTCGTACTTTTTTTTTTATTTTTATATTATGCTCTTATATTAAACAGCTCTTGTTTGAGCCTGGCTTGGCTTAACCATAACCATTACAAACTTGGCAACCATTAACGGAAGTAAAACTGAAACTGAAATATAATTTGGATTTATCATTTTATCATTTTAAACTAACTTAATAAGAGGGAGTTTCAAGACTCCGATACAACTAGCCTGCAGAATTACAAAGACACAGGCTGCATGTTCTGGGCCATGTGCCCAACTGATTTGTAAATTCATCAGGTTTCAAAAACAAATTTATAATTATAGTATCTCAAGACTGCATTATGACATGAGTGATTGAGTATTATGTGATGTGGAACTTTGCAATGTGCTCCATCCATAGTACCGTACTAAAGGGCTTTTGTAAAACTGCCCCAAATAAAATTGTACTGTAGCCTGTTGTCTATAGCAGTTAGGGACAGATACAATCATAAACGTTTCGATTCCTGGTAATTTATCTGACATATTTGCAGTAGTTTACATTCAGTGATAAAGAACAAATGAAAATGCAGCTTAGGTATGAATATCTATGGAACCTATACGGAACAGAAAATGACATAATGTGTACTATGGTACGACTGGTAATAAACGCGTGTGTGTGTGGGGGGGGGGGGGGGGGGGGTTCTGTAATGATTTAGCAAGTTATTTAATTTGGTAACGTCTAATTATTTAAACTAAACTTTACATGGCATCCTTTTCCAACCAGGGGAAGGGCTATGATTGGATCCAAATTTTGGACCCCCGGGGTACCTTATTTAGTAACCCTATTGCTGGATCACTACAGTACCGCAAATTAAAGAAACCCAGAAAACCAAAAAAAAAAAGAACAAAAATTTCAAAAAATTAAAAAATAGCAAAAAAAAAAAGTAAAAAAAAGGGAGAGGGGTCAGAGCAGATTGTGCGACACCCAAGATCAGTAACTTATAGGAAACCACAAGGCTACCATTCCCCAATTTGTCATGCATGAAATATTGAAATAATGAATTTCTCCAGGCAACATCGGGTACTTCAGCTAGTTAAATCTAATTCTCTTCAATCTGACCCTTTCAAAACATTAACAATTATTTGTATTTGTTTTTTCCACCTATTATTATAGCCTTGCAATGGTGTTTGGCATTTTCAAGAACGAATGGCTACCACTGATGACACGAATGCACGTCGTTTCAGTTCATGTTGGAAATGACAATCAACACTTATTGAACCGATACATTACCACAACAAAAGATAAATAAATCATGTACCATAGACCACCCCACTACGGACTTCAACTGAAATCTCCAGTTGATCTTTTGTCACTATAAATTAAAGGAGTGGATAAATTCAACATACTTAGTGGACACATCATTTCTAGAAACATTAAATCAAACTTTTCAGAGGTGGGGTTTAGTGCTGCATGAACCAATTATTTGGACTGAGCTCTTCACAGACATCAGGTGCTAACCATCAGGTCAGGGGCATTGGTGTTGATTGGGGTAATTTACCACTGAAACAAGTGAAGAAACAGCTGCTTGGATTTGTGATGATTTCTGCTCTGTAGATGCAACAAAGCCCTTCAAGGTGTCGGTATACGTTGAATATACAGACTTCTCTCAACTTCGTCTCGGGCCACATAACGCCCCGAGGCATCCATATATTCGAAAATACAGACATCCTGTCTGTCCTTATTGCATACTAATACAGTGTTCGAGGCCTCTTCTCATAATATATCTCTAAAAGTTTGATTGACTTTCATCTAGAACCGGGGGACAACGTGGGACATAAAGCAGTGCTATATTTTCCACTCTGTAGCAGTATTAAACTGCTGACAAGGTTAATATCAGCTAAAAATCTGAGATGTAGGGTAAGGTACAATATTATGTTGAACAGCCAGAGAAAGACATTAGGATTTCAGAGCAGTAACTGTCATACCAGCCTGCTGTAAGTGCATTATTTATCTTGATAGAAATGTAATGTAAATGCTTTTCTGTCACCTCCACTTTTGAAATGAATAAAACAATCCATATACATGCTTTAAAAGACCTGTTTCAGTTTAACTTTTTTTTTACACAAGGAAAAGAATCCTTGACTATCAAGAACTCATTTATATTTAATAGGTCAATTTAAAACCAATAGCTAACTGATACACTTGCACTACAAATAAAGTCATGCAGAATGCACATATTGCATTGTAGGATGTGTAACACAAAAAGCAATCAACGCTTTAAAAGATTCTAGTGCCCATCATCTGGGGGACATTACCAGATCATTGATTGTTGTATTTTCTATCTGTTTATTGCTACATTATTCAAGCTAAAGTGAAGGACCATAGTAAATGATCCATGTTGCAACACTGTTCAGTCATGTGAAAAGCACTTTGAAGAATAAAATACAACACAGTTAGACCCGGGGATGGGATTTAAGAATACTAGGAAGGATTGGTCACAATAAATAATAGTGTCTTTAACTGGAATATAAGAAGAAGAAGAAGAAGAAGAAGAAGAAGAAGAAGAAGAAGAAGAAGAAGAAGAAGAAGAAGAAGAACTGCCAGGCAGTTTTACGGCTCCCAAGCCCCAGTACCACTACCAAACCCTTAAGCAATTACTGGAAGAAGTGGGTTTAGTTTTTGATATTTGACAAGTTTGAAATCAGTACACTAGTTCTCCAGATGAAGATTTCGAAAGTTTTTTTTTCCAAAAATTGCATCAGGCAGCCATCTTGGTTCATGCACAAACATCATTTTTGAAAAAGATTAATTGTACTGACACAGACATGATGTTTTTCAGGTCTGGAGTTAATCAAATAAACCATTTTTAAACTGAAGCAGTTTTAAATTTAATTTTGAATTCCATTGTCCTCAGGATGATGCCTACCAAGTTTAGAGTTAGCTGGTTAATTGCTATAAAAACTAGGGATGCCAAATGATTCTCACTTGAATTACACGACTTGTTCAAAATGATTATTATTACTTTTAATGGTCCTTTCTGAATAACTGTGCCAGTTACAACAAATAATCTTATTATGATAAAATGTTTTAATTTGTTTTTCAAGATGGAGAGCATTTATGGGCCAACTGGCCTTCTCTTGTTCGTACATTTTCTTACATGTTCTTATATTTATGTGATTCAATTGAGTTAGAGTATTTGGTCATTTTGCAGGTTGTCAGCTAATCCAAAATGACCCACAAAAAACTTGGACAAGGACAAATATGTGTCCTTGTGCTCGCATACCTTTCTTTACCAGCTATGCCAATAGCTCACAGGCTAAAAGTGTCCAACCTTTAGCCAACCGCTCTGTCTTAGACCATGGCATTAATGGTGACTTTTATACAAAACAGATCAATAGAGGCTAAAGTAGTTTTAATATATACAAATAGAGTAAATCAATTACTATAACATATTTTTGAACACATTTATTTTTAAAATTCCAAAGTTTGGTTTAACTTAACCTCCCCTGCCTAGAATGTATTCTTGTTACAAAATATATCTAAAAATATGATTCTCAATGTCAAGTCATTCACTGTGGTTTGATATCAGCACAATCAGTGGCAGCAAGAGGAACTCAATAGCAAACGGTACTGTTTTGTAATAGAGACCAGTATAGTGACCTGAATTTTAAACAGCAAAAAAAAAAAAAAAAAAAAAAATCATGGAAAGGACAAATGACACATGGGATGGAATATGAAGCTGTAATACACATGGGATGGAATATGAAGCTTATACTATATATATATAGACTATATATATATATATATATATATATATATATATATATATATATATAAGTAAAATAAAAATAACTTATCCTCAACTACAAAAAAAGTATATACTTAGTTACTGTGTTTTCTTCTGTTCTGTTTATATTTAAAATGATAGTATCAATAAGGGGTCATTTAGAGGTCGATCACGTCTTATCAATTTGTGGGTTTTTTTCAGGAATCTGAACTGCAAGGATGATCTTTTGTCTATTACTCCAGCAAGTCGGAGACAAATTGATAAAATAATAAAAACAGTAAGAAACAATAATTTCTGTGAAACCTTTTAAATTGTTGCTGTAATGTCCACCTGCGGTGCTTGTTTCGTTAAGCTGCAAGCCAAGTGAAATTGATGCATTTTAACACTTTATTTATTATGGTGGTTTGATCAGCTTTTGTATTCCCCTGTTTATAAGTGTGTTATGTTAAATGCATCAGGAACTGTTAATGTTACTGTGACAGGATGCTTTGTAGTGATCAATTAGTTTTGTAACATGTGTCTTCAACATAAGAGTGGGGAGGTGAAATCCCTTTACTTTACCAGACACAGGCTGAGGATGGTTTTGCAACTTGTGTACTTGAATAGATATGACAGTGGTAAAAAAAAGTAATGCATTGGTCATTACCTAATACAAATTTGTATACAAGTCTTATTCTTCTGTGTATGAATGGTGCATGAAGAGGTGCAACATCATAATAATAAACAGTAGATCAAATTCCTTTCTTTATTATTTAAAAAGGAACAAAACAGAGCAATGTTTCAGCCAGATGGCCTTCATCAAGCTGTAGTGAATAGACACAGCACTTTGTTTTCCAATATTGCAATACTGTACCATCCCTTGTCATTTTAAAATGCTTCATCCGATCTGTATGTCTAATTATTATCTGAGACGCAAAACTGGTATTGAAGTACTCTGATTTGAAAAGAGGCTGTTAAAGGCAGTTCTGCTTCCCAAAACAACACGGTGTCACAAGAAATTGGTAGACGAGGGAAAAAAGAACATATTGCCTTTATTGTGCATGCACAAATATGTGCATTTACCGGGAGGTTTCGCCAAGTCACTTTTGTATTAGGGGACTCATCATCAAGCAGACAGTATCGCTTAGTGATAATCACTGGTTTTGTTTTAACATTGCTCAGATAAAATCGTATAAAAGTAGAAAACTGCATAATGGTGATAGGATGAGTATTAGGTTCAAGCATTTTATGTGAAAACAATTCTGGTACTGTACGACATCGAGATGCTTCACGAAGTTCACTCTACTTATAATGATATATCAGTTGTTTTATCTATTGACCTCATTTAATCACAATAGATACCTTTGCAAAGAACAGAAGTGGTAAACACTCGCACCACAGTTTAACACAGTGAAAACAAAATCTACATTATTGGATCTCTGGGTTAAATCGTGCAATTAGTTAGATGTGTTATTTAACTTTAACAAAAACTAGTTTGTGTCCTTTTTTTTTTAACATATATTACATATTTATTTGATCAGCAAGGTCAGAAACTGCACTTTGCTACATACATATAATCATTGCTATTAATATCACTTTTTTATCTGTATAGTTCACCTTTCAAATAAAACTATTTTTATGTATACATACATACAGACATATATATTTCTTTAGTAAAACGATTTGAAGTGTAGGGTATGTGTATTAAATTATTTGAAATACATTTTATGAATCTCTTAAATATTCAACATTTGTGTCAACGATTAACAATCTTAAAAAAACAGAATACACTATTAAAGATTTTAATAGTGCCATTACTCACTGTGTCCCTTAGGTGACACAACCACTCAACTGGTACACTGTCTGTTTAAAAATAGTGACACCTCCACAGTTGCCATGGTGGCTGTGTCACACTACAGACACCTACAAGATAACTCAAGAAATACTGGGCAGGATTTTCAAAAACAAGTGTTATTGTACCAAACTCGTGCTATAGTAACAAGAGCTTTAGTAGTGAGTGATTTTCAAACGAAATCTGTTAATTACATCTATCTGTTAATGCTTTGGAATGGAGTCGATGAAGGTCGTTAATGAACACCTTTCTCGCTAAAAAGCTTAATTATTGCAGGTCACGTACATCACTTACTGTCTCAACAATTAAATAAGGGGAACTCGTTAATCAAAATGCTTGTTAACAAGATCATGAAAAATTAATGAAAGCATAATTCACTGTTATGGAAACTACTAGCGTATAGCGAAACGGCTTCCTCACCAGCAGAAGCCAAATGGAAGCCATCTTAGATGGGGGTAAGCCATCTATCTATATTGGCTGGAATTTATTTTCTTATACTGACATATACATATTTTAGTATTTGTGTTTGTAGTTGTTAGCTATTATACATCTATACCTCACAATATACATTTTTATACATATTAAACGTTGATAATATTGTTAGATATGACACATACCTGATTGGTGTTTGTAGTTGTTAGCTATTATACATCTATACTGTGTATGTAACATTTCATTATACATTTATTAAGCATTTAAAATTATGATAGAACTCCCCAACCCAATCCACAATTTGTTTATAGTTAATTGTTGGGTGAATTCCTCTAATCATGCATTCTCTCTGGTACTGTTTGCTCTCCTCCATGATAAATAAACTCAACATGAATAGAAGTAGCCACCAAACACTTACAGTATTATAAGAAGATGCTATAATATGTGCATACAGATGTGTGACAGTGAGAGTGTACATTGTACATAGTGTGGGGGGTGTCTCACAACATTACAAATACGTTAGGCAAAATCCATGTCAATGATCTCAATCACATTGGGTATTCCATTCATATCAGTGGCGATATTACTTGAAAGCGAGCCCCATATTGTACTTTTGAACTATTAGATGAAATGTTTTCAGAATACTTAACAACGCACATAACAAAGGAGGTAGCTGCTTCCGCATCCAGCGCTCAAAGAATATCACAGACATTTACAGAGCTTTTTGCGATGTTATAGTAATAAAATAATGACTTGGAGTGATCAGATTTATCAGTATGCACGTCTATAAAGAGGAATGTGAATAATACAGCGAACAAGAGGTAGGGCTTGGCTGGAGATGTAGTACTGATGGCATTTTGCCATGCAATGCCTTTAAACTGTTTTACTCAGAAAAAAAAAAAAAATTAAACAGCCAGTGTAAAATAAACAGCGAATGTGAAAATAAAATGGACCTGACACGCCTGACAAGCAATGAATAAATGGACTGCAAAGGGTTAATGCATCGCTTTTCTTTCAATACAAAAATTATATTTTAAAACAAAGTATACTTTCAACACCAACTCTTGTCCTGGCCTGTTATATTCTGTGTAAAAAACATAAACTATAAATACATAAGAATAGAAAAAGTACCCCATTTCATAGTCTAAACCACATCTCCTTGTAGTTCTAATAATACTTTTCCATTCATTAAAATAGTCCTCTAAATTCCACCACATTTCACTGTCTTTCTATTCCTCATTTGTTGGAGGATAAGACTGACCCCATTTACAAACATGTATTAACTGATTCTGATTATTCTAGTGTGCTGGGAAACCTTTGTTCAACTCAGAAACCAAAACTGCAAGTGCCGTTAAAATGCATCTCTGGCTCTGATTTTCATATATAAAGTGACCAGACAGCAGTTTACTTAACAAAGATTTTGATCATTTCAAGCTAATGTGTCACTTTAGACAACACAACTCTTGGAACATATCTTTGCCATGAAAAAAAACAAACAAACAAAAAAAAAAACTAATGCTTTTCAACAAAACAGACAATAGCTTGAGTGTGCAAAGTAAATTAAAAGCAGAGTTATTAGTTATTATTGGGTTGCCTGTTAGCTTATTGGGTGTTATCTGTGTGTACTACTGCACAACATTACATAAAACCCCAGACAACAAATAAAAAATCAAGAGAAATAATAAAAAAAAAACGAAAAACACCTCCTTGAAAAAGGGTATATTTTTCTAATGCAAAATATTATTTTGGTTGAACTAAAACCAGGAAAGTAAGATCAACATTTAAAGCCACTGTGGCATAAGAAAAAAAAAAAAACTTTTGTGGCCTAAGAAAAATTGGCTTTTTTTTTACATCACAAGAAACTCGAAATATATCTCACCTTCGTTATGGTAAAAAGCCCTTTTACAGGATGGTATATATATACATTTTTTTTCTTTTCAACAGAATTTAAAATGAATAACCTTTAAACAAGTCTAAAATCCTCAAGTAAACCTGATATGAACAACAATATGTGTTTTGAAAGTATACCCTTAGGAAATCCCTTTTTCAAAGTGGATGCATGTCAGAATTTACTGGAGTTAATTCAATGTAACTGTTCAAAAATACATTTTAATGTTAAGAAATGTAACTTATAGCATATTGGGTGTACAAATCCAGGTTATAAGTATAAAATGGACAAGACGAAAATCAGGAATGAAGACTTTGAAAAGGATCTCAGGGTTATACAGCAGTAGACTTATTATTAAAAGTATATTTCCATTGTGGTGAGGCGGTTAAAAAGGCAAATACAATGTTAGGCTATATTGCAAAAATATGAAATAAAAGACTGGGCTGTTACCAAAGTGTACTGACTGTTTTATCCACGAGATGTCGCTGTTGCCCATTAACCCTTAAAATGCCAGTCTTTTCATATTTCTGGTTTCAGGAACTCTCTTTCCAGTATAATAAATTAATTAAGTCCCTTTGAAGCTTGGAGAGGGTGATATTTTCTTGTGGTCTGGCAGATACAAAGTTAGATCTGTTTCTTTCTTTACATAAACAAAATCAAGTTAAGTGTTTTAAGGGGGAGGGAAGATTTTGTACTATGAAACACAGTATTATGTTTCATTAAGCTCAATTCCCAATTAAACAGAAAGCTCCAAAATATAATTACAAATGTCAGCGTTTCTAACAAACAGTACCAGCTTGGACAGATTGGAAATGCTGATCAGACCCCTGTATTTTTCAACATGCCAAGCAATACCACAGTTCACAAATTAGAAGTAAAACAAGTGTGAGTACTCACGAATAGAAATGAGAAGCAGCACATAACTGTAATGCTCTGTGTGATAGCAGACGGCCACAAACTGCCTCCAGATGTGTAATTGAGGTTGTATCTTTGTAAATGCATCTTTATTTGATGCTTTAATTTTTTTCTTCAAATTGAGGGTGGTAAATTTGGGCTGCATCTTAAATTCAAATCCGTCTGTAAATTCGAAGGAATATGGTACTGTGTAGTTTTGCACTCGAGAAGGTACAGAGAAGGAGAATTAGGCAGATCCTAGGACTGAATGACATAAGCTAGGAGGAAAGGTTAAAATAATTAAATATCTTCAGCCCAGAAAAAAGAAGGGAAAGAGGGGACTTGACTGAAGTCAAGTAAAATCATAAATGGTGTTGTTAAAGTTAACCCAACACACTACCTTAAATTTAGCACAGACAGAAGAACAAGAGGGCATAACTGCAAGGTAAGATTAGACAAGAAGGTAGGAAGCACACACAGAAAAAAGAAGAAATGAAAATACTGCAATCGAGATAGTATCAACAGGAGCCAGCATTGACATGTAATGGTGCTGTTCTGCCCCTTTCTCATTTTCAGTTTCACACTGAAATACGATTACTATAAAACTTCAGATACTTCCCTTGTCTTAAATACAGTAACTGCCTGCCTCCAAAACTTGCCAATATTCCAATACTAGAACTGCTACTTGATAACCCTTGAAGGCCTAGACACACACGTCTGCACCGCAGTGTTTCTCTAGCAGACAAGCATGAGTGACATACCTTTAAATAGCTTTGTTGCATGCCATGTTCCTTTTCAATGCTTTTGGTTTAACTCCATGTGATGGAAACCCAAAACTGGGTACTGTTTACAGCCAAGTGGACCGCAGCATCTAAATGCAGCAGCAGCTAAATATTAGGGCAGTGATATTTTCTTAGGTCTTTCTTATCTTACGAATGCATGGGTAGCGATAAGCAGGGGGAAAAGAAACTTGGCATTGATGCTACTATATTTTGTTTTGCTGTTTTTGCAAGTTTGATTTGTTTTAATCAATGTTTGCTTTATAAAAACATTACCATATCTTGTGCCATCTGTTTCCATGTCTTCTAGTGTCTGTAATGCTGTGTTTAACTAGGGAGGAGTATGCAATAATGCCCTGTGAATTGTAAATAAAAGCTGAGTGCATGTAAATAAAGTTTTATGGTACTTGATTTCAGACTACTACATTATTTGATACTTCACTGTCTCCATGAACTGTATACAGTAGGGTTAGCTGCTGGGAAACAAGCTGACTCTTTCACTGAAACCTGTGCCACTACACCAACATGGAAGCCATTCTCTTAGGATGCTGCTATTCATGAATGGCTCATATACTGTTGGAGGAGAAACATGAAAGCCTGATGGGGGATCTTAGTAAATTTTTCCAGAGCTAAGAAATCCAGGTAAGAGTACCAGTATTTCCTGCACTAAAGGATTAGGGAGGAGACAGCTGCCTAAGCAGTGTCTTACATTGCAAGATCTTTATCACATCTGCTTGGTGATATTTTTAAACAAGATGAAACAAAAGGCAGTGCAGGGTTTATATCACGTAGTGGATAATAGTGCGAGAGTTAAATCACAAGTGTGGAATTCTTTTGGAATCATAACGAATGGAAATAATAAACATGTGACTGGATTCACTGTTTGCTCATTATGTTTTTGTGAACGACTGCCACAAAACTCTCTACGAAAGCACAGGTGTAGCTCCCTTTCAATTGGTGACATGAAAGGAATAGACAGGTATTTTATAGTAAAGTAAGGAGCTAGTTAAAGTTACAATGTTACAATATATTCAGACCAAGAGCTAGAAAAAGCTACCACGCTGTATAGCCTATTGTATAAACTTATTGTATAAATCTGTGTGTGAATGAGAGCGTGAGAGAGTCAGTCGGCGCAGGCAGTAGGTAAAGGACAAACACTTGTGGGTTCGTTTTGGGTTGCAGCTCTTATTAAAGTGGGTTGAGTCACGGGTAAGAAGACAGTGTTTCAGCAGGATGCGGGTTCTGCTAGGGTCCTGTAGTAGCGGGTCCGGGTGGGAAGCGGGTCATAAAAATCTGACCCGCGCAGGACTCTAGTCTCAGAGCCAATGCTTGTAAGGTCTGTGGTTCTACTGGCCACTCAACCTCTTTGCCCGAAAGCTGCAATAACCTCAACCTCCATAAGATCACCAATCTGCATCACTCCTCCCTGTTTTTCTAACAGGACCTCGATCCCCAACTCCACCCATTTTTCCACCCCACCTGAGCAATCCACAAGAGAAGACAGATTCGGGTGAAGAACCATATACATACGAGGAAACAAATATGCAATAATTTCAATTTCGATAATCCATCCTTCTCTTCTCCACCTGTTTGGGATATGCTGGGAAGAAAAATTCAATTTTTCTACACAGTTAACTTTTGGCTGGCGCATCAGCCTGAAAATATTTTATACTTATGTTAGATTCGTTATGCTGAATAATTCTCAATTCATATCATGTTCCATTTCTGCTCCACCTCTCTTGATATCTCCTCCCCCAGATGTGCCAGCAGAAGTGAGCACCAATCTTAAAAGTTTTTTTTCAGAGGTTGGTGTCCCGCTGTCAGAAGAAGAACAATCGTCCCTTTTCATTCACTGGAATTTCTAGGAATCACACTGGACACGGAAAAGTTCGAAGCTGCCTCCCCGTATCTAAACTCTCTAATATTCTTTCACTTATCCAGAACTTTCAGATCAATAAAACCATCACGAAACGCACACTGCTGCTGGGTCATTTTAATCTTGCAATTCGCAGTATCCCCAAGGCTGGACATTTATATATTTCATCAGAAGCCAGGGAAGACATTAAAATGTGGTCTGCTCTTATATAGCATTGGAACGGCCTGTACATGTTCATTTCAGCACCGCACAATCTGGCTTTGTTTACGAACACTTCATTTATGGGATTTGGAGGTCTTTTAAACAATCAATGGTTTTCTAAAACCTATCACCGCATCTAAACTCCACAGCTTGAAGTGTACCCAATAGTTGCACCTGCACATCTATGGAGTCATCTTTGGTCAAAGAAATCAATAATTTTCTTTTGCGAAAACAAATCTACAGTTCATATTATAATAAAGGCAGTTCCAGTTCAACTCTTATTATGCAATTACTGCAGCTGTGAATATGGATTTCAGTGTCAAATAATGTTCTAAGTCAAGCGCACCATCTACCCCTACATTTATAACAATGCAGCTGACACTCTTTCTCGTTTCCAGATTTCCAGATTTCCAGATGGCCCCTACAGCTCTGCCAACTCCAGCAGTGACCACCCCAGTTCAACCAGCTATTTTTCAACTGAACCCAACTATCAGCAGACTACTTAATACAGCGCAAGCATACATGGCTGCAGCAGTCGATGTTTCCACCAGATCCTCTTATTCCACTGGCTGGACCACCTATTTGACTTTCTGCTCCCAAAGAAAATGGTGCTCAAAGGGAAAGGAAGACTCTTAACACCCTCAGGACTGGATTATGGCTTTTATAGTACATGCAAAGGACTTGTTACATCTTGAACCAGCTACAATCAAATCCTATCTGTTAGGAATACAATACCAATTTCACTTGATGTCCATTACCTCCCCAACTCTCCTATCAATACCAGCTGTCCATCTCCTTCTGCGCAAAATATCTAAGAGCTCCCCGACCGCTTCTCCTTCTCATCTGCCTATCTCTATAGATATTCTGAGCAATTTGATTTCAATTCTCCGTCAAGGCTGCTTCTCTACATTTGATGACTTAACAATGGAAACTATATGTCTAACTGCATTTTTTGTTTTTTTAAGCTGCTCAGAATGTGCAGTTCCTTCTTTTGTCAGCTTTCCTATGCTAGGTATGCACTGCAGTGATCTCACTCATTTCCAGAATGGCTCAGCTTCAGCAAGGTCAGTTTAATCAGCTATCAAAAATTGACTCTCCTGTATGCCTATATGCTTCCATGCTGAAATATATCACAGAACGCAAACCTATTTTAAATTCTGACCCCGTTCATCGATTCAGCTGGACTGTTATATCCAGACATTGGTTCACATCTCCTGTCTACATTAATTTCCAAAGCAGGACTTCCCCCTCAATTCTATACACCTCATTCATTCAGAATCGGGGTAGCTACAAGAGCAAAGATTAACCAGCATCTAATTAAAAATATGGGGTGCTGGACCTTATCAGAAGTTGATTAATACATACGTTCTTCCCCATCTGAGATATCTTCTGCACATCAGTCTATTGCTAAAATGTCCGGAGTGGGAATGACCCTTCCGCCGGGACCACCAAAGGTTTACCCCTAAAAAGAAAGTTTTTTTTTTTCCTTTCCACTGAGCAGGGGGTCTTCACATAGTCAGTAGGGAGCCAGTTAAACCTTCTTTGTTGTGTTGAATGTTTTGTTTCTTTCTTTCTAGGTATATGCATTGCCGGTTCTCTTGTTTGTCTGCACATATAGGAGTCTTTACCTCCACAGGAGGGTTCTCCACAAGTCAGAGGGGTTGCCCGGCCAACCTTTTAGCATCTCATGATCTTTCACTACCCCTGCAATTTGAGGAGTTAACTTTTTCTTGCTAAACCTTGCTGTAGGAGCTCTTCCTTCCTAACACAAGGCTCTCTTCTCATTTCAGGTTCTCGGGGGGCCAACTTTGGAAGTCTATAATTCTCCTCATCAAGGGAAGCTCTCCAAGCCAGAGTCTCCCCTTTCTTCCTTCCTTTCAGGTTCTCAGGCCCCAACAGACGGGCACCCCTCATTCGTATGCTGGATCCCCCAAAAAACGGGGATCCCTTGTGTATGTCAAGTCCCCCAAGAGACGGGGACCCCTTTTCTATATTTTTCAATCTTTACTAACTCTATGTCGCTGAGGGTGCCGTGTGCGCCAAGCCTTGGAAGTTGCCTCACCACAACGCGGTCTCACCTAACTATGGCGGTGACTTCACCACGATGTGGACCTCGTCCTGCCAGGGGCTTGGTTCCCGCCCCGTGAATTAGCACAGAATGAGCTATAATGTGCTAAATGCCCTGCAAGTGGTGTTGTGTATATTCATTTTAATGTGCAATTTGTGGATTGTAACCATACTGTTTACCTCAGCAGGTTCTTTTACCTGTATATCTGTTTACCCACAAATTTTAGTCAAGCGCAACAGCAAGAGGAACAACTTTACAGAGTATGGATTTATTACAGCATAGTGTGTGTTCCTTGATGACACCAAGCAATATAAACCTTTACTGGCAATCGGTGTCGTTTGGGATGTAACTGATGAATGAAACACTAGTTAATGTTTTATTATTGTATTTTTATTGTATTTTTATTGTATTGTACAAATTAAGACCAGGGGTGCACTTTCAAGACTGTATGCAGTTGTAATTTTGTGTCCTGTTCCTAATCAGAATTTGAAAACGGTCAGGTCCGTCTGAATTCCATTACAAACTGAAGTACAGGCTATGGAGGAGACTGGGCATAGTTCATTTATTTATTCTTTCTTTCATTAGGCTATGGTAACATTAAAAAGCAATTGTAAAAAAATGTACACCCATATATATTGTGACAACAAATAAAACAGAACAGAATTTCACTTTTTCCTAAATAATTATTTATTAAAGTATACGCCTTGATGCTGAATTTTGTGTGGTACTTTAGAAAATAAATTAATATTGTATAAATACATAGTGAAAATTATCAGTTTTATTTGACTTTTTTTATTTTTAATTTCTCAAATATGAATGATGCTATTGTCCACACCAGGCGCTGGCGAGGCTGGAACCAGAGATTTGAAAACACTCTTTTCCTGAATAGGCTCGACTGTGGTCAGGACCACAGGTCAAGAAAACGCACATGTCTACACCAAACTTGGTTGAGGCTGGAAATGTTTCTAATTTTTAAAACCACGGTTTAATCTGGAGGAAGACATCACATTATGGTTTTTAAGTACCTCTCAGCACTTACATTGACTTCCAGGGGTCTATTTTAACGATTGAACAGTGGCAACTCTTTTTACCTCTGCTCGTTACCTGTATTTGTCCTCCTGTTGTTTTCCTCCAAGACTGGTTTATTCACACATGTATTATTATTGATATACTTAAGACATAGAATTCAAATACAATATAATTAGTTTAATATATTAAGCACCATCCAACTGTTTATGTAAGCAAGGCTTAAGATGTGTCCCATACCCCTAAATGCCACAAAACATCTGGGATGGTCCAACAGGGTGGTTCCAGAATGCTGCACATAATGCTCAAATATACTGTATAAGGCTTTCAAGCGGAAATGGTGCTCAAAGGGAAAGGAAGACTCTTAACACTCTCAGAAAGAATCAATACAAACTTCTCCAATTATCTTTTTATGATATATACATAACACCATCCATTTACTGACATCTTGTGTTGTCAGCCCAATCTAACAGACAACCAATACACCCACACCACTCTTCTAATGGATCTCAAAAGCAAAGCAGACAGATTCATTTGGTTTTCTTCCTGCTTTTATGTAATTCGAAGCCACTGCTGAACAGCTCTTAATCTCAAGGAAGTCGATTTTAGAGCTTGAAAAGGAATAAATGGATGGAAACGGCTAAATGAAAGAAACTCATTTTATTTTTTTTACATAAAAAAAATGCTAGTTGAGTCACTTGGAAACTTTGTTCATGGATCCGGTGACATTGAAGCTGAGTCACGATCACAGTCTTTTCATTTATTACCAGCGAACTGTAACGTGTGCATTGAGCAGAGCTAAAGCAGAACACATGGGGACGGAAGCCCTAGCTGGGAATTATCTTTTTGTCTCTTCAGAAAATGACGATACAAACACAGTTTCGAACTCTAAAATGGTTTTCTTGTGTTAAAGACCTGTTTGTGTTACAGGCAACACAATATCACTGACCTACACAGCGAGTATGTGAATGGCATGCAAAGAGGGTCATAGTCCAGATATATTTAGTTAACATTGACTATTGCACCTCCTATTGTAACTGACCAGTGTTGTGTGCTGCTAATATAGAAAAACTATATCACCTTTATTGATAATGATTTCTGTCCAAATAATACAACACAACAAGCAAAACCATCCAGTCACATTACTGTCAATAATCTGATTGCACTTTTGAGCATTCCCAGACTGTGTGCATTGATTCTGAACAGGAAATCGCAGAATAAATATAGTATGAATTACAATGCTATTGTTAGTATCAGTTTTTAATTGAGACGGCGTAAAATAAAAGCTGCTTGGATCCTAGCAAAGAATAAAAGAAGTCATCCCTATCATAAAAATGATGACATTAAATAATGAAATGATACAGTTTTAGATAAACTAGCCATAAATTACTAATTCACTAAAGGAGTACATACAGTAGATGCTATGAATGTGTTTCGCTACAGGAAATTTTTATAGGGATAGCTTGACTATAAGAATTTTCCAGAAAAAGGATGGCATATGGCTCTTTAGCTCTACTGCATGACGTAATCACAGCATTAATAATCCAGAGATTGCATTTTTTATGTGCACTATTTACTGTCATTTGGATTAACAGGGGAAATGTAGCCAAATCCCTAATCCAAAACTGAGAGTATGCCTCCCTTATATGAGCCCACAGTACAATACAGGAAAGTGAGGTATTATGGTTAGAAGTAGTAGAATGAATCTTTTTAAACAAACACACAGTGCTGTTAAATATTCAAACGTTGAAAATGGTGTTCTACCATATTCTACTAAATAACGTTTGGTTACCTGAAAAGCAATGATTTTAAACACACTTTGTTATATTTCCTTTTTGTTTTTCTTATAGCAGTAGTGATGTTATAGTGTGAACAGAGCCAATCAGGTAAGAAAAGTGTAAGTGGCCCTTTTCATGAGCAATACTTGATATAAATCATATGTTAACATGTATCCAAAGGTTGCTTGTTTCCAGTAATTTATAGTTAGAGTAATTTAGCTAAAGGAAGGAATATACAACATGCACTGTTCCAACATCAGCAATGTAACATGGATTGACATTAAGGAAACTGGTTATAGCAGTATAAAAGGAAAACACAGCAGCTTAAGCAAAAATGAGAATATCATGAATTAAACATAAGTTTAAAAAGGAATACATGTTGAAAAATATCGTTACAGGGCAGATGTTAATGCAGACACTTAACTCCAGAGGGATAGCTGGTTTTCCAATCTTTGGAGTGTAAATTAACATCTATACTCTAAAACGCTGCTTCAGGAACAATACAATACTACACGAATAATTCCTTTATTTGATTAATTTTTTTACATTATCTGGAAAGGCATTAGGAAAAGCCTGATTCCCCGTGTGATAGGATATACCCCTATGCATATTACAGTACGGTATTTTTTTTTTTTTACTGTATGTAAAATAATAATGCTTCATAACTCGATAAACAAAACCCTACACACTGCTTCTGAAACTAGAAATCAAATAATCACGTCTTTGTCATTCTTTTAAATTGTATTGAAATAAAAACATGATAGCACCTTTCCAATCAACAAAATAACACGTGATATACTGTACACTTAATTATTACAATATAAAACTATACAAGTTTCTTTCACTGTGTGTTGTTACATATGCAGTATTGTACGCCGTTGCTTTATAATATGTCTTTTCCCATTCACTATAAAATATACCCAGTACCGTAAATCGATGAATTTATGTCCAACTACTATAGATAATACTGTACTTCAGTAAGAGGAAGTACAAAAATAGTTGCTGATGTGTGAGGTGTTTGACATGCGAGACAGGGAGTCTTCCTTGGCTGCACATGCAACATAATTGTTCTTGCATGAATGACATGATCAAACAATTGGCAGGCTGTGCTTTTGGAAGTCACTTCCTTAGAATAAATTGTACTAATCCTTAACGCAAGGCAACGGGCATGCCTGTTTTAATTGGACAGACTCTGGTGCGAATTTAAATTACATTTATTTATTTCTGGCTTGGATTAGATATATTAGATCTCCTGACCTTGAAGAAACAGATCCGTAGATGCTCAGTGGCCAACACACTGCAATTACTGCGACCGGAAAGAAAAAAACCAAAAATAAGTTCCTCAGTTTTCGTTCTATCGACCTTACTTGTCAAACCTAATAATACTCTTGGATCTCAATGAAGTGCGACAGCGGTGCCTGTGAAATTGGCTATGATCTAAAATATTAAACACATATATTGTTTAAACTCACTTTTACCATGTTTCTGGATGTTAACTTTCCCATTATAAACTATGTGGCTTTAACTTGAAACCACGGACTCAATCGTTCTATTTAAAAAAAGCAATGCGGCAGTCAATTCAGTTAACACGTATCTTACCTGATATGCAGACAATGAAATTGGCTTGCAGAATAAAAAGTATTTCCCAAATAATTTCCATTCTCAGTTTTTCATTCGAAGTACATCACGCATTAAATGGGATCAATATCACAGTTTGAAGTGTTCCTGCAAATAGGATGCTTTACTTCTTTGTGAAGGTATTTCCCAGACCTGACAACACATGTCAGAATCCTCTTACAGACATGATGCAAAGCTCCAAAAAGATTCCACGTACTGGTACCCAGAAAGAAAGAAAAACATGGAAATATCCTTCGAATTAACGAAATTTAGAATGATCACTCGATTTAGTCTTTCTTCGTAGGATGCTATCCTGTCCCTTTGAATTTGCGACCCCTTCCTAGACTGTCACATTTACTGTCCTGTAACGAGAAATTGCAGTATAATGAATGGTATTTTAAGGAGCTATTAAACAGCACACCATAACTCCAGCTGTAAGATCCTGTAAACAATCAATTGCAGTCCCATGTCACACCCCCGCCAATATTGCTCACAGAACAGTGATCAAGATCGAAGTCTATATGAGCTGCAAGGGGGCGTGCTTCGCTCACACAATGGACTGAGTAGAGAACATCCTACTTGTTTTATTTAATTTCTTTTTAAATCTGACAACAGTTTTTTGCACATTACGCATACCCAATTATCATAAGGCCAGAAAGTCAAATAACGATAAATCCACATTCCAATAATATTCTAAGCTGATCTAGAAGACATTAACTCATACTTTTTATGAATAATCGTTTAGTTATCAAAATATTTTGGTGACTGTGCACGGAATAAGGCTGTACCACATTATGTATTTACCAATATGTTGTGAAAATACAGCATTTGTATTTACACAAAATAGAAACATCATGAACTGAAACAGCAACTTTTTAAAACAAAAGAAAAACACATTTGGGCTCTTTTTTTAAAAAAGAAAAATGCGGAATTAAATTATCCACTGTTTTGAAATCGTGCTTAAATACGGGTCTGTATTATTAAACAAACTCTGAAAGGTCTGTAAATAGTATAGAACCTTCATTAATCTCTTCGAGGTTCTTATTTCTTTTAATAATGCTTAAGTTAAGAAATGATTTCTGAGCACCTGTCTAGTTTCCCGTTTTAATGTGAGTAACCTTATTGTATTATTATTACATGCATTTCTTACCTGTGGTAGTTTTTTGTCCAATGATAGTAAAACTGGCTGTATTTTTTTTTTTTTAATTTAGGTTGACAGTACGGTAAATGGAGTGAAAGACTTACTTTTCAGTAGCACTGTAAATTACACTTACCAGATAACATTGTCAATATCCGAAGACAGGGTCCACCCGATTGTGAAGTTAGCAACGCTGCAAGACGTGTAACAAATATTTTAAATACTAATGATTTTCTTATTTCTAAATAAAATCCCTGCGTTTCCTCTTGTTACAGTATCAGTTGCAGCTTTGTGGTACGTTGCTGCTGCATGATGCGCTGAGCTGAATCCAAACACCCATCTGCCAAAGATTACCAGTTTTAGTGCGCGTGGTGCTGAGAAGAGATGCGCGTGCACGCTGCACAGACCGCTTGAGAATTTGGGAATTAAAAAGTACTCAGGAAAATTGACTAGAAAAATGACTATAACATGATTTTTTTTTTTGAAAACATGCAGAAGTTGGTTAAGCCACATTTATCTGTATTGTTACATCCGTATTTTAGTATTTCTACTGAGTTCGACGTGTTTCCCAAACGAACTGCTAACCAAGACTCTGAATTAAAACAAAACCTGTTTCAAAATACAACACAAAAAAAGACAAATGCTAGGCTCGTATTGAGAGACATTCACTCCCACACCTGAGCAAACCTTAATGAAGGGAGTACTCTCTCGCTTTCAATTGAGTGGCAGATGGTATTGTTTAAATCTTGAGTGGTGGTGACGCTTACCCTTCACTCGGCTTCAAACATTTTGGTGGTTAGGTAAAGAAATACTGGATCAATATTAGCCAGGCCTGCTATATGTAACTGCACAATAAGAATACAGGCTGTAATCGTGTAGTGTATATTAGTGCTTTCAAACAGCCCCATCAAAAAAACAGTTTTCTCACAGATGTACGAATTATTTGCTATCAAGTTAAACTCAGGATTTTTTTAATATTTTTTTATTATTATTTAATCACATTGAAGTTCTCAGAAACCTAAAATTTATCAAGTAAAGATTTCAACAGATATTTTTTATACATACATTATTTTAACTGTATGTGTACCAGTATACAATATCTACACTCTATGGGGACCGATATGCTAAGAGCTCGCAAGCAAAAGTACATGCGGGTGCATGTTTAATTTGAGCTCCGCAGTTGCGCATCTCAAAAGTTGCGGGATATGTATTAACCGCGGAGTGTTGAAAACGTTAGGGATGTAACCCTGGATTCCTGAAAGAGAAGTCAACCACCAACCAATACTTTTGGGATATGCCTGCCACAGGTCAGTTATTTATTGAGCATTTTATGTCAAAGCTGCCGATAGGCCCCTCCGGAGAGTGACGTCCTCGGTCCCGCCTCCAGAGGGAACAGTCACTCCACGCAGCTCACTTCCTGTTTTGCATCGAACCCACGAAAGCGACCGATACGACCTCGCAAGGTTTGGTGGTCGTTTTCTCTTTCAGTGAACCAGGGTTACATCTGTAACCTAACGTTCCCTTTCAATTGGAAGACGACCACCAACCAATACGTTTGGGAAAAGTATACCAAAGCTGTTGCAAGGGAGTGTGAGTGGAGATAGCAGACAAGAGACGTCTTGTTACCGCAAAAACTTGTGTCTGTGGTGCGAGCGTGCAACCTCAAGAATCCTTGTAGGCACAGAGGGATCTACCACATTAAGATAGGTAGAACCTCGTGAAAATATGCGGAGTAGCCCAGCTAGACAAACATGCATACAGGAGCTATGCACCAACATAGCCAGTAGCTCACTGACCTGCTTAGTGGAGGTGATGGCTATCAAAAAGGCTGTCTTCATAGAGAGATACTTCAACTCTATGGAATGCATAGGCTCAAACAGGGCATTAATGAGAGGCTCCAAAACCACATCTAGACTCCACTCGGGAAAGGTGTCATTTATAGGAGGTAACTGCCGAGCACCCTTGAGAAAATGGGTCTCCAGGACATAAACACCTTGAGACACCGAGTCTACAGAGACATGGGGTGCAGATATGGCTGCCAGTTACACTTTCAGCATAAAGGGGGATTTACCCTCCTCCAACAGTTCTTGCAGGAATTGTAAAATGACCAATTTCGGGCAACAGATAGGGTCATTACTCCCTGGCAGACACCAATCCTGAAAATACCTCCATTTGTACGCGTACAACGATCTTGTGGAGGAGACACTAGCATTCTGCAATGTACTAACGACTCCATCTGAGAGCCTTAAGGTGGACAAATAGTCCCGTTCAGGGACCAGACCCATAGTTGGAGTCTGCCTGGTTCTGAGTGCCAGAGAGTGCCTTTCGCCTGAATGAGGAGACCCAGGCGTAGTGGGATCTCCCAGGACTGGCCCTGCAGTAGCTGGCAAAGGTTCGAAAACCAAATGGTGTCCACCAGGAGAACTGTCGTCTCTCTCTCCGGACCTTTTCTAAGAAGGCCGGGAGCAGCGGTATTGGCAGGAATGCATACAATAGCACCCTGGGCCACTCATAGGCTAAGGCGTTGATGTCTATTGGACTGCCACAGCGGTGGTGGGAGAACCAATACGGGTGAGGACCTTCCACCACCCAATTTACCACTCCGGGAAGGTGAACAGCCAGTGATATAGCAGGTTTCGTTGTGCCCAAGTTAGTAGCCCCGGGTCCAGGACCCGGAGACTTTGCCTGCCCAGACTGCATCCCAACCTGAGCACTAGGGGCACCAAAACACTAAGCTTCTAAGCACCAAGGGTGCTGAAGCATGAGGCATGGAGGCCACCGAAGCACCAAGGGCGACGAGCAGCGAGGGCGCATGCACCAAGGGCACCAGGGGCACCGAAGCACCGAGGCACGAAGCGTCTAAGCACCAAGGGTGCCGAAGCACGAGGCACCAAGGCTGAGGCACTGCGGGCACCGAAGCACTGAGGGCGGCGAGCACCGAGGCATGGAGCGTCTAAGCACCAAGGGGACCGAAGCACCAAGGCTCTGAGGCACCAAGTGGGTAAACCCTAAAGTATTGGGTAAGTGCTTAGCCTTAACTGTGTGTAGTCACACAACCTGGGGTAGCGCGTAACATACACCGGGGTGGATACACAAGCTCTAGTGGCTGCGGTTAGGCACAGGGGAGCAGTACAGAAAACATGGTGCTGCAATAAAGTGTATCACAGGCAATGATTTGAACTGCGTGCAGTCACACACAACTGGGGCAGCGCGTTGCGTACGTCAGGGTGGAGCACAGGCTGAAGAGCTGCGGTAGTAAAGAACGTACTCTTATGTTTACTTTTTTTTTGTTTATCTGCAAGTACGGAAAAAAACACACACACACACACACACACAACAGCAAGGCTGTAAGGGTTTTATTAGAACAGTTACCACGCCAGGTAAGTTTAATAGATAGAGTAATGCAATATAATATCTACGTCAAATATTGAATATACCGGGGACCATTTTTTATAGGGTGAACTATGAAAAATAGTCTGGGGGGCTCCTTATTTCATGGGGGACCATTTTTTGCGTGACACCGTCTCAACCTTTTCACACAGGCAAAGGGATCGTGACAGTCAACAGATAGTTCTCTAGGCTACAGAAACATCATTTCAACAAAATCTTTTTTTTTTTTCTTTCAACACCCTGCAACGCAAATGAATTATACTGCATAGATTGGGTATCATTTAAAACAACTATGAAGGTTTTGATAGGGACACCTTTAATATTTTAAACACCCTCATTTAATTTACAACTATGTATTAATTTCCATTACCATTGTTAAACCATCTCAATTACTGTACATCATGAGTATCAGGCGATGATAAAACGTGCCAAAAAATAAAATAAATTCTAGCTATAAATTCCTTTAACAAAACTGTTTGCTTTCCTCTCCCTGTAAGAAAGGTGTAGTCACTACAATACTGTACACACAACTTGATTCAGAACATTCTGCCTGGAGACCACTCTTTTTAAGATTAGAAAATGAAAAAAATTAAGAATTAGCAAGAACCACTGAGCTCTATGGAACATGGATAGTACTAGCAACATATAGTTCCATAGAGATTATAGATGTATGATCTTCTGCTTTATCTGTCTTTCTTATATTGTGCGGTTGTGTTTTAACTACTAACATCCTATTAAACTGCAGTTCAAAAAAATTATTTTATTATAAATAAACAAAAATAAAGTGCACAAGGGCAAAATAACAAATACTCAAACACAAATAAAGCAAAAACAAAACTCACAAAAATAAAGTTTCCAGGCTGGGCAATGCCTTCACTGGATTCAAGTTTTCTACACAAAAAAAACCAACCTGCTTCCTCAGCTCCCTCCTCCCAAATGAGAAGCTAGGCCTCCTTTTATGTCAGGTGGCTGGGCGCTGATTGATCGTTAATCAACCTAATCAACTAATCAACCCCAGCCACCTGAACATAAAAAGGCAGGGGAACCCCACAATTTAAAAATGGCAGAGCTTTGCTCTGCCAAATTATACAAAACAGAAGCAGTCGTCACTAGTGACTACTGGGCTGATTTTTTCTTTGTCACTGTCAAAAAACGTTCAGAATTGGTGAGAGTGACAGCGAAAACTGACTGCAGTTCAATAAAATTTGTAATTTATTTTTAAAGATGATGTCATGTGATCAAGAAGAGACAGTGGTACTATTACCACATCTGTGTCTGGACTTGTGATAGAAAGAGAAAGAATCGGTTGCAAATCTCCCTCCCAATGAGAAAGGACGCCGTGTAAGGACAGGGTTACGCTACCTCCTAGATGGACCGTCTTGATGGTAGGTGGAAACCGGAAGGTAACCATATTAGGAGGGGCGCGTAGTTGCAAGTACCTAGAACGACTCCATTGCAAGCAGCTGCGGGACGGCCCTCTATTGGAGAAACTATGGTGATGGGTTGTTTGCAGGGAGGAGTGTATGGGTACAAAGGGGAAGCAGCTACGTTGGTACGCTTCCACGCGCTGAGAACGTAACCACTGGCCGAAGGATTGCGTTTGTTTTTGTTACGTGTTGTTTGTTTTGTTGTTTGCAGAGGAGAAGTACGGAGCCAGTGGCTGCAGGTCACCACACGACACCAGCACCACCCTGTGGATTAAGAGCACACTTTTGTGCAAGGGTTAGGGTATTTTTGGTAAACGTAGCTGTTTGAGAGATAAGTCTCTCTCAACAGAGAATGGATTGATCATCTGTTGAACACACCCGGTGATTCTTTCATCCCTCCATCTAGATGGTACATCAAGGTTTTTCCAATTTCTCGACTCTGCATGGAAGCCTGCCATCTTTTCACATTCTCGATCAATGGCCGCTCGTTCACAAACAAACAAGATCCATTTATGCACACATTGCAATTAAGGGTGGAGCCACTTATGCCTCCTGAAGTAGAAGCAGTACCAATACTTCCAGACACCTTAACTTGGCTAGAAGTTGATAGGTCTTCACCAGTTACACCAGAATGTTTTTGCTTAACTGTTTGATTGATACGTTTCATATCAATAAAGTTCCTGTAGCACTCAGAGTGGTACACAATGTTGGATTCATCAATGTCTTCAAAAAAGAAGGTCCAGATTCGATGAACAAGCCTCAGCCAATTCCTGATATAGACCTCTTAATTGCAGCCTGGCAAAACATATCCCATGTGTTTTTTTTTTTTTTTTTTTTGTTTTTACTAAACTTTGTCTCTTTTCCATAATTTTTCACAATACATATTTATGACATTTTGAGATACTGAGTTTGGGAATACAGGGTCCTAACTGAAAGAAAGTAAAATGTTGATACGCTGGGCAGAGATATTATCTGACGTTATAGAGCTATAAAACACGGGAACTGCTAAAATCTTTAGGTACAATGTTTGTTGTAAAGAGGCTCTAACTATGTACATACCCTTCTATGGACTTTGAATTCTGAAGGTTTATCTTCACCTCCATAATCTCCTCCAATGATAAATTCCCTTACTTTCTACAGTCAATCAATTCACAGTTTTTAGAACAGTGACATCAGACCAGATCAAGCAATCATGGCAAGCCAAAAAAAAAAACTTGTCGTGTTTCAAACAGAGATATTTAAGTAGTATATACATGGCACCTTGACAGACATTTTAAGTGAAGAAATGGGTTGCCCCCAGATGCTTGGTATGAAACTGAACAATAAGTGGACTGGGCACCTGGTCTAAAATACTTGGTGTTTTTGTTATTGAAGTTCAACCTCACCTGTTAAACTATAGAAACCTGACATTTACTTTAATTCTAAATTAGAGTTCTGTGGTGCTCTATCATTCAATAAAATTGCTCTGTTAAGGCAATTTTAAACTGCACTTGTGATTACTGACTTTCACTTAATTGAAGGGGCTTGTGTGAGGGAATCCATATCTTGGTCACGACCTAGCAGACCCCTACCTTCTACATAAACAAGGGGTGGTGTAGTTTTTAGGGTGTTTTTATATTTGAAACAAGGTTATTCAACTTTAAACTTCCCAGACGCTACATTTATAAGACCACGAAAAAGTTACTTAATTAGCTAATTGATTCCAGGACCTCATGCAAACAGTAAATGCTGGATTCTGTGCTAAGAAATAGTTACTGAGGTTTACTTTGATGACCCTTGTCTATGAACTCGCCCTCTTTTGAAGTGTGGTCTCACGGCATTGTACAATCTCACCATGACCTCTACACTTTTCACTAATCAAGCATTTTGTAAGCTCTTTTAATTGCCTGCCCATAATGCATTGATGCTGCCAGTGTTGAGTAAGAGTATGCGTTTTTTATTTCTGAACTTTGTTCAATTAATAAATTTGATGTGTTTTAAAAACAATTCAACTAAGTCACATACCTGAACTAATTTTGAAGAACTTACTCTGTTTAGATGATTTTTACACACAATACCCTACCTTCATCACTCCAGTGTAGATTTGGCTGTGTGCTTGGGGTCATTGTCCTGTTGAAAGGTGAATCTCCATCCTAGTCTTTTGCAGACTGAAGCAAGTTTTCCTCAATGATTTGCCTGTGTTTAGCTCCATCCATTTTGCCCTCTATCCTAAAGAAGCTTCTCAGTTCCTGCCGATGAAAAGCATCCCCATAGCATGATGCTGCTATGACCATACTTCATAGTAGCGATGGTGTTACCTGGCTGATGTGCTGTGTTGGGTTTGCGCCTCACATAACACTTTGCATTTAGGCCAAATAGTTAAATTTTTGTTTCATCTGTCCACAGAATCTTTTGCCACATCTTTTCAGAGTCTCCTGCATGCCTTTTTGCAAATTCCAAGTGGTATTTTACATGGGCTTTTTCAGAAATGGCTTCCTTCTTGCCACTCTTCCATACAGGCCAGTTTTACGGAATACCTAAACTATTGTTGACATATGGACAGTTTCTCCCATCTCAGCCATGGAAAACTGTAGGTCTTTCAGAGTTGTCATTGGCCTCTTGGTGGCTTCTCTGACCAATGCCTTTCTTACCCACTACTCAGTTTGGGAGGACGGCCTGCTCTAAGCAGATTCTGGGTGGTGCCGGATACCTTCCACTTCTTAATGATCGACTTGATTGTGCTCCAAGGGATATTCAATGCCTTTGAAATCTTTTTATACCCCTCCCCTAATCTGTGCCTTTCCACAACTTTATCTTTATAGTTGTTTTGAAAGCTTTTTGGTCTTCGTGGTAGTATCTTTGCTTTGAGTGCACTACCCAACTGTGGGACCTTACAGAGACAAGTATATTTAATCTGAAATCATGTGAACCATTTTTATTGCACACAGATGGACTCCATTTAACTTATTGTGTGAATTCTGAAGGCAACTAGTTGCACCTGAGCTTATTTAGGAGTGTCATAGCAAAGGGGGTGAACACTTATCTAATGAAGACTTTTCAGGTTTTTATTTTTAATTGATTTGTTTTTTCACCCCCCATTTTTTCACACATTGAAAGTGTTGATAAGGTTGTGTAAATCAAAGGGAAAAAAAAAAATCCCATTTAAATGCATCAAGATTTCAGGTTGGAACACAATAAACTGTTAAAAACCCCAAGGAGGAGGGGGCTAGTGCTAAGGGTTTGTGCTAGCTTTGTGGCTGCAGCTCCCGTCTGGTACTCCTCCTCTGCAATACAACATACAGCTCTGGCTGGTTAGTACATTTCAGTGCAAGGAGGTGTACCCACGTAGCTGTGTCCCCTTTGTTCTATCAAACTTCTACTTGTGATCAGCCCAGAGCCACGGTCTATCCAATTACTGCAGGCCCCGCAGCTGATCACAATGGAGTTTAGTAGCCTAGCAGCTGCATGCCCTCCCCAAGATGGCCGACTTGGTTGCTATCTACCACTGAGTCAGCCCATCTATTGAAAAGCATACTACCCACCTCTTAGACAGCACCCTTTCTGGTCAGGAGGGAGATTTGCAGGTCAGAATCTTTCTGTGATAAAACAGTAGAAAAAGAAAACAACCCAGTGCTTCTTTGACCTTATATACATTTCCTTGACCACCCCTTAATACCACAACATTTTATACCTGTGGCAGGTCTATTGGGTCAACCAGTGATTGGTAATATATCTATTAACACTGATTGACTCTGCAAGGGATCCCACTACAGGCTCAATAGGGAATGCAGAGGTTGTCTATCTAGGATTGGGTAATACAGGGCTCACACAGACATACAAAATCACAGACATTTACATTGTGTCCGAGTACAGCTACCTCCCACTGGGTCGACTGGTATGCAAGGAACAATCCAATCAACAAGAACTCCAGGTTCATTATTCATGTTTCCGCAAGCATCGCCTTCCAATATTAAAACATTCCAATAACCAATAGATTTGGCCAGCTGTTTCACAGACTCATCAGTGGAGCTTGCTTCAACTAACATGGCTGGTCTACAGGAGATGGCTCAGGAAAATTAGCCTGGGTGCACTTCTCAGCATAGTGTCTAAGAGGAATTAACCATATTTTTTGCCAAATGCTAAAAGAACAGGCATGACAGACACTTTTGGGGTAAGGTGGCTGGACTTTGCTGTGGAGGAGCTTATGTTCACTCAGTCACAGTGTACAAAATAACTTTCTTGTAGGGTAAAGAGTATGTGCCACATGGTCATTCATAGTGTAATGACACTTTATTTAAAATATTTAAAAAACAGAATATGCAAAAGTAAACTAAGATTCCTCACTATTGTATGAATTTTCATGAATTTAAAAATCAGCTGTTCTCTTTTTATTTGTTTAACAGCTATAATAATAATAATAATAATAATAATAATAATAAATAATAATAATAATAATAATAATAATAATGAAATACAAAATCCACACTTATCATAATAGGTAAGACTTACTGAAATTATTTTGTCAGTTTTATGTACTTCAAAAGTTAGGCAAGGAGTTTGGATAGGCTAATATTCCCTGTACATCCTCATTGTAAAATGCTCATTTATGCTGACACTCAGGACCATGTTTATTATAAAAATAACTTGAAGGATGAGTTTATATTTCTTATTTTTTATAGTCTCAACATATGGTACAAGCTGCTGTGTATAATTTAATTCCATGTACCTAATAAACTATCCCACAAAGTAAATTAAATTATCTGCTGCCCAACTATTAATTCTTGACAGTATAATATAACCAGCACTATTTATACATTTTATTATATCAAGTTTTACAAGTATTTGAAGTTCAGTATATTTTCTAATTGACAAAGTACATTATTTTAATGGCTGTTCCATGAAAGATCATATATAAATATTTATATTTCAATATATAATAAATCTTAATTTAAAAAAAAGACACAAGAGGAATCACAGCTTGGTCCAATTATTTCGATTTAGCATAAGAACATAAGGAAATGTATGAAAGAAAAGGTAAAAAAGTGTCCCCTTCCATCTGTTCTCATCCACTTAAAGTGTTGCTGAACAGGAAGTTGCATTACTTTCCCAAGCTTCCTGTATGTTCAACATAATGGTGATTGTTTTGATATTTTTAGTAACACATTCCTGGTTATAAATCTTTTTTTGTTGTTTTACATTGGTTATACACCGGGTCAAATGTCTTCTGAACTCATAACATCGGCTGCATAACTCCAACCTGATCAATCTGTCAAGGAAGTTAATGGTTAAATTCATTTTAATATAAGCATTTGTCAGATATTTAATTCTGATGTGTGTATTGTCATGCTGTGGGGATTGGGTTGTTAACAACGATTCCAGAACATTTTTAACCAAATCTACTACAAAGATTATGGATAAGGCACAGAATACAAACTGTGTTAACTCTTTGAAGCTCACCTTCCAAAATGCTATCTGATTGTCTAGTCTCCTAAGGTGTCATAATACTTGCCAAATGACAATGCAGTTGTATCACTATTGTGTTAAAAGTTAGTTAAAATGCTTTAAGAAACGTTTTTAATTACATAACTTGTGGACACAAGTTTAATAGTTATTTAAAGTAAGTTTCCCAATAGATTTAAATGAATATTATAATAACTATTTTTAAATATTATCCTTTGATTGTATAATGATGTGTTTTATATCCTTGTAATCGTAATTTTGTACAGTGAATGAAACAAATTCATATGCTTCTCTAATGAATGCAACTAAAGTTATATTGAATAGGAGTTTTAAATGATAAATGTAAAATCCTTTGATAATGAAATAGGTCTAGTCTAGCAAATACTGTGAACCAATGGAAGGACCAACTTGTTTACACTACAAGGGAACGCCTATACATTGTGTTTTTTAAACTCAAAACAAGGATTTTCACTTATCCTACTTTCTGGGCTCTCTCTGGATTCGCTCTTTTTTCAATCTCATGGCGCTCTACTCATCAGACTCTGAAGTTCTTCAATGAAGGTGTAATGTTGTAATCTTCAAAGCTATCCCGGAGAAGATGGGCTGCCTCCAGAATGACGAAAGCATTTGCCTACAGACGTCACAGAGGTACGGCACTGCGCTGCTGCACAGCTAACTTCTACAGAGAGGATGACCTTGTTAAGAAGACTTTGTTTTAAACATCGCACCAACAGAATAAATATCAAACCTATATTGTGTGTTTACAAGTAACTGAACTGAAGCCATGATGTTGATATCGTCACAATACATAATGTGCGTCTATTCAACTAGATGCTGGAACATTGTATATGTGTACTTAGCCACGTGGAAGCTGGCGCATGTATATGTAATGTGTGACTCAACCAAACAATGCATGATGAACTATTACGATTGCTTCACTAATGCAGAACTCTATGACCAGAGAGCACATCAAGGATTTATTATGAACATTTAACAATGCATTACTTTTCCTTGAATGTTTTAATTTGTTTCTTCTTTATACGTATGTTTTTAACTATGAAGCCTAACCTTTATTCTTCTTCCTTTGAGAATATGAATAAATGTAATAATAATTTGGATTGTTAGGTTTCTTTTTGTCTTATAACAAATGCACATTTATGATTGATTTGAAATACTTAAACATACATAATATTACTTGTTAATCTTTTCATCATGAATCTATAAATAATTAAGCCAGAATTGCTAGTTCTTCTTGAGGTATTGTGTTTATTATGGTTTGTAATTACATTATGAGCTATAATGGGTATTTTCTTTAATGGTAATTGGCGAGGGGACACAGTT